>NC_072426.2:8135000-8760000 GCF_028878055.3 Symphalangus syndactylus | reverse complement strand
AGCTTCTTTCTGATCTGAGCATTCAGCTAACAGAGTTAAACCATACTTTTGATTGAGCAGTTTTGAAACACTCTGTCTGTAGGAAATGCAACTGGACATTCGTAGCGCTAAGTGGGTAATAGTGGAAAAAAGAATATGTTCAAATATAAACTACACAGAAGCATTGTATGAAACTTCTTTCTGTTCTGTGCATTCAACTAACAGAGTTGAACCTTACTTTTGATTGAGCCGTTCTGAAACACTCTTTCTGTAGAAACTGCAATTGGACATTCTGAGCGCTAAGAGGCCTATATTGGGAAAAAGAATGTCTACAAATAAAAACTACACAGAAGAATTGTGTGAAACTTCTTTCTGTTCTGTTTGTTCAACTAAAAGAGTTGAACCTTAGTTTTGATTGAGCCGTTCTGAAACAATCTTTCTGTAGAAAATGCAAGTGGAGATTCGGAGCGCTAAGAGGGTAATAGTGGAAAAAGGAATGTCTCCAAATATAAACTACACAGAATCATTCGGTGAAACTTCTTTTTGATCTGTGCATTCAGCTAACAGAGTTAAAACATACTTTTGATTGAGCAGATCTGAACACTCTTTCTGTAGAAAATGCAACTGGACATTTGGAGCGCTAAGAGAGTAGTAGTGGAAAAAGGAATATATTCAAATATAAACTACACAGAAGCATTCTGTGAAACTTCTTTCTGATCTGAGCATTCAGCTAACAGAGTTAAACCATACTTTTGATTGAGCAGTTTTGAAACACTCTGTCTGTAGAAAATGCAACTGGACATTCGTAGCGCTAAGTGGGTAATAGTGGAAAAAAGAATATGTTCAAATATAAACTACACAGAAGCATTGTATGAAACTTCTTTCTGTTCTGTGCATTCAACTAACAGAGTTGAACCTTACTTTTGATTGAGCCTTTCTGAAACACTCTTTCTGTAGAAACTGCAATTGGACATTCTGAGCGCTAAGAGGCCTCTATTGGGAAAAATAATATCTTCAAATAAAAACTACACAGAAGCATTGTGTGAAACTTATTTCTGATATGTTCATTAAGCTAACAGAGTTAAACCATACTTTTGATTGCACAGTTCTGAACACTCTTTCTGTAGAAAATGCAAGTGGACATTCGGAGCGCTAAGAGGGTAATAGTGGAAAAAGGAATATATTCAAATATAAACTACACAGTAGCATTCTGTGAAAATACTTTCTGTTCTGTGCATTCAACTAACAGAGTTGAACCTTACTTTTGATTGAGCCGTTCTGAAACACTCTTTCTGTAGAAACTGCAATTGGACATGCTAAGCGCTAAGAGGCCTACATTGGGAAAAAGAATATCTTCAAATAAAAACTACACAGATGCATTCTGTGAAACTTACTTCTGATCTGTAAATTCAGTTAACAGAGATAAAACATATTTTTGATTGAGCAGTTATGAAACACTCTTTTTGTAGAAAATGCAAGTGGAGATTCGGAGCGCTAAGAGGGTAATAGTGGAAAAAGGAATGTCTTCAAATATAAACTACACAGAATCATTCGGTGAAACTTCTTTCTGATCTGTGCATTCAGCTAACAGAATTAAACCATACTTTTGATTGAGCAGATCTGAACACTCTTTCTGTAGAAAATTCAACTGGACATTTGGAGCGCTAAGAGCGTAGTAGTGGAAAAAGGAATATATTCAAATATAAACTACACAGAAGCATTCTGTGAAACTTCTTTCTGATCTGAGCATTCAGCTAACAGAGTTAAACCATACTTTTGATTGAGCAGTTTTGAAACACTCTGTCTGTAGAAAATGCAACTGGACATTCGTAGCGCTAAGTGGGTAATAGTGGAAAAAAGAATATGTTCAAATATAAACTACACAGAAGCATTGTATGAAACTTCTTTCTGTTCTGTGCATTCAACTAACAGAGTTGAACCTTACTTTTGATTGAGCCGTTCTGAAACACTCTTTCTGTAGAAACTGCAATTGGACATTCTGAGCGCTAAGAGGCCTATATTGGGAAAAAGAATGTCTACAAATAAAAACTACACAGAAGAATTGTGTGAAACTTCTTTCTGTTCTGTTTGTTCAACTAAAAGAGTTGAACCTTAGTTTTGATTGAGCCGTTCTGAAACACTCTTTCTGTAGAAAATGCAAGTGGAGATTCGGAGCGCTAAGAGGGTAATAGTGGAAAAAGGAATGTCTCCAAATATAAACTACACAGAATCATTCGGTGAAACTTCTTTCTGATCTGTGCATTCAGCTAACAGAGTTAAACCATACTTTTGATTGAGCAGATCTGAACACTCTTTCTGTAGAAAATGCAACTGGACATTTGGAGCGCTAAGAGAGTAGTAGTGGAAAAAGGAATATATTCAAATATAAACTACACAGAAGCATTCTGTGAAACTTCTTTCTGATCTGAGCATTCAGCTAACAGAGTTAAACCATACTTTTGATTGAGCAGTTTTGAAACACTCTGTCTGTAGAAAATGCAACTGGACATTCGTAGCGCTAAGTGGGTAATAGTGGAAAAAAGAATATGTTCAAATATAAACTACACAGAAGCATTCTATGAAACTTCTTTCTGTTCTGTGCATTCAACTAACAGAGTTGAACCTTACCTTTGATTGAGCCTTTCTGAAACACTCTTTCTGTAGAAACTGCAATTGGACATTCTGAGCGCTAAGAGGCCTCTATTGGGAAAAATAATATCTTCAAATAAAAACTACACAGAAGCATTGTGTGAAACTTATTTCTGATATGTTCATTAAGCTAACAGAGTTAAACCATACTTTTGATTGCGCAGTTCTGAACACTCTTTCTGTAGAAAATGCAAGTGGACATTCGGAGCGCTAAGAGGGTAATAGTGGAAAAAGGAATATATTCAAATATAAACTACACAGTAACATTCTGTGAAAATTCTTTCTGTTCTGTGCATTCAACTAACAGAGTTGAACCTTACTTTTGATTGAGCCGTTCTGAAACACTCTTTCTGTAGAAACTGCAATTGGACATGCTAAGCGCTAAGAGGCCTACATTGGGAAAAAGAATATCTTCTAATAAAAACTACACAGATGCATTCTGTGAAACATATTTCTGATCTGTAAATTCAGTTAACAGAGATAAAACATATTTTTGATTGAGCAGTTATGAAACACACTTTTTGTAGAAAATGCAAGTGGAGATTCGGAGCGCTAAGAGGGTAATAGTGGAAAAAGGAATATATTCAAATATAAACTACACAGTAGCATTCTGTGAAAATTCTTTCTGTTCTGTGCGTTCAACTAACAGAGTTGAACCTTACTTTTCATTGAGCCGTTCTGAAACACTCTTTCTGTAGAAACTGCAATTGGACATGCTAAGCGCTAAGAGGCCTACATTGGGAAAAAGAATATCTTCAAATAAAAACTACACAGATGCATTCTGTGAAACTTATTTCTGATCTGTAAATTCAGTTAACAGAGATAAAACATATTTTTGATTGAGCAGTTATGAAACACTCTTTTTGTAGAAAATGCAAGTGGAGATTCGGAGGGCTAAGAGGGTAATGGTGGAAAAAGGAATGTCTTCAAATATAAACTACACAGAATCATTCGGTGAAACTTCTTTCTGATATGTGCATTCAGCTAACAGAGTTAAACCATACTTTTGATTCAGCAGATCTGAACACTCTTTCTGTAGAAAATGCAACTGGACATTTGGAGCGCTAAGAGCGTAGTAGTGGAAAAAGGAATATATTCAAATATAAACTACACAGAAGCATTCTGTGAAACTTCTTTCTGATCTGAGCATTCAGCTAACAGAGTTAAACCATACTTTTGATTGAGCAGTTTTGAAACACTCTGTCTGTAGAAAATGCAACTGGACATTCGTAGCGCTAAGTGGGTAATAGTGGAAAAAAGAATATGTTCAAATCTAAACTACACAGAAGCATTGTATGAAACTCCTTTCTGTTCTGTGCATTCAACTAACAGAGTTGAACCTTACATTTGATTGAGCCTTTCTGAAACACTCTTTCTGTAGAAACTGCAATTGGACATTCTGAGCGCTAAGAGGCCTCTATTGGGAAAAATAATATCTTCAAATAAAAACTACACAGATGCATTCTGTGAAAATTATTTCTGATCTGTAAATTCAGTTAACAGAGATAAAACATATTTTTGATTGAGCAGTTATGAAACACACTTTTTGTAGAAAATGCAAGTGGAGATTCGGAGCGCTAAGAGGGTAATAGTGGAAAAAGGAATATATTCAAATATAAACTACACAGTAGCATTCTGTGAAAATTCTTTCTGTTCTGTGCGTTCAACTAACAGAGTTGAACCTTACTTTTGATTGAGCCGTTCTGAAACACTCTTTCTGTAGAAACTGCAATTGGACATGCTAAGCGCTAAGAGGCCTACATTGGGAAAAAGAATATCTTCCAATAAAAACTACACAGATGCATTCTGTGAAACTTATTTCTGATCTGTAAATTCAGTTAACAGAGATAAAACATATTTTTGATTGAGCAGTTATGAAACACTCTTTTTGTAGAAAATGCAAGTGGAGATTCGGAGGGCTAAGAGGGTAATGGTGGAAAAAGGAATGTCTTCAAATATAAACTACACAGAATCATTCGGTGAAACTTCTTTCTGATCTGTGCATTCAGCTAACAGAGTTAAACCATACTTTTGATTCAGCAGATCTGAACACTCTTTCTGTAGAAAATGCAACTGGACATTTGGAGCGCTAAGAGCGTAGTAGTGGAAAAAGGAATATATTCAAATATAAACTACACAGAAGCATTCTGTGAAACTTTTTTCTGATCTGAGCATTCAGCTAACAGAGTTAAACCATACTTTTGATTGAGCAGTTTTGAAACACTCTGTCTGTAGAAAATGCAACTTGACATTCGTAGCGCTAAGTGGGTAATAGTGGAAAAAAGAATATGTTCAAATCTAAACTACACAGAAGCATTGTATGAAACTCCTTTCTGTTCTGTGCATTCAACTAACAGAGTTGAACCTTACATTTGATTGAGCCTTTCTGAAACACTCTTTCGGTAGAAACTGCAATTGGACATTCTGAGCGCTAAGAGGCCTCTATTGGGAAAAATAATATCTTCAAATAAAAACTACACAGATGCATTCTGTGAAAATTATTTCTGATCTGTAAATTCAGTTAACAGAGATAAAACATATTTTTGATTGAGCAGTTATGAAACACCCTTTTTGTAGAAAATGCAAGTGGAGATTCGGAGCGCTAAGAGGGTAATAGTGGAAAAAGGAATATATTCAAATATAAACTACACAGTAGCATTCTGTGAAAATTCTTTCTGTTCTGTGCGTTCAACTAACAGAGTTGAACCTTACTTTTGATTGAGCCGTTCTGAAACACTCTTTCTGTAGAAACTGCAATTGGACATGCTAAGCGCTAAGAGGCCTACATTGGGAAAAAGAATATCTTCCAATAAAAACTACACAGATGCATTCTGTGAAACTTATTTCTGATCTGTAAATTCAGTTAACAGAGATAAAACATATTTTTGATTGAGCAGTTATGAAACAATCTTTTTGTAGAAAATGCAAGTGGAGATTCGGAGGGCTAAGAGGGTAATAGTGGAAAAAGGAATGACTTCAAATATAAACTACACAGAATCATTCGGTGAAACTTCTTTCTGATCTGTGCATTCAGCTAACAGAGTTAAACCATACTTTTGATTCAGCAGATCTGAACACTCTTTCTGTAGAAAATGCAACTGGACATTTGGAGCGCTAAGAGCGTAGTAGTGGAAAAAGGAATATATTCAAATATAAACTACACAGAAGCATTCTGTGAAACTTCTTTCTGATCTGAGCATTCAGCTAACAGAGTTAAACCATACTTTTGATTGAGCAGTTTTGAAACACTCTGTCTGTAGAAAATGCAACTGGACATTCGTAGCGCTAAGTGGGTAATAGTGGAAAAAAGAATATGTTCAAATCTAAACTACACAGAAGCATTGTATGAAACTACTTTCTGTTCTGTGCATTCAACTAACAGAGTTGAACCTTACTTTTGATTGAGCCGTTCTGAAACACTCTTTCTGTAGAAACTGCAATTGGACATTCTGAGCGCTAAGAGGCCTATATTGGGAAAAAGAATGTCTACAAATAAAAACTACACAGAAGAATTGTGTGAAATTTCTTTCTGTTCTGTTTGTTCAACTAAAAGAGTTGAACCTTAGTTTTGATTGAGCCGTTCTGAAACACTCTTTCTGTAGAAAATGCAAGTGGAGATTCGGAGCGCTAAGAGGGTAATAGTGGAAAAAGGAATGTCTCCAAATATAAACTACACAGAATCATTCGGTGAAACATCTTTCTGATCTGTGCATTCAGCTAACAGAGTTAAACCATACTTTTGATTGAGCAGATCTGAACACTCTTTCTGTAGAAAATGCAACTGGACATTTGGAGCGCTAAGAGAGTAGTAGTGGAAAAAGGAATATATTCAAATATAGACTACACAGAAGCATTCTGTGAAACTTCTTTCTGATCTGAGCATTCAGCTAACAGAGTTAAACCATACTTTTGATTGAGCAGTTTTGAAACACTCTGTCTGTAGAAAATGCAACTGGACATTCGTAGCGCTAAGTGGGTAATAGTGGAAAAAAGAATATGTTCAAATATAAACTACACAGAAGCATTGTATGAAACTACTTTCTGTTCTGTGCATTCAACTAACAGAGTTGAACCTTACATTTGATTGAGCCTTTCTGAAACACTCTTTCTGTAGAAACTGCAATTGGACATTCTGAGCGCTAAGAGGCCTCTATTGGGAAAAATAATATCTTCAAATAAAAACTACACAGAAGCATTGTGTGAAACTTATTTCTGATATGTTCATTAAGCTAACAGAGTTAAACCATACTTTTGATTGCGCAGTTGTGAACACTCTTTCTGTAGAAAATGCAAGTGGACTTTCGGAGCGCTAAGTGGGTAATAGTGGAAAAGGGAATATATTCAAATATAAACTACACAGTAGCATTCTGTGAAAATTCTTTCTGTTCTGTGCATTCAAATAACAGAGTTGAACCTTACTTTTGATTGAGCCGTTCTGAAACACTCTTTCTGTAGAAACTGCAATTGGACATTCTGAGAGCTAAGAGGCCTATATTGGGAAAAAGAATGTCTACAAATAAAAACTACACAGAAGAATTGTGTGAAACTTTTTTCTGTTCTGTTTGTTCAACTAAAAGAGTTGAACCTTAGTTTTGATTGAGCCGTTCTGAAACACTCTTTCTGTAGAAAATGCAAGTGGAGATTCGGAGCGCTAAGAGGGTAATAGTGGAAAAAGGAATGTCTCCAAATATAAACTACACAGAATCATTCTGTGAAACTTCTTTCTGATCTGTGCATTCAGCTAACAGAGTTAAACCATACTTTTCATTGAGCAGATCTGAACACTCTTTCTGTAGAAAATGCAACTGGACATTTGGAGCGCTAAGAGAGTAGTAGTGGAAAAAGTAATATATTCAAATATAAACTACACAGAAGCATTCTGTGAAACTTCTTTCTGATCTGAGCATTCAGCTAACAGAGTTAAACCATACTTTTGATTGAGCAGTTTTGAAACACTCTGTCTGTAGAAAATGCAACTGGAAATTCGTAGCGCTAAGTGGGTAATAGTGGAAAAAAGAATATGTTCAAATATAAACTACACAGAAGCATTGTATGAAACTTCTTTCTGTTCTGTGCATTCAACTAACAGAGTTGAACCTTACTTTTGATTGAGCCGTTCTGAAACACTCTTTCTGTAGAAACTGCAATTGGACATTCTGAGCGCTAAGAGGCCTCTATTGGGAAAAAGAATGTCTACAAATAAAAACTACAAAGAAGAATTGTGTGAAACTTCTTTCTGTTCTGTTTGTTCAACTAAAAGAGTTGAACCATAGTTTTGATTGAGCCGTTCTGAAACACTCTTTCTGTAGAAAATGCAAGTGGAGATTCGGAGCGCTAAGAGGGTAATAGTGGAAAAAGGAATGTCTCCAAATATAAACTACACAGAATCATTCTGTGAAACTTCTTTCTGATCTGTGCATTCAGCTAACAGAGTTAAAACATACTTTTGATTGAGCAGATCTGAACACTCTTTCTGTAGAAAATGCAACTGGACATTTGGAGCGCTAAGAGAGTAGTAGTGGAAAAAGGAATATATTCAAATATAAACTACACAGAAGCATTCTGTGAAACTTCTTTCTGATCTGAGCATTCAGCTAACAGAGTTAAACCATACTTTTGATTGAGCAGTTTTGAAACACTCTGTCTGTAGAAAATGCAACTGGACATTCGTAGCGCTAAGTGGGTAATAGTGGAAAAAAGAATATGTTCAAATATAAACTACACAGAAGCATTGTATGAAACTTCTTTCTGTTCTGTGCATTCAACTAACAGAGTTGAACCTTACTTTTGATTGAGCCTTTCTGAAACACTCTTTCTGTAGAAACTGCAATTGGACATTCTGAGCGCTAAGAGGCCTCTATTGGGAAAAATAATATCTTCAAATAAAAACTACACAGAAGCATTGTGTGAAACTTATTTCTGATATGTTCATTAAGCTAACAGAGTTAAACCATACTTTTGATTGCACAGTTCTGAACACTCTTTCTGTAGAAAATGCAAGTGGACATTCGGAGCGCTAAGAGGGTAATAGTGAAAAAGGAATATATTCAAATATAAACTACACAGTAGCATTCTGTGAAAATTCTTTCTGTTCTGTGCATTCAACTAACAGAGTTGAACCTTACTTTTGATTGAGCTGTTCTGAAACACTCTTTCTGTAGAAACTGCAATTGGACATGCTAAGCGCTAAGAGGCCTACATTGGGAAAAAGAATATCTTCAAATAAAAACTACACAGATGCATTCTGTGAAACTTATTTCTGATCTGTAAATTCAGTTAACAGAGATAAAACATATTTTTTATTGAGCAGTTATGAAACACTCTTTTTGTAGAAAATGCAAGTGGAGATTCGGAGCGCTAAGAGGGTAATAGTGGAAAAAGGAATGTCTTCAAATATAAACTACACAGAATCATTCGGTGAAACTTCTTTCTGATCTGTGCATTCAGCTAACAGAGTTAAACCATACTTTTGATTGAGGAGATCTGAACACTCTTTCTGTAGAAAATGCAACTGGACATTTGGAGCGCTAAGAGCGTAGTAGTGGAAAAAGGAATATATTCAAATATAAACTACACAGAAGCATTCTGTGAAACTTCTTTCTGATCTGAGCATTCAGCTAACAGAGTTAAACCATACTTTTGATTGAGCAGTTTTGAAACACTCTGTCTGTAGAAAATGCAACTGGACATTCGTAGCGCTAAGTGGGTAATAGTGGAAAAAAGAATATGTTCAAATATAAACTACACAGAAGCATTGTATGAAACTTCTTTCTGTTCTGTGCATTCAACTAACAGAGTTGAACCTTACTTTTGATTGAGCCGTTCTGAAACACTCTTTCTGTAGAAACTGCAATTGGACATTCTGAGCGCTAAGAGGCCTATATTGGGAAAAAGAATGTCTACAAATAAAAACTACACAGAAGAATTGTGTGAAACTTCTTTCCGTTCTGTTTGTTCAACTAAAAGAGTTGAACCTTAGTTTTGATTGAGCCGTTCTGAAACACTCTTTCTGTAGAAAATGCAAGTGGAGATTCGGAGCGCTAAGAGAGTAATAGTGGAAAAAGGAATGTCTCCAAATATAAACTACACAGAATCATTCTGTGAAACTTCTTTCTGATCTGTGCATTCAGCTAACAGAGTTAAACCATACTTTTGATTGAGCAGATCTGAACACTCTTTCTGTAGAAAATGCAACTGGACATTTGGAGCGCTAAGAGAGTAGTAGTGGAAAAAGGAATATATTCAAATATAAACTACACAGTAGCATTCTGTGAAAATTCTTTCTGTTCTGTGCATTCAACTAACAGAGTTGAACCTTACTTTTGATTGAGCCGTTCTGAAACACTCTTTCTGTAGAAACTGCAATTGGACATGCTAAGCGCTAAGAGGCCTACATTGGGAAAAAGAATATCTTCAAATAAACACTACACAGATGCATTCTGTGAAACTTATTTCTGATCTGTAAATTCAGTTAACAGAGATAAAACATATTTTTGATTGAGCAGTTATGAAAAACTCTTTTTGTAGAAAATGCAAGTGGAGATTCGGAGCGCTAAGAGGGTAATAGTGGAAAAAGGAATGTCTTCAAATATAAACTACACAGAATCATTCGGTGAAACTTCTTTCTGATCTGTGCATTCAGCTAACAGAGTTAAACCATACTTTTGATTGAGCAGATCTGAACACTCTTTCTGTAGAAAATGCAACTGGACATTTGGAGCGCTAAGAGCGTAGTAGTGGTAAAAGGAATATATTCAAATATAAACTACACAGAAGCATTCTGTGAAACTTCTTTCTGATCTGAGCATTCAGCTAACAGAGTTAAACCATACTTTTGATTGAGCAGTTTTGAAACACTCTGTCTGTAGAAAATGCAACTGGTCATTCGTAGCGCTAAGTGGGTAATAGTGGAAAAAAGAATATGTTCAAATAGAAACTACACAGAAGCATTGTATGAAACTTCTTTCTGTTCTGTGCATTCAACTAACAGAGTTGAACCTTACTTTTGATTGAGCCGTTCAGAAAAACTCTTTCTGTAGAAACTGCAATTGGACATTCTGAGCGCTAAGAGGCCTCTATTGGGAAAAATAATATCTTCAAATAAAAACTACACAGAAGCATTGTGTGAAACTTATTTCTGATATGTTCATTAAGCTAACAGAGTTAAACCATACTTTTGATTGCGCAGTTGTGAACACTCTTTCTGTGGAAAATGCAAGTGGACTTTCGGAGCGCTAAGTGGGTAATAGTGGAAAAGGGAATATAATCAAATATAAACTACACAGTAGCATTCTGTGAAAATTCTTTCTGTTCTGTGCATTCAACTAACAGAGTTGAACCTTACTTTTGATTGAGCCGTTCTGAAACACTCTTTCTGTAGAAACTGCAATTGGACATGCTAAGCGCTAAGAGGCCTACATTGGGAAAAAGAATATCTTCAAATAAAAACTACACAGATGCATTCTGTGAAACTTATTTCTGATCTGTAAATTCAGTTAACAGAGATAAAACATATTTTTGATTGAGCAGTTATGAAACACTCTTTTTGTAGAAAATGCAAGTGGAGATTCGGAGCGCTAAGAGGGTAATAGTGGAAAAAGGAATGTCTTCAAATATAAACTACACAGAATCATTTGGTGAAACTTCTTTCTGATCTGTGCATTCAGCTAACAGAGTTAAACCATACTTTTGATTGAGCAGATCTGAACACTCTTTCTGTAGAAAATGCAACTGGACATTTGGAGCGCTAAGAGCGTAGTAGTGGAAAAAGGAATATATTCAAATATAAACTACACAGAAGCATTCTGTGAAACTTCTTTCTGATCTGAGCATTCAGCTAACAGAGTTAAACCATACTTTTGATTGAGCAGTTTTGAAACACTCTGTCTGTAGAAAATGCAACTGGACATTCGTAGCGCTAAGTGGGTAATAGTGGAAAAAAGAATATGTTCAAATAGAAACTACACAGAAGCATTGTATGAAACTTCTTTCTGTTCTGTGCATTCAACTAACAGAGTTGAACCTTACTTTTGATTGAGCCGTTCAGAAAAACTCTTTCTGTAGAAACTGCAATTGGACATTCTGAGCGCTAAGAGGCCTCTATTGGGAAAAATAATATCTTCAAATAAAAACTACACAGAAGCATTGTGTGAAACTTATTTCTGATATGTTCATTAAGCTAACAGAGTTAAACCATACTTTTGATTGCGCAGTTGTGAACACTCTTTCTGTGGAAAATGCAAGTGGACTTTCGGAGCGCTAAGTGGGTAATAGTGGAAAAGGGAATATAATCAAATATAAACTACACAGTAGCATTCTGTGAAAATTCTTTCTGTTCTGTGCATTCAACTAACAGAGTTGAACCTTACTTTTGATTGAGCCGTTCTGAAACACTCTTTCTGTAGAAACTGCAATTGGACATGCTAAGCGCTAAGAGGCCTACATTGGGAAAAAGAATATCTTCAAATAAAAACTACACAGATGCATTCTGTGAAACTTATTTCTGATCTGTAAATTCAGTTAACAGAGATAAAACATATTTTTGATTGAGCAGTTATGAAACACTCTTTTTGTAGAAAATGCAAGTGGAGATTCGGAGCGCTAAGAGGGTAATAGTGGAAAAAGGAATGTCTTCAAATATAAACTACACAGAATAATTTGGTGAAACTTCTTTCTGATCTGTGCATTCATCTAACAGAGTTAAACCATACTTTTGATTGAGCAGATCTGAACACTCTTTCTGTAGAAAATGCAACTGGACATTTGGAGCGCTAAGAGCGTAGTAGTGGAAAAAGGAATATATTCAAATATAAACTACACAGAAGGATTCTGTGAAACTTCTTTCTGATCTGAGCATTCAGCTAACAGAGTTAAACCATACTTTTGATTGAGCAGTTTTGAAACACTCTGTCTGTAGAAAATGCAACTGGACATTCGTAGGGCTAAGTGGGTAATAGTGGAAAAAAGAATATGTTCAAATAGAAACTACACAGAAGCATTGTATGAAACTTCTTTCTGTTCTGTGCATTCAACTAACAGAGTTGAACCTTACTTTTGATTAAGCCGTTCTGAAAAACTCTTTCTGTAGAAACTGCAATTGGACATTCTGAGCGCTAAGAGGCCTCTATTGGGAAAAATAATATCTTCAAATAAAAACTACACAGAAGAATTGTGTGAAACTTCTTTCTGTTCTGTTTGTTCAACTAAAAGAGTTGAACCTTAGTTTTGATTGAGCCGTTCTGAAACACTCTTTCTGTAGAAAATGCAAGTGGAGATTCGGAGCGCTACTAGGGTAATAGTGGAAAAAGGAATGTCTCCAAATATAAACTACACAGAATCATTCTGTGAAACTTCTTTCTGATCTGTGCATTCAGCTAACAGAGTTAAACCATACTTTTGATTGAGCAGATCTGAACACTCTTTCTGTAGAAAATGCAACTGGACATTTGGAGCGCTAAGAGAGTAGTAGTGGAAAAAGGAATATATTCAAATATAAACTACACAGAAGCATTCTGTGAAACTTCTTTCTGATCTGAGCATTCAGCTAACAGAGTTAAACCATACTTCTGATTGAGCAGTTTTGAAACACTCTGTCTGTAGAAAATGCAACTGGACATTCGTAGCGCTAAGTGGGTAATAGTGGAAAAAAAATATGTTCAAATATAAGCTACACAGAAGCATTGTATGAAACTTCTTTCTGTTCTGTGCATTCAACTAACAGAGTTGAACCTTACTTTTGATTGAGCCTTTCTGAAACTCTCTTTCTGTAGAAACTGCAATTGGACATTCTGAGCGCTAAGAGGCCTCTATTGGGAAAAATAATATCTTCAAATAAAAACTACACAGAAGCATTGTGTGAAACTTATTTCTGATATGTTCATTAAGCTAACAGAGTTAAACCATACTTTTGATTGCGCAGTTCTGAACACTCTTTCTGTAGAAAATTCAAGTGGACATTCGGAGCGCTAAGAGGGTAATAGTGAAAAAGGAATATATTCAAATATAAACTACACAGTAGCATTCTGTGAAAATTCTTTCTGTTCTGTGCATTAAACTAACAGAGTTGAACCTTACTTTTGATTGAGCCGTTCTGAAACACTCTTTCTGTAGAAACTGCAATTGGACATGCTAAGCGCTAAGAGGCCTACATTGGGAAAAAGAATATCTTCAAATAAAAACTACACAGATGCATTCTGTGAAACTTATTTCTGATCTGTAAATTCAGTTAACAGAGATAAAACATATTTTTGATTGAGCAGTTATGAAACACTCTTTTTGTAGAAAATGCAAGTGGAGATTCGGAGCGCTAAGAGGGTAATAGTGGAAAAAGGAATGTCTTCAAATAGAAACTACACAGAATCATTCGGTGAAACTTCTTTCTGATCTGTGCATTCAGCTAACAGAGTTAAACCATACTTTTGATTGAGCAGATCTGAACACTCTTTCTGTAGAAAATGCAACTGGACATTTGGAGCGCTAAGAGCGTAGTAGTGGAAAAAGGAATATATTCAAATATAAACTACACAGAAGCATTCTGTGAAACTTCTTTCTGATCTGAGCATTCAGCTAACAGAGTTAAACCATACTTCTGATTGAGCAGTTTTGAAACACTCTGTCTGTAGAAAATGCAACTGGACATTCGTAGCGCTAAGTGGGTAATAGTGGAAAAAAAATATGTTCAAATATAAGCTACACAGAAGCATTGTATGAAACTTCTTTCTGTTCTGTGCATTCAACTAACAGAGTTGAACCTTACTTTTGATTGAGCCTTTCTGAAACTCTCTTTCTGTAGAAACTGCAATTGGACATTCTGAGCGCTAAGAGGCCTCTATTGGGAAAAATAATATCTTCAAATAAAAACTACACAGAAGCATTGTGTGAAACTTATTTCTGATATGTTCATTAAGCTAACAGAGTTAAACCATACTTTTGATTGCGCAGTTCTGAACACTCTTTCTGTAGAAAATTCAAGTGGACATTCGGAGCGCTAAGAGGGTAATAGTGAAAAAGGAATATATTCAAATATAAACTACACAGTAGCATTCTGTGAAAATTCTTTCTGTTCTGTGCATTAAACTAACAGAGTTGAACCTTACTTTTGATTGAGCCGTTCTGAAACACTCTTTCTGTAGAAACTGCAATTGGACATGCTAAGCGCTAAGAGGCCTACATTGGGAAAAAGAATATCTTCAAATAAAAACTACACAGATGCATTCTGTGAAACTTATTTCTGATCTGTAAATTCAGTTAACAGAGATAAAACATATTTTTGATTGAGCAGTTATGAAACACTCTTTTTGTATAAAATGCAAGTGGAGATTCGGAGCGCTAAGAGGGTAATAGTGGAAAAAGGAATGTCTTCAAATAGAAACTACACAGAATCATTCGGTGAAACTTCTTTCTGATCTGTGCATTCAGCTAACAGAGTTAAACCATACTTTTGATTGAGCAGATCTGAACACTCTTTCTGTAGAAAATGCAACTGGACATTTGGAGCGCTAAGAGCGTAGTAGTGGAAAAAGGAATATATTCAAATATAAACTACACAGAAGCATTCTGTGAAACTCCTTTCTGATCTGAGCATTCAGCTAACAGAGTTAAACCATACTTTTGATTGAGCAGTTTTGAAACACTCTGTCTGTAGAAAATGCAACTGGACATTCGTAGCGCTAAGTGGGTAATAGTGGAAAAAAGAATATGTTCAAATAGAAACTACACAGAAGCATTGTATGAAACTTCTTTCTGTTCTGTGCATTCAACTAACAGAGTTGAACCTTACTTTTGATTGAGCCGTTCAGAAAAACTCTTTCTGTAGAAACTGCAATTGGACATTCTGAGCGCTAAGAGGCCTCTATTGGGAAAAATAATATCTTCAAATAAAAACTACACAGAAGCATTGTGTGAAACTTATTTCTGATATGTTCATTAAGCTAACAGAGTTAAACCATACTTTTGATTGCGCAGTTGTGAACACTCTTTCTGTGGAAAATGCAAGTGGACTTTCGGAGCGCTAAGTGGGTAATAGTGGAAAAGGGAATATAATCAAATATAAACTACACAGTAGCATTCTGTGAAAATTCTTTCTGTTCTGTGCATTCAACTAACAGAGTTGAACCTTACTTTTGATTGAGCCGTTCTGAAACACTCTTTCTGTAGAAACTGCAATTGGACATGCTAAGCGCTAAGAGGCCTACATTGGGAAAAAGAATATCTTCAAATAAAAACTACACAGATGCATTCTGTGAAACTTATTTCTGATCTGTAAATTCAGTTAACAGAGATAAAACATATTTTTGATTGAGCAGTTATGAAACACTCTTTTTGTAGAAAATGCAAGTGGAGATTCGGAGCGCTAAGAGGGTAATAGTGGAAAAAGGAATGTCTTCAAATATAAACTACACAGAATAATTTGGTGAAACTTCTTTCTGATCTGTGCATTCATCTAACAGAGTTAAACCATACTTTTGATTGAGCAGATCTGAACACTCTTTCTGTAGAAAATGCAACTGGACATTTGGAGCGCTAAGAGCGTAGTAGTGGAAAAAGGAATATATTCAAATATAAACTACACAGAAGCATTCTGTGAAACTTCTTTCTGATCTGAGCATTCAGCTAACAGAGTTAAACCATACTTTTGATTGAGCAGTTTTGAAACACTCTGTCTGTAGAAAATGCAACTGGACATTCGTAGCGCTAAGTGGGTAATAGTGGAAAAAAGAATATGTTCAAATAGAAACTACACAGAAGCATTGTATGAAACTACTTTCTGTTCTGTGCATTCAACTAACAGAGTTGAACCTTACTTTTGATTAAGCCGTTCTGAAAAACTCTTTCTGTAGAAACTGCAATTGGACATTCTGAGCGCTAAGAGGCCTCTATTGGGAAAAATAATATCTTCAAATAAAAACTACACAGAAGAATTGTGTGAAACTTCTTTCTGTTCTGTTTGTTCAACTAAAAGAGTTGAACCTTAGTTTTGATTGAGCCGTTCTGAAACACTCTTTCTGTAGAAAATGCAAGTGGAGATTCGGAGCGCTACTAGGGTAATAGTGGAAAAAGGAATGTCTCCAAATATAAACTACACAGAATCATTCTGTGAAACTTCTTTCTGATCTGTGCATTCAGCTAACAGAGTTAAACCATACTTTTGATTGAGCAGATCTGAACACTCTTTCTGTAGAAAATGCAACTGGACATTTGGAGCGCTAAGAGAGTAGTAGTGGAAAAAGGAATATATTCAAATATAAACTACACAGAAGCATTCTGTGAAACTTCTTTCTGATCTGAGCATTCAGCTAACAGAGTTAAACCATACTTCTGATTGAGCAGTTTTGAAACACTCTGTCTGTAGAAAATGCAACTGGACATTCGTAGCGCTAAGTGGGTAATAGTGGAAAAAATATATGTTCAAATATAAGCTACACAGAAGCATTGTATGAAACATCTTTCTGTTCTGTGCATTCAACTAACAGAGTTGAACCTTACTTTTGATTGAGCCTTTCTGAAACTCTCTTTCTGTAGAAACTGCAATTGGACATTCTGAGCGCTAAGAGGCCTCTATTGGGAAAAATAATATCTTCAAATAAAAACTACACAGAAGCATTGTGTGAAACTTATTTCTGATATGTTCATTAAGCTAACAGAGTTAAACCATACTTTTGATTGCGCAGTTCTGAACACTCTTTCTGTAGAAAATTCAAGTGGACATTCGGAGCGCTAAGAGGGTAATAGTGAAAAAGGAATATATTCAAATATAAACTACACAGTAGCATTCTGTGAAAATTCTTTCTGTTCTGTGCATTAAACTAACAGAGTTGAACCTTACTTTTGATTGAGCCGTTCTGAAACACTCTTTCTGTAGAAACTGCAATTGGACATGCTAAGCGCTAAGAGGCCTACATTGGGAAAAAGAATATCTTCAAATAAAAACTACACAGATGCATTCTGTGAAACTTATTTCTGATCTGTAAATTCAGTTAACAGAGATAAAACATATTTTTGATTGAGCAGTTATGAAACACTCTTTTTGTATAAAATGCAAGTGGAGATTCGGAGCGCTAAGAGGGTAATAGTGGAAAAAGGAATGTCTTCAAATAGAAACTACACAGAATCATTCGGTGAAACTTCTTTCTGATCTGTGCATTCAGCTAACAGAGTTAAACCATACTTTTGATTGAGCAGATCTGAACACTCTTTCTGTAGAAAATGCAACTGGACATTTGGAGCGCTAAGAGCGTAGTAGTGGAAAAAGGAATATATTCAAATATAAACTACACAGAAGCATTCTGTGAAACTCCTTTCTGATCTGAGCATTCAGCTAACAGAGTTAAACCATACTTTTGATTGAGCAGTTTTGAAACACTCTGTCTGTAGAAAATGCAACTGGACATTCTTAGCGCTAAGTGGGTTATAGTGGAAAAAAGAATATGTTCAAATATAAACTACACAGAAGCATTGTATGAAACTCTTTCTGTTCTGTGCATTCAACTAACTAAGTTGAACCTTACATTTGATTGAGCCTTTCTGAAACACTCTTTCTGTAGAAACTGCAATTGGACATTCTGAGCGCTAAGAGGCCTCTATTGGGAAAAATAATATCTTCAAATAAAAACTACACAGAAGCATTGTGTGAAACATATTTCTGATATGTTCATTAAGCTAACAGAGTTAAACCATACTTTTGATTGCGCAGTTGTGAACACTCTTTCTGTAGAAAATGCAAGTGGACTTTCGGAGCGCTAAGTGGGTAATAGTGGAAAAGGGAATATATTCAAATATAAACTACACAGTAGCATTCTGTGAAACTTCTTTCTGTTCTGTGTATTCAACTAACAGTGTTGAACCTTACTTTTGATTGAGCCGTTCTGAAACACTCTTTCTGTAGAAACTGCAATTGGACATTCTGAGAGCTAAGAGGCCTATATTGGGAAAAAGAATGTCTACAAATAAAAACTACACAGAAGAATTGTGTGAAACTTCTTTCTGTTCTGTTTGTTCAACTAAAAGAGTTGAACCTTAGTTTTGATTGAGCCGTTCTGAAACACTCTTTCTGTAGAAAATGCAAGTGGAGATTCGGAGCGCTAAGAGGGTAATAGTGGAAAAAGAATGTCTCCAAATATAAAGTACACAGAATCATTCTGTGAAACTTCTTTCTGATCGGTGCATTCAGCTAACAGAGTTAAACCATACTTTTCATTGAGCAGATCTGAACACTCTTTCTGTAGAAAATGCAACTGGACATTTGGAGCGCTAAGAGAGTAGTAGTGGAAAAAGGAATATATTCAAATATAAACTACACAGAAGCATTCTGTGAAACTTCTTTCTGATCTGAGCATTCAGCTAACAGAGTTAAACCATACTTTTGATTGAGCAGTTTTGAAACACTCTGTCTGTAGAAAATGCAACTGGACATTCGTAGCGCTAAGTGGGTAATAGTGGAAAAAAGAATATGTTCAAATATAAACTACACAGAAGCATTGTATGAAACTTCTTTCTGTTCTGTGCATTCAACTAACAGAGTTGAACCTTACTTTTGATTGAGCCGTTCTGAAACACTCTTTCTGTAGAAACTGCAATTGGACATTCTGAGCGCTAAGAGGCCTATATTGGGAAAAAGAATGTCTACAAATAAAAACTACACAGAAGAATTGTGTGAAACTTCTTTCCGTTCTGTTTGTTCAACTAAAAGAGTTGAACCTTAGTTTTGATTGAGCCGTTCTGAAACACTCTTTCTGTAGAAAATGCAAGTGGATTTTCGGAGCGCTAAGAGGGTAATAGTGGAAAAAGGAATGTCTCCAAATATAAACTACACAGAATCATTCTGTGAAACTTCTTTCTGATCTGTGCATTCAGCTAACAGAGTTAAACCATACTTTTGATTGAGCAGATCTGAACACTCTTTCTGTAGAAAATGCAACTGGACATTTGGAGCGCTAAGAGAGTAGTAGTGGAAAAAGGAATATATTCAAATATAAACTACACAGAAGCATTCTGTGAAACTTCTTTCTGATCTGAGCATTCAGCTAACAGAGTTAAACCATACTTTTGATTGAGCAGTTTTGAAACAGTCTGTCTGTAGAAAATGCAACTGGACATTCGTAGCGCTAAGAGGGTAATAGTGGAAAAAAGAATATGTTCAAATATAAACTACACAGAAACATTGTATGAAACTTCTTTCTGTTCTGTGCATTCAATTAACAGAGTTGAACCTTACTTTTGATTGAGCCTTTCTGAAACACTCTTTCTGTAGAAACTGCAATTGGACATTCTGAGCGCTAAGAGGCCTCTATTGGGAAAAATAATATCTTCAAATAAAAACTACACAGAAGCATTGTGTGAAACTTATTTCTGATATGTTCATTAAGCTAACAGAGTTAAACCATACTTTTGATTGCACAGTTCTGAACACTCTTTCTGTAGAAAATGCAAGTGGACATTCGGAGCGCTAAGAGTGTAATAGTGAAAAAGGAATACATTCAAATATAAACTACACAGTAGCATTCTGTGAAAATTCTTTCTGTTCTGTGCATTCAACTAACAGAGTTGAACCTTACTTTTGATTGAGCCGTTCTGAAACACTCTTTCTGTAGAAACTGCAATTGGACATGCTAAGCGCTAAGAGGCCTACATTGGGAAAAAGAATATCTTCAAATAAAAACTACACAGATGCATTCTGTGAAACTTATTTCTGATCTGTAAATTCAGTTAACAGAGATAAAACATATTTTTGATTGAGCAGTTATGAAACACTCTTTTTGTAGAAAATGCAAGTGGAGATTCGGAGCGCTAAGAGGGTAATAGTGGAAAAAGGAATGTCTTCAAATATAAACTACACAGAATCATTCGGTGAAACTTCTTTCTGATCTGTGCATTCAGCTAACAGAGTTAAACCATACTTTTGATTGAGCAGATCTGAACACTCTTTCTGTAGAAAATGCAACTGGACATTTGGAGCGCTAAGAGCGTAGTAGTGGAAAAAGGAATATATTCAAATATAAACTACACAGAAGCATTCTGTGAAACTTCTTTCTGATCTGAGCATTCAGCTAACAGAGTTAAACCATACTTTTGATTGAGCAGTTTTGAAACACTCTGTCTGTAGAAAATGCAACTAGACATTCGTAGCGCTAAGTGGGTAATAGTGGAAAAAAGAATATGTTCAAATATAAACTACACAGAAGCATTGTATGAAACTTCTTTCTGTTCTGTGCATTCAACTAACAGAGTTGAACCTTACTTTTGATTGAGCCGTTCTGAAACACTCTTTCTGTAGAAACTGCAATTGGACATTCTGAGCGCTAAGAGGCCTATATTGGGAAAAAGAATGTCTACAAATAAAAACTACACAGAAGAATTGTGTGAAACTTTTTTCCATTCTGTTTGTTCAACTAAAAGAGTTGAACCTTAGTTTTGATTGAGCCGTTCTGAAACACTCTTTCTGTAGAAAATGCAAGTGGAGATTCGGAGCGCTAAGAGGGTAATAGTGGAAAAAGGAATGTCTCCAAATATAAACTACACAGAATCATTCTGTGAAACTTCTTTCTGATCTGTGCATTCAGCTAACAGAGTTAAACCACACTTTTGATTGAGCAGATCTGAACACTCTTTCTGTAGAAAATGCAACTGGACATTTGGAGCGCTAACAGAGTAATAGTGGAAAAAGGAATATATTCAAATATAAACTACACAGAAGCATTCTGTGAAACTTCTCTCTGATCTGAGCATTCAGCTAACAGAGTTAAACCATACTTTTGATTGAGCAGTTTTGAAACACTATGTCTGTAGAAAATGCAACTGGACATTCGTAGCGCTAAGTGGGTAATAGTGGAAAAAAGAATATGTTCAAATATAAACTACACAGAAGCATTGTATGAAACTGCTTTCTGTTCTGTGCATTCAACTAACAGAGTTGAACCTTACTTTTGATTGAGCCTTTCTGAAACACTCTTTCTGTAGAAACTGCAATTGGACATTCTGAGCGCTAAGAGGCCTCTATTGGGAAAAAAAATATCTTCAAATAAAAACTACACAGAAGCATTGTGTGAAACTTATTTCTGATATGTTCATTAAGCTAACAGAGTTAAACCATACTTTTGATTGCGCAGTTCTGAACACTCTTTCTGTAGAAAATGCAAGTGGACATTCGGAGCGCTAAGAGGGTATTAGTGGAAAAAGGAATATATTCAAATATAAACTACACAGTAGCATTCTGTGAAAATTCTTTCTGTTCTGTGCATTCAACTAACAGAATTGAACCTTACTTTTGATTGAGCCGTTCTGAAACACTCTTTCTGTAGAAACTGCAATTGGACATGCTAAGCGCTAAGAGGCCTACATTGGGAAAAAGAATATCTTCAAATAAAAATTACACAGATGCATTCTGTGAAACTTATTTGTGATCTGTAAATTCAGTTAACAGAGATAAAACATATTTTTGATTGAGCAGTTATGAAACACTCTTTTTGTAGAAAATACAAGTGGAGATTCGGAGCGCTAAGAGGGTAATAGTGGAAAAAGGAATGTCTTCAAATAGAAACTACACAGAATCATTCGGTGAAACTTCTTTCTGATCTGTGCATTCAGCTAACAGAGTTAAACCATACTTTTGATTGAGCAGATCTGAACACTCTTTCTGTAGAAAATGCAACTGGACATTTGGAGCGCTAAGAGCGTAGTAGTGGAAAAAGGAATATATTCAAATATAAACTACACAGAAGCATTCTGTGAAACTTCTTTCTGATCTGAGCATTCAGCTAACAGAGTTAAACCATACTTTTGATTGAGCAGTTTTGAAACACTCTGTCTGTAGAAAATGCAACTGGACATTCGTAGCGCTAAGTGGGTAATAGTGGAAAAAAGAATATGTTCAAATATAAACTACACAGAAGCATTGTATGAAACTACTTTCTGTTCTGTGCATTCAACTAACAGAGTTGAACCTTACTTTTGATTGAGCCGTTCTGAAAAACTCTTTCTGTAGAAACTGCAATTGGACATTCTGAGCGCTAAGAGGCCTATATTGGGAAAAAGAATGTCTACAAATAAAAACTACACAGAAGAATTGTGTGAAACTTCTTTCTGTTCTGTTTGTTCAACTAAAAGAGTTGAACCCTAGTTTTGATTGAGCCGTTCTGAAACACTCTTTCTGTAGAAAATGCAAGTGGAGAGTCGGAGCGCTAAGAGGGTAATAGTGGAAAAAGGAATGTCTCCAAATATAAACTAAACAGAATCATTCGGTGAAACTTCTTTCTGATCTGTGCATTCAGCTAACAGAGTTAAACCATACTTTTGATTCAGCAGATCTGAACACTCTTTCTGTAGAAAATGCAATTGGACATTTGGAGCGCTAAGAGAGTAGTAGTGGAAAAAGGAATATATTCAAATATAAACTACACAGAAGCATTCTGTGAAACTTCTTTCTGATCTGAGCATTCAGCTAACAGAGTTAAACCATACTTTTGATTGAGCAGTTTTGAAACACTCTGTCTGTAGAAAATGCAACTGGACATTCGTAGCGCTAAGTGGGTAATAGTGGAAAAAAGAATATGTTCAAATATGAACTACACAGAAGCATTGTATGAAACTACTTTCTGTTCTGTGCATTCAACTAACAGAGTTGAACCTTACTTTTGATTGAGCCTTTCTGAAACACTCTTTCTGTAGAAACTGCAATTGGACATTCTGAGCGCTAAGAGGCCTCTATTGGGAAAAATAATATCTTCAAATAAAAACTACACAGAAGCATTGTGTGAAACTTATTTCTGATATGTTCATTAAGCTAACAGAGTTAAACCATACTTTTGATTGCAGAGTTCTGAACACTCTTTCTGTAGAAAATGCAAGTGGACATTCGTAGCGCTAAGAGGGTAATAGTGAAAAAGGAATATATTCAAATATAAACTACACAGTAGCATTCTGTGTAAATTCTTTCTGTTCTGTGCATTCAACTAACAGAGTTGAACCTTACTTTTGATTGAGCCATTCTGAAACACTCTTTCTGTAGAAACTGCAATTGGACATGCTAAGCGCTAAGAGGCCTACATTGGGAAAAAGAATATCTTCAAATAAAAACTACACAGATGCATTCTGTGAAACTTATTTCTGATCTGTAAATTCAGTTAACAGAGATAAAACATATTTTTGATTGAGCAGTTATGAAACACTCTTTTTGTAGAAAATGCAAGTGGAGATTCGGAGCGCTAAGAGGGTAATAGTGGAAAAAGGAATGTCTTCAAATAGAAACTACACAGAATCATTCGGTGAAACTTCTTTCTGATCTGTGCATTCAGCTAACAGAGTTAAACCATACTTTTGATTGAGCAGATCTGAACACTCTTTCTGTAGAAAATGCAACTGGACATTTGGAGCGCTAAGAGCTTAGTAGTGGAAAAAGGAATATATTCAAATATAAACTACACAGAAGCATTCTGTGAAACTTCTTTCTGATCTGAGCATTCAGCTAACAGAGTTAAACCATACTTTTGATTGAGCAGTTTTGAAACACTCTGTCTGTAGAAAATGCAACTGGACATTCGTAGCGCTAAGTGGGTAATAGTGGAAAAAAGAATATGTTCAAATAGAAACTACACAGAAGCATTGTATGAAACTTCTTTCTGTTCTGTGCATTCAACTAACAGAGTTGAACCTTACTTTTGATTAAGCCGTTCTGAAAAACTCTTTCTGTAGAAACTGCAATTGGACATTCTGAGCGCTAAGAGGCCTCTATTGGGAAAAATAATATCTTCAAATAAAAACTACACAGAAGAATTGTGTGAAACTTCTTTCTGTTCTGTTTGTACAACTAAAAGAGTTGAACCTTAGTTTTGATTGAGCCGTTCTGAAACACTCTTTCTGTAGAAAATGCAAGTGGAGATTCGGAGCGCTACTAGGGTAATTGTGGAAAAAGGAATGTCTCCAAATATAAACTACACAGAATCATTCTGTGAAACTTCTTTCTGATCTGTGCATTCAGCTAACAGAGTTAAACCATACTTTTGATTGAGCAGATCTGAACACTCTTTCTGTAGAAAATGCAACTGGACATTTGGAGCGCTAAGAGAGTAGTAGTGGAAAAAGGAATATATTCAAATATAAACTACACAGAAGCATTCTGTGAAACTTCTTTCTGATCTGAGCATTCAGCTAACAGAGTTAAACCATACTTTTGATTGAGCAGTTTTGAAACACTCTGTCTGTAGAAAATGCAACTGGACATTCGTAGCGCTAAGTGGGTAAAAGTGGAAAAAAAATATGTTCAAATATAAGCTACACAGAAGCATTGTATGAAACTTATTTCTGTTCTGTGCATTCAACTAACAGAGTTGAACCTTACTTTTGATTGAGCCTTTCTGAAACACTCTTTCTGTAGAAACTGCAATTGGACATTCTGAGCGCTAAGAGGCCTCTATTGGGAAAAATAATATCTTCAAATAAAAACTACACAGAAGCATTGTGTGAAACTTATTTCTGATATGTTCATTAAGCTAACAGAGTTAAACCATACTTTTGATTGCGCAGTTCTGGACACTCTTTCTGTAGAAAATTCAAGTGGACATTCGGAGCGCTAAGAGGGTAATAGTGAAAAAGGAATATATTCAAATATAAACTACACAGTAGCATTCTGTGAAAATTCTTTCTGTTCTGTGCATTTAACTAACAGAGTTGAACCTTACTTTTGATTGAGCCGTTCTGAAACACTCTTTCTGTAGAAACTGCAATTGGACATGCTAAGCGCTAAGAGGCCTACATTGGGAAAAAGAATATCTTCAAATAAAAACTACACAGATGCATTCTGTGAAACTTATTTCTGAACTGTAAATTCAGTTAACAGAGATAAAACATATTTTTGATTGAGCAGTTATGAAACACTCTTTTTGTATAAAATGCAAGTGGAGATTCGGAGCGCTAAGAGGGTAATAGTGGAAAAAGTAATGTCTTCAAATAGAAACTACACAGAATCATTCGGTGAAACTTCTTTCTGATCTGTGCATTCAGCTAACAGAGTTAAACCATACTTGTGATTGAGCAGATCTGAACACTCTTTCTGTAGAAAATGCAACTGGACATTTGGAGCGCTAAGAGCGTAGTAGTGGAAAAAGGAATATATTCAAATATAAACTACACAGAAGCATTCTGTGAAACTCCTTTCTGATCTGAGCATTCAGCTAACAGAGTTAAACCATACTTTTGATTGAGCAGTTTTGAAACACTCTGTCTGTAGAAAATGCAACTGGACATTCGTAGCGCTAAGTGGGTAATAGTGGAAAAAAGAATATGTTCAAATATAAACTACACAGAAGCATTGTATGAAACTCTTTCTGTTCTGTGCATTCAACTAACAAAGTTGAACCTTACATTTGATTGAGCCTTTCTGAAACACTCTTTCTGTAGAAACTGCAATTGGACATTCTGAGCGCTAAGAGGCCTCTATTGGGAAAAATAATATCTTCAAATAAAAACTACACAGAATCATTGTGTGAAACTTATTTCTGATATGTTCATTAAGCTAACAGAGTTAAACCATACTTTTGATTGCGCAGTTGTGAACACTCTTTCTGTAGATAATGCAAGTGGACTTTCGGAGCGCTAAGTGGGTAATAGTGGAAAAGGGAATATATTCAAATATAAACTACACAGTAGCATTCTGTGAAACTTCTTTCTGTTCTGTGTATTCAACTAACAGAGTTGAACCTTACTTTTGATTGAGCCGTTCTGAAACACTCTTTCTGTAGAAACTGCAATTGGACATTCTGAGAGCTAAGAGGCCTATATTGGGAAAAAGAATGTCTACAAATAAAAACTACACAGAAGAATTGTGTGAAACTTCTTTCTGTTCTGTTTGTTCAACTAAAAGAGTTGAACCTTAGTTTTGATTGAGCCGTTCTGAAACACTCTTTCTGTAGAAAATGCAAGTGGAGATTCGGAGCGCTAAGAGGGTAATAGTGGAAAAAGAATGTCTCCAAATATAAAGTACACAGAATCATTCTGTGAAACTTCTTTCTGATCTGTGCATTCAGCTAACAGAGTTAAACCATACTTTTCATTGAGCAGATCTGAACACTCTTTCTGTAGAAAATGCAACTGGACATTTGGAGCGCTAAGAGAGTAGTAGTGGAAAAAGGAATATATTCAAATATAAACTACACAGAAGCATTCTGTGAAACTTCTTTCTGATCTGAGCATTCAGCTAACAGATTTAAACCATACTTTTGATTGAGCAGTTTTGAAACACTCTGTCTGTAGAAAATGCAACTGGACATTCGTAGCGCTAAGTGGGTAATAGTGGAAAAAAGAATATGTTCAAATATAAACTACACAGAAGCATTGTATGAAACTTCTTTCTGTTCTGTGCATTCAACTAACAGAGTTGAAACTTACTTTTGATTGAGCCGTTCTGAAACACTCTTTCTGTAGAAACTGCAATTGGACATTCTGAGCGCTAAGAGGCCTATATTGGGAAAAAGAATGTCTACAAATAAAAACTACACAGAAGAATTGTGTGAAACTTCTTTCCGTTCTGTTTGTTCAACTAAAAGAGTTGAACCTTAGTTTTGATTGAGCCGTTCTGAAACACTCTTTCTGTAGAAAATGCAAGTGGATTTTCGGAGCGCTAAGAGGGTAATAGTGGAAAAAGGAATGTCTCCAAATATAAACTACACAGAATCATTCTGTGAAACTTCTTTCTGATCTGTGCATTCAGCTAAAAGAGTTAAACCATACTTTTGATTGAGCAGATCTGAACACTCTTTCTGTAGAAAATGCAACTGGACATTTGGAGCGCTAAGAGAGTAGTAGTGGAAAAAGGAATATATTCAAATATAAACTACACAGAAGCATTCTGTGAAACTTCTTTCTGATCTGAGCATTCAGCTAACAGAGTTAAACCATACTTTTGATTGAGCAGTTTTGAAACAGTCTGTCTGTAGAAAATGCAACTGGACATTCGTAGCGCTAAGTGGGTAATAGTGGAAAAAAGAATATGTTCAAATATAAACTACACAGAAGCATTGTATGAAACTTCTTTCTGTTCTGTGCATTCAACTAACAGAGTTGAACCTTACTTTTGATTGAGCCTTTCTGAAACACTCTTTCTGTAGAAACTGCAATTGGACATTCTGAGCGCTAAGAGGCCTCTATTGGGAAAAATAATATCTTCAAATAAAAACTACACAGAAGCATTGTGTGAAACTTATTTCTGATATGTTCATTAAGCTAACAGAGTTAAACCATACTTTTGATTGCACAGTTCTGAACACTCTTTCTGTAGAAAATGCAAGTGGACATTCGGAGCGCTAAGAGGGTAATAGTGAAAAAGGAATACATTCAAATATAAACTACACAGTAGCATTCTCTGAAAATTCTTTCTGTTCTGTGCATTCAACTAACAGAGTTGAACCTTACTTTTGATTGAGCCGTTCTGAAACACTCTTTCTGTAGAAACTGCAATTGGACATGCTAAGCGCTAAGAGGCCTACATTGGGAAAAAGAATATCTTCAAATAAAAACTACACAGATGCATTCTGTGAAACTTATTTCTGATCTGTAAATTCAGTTAACAGAGATAAAACATATTTTTGATTGAGCAGTTATGAAACACTCTTTTTGTAGAAAATGCAAGTGGAGATTCGGAGCGCTAAGAGGGTAATAGTGGAAAAAGGAATGTCTTCAAATATAAACTACACAGAATCATTCGGTGAAACTTCTTTCTGATCTGTGCATTCAGCTAACAGAGTTAAACCATACTTTTGATTGAGCAGATCTGAACACTCTTTCTGTAGAAAATGCAACTGGACATTTGGAGCGCTAAGAGCGTAGTAGTGGAAAAAGGAATATATTCAAATATAAACTACACAGAAGCATTCTGTGAAACTTCTTTCTGATCTGAGCATTCAGCTAACAGAGTTAAACCATACTTTTGATTGAGCAGTTTTGAAACACTCTGTCTGTAGAAAATGCAACTGGACATTCGTAGCGCTAAGTGGGTAATAGTGGAAAAAAGAATATGTTCAAATATAAACTACACAGAAGCATTGTATGAAACTTCTTTCTGTTCTGTGCATTCAACTAACAGAGTTGAACCTTACTTTTGATTGAGCCGTTCTGAAACTCTCTTTCTGTAGAAACTGCAATTGGACATTCTGAGCGCTAAGAGGCCTATATTGGGAAAAAGAATGTCTACAAATAAAAACTACACAGAAGAATTGTGTGAAACTTTTTTCCATTCTGTTTGTTCAACTAAAAGAGTTGAACCTTAGTTTTGATTGAGCCGTTCTGAAACACTCTTTCTGTAGAAAATGCAAGTGGAGATTTGGAGCGCTAAGAGGGTAATAGTGGAAAAAGGAATGTCTCCAAATATAAACTACACAGAATCATTCTGTGAAACTTCTTTCTGATCTGTGCATTCAGCTAACAGAGTTAAACCACACTTTTGATTGAGCAGATCTGAACACTCTTTCTGTAGAAAATGCAACTGGACATTTGGAGCGCTAAGAGAGTAATAGTGGAAAAAGGAATATATTCAAATATGAACTACACAGAAGCATTCTGTGAAACTTCTCTCTGATCTGAGCATTCAGCTAACAGAGTTAAACCATACTTTTGATTGAGCAGTTTTGAAACACTCTGTCTGTAGAAAATGCAACTGGACATTCGTAGCGCTAAGTGGGTAATAGTGGAAAAAAGAATATGTTCAAATATAAACTACACAGAAGCATTGTATGAAACTTCTTTCTGTTCTGTGCATTCAACTAACAGAGTTGAACCTTACTTTTGATTGAGCCTTTCTGAAACACTCTTTCTGTAGAAACTGCAATTGGACATTCTGAGCGCTAAGAGGCCTCTATTGGGAAAAATAATATCTTCAAATAAAAACTACACAGAAGCATTGTGTGAAACTTATTTCTGATATGTTCATTAAGCTAACAGAGTTAAACCATACTTTTGATTGCGCAGTTCTGAACACTCTTTCTGTAGAAAATGCAAGTGGACATTCGGAACGCTAAGAGGGTATTAGTGGAAAAAGGAATATATTCAAATATAAACTACACAGTAGCATTCTGTGAAAATACTTTCTGTTCTGTGCATTCAACTAACAGAATTGAACCTTACTTTTGATTGAGCCGTTCTGAAACACTCTTTCTGTAGAAACTGCAATTGGACATGCTAAGCGCTAAGAGGCCTACATTGGGAAAAAGAATATCTTCAAATAAAAATTACACAGATGCATTCTGTGAAACTTATTTGTGATCTGTAAATTCAGTTAACAGAGATAAAACATATTTTTGATTGAGCAGTTATGAAACACTCTTTTTGTAGAAAATGCAAGTGGAGATTCGGAGCGCTAAGAGGGTAATAGTGGAAAATGG
This sequence comes from Symphalangus syndactylus, assembly GCF_028878055.3. Classification (NCBI taxonomy): domain Eukaryota; kingdom Metazoa; phylum Chordata; class Mammalia; order Primates; family Hylobatidae; genus Symphalangus; species Symphalangus syndactylus. The sequence goes on along the minus strand of NC_072426.2, from coordinate 8,730,010 downwards.
AATGTCTTCAAATAGAAACTACACAGAATCATTCGGTGAAAATTCTTTCTGATCTGTGCATTCAGCTAACAGAGTTAAACCATACTTTTGATTGAGCAGATCTGAACACTCTTTCTGTAGAAAATGCAACTGGACATTTGGAGCGCTAAGAGCGTATTAGTGGAAAAAGGAATATATTCAAATATAAACTACACAGAAGCATTCTGTGAAACTTCTTTCTGATCTGAGCATTCAGCTAACAGAGTTAAACCATACTTTTGATTGAGCAGTTTTGAAACACTCTGTCTGTAGAAAATGCAACTGGACATTCGTAGCGCTAAGTGGGTAAAAGTGGAAAAAAAATATGTTCAAATATAAGCTACACAGAAGCATTGTATGAAACTTATTTCTGTTCTGTGCATTCAACTAACAGAGTTGAACCTTACTTTTGATTGAGCCTTTCTGAAACACTCTTTCTGTAGAAACTGCAATTGGACATTCTGAGCGCTAAGAGGCCTCTATTGGGAAAAATAATATCTTCAAATAAAAACTACACAGAAGCATTGTGTGAAACTTATTTCTGATATGTTCATTAAGCTAACAGAGTTAAACCATACTTTTGATTGCGCAGTTCTGGACACTCTTTCTGTAGAAAATTCAAGTGGACATTCGGAGCGCTAAGAGGGTAATAGTGAAAAAGGAATATATTCAAATATAAACTACACAGTAGCATTCTGTGAAAATTCTTTCTGTTCTGTGCATTTAACTAACAGAGTTGAACCTTACTTTTGATTGAGCCGTTCTGAAACACTCTTTCTGTAGAAACTGCAATTGGACATGCTAAGCGCTAAGAGGCCTACATTGGGAAAAAGAATATCTTCAAATAAAAACTACACAGATGCATTCTGTGAAACTTATTTCTGAACTGTAAATTCAGTTAACAGAGATAAAACATATTTTTGATTGAGCAGTTATGAAACACTCTTTTTGTATAAAATGCAAGTGGAGATTCGGAGCGCTAAGAGGGTAATAGTGGAAAAAGGAATGTCTTCAAATAGAAACTACACAGAATCATTCGGTGAAACTTCTTTCTGATCTGTGCATTCAGCTAACAGAGTTAAACCATACTTGTGATTGAGCAGATCTGAACACTCTTTCTGTAGAAAATGCAACTGGACATTTGGAGCGCTAAGAGCGTAGTAGTGGAAAAAGGAATATATTCAAATATAAACTACACAGAAGCATTCTGTGAAACTCCTTTCTGATCTGAGCATTCAGCTAACAGAGTTAAACCATACTTTTGATTGAGCAGTTTTGAAACACTCTGTCTGTAGAAAATGCAACTGGACATTCGTAGCGCTAAGTGGGTAATAGTGGAAAAAAGAATATGTTCAAATATAAACTACACAGAAGCATTGTATGAAACTCTTTCTGTTCTGTGCATTCAACTAACAAAGTTGAACCTTACATTTGATTGAGCCTTTCTGAAACACTCTTTCTGTAGAAACTGCAATTGGACATTCTGAGCGCTAAGAGGCCTCTATTGGGAAAAATAATATCTTCAAATAAAAACTACACAGAATCATTGTGTGAAACTTATTTCTGATATGTTCATTAAGCTAACAGAGTTAAACCATACTTTTGATTGCGCAGTTGTGAACACTCTTTCTGTAGATAATGCAAGTGGACTTTCGGAGCGCTAAGTGGGTAATAGTGGAAAAGGGAATATATTCAAATATAAACTACACAGTAGCATTCTGTGAAACTTCTTTCTGTTCTGTGTATTCAACTAACAGAGTTGAACCTTACTTTTGATTGAGCCGTTCTGAAACACTCTTTCTGTAGAAACTGCAATTGGACATTCTGAGAGCTAAGAGGCCTATATTGGGAAAAAGAATGTCTACAAATAAAAACTACACAGAAGAATTTGTGTGAAACTTCTTCTTGTTCTGTTTGTTCAACTAAAAGAGTTGAACCTTAGTTTTGATTGAGCCGTTCTGAAACACTCTTTCTGTAGAAAATGCAAGTGGAGATTCGGAGCGCTAAGAGGGTAATAGTGGAAAAAGAATGTCTCCAAATATAAAGTACACAGAATCATTCTGTGAAACTTCTTTCTGATCTGTGCATTCAGCTAACAGAGTTAAACCATACTTTTCATTGAGCAGATCTGAACACTCTTTCTGTAGAAAATGCAACTGGACATTTGGAGCGCTAAGAGAGTAGTAGTGGAAAAAGGAATATATTCAAATATAAACTACACAGAAGCATTCTGTGAAACTTCTTTCTGATCTGAGCATTCAGCTAACAGATTTAAACCATACTTTTGATTGAGCAGTTTTGAAACACTCTGTCTGTAGAAAATGCAACTGGACATTCGTAGCGCTAAGTGGGTAATAGTGGAAAAAAGAATATGTTCAAATATAAACTACACAGAAGCATTGTATGAAACTTCTTTCTGTTCTGTGCATTCAACTAACAGAGTTGAAACTTACTTTTGATTGAGCCGTTCTGAAACACTCTTTCTGTAGAAACTGCAATTGGACATTCTGAGCGCTAAGAGGCCTATATTGGGAAAAAGAATGTCTACAAATAAAAACTACACAGAAGAATTGTGTGAAACTTCTTTCCGATATGTTCATTCAACTAACAGAGTTAAACCATACTTTTGATTGCGCAGTTGTGAACACTCTTTCTGTAGATAATGCAAGTGGACTTTCGGAGCGCTAAGTGGGTAATAGTGGAAAAGGGAATATATTCAAATATAAACTACACAGTAGCATTCTGTGAAACTTCTTTCTGTTCTGTGTATTCAACTAACAGAGTTGAACCTTACTTTTGATTGAGCCGTTCTGAAACACTCTTTCTGTAGAAACTGCAATTGGACATTCTGAGAGCTAAGAGGCCTATATTGGGAAAAAGAATGTCTACAAATAAAAACTACACAGAAGAATTGTGTGAAACTTCTTTCTGTTCTGTTTGTTCAACTAAAAGAGTTGAACCTTAGTTTTGATTGAGCCGTTCTGAAACACTCTTTCTGTAGAAAATGCAAGTGGACATTCGGAGCGCTAAGAGGGTAATAGTGGAAAAAGGAATGTCTCCAAATATAAACTACACAGAATCATTCTGTGAAACTTCTTTCTGATCTGTGCATTCAGCTAACAGAGTTAAACCATACTTTTGATTGAGCAGATCTGAACACTCTTTCTGTAGAAAATGCAACTGGACATTTGGAGCGCTAAGAGAGTAGTAGTGGAAAAAGGAATATATTCAAATATAAACTACACAGAAGCATTCTGTGAAACTTCTTTCTGATCTGAGCATTCAGCTAACAGAGTTAAACCATACTTTTGATTGAGCAGTTTTGAAACACTCTGTCTGTAGAAAATGCAACTGGACATTCGTAGCGCTAAGTGGGTAATAGTGGAAAAAAGAATATGTTCAAATATAAACTACACAGAAGCATTGTATGAAACTTCTTTCTGTTCTGTGCATTCAACTAACAGAGTTGAACCTTACTTTTGATTGAGCCGTTCTGAAACACTCTTTCTGTAGAAACTGCAATTGGACATTCTGAGCGCTAAGAGGCCTATATTGGGAAAAAGAATGTCTACAAATAAAAACTACACAGAAGAATTGTGTGAAACTTCTTTCCGTTCTGTTTGTTCAACTAAAAGAGTTGAACCTTAGTTTTGATTGAGCCGTTCTGAAACACTCTTTCTGTAGAAAATGCAAGTGGATTTTCGGAGCGCTAAAAGGGTAATAGTGGAAAAAGGAATGTCTCCAAATATAAACTACACAGAATCATTCTGTGAAACTTCTTTCTGATCTGTGCATTCAGCTAACAGAGTTAAACCATACTTTTGATTGAGCAGATCTGAACACTCTTTCTGTAGAAAATGCAACTGGACATTTGGAGCGCTAAGAGAGTAGTAGTGGAAAAAGGAATATATTCAAATATAAACTACACAGAAGCATTCTGTGAAACTTCTTTCTGATCTGAGCATTCAGCTAACAGAGTTAAACCATACTTTTGATTGAGCAGTTTTGAAACAGTCTGTCTGTAGAAAATGCAACTGGACATTCGTAGCGCTAAGTGGGTAATAGTGGAAAAAAGAATATGTTCAAATATAAACTACACAGAAGCATTGTATGAAACTTCTTTCTGTTCTGTGCATTCAACTAACAGAGTTGAACCTTACTTTTGATTGAGCCTTTCTGAAACACTCTTTCTGTAGAAACTGCAATTGGACATTCTGAGCGCTAAGAGGCCTCTATTGGGAAAAATAATATCTTCAAATAAAAACTACACAGAAGCATTGTGTGAAACTTATTTCTGATATGTTCATTAAGCTAACAGAGTTAAACCATACTTTTGATTGCACAGTTCTGAACACTCTTTCTGTAGAAAATGCAAGTGGACATTCGGAGCGCTAAGAGGGTAATAGTGAAAAAGGAATACATTCAAATATAAACTACACAGTAGCATTCTCTGAAAATTCTTTCTGTTCTGTGCATTCAACTAACATAGTTGAACCTTACTTTTGATTGAGCCGTTCTGAAACACTCTTTCTGTAGAAACTGCAATTGGACATGCTAAGCGCTAAGAGGCCTACATTGGGAAAAAGAATATCTTCAAATAAAAACTACACAGATGCATTCTGTGAAACTTATTTCTGATCTGTAAATTCAGTTAACAGAGATAAAACATATTTTTGATTGAGCAGTTATGAAACACTCTTTTTGTAGAAAATGCAAGTGGAGATTCGGAGCGCTAAGAGGGTAATAGTGGAAAAAGGAATGTCTTCAAATATAAACTACACAGAATCATTCGGTGAAACTTCTTTCTGATCTGTGCATTCAGCTAACAGAGTTAAACCATACTTTTGATTGAGCAGATCTGAACACTCTTTCTGTAGAAAATGCAACTGGACATTTGGAGCGCTAAGAGCGTAGTAGTGGAAAAAGGAATATATTCAAATATAAACTACACAGAAGCATTCTGTGAAACTTCTTTCTGATCTGAGCATTCAGCTAACAGAGTTAAACCATACTTTTGATTGAGCAGTTTTGAAACACTCTGTCTGTAGAAAATGCAACTGGACATTCGTAGCGCTAAGTGGGTAATAGTGGAAAAAAGAATATGTTCAAATATAAACTACACAGAAGCATTGTATGAAACTTCTTTCTGTTCTGTGCATTCAACTAACAGAGTTGAACCTTACTTTTGATTGAGCCGTTCTGAAACTCTCTTTCTGTAGAAACTGCAATTGGACATTCTGAGCGCTAAGAGGCCTATATTGGGAAAAAGAATGTCTACAAATAAAAACTACACAGAAGAATTGTGTGAAACTTTTTTCCATTCTGTTTGTTCAACTAAAAGAGTTGAACCTTAGTTTTGATTGAGCCGTTCTGAAACACTCTTTCTGTAGAAAATGCAAGTGGAGATTTGGAGCGCTAAGAGGGTAATAGTGGAAAAAGGAATGTCTCCAAATATAAACTACACAGAATCATTCTGTGAAACTTCTTTCTGATCTGTGCATTCAGCTAACAGAGTTAAACCACACTTTTGATTGAGCAGATCTGAACACTCTTTCTGTAGAAAATGCAACTGGACATTTGGAGCGCTAAGAGAGTAATAGTGGAAAAAGGAATATATTCAAATATGAACTACACAGAAGCATTCTGTGAAACTTCTCTCTGATCTGAGCATTCAGCTAACAGAGTTAAACCATACTTTTGATTGAGCAGTTTTGAAACACTCTGTCTGTAGAAAATGCAACTGGACATTCGTAGCGCTAAGTGGGTAATAGTGGAAAAAAGAATATGTTCAAATATAAACTACACAGAAGCATTGTATGAAACTTCTTTCTGTTCTGTGCATTCAACTAACAGAGTTGAACCTTACTTTTGATTGAGCCTTTCTGAAACACTCTTTCTGTAGAAACTGCAATTGGACATTCTGAGCGCTAAGAGGCCTCTATTGGGAAAAATAATATCTTCAAATAAAAACTACACAGAAGCATTGTGTGAAACTTATTTCTGATATGTTCATTAAGCTAACAGAGTTAAACCATACTTTTGATTGCGCAGTTCTGAACACTCTTTCTGTAGAAAATGCAAGTGGACATTCGGAACGCTAAGAGGGTATTAGTGGAAAAAGGAATATATTCAAATATAAACTACACAGTAGCATTCTGTGAAAATACTTTCTGTTCTGTGCATTCAACTAACAGAATTGAACCTTACTTTTGATTGAGCCGTTCTGAAACACTCTTTCTGTAGAAACTGCAATTGGACATGCTAAGCGCTAAGAGGCCTACATTGGGAAAAAGAATATCTTCAAATAAAAATTACACAGATGCATTCTGTGAAACTTATTTGTGATCTGTAAATTCAGTTAACAGAGATAAAACATATTTTTGATTGAGCAGTTATGAAACACTCTTTTTGTAGAAAATGCAAGTGGAGATTCGGAGCGCTAAGAGGGTAATAGTGGAAAATGGAATGTCTTCAAATAGAAACTACACAGAATCATTCGGTGAAAATTCTTTCTGATCTGTGCATTCAGCTAACAGAGTTAAACCATACTTTTGATTGAGCAGATCTGAACACTCTTTCTGTAGAAAATGCAACTGGACATTTGGAGCGCTAAGAGCGTATTAGTGGAAAAAGGAATATATTCAAATATAAACTACACAGAAGCATTCTGTGAAACTTCTTTCTGATCTGAGCATTCAGCTAACAGAGTTAAACCATACTTTTGATTGAGCAGTTTTGAAACACTCTGTCTGTAGAAAATGCAACTGGACATTCGTAGCGCTAAGTGGGTAATAGTGGAAAAAAGAATATGTTCAAATATAACCTACACAGAAGCATTGAATGAAACTTCTTTCTGTTCTGTGCATTCAACTAACAGAGTTGAACCTTACTTTTGATTGAGCTGTTCTGAAAAACTCTTTCTGTAGAAACTGCAATTGGACATTCTGAGCGCTAAGAGGCCTATATTGGGAAAAAGAATGTCTACAAATAAAAACTACACAGAAGAATTGTGTGAAACTTCTTTCTGTTCTGTTTGTTCAACTAAAAGAGTTGAACCTTAGTTTTGATTGAGCCGTTCTGAAACACTCTTTCTGTAGAAAATGCAAGTGGAGAGTCGGAGCGCTAAGAGGGTAATAGTGGAAAAAGGAATGTCTCCAAATATAAACTACACAGAATCATTCGGTGAAACTTCTTTCTGATCTGTGCATTCAGCTAACAGAGTTAAACCATACTTTTGATTCAGCAGATCTGAACACTCTTTCTGTAGAAAATGCAATTGGACATTTGGAGCGCTAAGAGAGTAGTAGTGGAAAAAGGAATATATTCAAATATAAACTACACAGAAGCATTCTGTGAAACTTCTTTCTGATCTGAGCATTCAGCTAACAGAGTTAAACCATACTTCTGATTGAGCAGTTTTGAAACACTCTGTCTGTAGAAAATGCAACTGGACATTCGTAGCGCTAAGTGGGTAATAGTGGAAAAAAGAATATGTTCAAATATAAACTACACAGAAGCATTGTATGAAACTACTTTCTGTTCTGTGCATTCAACTAACAGAGTTGAACCTTACTTTTGATTGAGCCTTTCTGAAACACTCTTTCTGTAGAAACTGCAATTGGACATTCTGAGCGCTAAGAGGACTCTATTGGGAAAAATAATATCTTCAAATAAAAACTACACAGAAGCATTGTGTGAAACTTATTTCTGATATGTTCATTAAGCTAACAGAGTTAAACCATACTTTTGATTGCACAGTTCTGAACACTCTTTCTGTAGAAAATGCAAGTGGACATTCGCAGCGCTAAGAGGGTAATAGTGAAAAAGGAATATATTCAAATATAAACTACACAGTAGCATTCTGTGAAAATTCTTTCTGTTCTGTGCATTCAACTAACAGAGTTGAACCTTACTTTTGATTGAGCCATTCTGAAACACTCTTTCTGTAGAAACTGCAATTGGACATGCTAAGCGCTAAGAGGCCTACATTGGGAAAAAGAATATCTTCAAATAAAAACTACACAGATGCATTCTGTGAAACTTATTTCTGATCTGTAAATTCAGTTAACAGAGATAAAACATATTTTTGATTGAGCAGTTATGAAACACTCTTTTTGTAGAAAATGCAAGTGGAGATTCGGAGCGCTAAGAGGGTAATAGTGGAAAAAGGAATGTCTTCAAATAGAAACTACACAGAATCATTCGGTGAAACTTCTTTCTGATCTGTGCATTCAGCTAACAGAGTTAAAACATACTTTTGATTGAGCAGATCTGAACACTCTTTCTGTAGAAAATGCAACTGGACATTTGGAGCGCTAAGTGCGTAGTAGTGGAAAAAGGAATATATTCAAATATAAACTACACAGAAGCATTCTGTGAAACTCCTTTCTGATCTGAGCATTCAGCTAACAGAGTTAAACCATACTTTTGATTGAGCAGTTTTGAAACACTCTGTCTGTAGAAAATGCAACTGGACATTCGTAGCGCTAAGTGGGTAATAGTGGAAAAAAGAATATGTTCAAATATAAACTACACAGAAGCATTGTATGAAACTCTTTCTGTTCTGTGCATTCAACTAACAAAGTTGAACCTTACATTTGATTGAGTCTTTCTGAAACACTCTTTCTGTAGAAACTGCAATTGGACATTCTGAGCGCTAAGAGGCCTCTATTGGGAAAAATAATATCTTCAAATAAAAACTACACAGAAGCATTGTGTGAAACTTATTTCTGATATGTTCATTAAGCTAACGGAGTTAAACCATACTTTTGATTGCGCAGTTGTGAACACTCTTTCTGTAGAAAATGCAAGTGGACTTTCGGAGCGCTAAGTGGGTAATAGTGGAAAAGGGAATATATTCAAATATAAACTACACTGTAGCATTCTGTGAAACTTCTTTCTGTTCTGTGTATTCAACTAACAGAGTTGAACCTTACTTTTGATTGAGCCATTCTGAAACACTCTTTCTGTAGAAACTGCAATTGGACATTCTGAGAGCTAAGAGGCCTATATTGGGAAAATGAATGTCTACAAATAAAAACTACACAGAAGAATTGTGTGAAACTTCTTTCTGTTCTGTTTGTTCAACTAAAAGAGTTGAACCTTAGTTTTGATTGAGCCGTTCTGAAACACTCTTTCTGTAGAAAATGCAAGTGGAGATTCGGAGCGCTAAGAGGGTAATAGTGGAAAAAGAATGTCTCCAAATATAAAGTACACAGAATCATTCTGTGAAACTTCTTTCTGATCTGTGCATTCAGCTAACAGAGTTAAACCATACTTTTGATTGAGCAGATCTGAACACTCTTTCTGTAGAAAATGCAACTGGACATTTGGAGCGCTAAGAGAGTAGTAGTGGAAAAAGGAATGTCTCCAAATATAAACTACACAGAAGCATTCTGTGAAACTTCTTTCTGATCTGAGCATTCAGCTAACAGAGTTAAACCATACTTTTGATTGAGCAGTTTTGAAACACTCTGTCTGTAGAAAATGCAACTGGACATTCGTAGCGCTAAGTGGGTAATAGTGGAAAAAAGAATATGTTCAAATAGAAACTAGACAGAAGCATTGTATGAAACTTCTTTCTGTTCTGTGCATTCAACTAACAGAGTTGAACCATACTTTTCATTGAGCAGATCTGAACACTCTTTCTGTAGAAAATGCAACTGGACATTTGGAGCGCTAAGAGGCCTATATTGGGAAAAAGAATGTCTACAAATAAAAACTACACAGAAGAATTGTGTGAAACTTCTTTCCGTTCTGTTTGTTCAACTAAAAGAGTTGAACCTTAGTTTTGATTGAGCCGTTCTGAAACACTCTTTCTGTAGAAAATGCAAGTGGATTTTCGGAGCGCTAAGAGGGTAATAGTGGAAAAAGGAATGTCTCCAAATATAAACTACACAGAATCATTCTGTGAAACTTCTTTCTGATCTGTGCATTCAGCTAAAAGAGTTAAACCATACTTTTGATTGAGCAGATCTGAACACTCTTTCTGTAGAAAATGCAACTGGACATTTGGAGCGCTAAGAGAGTAGTAGTGGAAAAAGGAATATATTCAAATATAAACTACACAGAAGCATTCTGTGAAACTTCTTTCTGATCTGAGCATTCAGCTAACAGAGTTAAACCATACTTTTGATTGAGCAGTTTTGAAACAGTCTGTCTGTAGAAAATGCAACTGGACATTCGTAGCGCTAAGTGGGTAATAGTGGAAAAAAGAATATGTTCAAATATAAACTACACAGAAGCATTGTATGAAACTTCTTTCTGTTCTGTGCATTCAACTAACAGAGTTGAACCTTACTTTTGATTGAGCCTTTCTGAAACACTCTTTCTGTAGAAACTGCAATTGGACATTCTGAGCGCTAAGAGGCCTCTATTGGGAAAAATAATATCTTCAAATAAAAACTACACAGAAGCATTGTGTGAAACTTATTTCTGATATGTTCATTAAGCTAACAGAGTTAAACCATACTTTTGATTGCACAGTTCTGAACACTCTTTCTGTAGAAAATGCAAGTGGACATTCGGAGCGCTAAGAGGGTAATAGTGAAAAAGGAATACATTCAAATATAAACTACACAGTAGCATTCTCTGAAAATTCTTTCTGTTCTGTGCATTCAACTAACAGAGTTGAACCTTACTTTTGATTGAGCCGTTCTGAAACACTCTTTCTGTAGAAACTGCAATTGGACATGCTAAGCGCTAAGAGGCCTACATTGGGAAAAAGAATATCTTCAAATAAAAACTACACAGATGCATTCTGTGAAACTTATTTCTGATCTGTAAATTCAGTTAACAGAGATAAAACATATTTTTGATTGAGCAGTTATGAAACACTCTTTTTGTAGAAAATGCAAGTGGAGATTCGGAGCGCTAAGAGGGTAATAGTGGAAAAAGGAATGTCTTCAAATATAAACTACACAGAATCATTCGGTGAAACTTCTTTCTGATCTGTGCATTCAGCTAACAGAGTTAAACCATACTTTTGATTGAGCAGATCTGAACACTCTTTCTGTAGAAAATGCAACTGGACATTTGGAGCGCTAAGAGCGTAGTAGTGGAAAAAGGAATATATTCAAATATAAACTACACAGAAGCATTCTGTGAAACTTCTTTCTGATCTGAGCATTCAGCTAACAGAGTTAAACCATACTTTTGATTGAGCAGTTTTGAAACACTCTGTCTGTAGAAAATGCAACTGGACATTCGTAGCGCTAAGTGGGTAATAGTGGAAAAAAGAATATGTTCAAATATAAACTACACAGAAGCATTGTATGAAACTTCTTTCTGTTCTGTGCATTCAACTAACAGAGTTGAACCTTACTTTTGATTGAGCCGTTCTGAAACTCTCTTTCTGTAGAAACTGCAATTGGACATTCTGAGCGCTAAGAGGCCTATATTGGGAAAAAGAATGTCTACAAATAAAAACTACACAGAAGAATTGTGTGAAACTTTTTTCCATTCTGTTTGTTCAACTAAAAGAGTTGAACCTTAGTTTTGATTGAGCCGTTCTGAAACACTCTTTCTGTAGAAAATGCAAGTGGAGATTTGGAGCGCTAAGAGGGTAATAGTGGAAAAAGGAATGTCTCCAAATATAAACTACACAGAATCATTCTGTGAAACTTCTTTCTGATCTGTGCATTCAGCTAACAGAGTTAAACCACACTTTTGATTGAGCAGATCTGAACACTCTTTCTGTAGAAAATGCAACTGGACATTTGGAGCGCTAAGAGAGTAATAGTGGAAAAAGGAATATATTCAAATATGAACTACACAGAAGCATTCTGTGAAACTTCTCTCTGATCTGAGCATTCAGCTAACAGAGTTAAACCATACTTTTGATTGAGCAGTTTTGAAACACTCTGTCTGTAGAAAATGCAACTGGACATTCGTAGCGCTAAGTGGGTAATAGTGGAAAAAAGAATATGTTCAAATATAAACTACACAGAAGCATTGTATGAAACTTCTTTCTGTTCTGTGCATTCAACTAACAGAGTTGAACCTTACTTTTGATTGAGCCTTTCTGAAACACTCTTTCTGTAGAAACTGCAATTGGACATTCTGAGCGCTAAGAGGCCTCTATTGGGAAAAATAATATCTTCAAATAAAAACTACACAGAAGCATTGTGTGAAACTTATTTCTGATATGTTCATTAAGCTAACAGAGTTAAACCATACTTTTGATTGCGCAGTTCTGAACACTCTTTCTGTAGAAAATGCAAGTGGACATTCGGAACGCTAAGAGGGTATTAGTGGAAAAAGGAATATATTCAAATATAAACTACACAGTAGCATTCTGTGAAAATACTTTCTGTTCTGTGCATTCAACTAACAGAATTGAACCTTACTTTTGATTGAGCCGTTCTGAAACACTCTTTCTGTAGAAACTGCAATTGGACATGCTAAGCGCTAAGAGGCCTACATTGGGAAAAAGAATATCTTCAAATAAAAATTACACAGATGCATTCTGTGAAACTTATTTGTGATCTGTAAATTCAGTTAACAGAGATAAAACATATTTTTGATTGAGCAGTTATGAAACACTCTTTTTGTAGAAAATGCAAGTGGAGATTCGGAGCGCTAAGAGGGTAATAGTGGAAAATGGAATGTCTTCAAATAGAAACTACACAGAATCATTCGGTGAAAATTCTTTCTGATCTGTGCATTCAGCTAACAGAGTTAAACCATACTTTTGATTGAGCAGATCTGAACACTCTTTCTGTAGAAAATGCAACTGGACATTTGGAGCGCTAAGAGCGTATTAGTGGAAAAAGGAATATATTCAAATATAAACTACACAGAAGCATTCTGTGAAACTTCTTTCTGATCTGAGCATTCAGCTAACAGAGTTAAACCATACTTTTGATTGAGCAGTTTTGAAACACTCTGTCTGTAGAAAATGCAACTGGACATTCGTAGCGCTAAGTGGGTAATAGTGGAAAAAAGAATATGTTCAAATATAACCTACACAGAAGCATTGAATGAAACTTCTTTCTGTTCTGTGCATTCAACTAACAGAGTTGAACCTTACTTTTGATTGAGCTGTTCTGAAAAACTCTTTCTGTAGAAACTGCAATTGGACATTCTGAGCGCTAAGAGGCCTATATTGGGAAAAAGAATGTCTACAAATAAAAACTACACAGAAGAATTGTGTGAAACTTCTTTCTGTTCTGTTTGTTCAACTAAAAGAGTTGAACCTTAGTTTTGATTGAGCCGTTCTGAAACACTCTTTCTGTAGAAAATGCAAGTGGAGAGTCGGAGCGCTAAGAGGGTAATAGTGGAAAAAGGAATGTCTCCAAATATAAACTACACAGAATCATTCGGTGAAACTTCTTTCTGATCTGTGCATTCAGCTAACAGAGTTAAACCATACTTTTGATTCAGCAGATCTGAACACTCTTTCTGTAGAAAATGCAATTGGACATTTGGAGCGCTAAGAGAGTAGTAGTGGAAAAAGGAATATATTCAAATATAAACTACACAGAAGCATTCTGTGAAACTTCTTTCTGATCTGAGCATTCAGCTAACAGAGTTAAACCATACTTCTGATTGAGCAGTTTTGAAACACTCTGTCTGTAGAAAATGCAACTGGACATTCGTAGCGCTAAGTGGGTAATAGTGGAAAAAAGAATATGTTCAAATATAAACTACACAGAAGCATTGTATGAAACTACTTTCTGTTCTGTGCATTCAACTAACAGAGTTGAACCTTACTTTTGATTGAGCCTTTCTGAAACACTCTTTCTGTAGAAACTGCAATTGGACATTCTGAGCGCTAAGAGGACTCTATTGGGAAAAATAATATCTTCAAATAAAAACTACACAGAAGCATTGTGTGAAACTTATTTCTGATATGTTCATTAAGCTAACAGAGTTAAACCATACTTTTGATTGCACAGTTCTGAACACTCTTTCTGTAGAAAATGCAAGTGGACATTCGCAGCGCTAAGAGGGTAATAGTGAAAAAGGAATATATTCAAATATAAACTACACAGTAGCATTCTGTGAAAATTCTTTCTGTTCTGTGCATTCAACTAACAGAGTTGAACCTTACTTTTGATTGAGCCATTCTGAAACACTCTTTCTGTAGAAACTGCAATTGGACATGCTAAGCGCTAAGAGGCCTACATTGGGAAAAAGAATATCTTCAAATAAAAACTACACAGATGCATTCTGTGAAACTTATTTCTGATCTGTAAATTCAGTTAACAGAGATAAAACATATTTTTGATTGAGCAGTTATGAAACACTCTTTTTGTAGAAAATGCAAGTGGAGATTCGGAGCGCTAAGAGGGTAATAGTGGAAAAAGGAATGTCTTCAAATAGAAACTACACAGAATCATTCGGTGAAACTTCTTTCTGATCTGTGCATTCAGCTAACAGAGTTAAAACATACTTTTGATTGAGCAGATCTGAACACTCTTTCTGTAGAAAATGCAACTGGACATTTGGAGCGCTAAGTGCGTAGTAGTGGAAAAAGGAATATATTCAAATATAAACTACACAGAAGCATTCTGTGAAACTCCTTTCTGATCTGAGCATTCAGCTAACAGAGTTAAACCATACTTTTGATTGAGCAGTTTTGAAACACTCTGTCTGTAGAAAATGCAACTGGACATTCGTAGCGCTAAGTGGGTAATAGTGGAAAAAAGAATATGTTCAAATATAAACTACACAGAAGCATTGTATGAAACTCTTTCTGTTCTGTGCATTCAACTAACAAAGTTGAACCTTACATTTGATTGAGTCTTTCTGAAACACTCTTTCTGTAGAAACTGCAATTGGACATTCTGAGCGCTAAGAGGCCTCTATTGGGAAAAATAATATCTTCAAATAAAAACTACACAGAAGCATTGTGTGAAACTTATTTCTGATATGTTCATTAAGCTAACGGAGTTAAACCATACTTTTGATTGCGCAGTTGTGAACACTCTTTCTGTAGAAAATGCAAGTGGACTTTCGGAGCGCTAAGTGGGTAATAGTGGAAAAGGGAATATATTCAAATATAAACTACACTGTAGCATTCTGTGAAACTTCTTTCTGTTCTGTGTATTCAACTAACAGAGTTGAACCTTACTTTTGATTGAGCCATTCTGAAACACTCTTTCTGTAGAAACTGCAATTGGACATTCTGAGAGCTAAGAGGCCTATATTGGGAAAATGAATGTCTACAAATAAAAACTACACAGAAGAATTGTGTGAAACTTCTTTCTGTTCTGTTTGTTCAACTAAAAGAGTTGAACCTTAGTTTTGATTGAGCCGTTCTGAAACACTCTTTCTGTAGAAAATGCAAGTGGAGATTCGGAGCGCTAAGAGGGTAATAGTGGAAAAAGAATGTCTCCAAATATAAAGTACACAGAATCATTCTGTGAAAATTCTTTCTGATCTGTGCATTCAGCTAACAGAGTTAAACCATACTTTTGATTGAGCAGATCTGAACACTCTTTCTGTAGAAAATGCAACTGGACATTTGGAGCGCTAAGAGAGTAGTAGTGGAAAAAGGAATGTCTCCAAATATAAACTACACAGAAGCATTCTGTGAAACTTCTTTCTGATCTGAGCATTCAGCTAACAGAGTTAAACCATACTTTTGATTGAGCAGTTTTGAAACACTCTGTCTGTAGAAAATGCAACTGGACATTCGTAGCGCTAAGTGGGTAATAGTGGAAAAAAGAATATGTTCAAATAGAAACTAGACAGAAGCATTGTATGAAACTTCTTTCTGTTCTGTGCATTCAACTAACAGAGTTGAACCTTACTTTTGATTGAGCCGTTCTGAAACACTCTTTATGTAGAACATGCAACTGGACATTTGGAGCGCTAAGAGCGTAGTAGTGGAAAAAGGAATATATTCAAATATAAACTACACAGAAGCATTCTGTGAAACTTCTTTCTGATCTGAGCACTCAGCTAACAGAGTTAAACCATACTTTTGATTGAGCCGTTTTGAAACACTCTGTCTGTAGAAAATGCAACTGGACATTCGTAGCGCTAAGTGGGTAATAGTGGAAAAAAGAATATGTTCAAATAGAAACTAGACAGAAGCATTGTATGAAACTTCTTTCTGTTCTGTGCATTCAACTAACAGAGTTGAACCTTACTTTTGATTGAGCCGTTCTGAAACACTCTTTCTGTAGAAACTGCAATTGGACATTCTTAGCGCTAAGAGGCCTATATTGGGAAAAAGAATGTCTACAAATAAAAACTACACACAAGAATTGTGTGAAACTTCTTTCTCTTCTGTTTGTTCAACTAAAAGAGTTGAACCTTAATTTTGATTGAGCCGTTCTGAAACAGTCTTTCTGTAGAAAATGCAAGTGGAGAGTCGGAGCGCTAAGAGGGTAATAGTGGAAAAAGGAATGTCTCCATATATAAACTACACAGAATCATTCTGTGAAACTTCTTTCTGATATGTGCATTCAGCTAACAGAGTTAAACCATACTTTTGATTGAGCAGATCTGAACACTCTTTCTGTAGAAAATGCAACTGGACATTTGGAGCGCTAAGAGAGTAGTAGTGGAAAAAGGAATATATTCAAATATAAACTACACAGAAGCATTCTGTGAAACTTTTTTCTGATCTGAGCATTCAGCTAACAGAGTTAAACCATACTTTTGATTGAGCAGTTTTGAAACACTCTGTCTGTAGAAAATGCAACTGGACATTCGTAGCGCTAAGTGGGTAATAGTGGAAAAAAGAATATGTTCAAATATAAACTACACAGAAGCATTGTATGAAACTTCTTTCTGTTCTGTGCATTCAACTAACAGAGTTGAACCTTACTTTTGATTGAGCCTTTCTGAAACACTCTTTCTGTAGAAACTGCAATTGGACATTCTGAGCGCTAAGAGGCCTCTATTGGGAAAAATAATATCTGCAAATAAAAACTACACAGAAGCATTGTGTGAAACTTATTTCTGATATGTTCATTAAGCTAACAGAGTTAAACCATACTTTTGATTGCGCAGATCTGAACACTCTTTCTTTAGAAAATGCAAGTGGACATTCGGAGCGCTAAGAGGGTAATAGTGGAAAAAGGAATATATTCAAATATAAACTACACAGTAGCATTCTGTGAAAATTCTTTCTGTTCTGTGCGTTCAACTAACAGAGTTGAACCTTACTTTTGATTCAGCCGTTCTGAAACACTCTTTCTGTAGAAACTGCAATTGGACATGCTAAGCGCTAAGAGGCCTACATTGGGAAAAAGAATATCTTCAAATAAAAACTACACAGATGCATTCTCTGAAACTTATTTCTGATCTGTAAATTCAGTTAACAGAGATAAAACATATTTTTGATTGAGCAGTTATGAAACACTCTTTTTGTAGAAAATGCAAGTGGAGATTCGGAGGGCTAAGAGGGTAATAGTGGAAAAAGGAATGTCTTCAAATATAAACTACACAGAATCATTCGGTGAAACTTCTTTCTGATCTGTGCATTCAGCTAACAGAGTTAAACCATACTTTTGATTGAGCAGATCTGAACACTCTTTCTGTAGAAAATGCAACTGGACATTTGGAGCGCTAAGAACGTAGTAGTGGAAAAAGGAATATATTCAAATATAAACTACACAGAAGCATTCTGTGAAACTTCTTTCTGATCTGAGCATTCAGCTAACAGAGTTAAACCATACTTTTGATTGAGCAGTTTTGAAACACTCTGTCTGTAGAAAATGCAACTGGACATTCGTAGCGCTGAGTGGGTATTAGTGGAAAAAAGAATATGTTCAAATATAAACTACACAGAAGCATTGTATGAAACTTCTTTCTGTTCTGTGCATTCAACTAACAGAGTTGAACCTTACTTTTGATTGAGCCGTTCTGAAACACTCTTTCTGTAGAAACTGCAATTGGACATTCTGAGCGCTAAGAGGCCTATATTGGGAAAAAGAATGTCTACAAATAAAAACTACACAGAAGAATTGTGTGAAACTTCTTTCTGTTCTGTTTGTTCAACTAAAAGAGTTGAACCTTAGTTTTGATTGAGCCGTTCTGAAACACTCTTTCTGTAGAAAATGCAAGTGGAGATTCGGAGCGCTAAGAGGGTAATAGTGGAAAAAGGAATGTCTCCAAATATAAACTACACAGAATCATTCTGTGAAACTTCTTTCTGATCTGTGCATTCAGCTAACAGAGTTAAAACATACTTTTGATTGAGCAGATCTGAACACTCTTTCTGTAGAAAATGCAACTGGACATTTGGAGCGCTAAGAGAGTAGTAGTGGAAAAAGGAATATATTCAAATATAAACTACACAGAAGCATTCTGTGAAACTTCTTTCTGATCTGAGCATTCAGCTAACAGAGTTAAACCATACTTTTGATTGAGCAGTTTTGAAACACTCTGTCTGTAGAAAATGCAACTGGACATTCGTAGCGCTAAGTGGGTAATAGTGGAAAAAAGAATATGTTCAAATATAAACTACACAGAAGCATTGTATGAAACTACTTTCTGTTCTGGGCATTCAACTAACAGAGTTGAACCTTACTTTTGATTGAGCCTTTCTGAAACACTCTTTCTGTAGAAACTGCAATTGGACATTCTGAGCGCTAAGAGGCCTCTATTGGGAAAAATAATATCTTCAATTAAAAACTACACAGAAGCATTGTGTGAAACTTATTTCTGATATGTTCATTAAGCTATCAGAGTTAAACCATACTTTTGATTGCGCTGTTCTGAACACTCTTTCTGTAGAAAATGCAAGTGGACATTCGGAGCGCTAAGAGGGTAATAGTGGAAAAAGAAATATATTCAAATATAAACTACACAGTAGCATTCTGTGAAAATTCTTTCTGTTCTGTGCATTCAACTAACAGTTGAACCTTACTTTTGATTGAGCCGTTCTGAAACACACTTTCTGTAGAAACTGCAATTGGACATGCTAAGGGCTAAGAGGCCTACATTGGGAAAATGAATATCTTCAAATAAAAACTACACAGATGCATTCTGTGAAACTTATTTCTGATCTGTAATTTCAGTTAACAGAGATAAAACATATTTTTGATTGAGCAGTTATGAAACCCTCTTTTTGTAGAAAATGCAAGTGGAGATTCGGAGCGCTAAGAGGGTAATAGTGGAAAAAGGAATGTCTTGAAATAGAAACTACACAGAATCATTCGGTGAAACTTCTTTCTGATCTGTGCTTTCAGCTAACAGAGTTAAACCATACTTTTGATTGAGCAGATCTGAACACTCTTTCTGTAGAAAATGCAACTGGACATTTGGAGCGCTAAGAGCGTAGTAGTGGAAAAAGGAATATATTCAAATATAAACTACACAGAAGCATTCTGTGAAACTTCTTTCTGATCTGAGCATTCAGCTAACAGAGTTAAACCATACATTTGATTGAGCAGTTTTGCAACACTCTGTCTGTAGAAAATGCAACAGGACATTCGTAGCGCTAAGTGGGTAATAGTGGAAAAAAGAATATGTTCAAATATAAACTACACAGAAGCATTGTATGAAACTTCTTTCTGTTCTGTGCATTCAACTAACAGAGTTGAACCTTACTTTTGATTGAGCCGTTCTGAAAAACTCTTTCTGTAGATACTGCAATTGGACATTCTGAGCGCTAAGAGGCCTATATTGGGAAAAAGAATGTCTACCAATAAAAACTACACAGAAGAATTGTGTGAAACTTCTTTCTGTTCTGTTTGTTCAACTAAAAGAGTTGAACCTTAGTTTTGATTGAGCCGTT
The DNA here is from genome assembly GCF_028878055.3 of Symphalangus syndactylus. Taxonomy (NCBI): domain Eukaryota; kingdom Metazoa; phylum Chordata; class Mammalia; order Primates; family Hylobatidae; genus Symphalangus; species Symphalangus syndactylus. Next base: position 8,710,293 of record NC_072426.2, on the reverse strand, counting down.
CTGAAACACTCTTTCTGTAGAAAATGCAAGTGGAGATTCGGAGCGCTAAGAGGGTAATAGTGGAAAAAGGAATGTCTCCAAATATAAACTACACAGAATCATTCTGTGAAACTTCTTTCTGATCTGTGCATTCAGCTAACAGAGTTAAACCATACTTTTGATTGAGCAGATCTGAACACTCTTTCTGTAGAAAATGCAACTGGACATTTGGAGCGCTAAGAGAGTAGTAGTGGAAAAAGGAATATATTCAAATATAAACTACACAGAAGCATTCTGTGAAACTTTTTTCTGATCTGAGCATTCAGCTAACAGAGTTAAACCATACTTTTGATTGAGCAGTTTTGAAACACTCTGTCTGTAGAAAATGCAACTGGACATTCGTAGCGCTAAGTGGGTAATAGTGGAAAAAAGAATATGTTCAAATATAAACTACACAGAAGCATTGTATGAAACTTCTTTCTGTTCTGTGCATTCAACTAACAGAGTTGAACCTTACTTTTGATTGAGCCTTTCTGAAACACTCTTTCTGTAGAAACTGCAATTGGACATTCTGAGCGCTAAGAGGCCTCTATTGGGAAAAATAATATCTGCAAATAAAAACTACACAGAAGCATTGTGTGAAACTTATTTCTGATATGTTCATTAAGCTAACAGAGTTAAACCATACTTTTGATTGCGCAGATCTGAACACTCTTTCTTTAGAAAATGCAAGTGGACATTCGGAGCGCTAAGAGGGTAATAGTGGAAAAAGGAATATATTCAAATATAAACTACACAGTAGCATTCTGTGAAAATTCTTTCTGTTCTGTGCGTTCAACTAACAGAGTTGAACCTTACTTTTGATTCAGCCGTTCTGAAACACTCTTTCTGTAGAAACTGCAATTGGACATGCTAAGCGCTAAGAGGCCTACATTGGGAAAAAGAATATCTTCAAATAAAAACTACACAGATGCATTCTCTGAAACTTATTTCTGATCTGTAAATTCAGTTAACAGAGATAAAACATATTTTTGATTGAGCAGTTATGAAACACTCTTTTTGTAGAAAATGCAAGTGGAGATTCGGAGGGCTAAGAGGGTAATAGTGGAAAAAGGAATGTCTTCAAATATAAACTACACAGAATCATTCGGTGAAACTTCTTTCTGATCTGTGCATTCAGCTAACAGAGTTAAACCATACTTTTGATTGAGCAGATCTGAACACTCTTTCTGTAGAAAATGCAACTGGACATTTGGAGCGCTAAGAACGTAGTAGTGGAAAAAGGAATATATTCAAATATAAACTACACAGAATCATTCTGTGAAACTTCTTTCTGATCTGAGCATTCAGCTAACAGAGTTAAACCATACTTTTGATTGAGCAGTTTTGAAACACTCTGTCTGTAGAAAATGCAACTGGACATTCGTAGCGCTGAGTGGGTATTAGTGGAAAAAAGAATATGTTCAAATATAAACTACACAGAAGCATTGTATGAAACTTCTTTCTGTTCTGTGCATTCAACTAACAGAGTTGAACCTTACTTTTGATTGAGCCGTTCTGAAACACTCTTTCTGTAGAAACTGCAATTGGACATTCTGAGCGCTAAGAGGCCTATATTGGGAAAAAGAATGTCTACAAATAAAAACTACACAGAAGAATTGTGTGAAACTTCTTTCTGTTCTGTTTGTTCAACTAAAAGAGTTGAACCTTAGTTTTGATTGAGCCGTTCTGAAACACTCTTTCTGTAGAAAATGCAAGTGGAGATTCGGAGCGCTAAGAGGGTAATAGTGGAAAAAGGAATGTCTCCAAATATAAACTACACAAAATCATTCTGTGAAACTTCTTTCTGATCTGTGCATTCAGCTAACAGAGTTAAAACATACTTTTGATTGAGCAGATATGAACACTCTTTCTGTAGAAAATGCAACTGGACATTTGGAGCGCTAAGAGAGTAGTAGTGGAAAAAGGAATATATTCAAATATAAACTACACAGAAGCATTCTGTGAAACTTCTTTCTGATCTGAGCATTCAGCTAACAGAGTTAAACCATACTTTTGATTGAGCAGTTTTGAAACACTCTGTCTGTAGAAAATGCAACTGGACATTCGTAGCGCTAAGTGGGTAATAGTGGAAAAAAGAATATGTTCAAATATAAACTACACAGAAGCATTGTATGAAACTACTTTCTGTTCTGGGCATTCAACTAACAGAGTTGAACCTTACTTTTGATTGAGCCTTTCTGAAACACTCTTTCTGTAGAAACTGCAATTGGACATTCTGAGCGCTAAGAGGCCTCTATTGGGAAAAATAATATCTTCAATTAAAAACTACACAGAAGCATTGTGTGAAACTTATTTCTGATATGTTCATTAAGCTATCAGAGTTAAACCATACTTTTGATTGCGCTGTTCTGAACACTCTTTCTGTAGAAAATGCAAGTGGACATTCGGAGCGCTAAGAGGGTAATAGTGGAAAAAGAAATATATTCAAATATAAACTACACAGTAGCATTCTGTGAAAATTCTTTCTGTTCTGTGCATTCAACTAACAGTTGAACCTTACTTTTGATTGAGCCGTTCTGAAACACACTTTCTGTAGAAACTGCAATTGGACATGCTAAGGGCTAAGAGGCCTACATTGGGAAAATGAATATCTTCAAATAAAAACTACACAGATGCATTCTGTGAAACTTATTTCTGATCTGTAATTTCAGTTAACAGAGATAAAACATATTTTTGATTGAGCAGTTATGAAACCCTCTTTTTGTAGAAAATGCAAGTGGAGATTCGGAGCGCTAAGAGGGTAATAGTGGAAAAAGGAATGTCTTGAAATAGAAACTACACAGAATCATTCGGTGAAACTTCTTTCTGATCTGTGCTTTCAGCTAACAGAGTTAAACCATACTTTTGATTGAGCAGATCTGAACACTCTTTCTGTAGAAAATGCAACTGGACATTTGGAGCGCTAAGAGCGTAGTAGTGGAAAAAGGAATATATTCAAATATAAACTACACAGAAGCATTCTGTGAAACTTCTTTCTGATCTGAGCATTCAGCTAACAGAGTTAAACCATACATTTGATTGAGCAGTTTTGCAACACTCTGTCTGTAGAAAATGCAACTGGACATTCGTAGCGCTAAGTGGGTAATAGTGGAAAAAAGAATATGTTCAAATATAAACTACACAGAAGCATTGTATGAAACTTCTTTCTGTTCTGTGCATTCAACTAACAGAGTTGAACCTTACTTTTGATTGAGCCGTTCTGAAAAACTCTTTCTGTAGATACTGCAATTGGACATTCTGAGCGCTAAGAGGCCTATATTGGGAAAAAGAATGTCTACCAATAAAAACTACACAGAAGAATTGTGTGAAACTTCTTTCTGTTCTGTTTGTTCAACTAAAAGAGTTGAACCTTAGTTTTGATTGAGCCGTTCTGAAACACTCTTTCTGTAGAAAATGCAAGTGGAGATTCGGAGCGCTAAGAGGGTAATAGTGGAAAAAGGAATGTCTCCAAATATAAACTACACAGAATCATTCTGTGAAACTTCTTTCTGATCTGTGCATTCAGCTAACAGAGTTAAACCATACTTTTGATTGAGCAGATCTGAACACTCTTTCTGTAGAAAATGCAACTGGACATTTGGAGCGCTAAGAGAGTAGTAGTGGAAAAAGGAATATATTCAAATATAAACTACACAGAAGCATTCTGTGAAACTTCTTTCTGATCTGAGCATTCAGCTAACAGAGTTAAACCATACTTTTGATTGAGCAGTTTTGAAACACTCTGTCTGTAGAAAATGCAACTGGACATTCGTAGCGCTAAGTGGGTAATAGTGGAAAAAAGGATATGTTCAAATATAAACTACACAGAAGCATTGTATGAAACTTCTTTCTGTTCTGTGCATTCAACTAACAGAGTTGAAACTTACTTTTGATTGAGCCTTTCTGAAACACTCTTTCTGTAGAAACTGCAATTGGACATTCTGAGCGCTAAGAGGCCTATATTGGGAAAAATAATATCTTCAAATAAAAACTACACAGAAGCATTGTGTGAAACTTATTTCTGATATGTTCATTAAGCTAACAGAGTTAAACCATACTTTTGATTGCGCAGTTCTGAACACTCTTTCTGTAGAAAATGCAAGTGGACATTCGGAGCGCTAAGAGGGTAATAGTGGAAAAAGGAATATATTCAAATATAAACTACACAGTAGCATTCTGTGAAAATTCTTTCTGTTCTGTGCATTCAACTAACAGATTTGAACCTTACTTTTGATTGAGCCGTTCTGAAACACTCTTTCTGTAGAAACTGCAATTGGACATGCTAAGCGCTAAGAGGCCTACATTGGGAAAAAGAATATCTTCAAATAAAAACTACACAGATGCATTCTGTGAAACTTATTTCTGATCTGTAAATTCAGTTAACAGAGATAAAACATATTTTTGATTGAGCAGTTATGAAACACTCTTTTTATAGAAAATGCAAGTGGAGATTCGGAGCGCTAAGAGGGTAATAGTGGAAAAAGGAATGTCTTCAAATATAAACTACACAGAATCATTCGGTGAAACTTCTTTCTGATCTGTGCATTCAGCGAACAGAGTTAAACCATACTTTTGATTGAGCAGATCTGAACACTCTTTCTGTAGAAAATGCCACTGGACATTTGGAGCGCTAAGAGAGTAGTAGTGGAAAAAGGAATATATTCAAATTTAAACTACACAGAAGCATTCTGTGAAACTTCTTTCTGATCTGAGCATTCAGCTAACAGAGTTAAACTATACTTTTGATTTAGCAGTTTTGAAACACTCTGTCTGTAGAAAATGCAACTGGACATTCGTAGCGCTAAGTGGGTAATAGTGGAAAAAAGAATATGTTCAAATATAAACTACACAGAATCATTGTATGAAACTTCTTTCTGTTCTGTGCATTCAACTAACAGAGTTGAACCTTACTTTTGATTGAGCCTTTCTGAAACACTCTTTCTGTAGAAACTGCAATTGGACATTCTGAGCGCTAAGAGGCCTATATTGGGAAAAATAATATCTTCAAATAAAAACTACACAGAAGCATTGTGTGAAACTTACTTCTGATATGTTCATTAAGCTAACAGAGTTAAACCATACTTTTGATTGCGCAGTTCTGAACACTCTTTCTGTAGAAAATGCAAGTGGACATTCGGAGCGCTAAGAGGGTAATAGTGGAAAAAGGAATATATTCAAATATAAACTACACAGTAGCATTCTGTGAAAATTCTTTCTGTTCTGTGCATTCAACTAACAGATTTGAACCTTACTTTTGATTGAGCCGTTCTGAAACACTCTTTCTGTAGAAACTGCAATTGGACATGCTAAGCGCTAAGAGGCCTACATTGGGAAAAAGAATATCTTCAAATAAAAACTACACAGATGCATTCTGTGAAAGTTATTTCTGATCTGTAAATTCAGTTAACAGAGATAAAACATATTTTTGATTGAGCAGTTATGAAACACTCTTTTTATAGATAATGCAAGTGGAGATTCGGAGCGCTAAGAGGGTAATAGTGGAAAAAGGAATGTCTTCAAATATAAACTACACAGAATCATTCGGTGAAACTTCTTTCTGATCTGTGCATTCAGCAAACAGAGTTAAACCATACTTTTGATTGAGCAGATCTGAACACTCTTTCTGTAGAAAATGCAACTGGACATTTGGAGCGCTAAGAACGTAGTAGTGGAAAAAGGAATATATTCAAATATAAACTACACAGAAGCATTCTGTGAAACTTTTTTCTGATCTGAGCATTCAGCTAACAGAGTTAAACCATACTTTTGATTGAGCAGTTTTGAAACACTCTGTCTGTAGAAAATGCAACTGGACATTCGTAGCGCTAAGTGGGTAATAGTGGAAAAAAGAATATGTTCAAATATAAACTACACAGAAGCATTGTATGAAACTTCTTTCTGTTCTGTGCATTCAACTAACAGAGTTGAACCTTACTTTTGATTGAGCCTTTCTGAAACACTCTTTCTGTAGAAACTGCAATTGGACATTCTGATCGCTAAGAGGCCTATATTGGGAAAAATAATATCTTCAAATAAAAACTACACAGAAGCATTGTGTGAAACTTATTTCTGATATGTTCATTAAGCTAACAGAGTTAAACCATACTTTGATTGCGCAGTTCTGAACACTCTTTCTGTAGAAAATGCAAGTGGAGATTCGGAGCGCTAAGAGGGTAATAGTGGAAAAAGGAATATATTCAAATATAAACTACACAGTAGCATTCTGTGAAAATTCTTTCTGTTCTGTGCATTCAACTAACAGAGTTGAACCTTACTTTTGATTGAGCCGTTCTGAAACACTCTTTCTGTAGAAACTGCAATTGGACATGCTAAGCGCTAAGAGGCCTACATTGGGAAAAAGAATATCTTCAAATAAAAACTACACAGATGCATTCTGTGAAACTTATTTCTGATCTGTAAATTCAGTTAACAGAGATAAAACATGTTTTTGATTGAGAAGTTATGAAACACTCTTTTTGTAGAAAATGCAAGTGGAGATTCGGAGCGCTAAGAGGGTAATAGTGGAAAAAGGAATGTCTTCAAATATAAACTACACAGAATCATTCGGTGAAACTTCTTTCTGATCTGTGCATTCAGCTAACAGAGTTAAACCATACTTTTGATTGAGCAGATCTGAACACTCTTTCTGTAGAAAATGCAACTGGACATTTGGAGCGCTAAGAGCGTAGTAGTGGAAAAAGGAATATATTCAAATATAAACTACAAAGAAGCATTCTGTGAAACTTCTTTCTGATCTGAGCATTCAGCTAACAGAGTTAAACCATACTTTTGATTGAGCAGTTTTGAAACACTCTGTCTGTAGAAAATGCAACTGGACATTCGTAGCGCTAAGTGGGTAACAGTGGAAAAAAGAATATGTTCAAATATAAACTACACAGAAGAATTGTATGAAACTTCTTTCTGTTCTGTGCATTCAACTAACAGAGTTGAACCTTACTTTTGATTGAGCCGTTCTGAAACACTCTTTCTGTAGAAACTGCAATTGGACATTCTGAGCGCTAAGAGGCCTATATTGGGAAAAAGAATGTCTACAAATTAAAACTACACAGAAGAATTGTGTGAAACTTTTTCTGTTCTGTTTGTTCAACTAAAAGAGTTGAACTTTAGTTTTGATTGAGCCGTTCTGAAACACTCTTTCTGTAGAAAATGCAAGTGGAGATTCGGAGCGCTGAGAGGGTAATAGTGGAAAAAGGAATGTCTCCAAATATAAACTACACAGAATCATTCTGTGAAACTTCTTTCTGATCTGTGCATTCAGCTAACAGAGTTAAACCATACTTTTGATTGAGCAGATCTGAACCCTCTTTCTGTAGAAAATGCAACTGGACATTTGGAGCGCTAAGAGAGTAGTAGTGGAAAAAGGAATATATTCAAATATAAACTACACAGAAGTATTCTGTGAAACTTCTTTCATTTCTGAGCATTCAGCTAACAGGGTTAAACCATACTTTTGATTGAGCAGTTTTGAAACACTCTGTCTGTAGAAAATGCAACTGGACATTCGTAGCGCTAAGTGGGTAATAGTGGAAAAAATAATATGTTCAAATATAAACTACACAGAAGCATTGTATGAAACTTCTTTCTGTTCTGTGCATTCAACTAACAGAGTTGAAACTTACTTTTGATTGAGCCTTTCTGAAACACTCTTTCTGTAGAAACTTCAATTGGACATTCTGAGTGCTAAGAGGCCTATATTGGGAATAATAATATCTTCAAATAAAAACTACACAGAAGCATTGTGTGAAACTTATTTCTGATATGTTCATTAAGCTAACAGAGTTAAACCATACTTTTGATTGCGCAGTTCTGAACACTCTGTAGAAAATGCAAGTGGACATTCGGAGCGCTAAGAGGGTAATAGTGGAAAAAGGAATATATTCAAATATAAACTACACAGTAGCATTCTGTGAAAATTCTTTCTGTTCTGTGCATTCAACTAACAGAGTTGAACCTTACTTTTGATTGAGCCGTTCTGAAACACTCTTTCTGTAGAAACTGCAATTGGACATGCTAAGCGCTAAGAGGCCTACATTGGGAAAAAGAATATCTTCAAATAAAAACTACACAGATGCATTCTGTGAAACTTATTTCTGATCTGTAAATTCAGTTAACAGAGATAAAACATATTTTTGATTGAGCAGTTATGAAACACTCTTTTTGTAGAAAATGCAAGTGGAGATTCGGAGCGCTTAGAGGGTAATAGTGGAAAAAGGTATGTCTTCAAATATAAACTACACAGAATCATTCGGTGAAACTTCTTTCTGATCTGTGCATTCAGCTAACAGAGTTAAACCATACTTTTGATTGAGCAGATCTGAACACTCTTTCTGTAGAAAATGCAACTGGACATTTGGAGCGCTAAGAGCGTAGTAGTGGAAAAAGGAATATATTCAAATATAAACTACACAGAAGCATTCTGTGAAACTTCTTTCTGATCTGAGCATTCAGCTAACAGAGTTAAACCATACTTTTGATTGAGCAGTTTTGAAACACTCTGTCTGTAGAAAATGCAACTGGACATTCGTAGCGCTAAGTGGGTAATAGTGGAAAAAAGAATATGTTCAAATATAAACTACACAGAAACATTGTATGAAACTTCTTTCTGTTCTGTGCATTCAACTAACAGAGTTGAACCTTACTTTTGATAGAGCCGTTCTGAAACACTCTTTCTGTAGAAACTGCAATTGGACATTCTGAGCGCTAAGAGGCCTATATTGGGAAAAAGAATGTCTACAAATAAAAACTACACAGAAGAATTGTGTGAAACTTCTTTCTGTTCTGTTTGTTCAACTAAAAGAGTTGAACCTTAGTTTTGATTGAGCCGTTCTGAAACACTCTTTCTGTAGAAAATGCAAGTGGAGATTCGGAGCGCTAAGAGGTTAATAGTGGAAAAAGGAATGTCTCCAAATATAAACTACACAGAAACATTCTGTGAAACTTCTTTCTGATCTGTGCATTCAGCTAACAGAGTTAAACCATACTTTGATTGAGCAGATCCGAACACTCTTTCTGTAGAAAATGCAACTGGACATTTGGAGCGCTAAGAGAGTAGTAGTGGAAAAAGGAATATATTCAAATATAAACTACACAGAAGCATTCTGTGAAACTTCTTTCTGATCTGAGCATTCAGCTAACAGAGTTAAACCATACTTTTGATTGAGCAGTTTTGAAACACTCTGTCTGTAGAAAATGCAACTAGACATTCGTAGCGCTAAGTGGGTAATAGTTGAAAAATGAATATGTTCAAATATAAACTACACAGAAGCATTGGATGAAACTTCTTTCTGTTCTGTGCATTCAACTAACAGAGTTGATCCTTACTTTTGATTGAGCCTTTCTGAAACACTCTTTCTGTAGAAACTGCAATTGGACATTCTGATCGCTAAGAGGCCTATATTGGGAAAAATAATATCTTCAAATAAAAACTACACAGAAGCATTGTGTGAAACTTATTTCTGATATGTTCATTAAGCTAACAGAGTTAAACCATATTTTGATTGCGCAGTTCTGAACACTCTTTCTGTAGAAAATGCAAGTGGAGATTCGGAGCGCTAAGAGGGTAATAGTGGAAAAAGGAATATATTCAAATATAAACTACACAGTAGCATTCTGTGAAAATTCTTTCTGTTCTGTGCATTCAACTAACAGAGTTGAACCTTACTTTTGATTGAGCCGTTCTGAAACACTCTTTCTGTAGAAACTGCAATTGGACATGCTAAGCGCTAAGAGGCCTACATTGGGAAAAAGAATATCTTCAAATAAAAACTACACAGATGCATTCTGTGAAACTTATTTCTGATCTGTAAATTCAGTTAACAGAGATAAAACATGTTTTTGATTGAGAAGTTATGAAACACTCTTTTTGTAGAAAATGCAAGTGGAGATTCGGAGCGCTAAGAGGGTAATAGTGGAAAAAGGAATGTCTTCAAATATAAACTACACAGAATCATTCGGTGAAACTTCTTTCTGATCTGTGCATTCAGCTAACAGAGTTAAACCATACTTTTGATTGAGCAGATCTGAACACTCTTTCTGTAGAAAATGCAACTGGACATTTGGAGCGCTAAGAGCGTAGTAGTGGAAAAAGGAATATATTCAAATATAAACTACAAAGAAGCATTCTGTGAAACTTCTTTCTGATCTGAGCATTCAGCTAACAGAGTTAAACCATACTTTTGATTGAGCAGTTTTGAAACACTCTGTCTGTAGAAAATGCAACTGGACATTCGTAGCGCTAAGTGGGTAACAGTGGAAAAAAGAATATGTTCAAATATAAACTACACAGAAGAATTGTATGAAACTTCTTTCTGTTCTGTGCATTCAACTAACAGAGTTGAACCTTACTTTTGATTGAGCCGTTCTGAAACACTCTTTCTGTAGAAACTGCAATTGGACATTCTGAGCGCTAAGAGGCCTATATTGGGAAAAAGAATGTCTACAAATTAAAACTACACAGAAGAATTGTGTGAAACTTTTTCTGTTCTGTTTGTTCAACTAAAAGAGTTGAACTTTAGTTTTGATTGAGCCGTTCTGAAACACTCTTTCTGTAGAAAATGCAAGTGGAGATTCGGAGCGCTGAGAGGGTAATAGTGGAAAAAGGAATGTCTCCAAATATAAACTACACAGAATCATTCTGTGAAACTTCTTTCTGATCTGTGCATTCAGCTAACAGAGTTAAACCATACTTTTGATTGAGCAGATCTGAACCCTCTTTCTGTAGAAAATGCAACTGGACATTTGGAGCGCTAAGAGAGTAGTAGTGGAAAAAGGAATATATTCAAATATAAACTACACAGAAGTATTCTGTGAAACTTCTTTCATTTCTGAGCATTCAGCTAACAGGGTTAAACCATACTTTTGATTGAGCAGTTTTGAAACACTCTGTCTGTAGAAAATGCAACTGGACATTCGTAGCGCTAAGTGGGTAATAGTGGAAAAAATAATATGTTCAAATATAAACTACACAGAAGCATTGTATGAAACTTCTTTCTGTTCTGTGCATTCAACTAACAGAGTTGAAACTTACTTTTGATTGAGCCTTTCTGAAACACTCTTTCTGTAGAAACTTCAATTGGACATTCTGAGTGCTAAGAGGCCTATATTGGGAATAATAATATCTTCAAATAAAAACTACACAGAAGCATTGTGTGAAACTTATTTCTGATATGTTCATTAAGCTAACAGAGTTAAACCATACTTTTGATTGCGCAGTTCTGAACACTCTGTAGAAAATGCAAGTGGACATTCGGAGCGCTAAGAGGGTAATAGTGGAAAAAGGAATATATTCAAATATAAACTACACAGTAGCATTCTGTGAAAATTCTTTCTGTTCTGTGCATTCAACTAACAGAGTTGAACCTTACTTTTGATTGAGCCGTTCTGAAACACTCTTTCTGTAGAAACTGCAATTGGACATGCTAAGCGCTAAGAGGCCTACATTGGGAAAAAGAATATCTTCAAATAAAAACTACACAGATGCATTCTGTGAAACTTATTTCTGATCTGTAAATTCAGTTAACAGAGATAAAACATATTTTTGATTGAGCAGTTATGAAACACTCTTTTTGTAGAAAATGCAAGTGGAGATTCGGAGCGCTTAGAGGGTAATAGTGGAAAAAGGTATGTCTTCAAATATAAACTACACAGAATCATTCGGTGAAACTTCTTTCTGATCTGTGCATTCAGCTAACAGAGTTAAACCATACTTTTGATTGAGCAGATCTGAACACTCTTTCTGTAGAAAATGCAACTGGACATTTGGAGCGCTAAGAGCGTAGTAGTGGAAAAAGGAATATATTCAAATATAAACTACACAGAAGCATTCTGTGAAACTTCTTTCTGATCTGAGCATTCAGCTAACAGAGTTAAACCATACTTTTGATTGAGCAGTTTTGAAACACTCTGTCTGTAGAAAATGCAACTGGACATTCGTAGCGCTAAGTGGGTAATAGTGGAAAAAAGAATATGTTCAAATATAAACTACACAGAAACATTGTATGAAACTTCTTTCTGTTCTGTGCATTCAACTAACAGAGTTGAACCTTACTTTTGATAGAGCCGTTCTGAAACACTCTTTCTGTAGAAACTGCAATTGGACATTCTGAGCGCTAAGAGGCCTATATTGGGAAAAAGAATGTCTACAAATAAAAACTACACAGAAGAATTGTGTGAAACTTCTTTCTGTTCTGTTTGTTCAACTAAAAGAGTTGAACCTTAGTTTTGATTGAGCCGTTCTGAAACACTCTTTCTGTAGAAAATGCAAGTGGAGATTCGGAGCGCTAAGAGGTTAATAGTGGAAAAAGGAATGTCTCCAAATATAAACTACACAGAAACATTCTGTGAAACTTCTTTCTGATCTGTGCATTCAGCTAACAGAGTTAAACCATACTTTGATTGAGCAGATCCGAACACTCTTTCTGTAGAAAATGCAACTGGACATTTGGAGCGCTAAGAGAGTAGTAGTGGAAAAAGGAATATATTCAAATATAAACTACACAGAAGCATTCTGTGAAACTTCTTTCTGATCTGAGCATTCAGCTAACAGAGTTAAACCATACTTTTGATTGAGCAGTTTTGAAACACTCTGTCTGTAGAAAATGCAACTAGACATTCGTAGCGCTAAGTGGGTAATAGTGGAAAAATGAATATGTTCAAATATAAACTACACAGAAGCATTGGATGAAACTTCTTTCTGTTCTGTGCATTCAACTAACAGAGTTGATCCTTACTTTTGATTGAGCCTTTCTGAAACACTCTTTCTGTAGAAACTGCAATTGGACATTCTGATCGCTAAGAGGCCTATATTGGGAAAAATAATATCTTCAAATAAAAACTACACAGAAGCATTGTGTGAAACTTATTTCTGATATGTTCATTAAGCTAACAGAGTTAAACCATACTTTGATTGCGCAGTTCTGAACACTCTTTCTGTAGAAAATGCAAGTGGAGATTCGGAGCGCTAAGAGGGTAATAGTGGAAAAAGGAATATATTCAAATATAAACTACACAGTAGCATTCTGTGAAAATTCTTTCTGTTCTGTGCATTCAACTAACAGAGTTGAACCTTACTTTTGATTGAGCCGTTCTGAAACACTCTTTCTGTAGAAACTGCAATTGGACATGCTAAGCGCTAAGAGGCCTACATTGGGAAAAAGAATATCTTCAAATAAAAACTACACAGATGCATTCTGTGAAACTTATTTCTGATCTGTAAATTCAGTTAACAGAGATAAAACATGTTTTTGATTGAGAAGTTATGAAACACTCTTTTTGTAGAAAATGCAAGTGGAGATTCGGAGCGCTAAGAGGGTAATAGTGGAAAAAGGAATGTCTTCAAATATAAACTACACAGAATCATTCGGTGAAACTTCTTTCTGATCTGTGCATTCAGCTAACAGAGTTAAACCATACTTTTGATTGAGCAGATCTGAACACTCTTTCTGTAGAAAATGCAACTGGACATTTGGAGCGCTAAGAGCGTAGTAGTGGAAAAAGGAATATATTCAAATATAAACTACAAAGAAGCATTCTGTGAAACTTCTTTCTGATCTGAGCATTCAGCTAACAGAGTTAAACCATACTTTTGATTGAGCACTTTTGAAACACTCTGTCTGTAGAAAATGCAACTGGACATTCGTAGCGCTAAGTGGGTAACAGTGGAAAAAAGAATATGTTCAAATATAAACTACACAGAAGAATTGTATGAAACTTCTTTCTGTTCTGTGCATTCAACTAACAGAGTTGAACCTTACTTTTGATTGAGCCGTTCTGAAACACTCTTTCTGTAGAAACTGCAATTGGACATTCTGAGCGCTAAGAGGCCTATATTGGGAAAAAGAATGTCTACAAATTAAAACTACACAGAAGAATTGTGTGAAACTTCTTTCTGTTCTGTTTGTTCAACTAAAAGAGTTGAACCTTAGTTTTGATTGAGCCGTTCTGAAACACTCTTTCTGTAGAAAATGCAAGTGGACATTCGGAGCGCTGAGAGGGTAATAGTGGAAAAAGGAATGTCTCCAAATATAAACTACACAGAATCATTCTGTGAAACTTCTTTCTGATCTGTGCATTCAGCTAACAGAGTTAAACCATACTTTTGATTGAGCAGATCTGAACCCTCTTTCTGTAGAAAATGCAACTGGACATTTGGAGCGCTAAGAGAGTAGTAGTGGAAAAAGGAATATATTCAAATATAAACTACACAGAAGTATTCTGTGAAACTTCTTTCATTTCTGAGCATTCAGCTAACAGGGTTAAACCATACTTTTGATTGAGCAGTTTTGAAACACTCTGTCTGTAGAAAATGCAACTGGACATTCGTAGCGCTAAGTGGGTAATAGTGGAAAAAATAATATGTTCAAATATAAACTACACAGAAGCATTGTATGAAACTTCTTTCTGTTCTGTGCATTCAACTAACAGAGTTGAAACTTACTTTTGATTGAGCCTTTCTGAAACACTCTTTCTGTAGAAACTGCAATTGGACATTCTGAGTGCTAAGAGGCCTATATTGGGAATAATAATATCTTCAAATAAAAACTACACAGAAGCATTGTGTGAAACTTATTTCTGATATGTTCATTAAGCTAACAGAGTTAAACCATACTTTTGATTGCGCAGTTCTGAACACTCTGTAGAAAATGCAAGTGGACATTCGGAGCGCTAAGAGGGTAATAGTGGAAAAAGGAATATATTCAAATATAAACTACACAGTAGCATTCTGTGAAAATTCTTTCTGTTCTGTGCATTCAACTAACAGAGTTGAACCTTACTTTTGATTGAGCCGTTCTGAAACACTCTTTCTGTAGAAACTGCAATTGGACATGCTAAGCGCTAAGAGGCCTACATTGGGAAAAAGAATATCTTCAAATAAAAACTACACAGATGCATTCTGTGAAACTTATTTCTGATCTGTAAATTCAGTTAACAGAGATAAAACATATTTTTGATTGAGCAGTTATGAAACACTCTTTTTGTAGAAAATGCAAGTGGAGATTCGGAGCGCTTAGAGGGTAATAGTGGAAAAAGGAATGTCTTCAAATATAAACTACACAGAATCATTCGGTGAAACTTCTTTCTGATCTGTGCATTCAGCTAACAGAGTTAAACCATACTTTTGATTGAGCAGATCTGAACACTCTTTCTGTAGAAAATGCAACTGGACATTTGGAGCGCTAAGAGCGTAGTAGTGGAAAAAGGAATATATTCAAATATAAACTACACAGAAGCATTCTGTGAAACTTCTTTCTGATCTGAGCATTCAGCTAACAGAGTTAAACCATACTTTTGATTGAGCAGTTTTGAAACACTCTGTCTGTAGAAAATGCAACTGGACATTCGTAGCGCTAAGTGGGTAATAGTGGAAAAAAGAATATGTTCAAATATAAACTACACAGAAACATTGTATGAAACTTCTTTCTGTTCTGTGCATTCAACTAACAGAGTTGAACCTTACTTTTGATAGAGCCGTTCTGAAACACTCTTTCTGTAGAAACTGCAATTGGACATTCTGAGCGCTAAGAGGCCTATATTGGGAAAAAGAATGTCTACAAATAAAAACTACACAGAAGAATTGTGTGAAACTTCTTTCTGTTCTGTTTGTTCAACTAAAAGAGTTGAACCTTAGTTTTGATTGAGCCGTTCTGAAACACTCTTTCTGTAGAAAATGCAAGTAGAGATTCGGAGCGCTAAGAGGTTAATAGTGGAAAAAGGAATGTCTCCAAATATAAACTACACAGAAACATTCTGTGAAACTTCTTTCTGATCTGTGCATTCAGCTAACAGAGTTAAACCATACTTTTGATTGAGCAGATCCGAACACTCTTTCTGTAGAAAATGCAACTGGACATTTGGAGCGCTAAGAGAGTAGTAGTGGAAAAAGGAATATATTCAAATATAAACTACACAGAAGCATTCTGTGAAACTTCTTTCTGATCTGAGCATTCAGCTTACAGAGTTAAACCATACTTTTGATTGAGCAGTTTTGAAACACTCTGTCTGTAGAAAATGCAACTGGACATTCGTAGCGCTAAGTGGGTAATAGTGGAAAAAAGAATATGTTCAAATATAAACTACACAGAAGCATTGTATGAAACTTCTTTCTGTTCTCTGCATTCAACTAACAGAGTTGAACCTTACTTTTGATTGAGCCTTTCTGAAACACTCTTTCTGTAGAAACTGCAATTGGACATTCTGAGCGCTAAGAGGCCTATATTGGGAAAAATAATATCTTCAAATAAAAACTACACAGAAGCATTGTGTGAAACTTATTTCTGATATGTTCATTAAGCTAACAGAGTTAAACCATACTTTTGATTGCGCAGTTCTGAACACTCTTTCTGTAGAAAATGCAAGTGGAGATTCGGAGCGCTAAGAGGGTAATAGTGGAAAAAGGAATATATTCAAATATAAACTACACAGTAGCATTCTGTGAAAATTCTTTCTGTTCTGTGCATTCAACTAACAGAGTTGAACCTTACTTTTGATTGAGCCGTTCTGAAACACTCTTTCTGTAGAAACTGCAATTGGACATGCTAAGCGCTAAGAGGCCTACATTGGGAAAAAGAATATCTTCAAATAAAAACTACACAGATGCATTCTGTGAAACTTATTTCTGATCTGTAAATTCAGTTAACAGAGATAAAACATATTTTTGATTGAGAAGTTATGAAACACTCTTTTTGTAGAAAATGCAAGTGGAGATTCGGAGCGCTAAGAGGGTAATAGTGGAAAAAGGAATGTCTTCAAATATAAACTACACAGAATCATTCGGTGAAACTTCTTTCTGATCTGTGCATTCAGCTAACAGAGTTAAACCATACTTTTGATTGAGCAGATCTGAACACTCTTTCTGTAGAAAATGCAACTGGACATTTGGAGCGCTAAGAGCGTAGTAGTGGAAAAAGGAATATATTCAAATATAAACTACAAAGAAGCATTCTGTGAAACTTCTTTCTGATCTGAGCATTCAGCTAACAGAGTTAAACCATACTTTTGATTGAGCAGTTTTGAAACACTCTGTCTGTAGAAAATGCAACTGGACATTCGTAGCGCTAAGTGGGTAATAGTGTAAAAAAGAATATGTTCAAATATAAACTACACAGAAGCATTGTATGAAATTTCTTTCTGTTCTGTGCATTCAACTAACAGAGTTGAACCTTACTTTTGATTGAGCCGTTCTAAAACACTCTTTCTGTAGAAACTGCAATTGGACATTCTGAGCGCTAAGAGGCCTATATTGGGAAAAAGAATGTCTACAAATAAAAACTACACAGAAGAATTGTGTGAAACTTCTTTCTGTTCTGTTTGTTCAACTAAAAGAGTTGAACCTTAGTTTTGATTGAGCCGTTCTGAAACACTCTTTCTGTAGAAAATGCAAGTGGACATTCGGAGCTCTAAGAGGGTAATAGTGGAAAAAGGAATGTCTCCAAATATAAACTACACAGAATCATTCTGTGAAACTTCTTTCTGATCTGTGCATTCAGCTAACAGAGTTAAACCATACTTTTGATTGAGCAGATCTGAACACTCTTTCTGTAGAAAATGCAACTGGACATTTGGAGCGCTAAGAGAGTAGTAGTGGAAAAAGGAATATATTCAAATATAAACTACACAGAAGTATTCTGTGAAACTTCTTTCATTTCTGAGCATTCAGCTAACAGGGTTAAACCATACTTTTGATTGAGCAGTTTTGAAACACTCTGTCTGTAGAAAATGCAACTGGACATTCGTAGCGCTAAGTGGGTAATAGTGGAAAAAAGAATATGTTCAAATATAAACTACACAGAAGCATTGTATGAAACTTCTTTCTGTTCTGTGCATTTAACTAACAGAGTTGAACCTTACTTTTGATTGAGCCTTTCTGAAACACTCTTTCTGTAGAAACTGCAATTGGACATTCTGAGCGCTAAGAGGCCTATATTGGGAATAATAATATCTTCAAATAAAAACTATACAGAAGCATTGTGTGAAACTTATTTCTGATATGTTCATTAAGCTAACAGAGTTAAACCATACTTTTGATTGCGCAGTTCTGAACACTCTGTAGAAAATGCAAGTGGACATTCGGAGCGCTAAGAGGGTAATAGTGGAAAAAGGAATATATTCAAATATAAACTGCACAGTAGCATTCTGTGAAAATTCTTTCTGTTCTGTGCATTCAACTAACAGAGTTGAACCTTACTTTTGATTGAGCCGTTCTGAAACACTCTTTCTGTAGAAACTGCAATTGGACATGCTAAGCGCTAAGAGGCCTACATTGGGAAAAAGTATATCTTCAAATAAAAACTACAGAGATGCATTCTGTGAAACTAATTTCTGAACTGTAAATTCAGTTAACAGAGATAAAACATATTTTTGATTGAGCAGTTATGAAACACTCTTTTTGTAGAAAATGCAAGTGGAGATTCGGAGCGCTAAGAGGGTAATAGTGGAAAAAGGAATGTCTTCAAATATAAACTACACAGAAGCATTGTGTGAAACTTATTTCTGATATGTTCATTAAGCTAACAGAGTTAAACCATACTTTTGATTGCGCAGTTCTGAACACTCTTTCTGTAGAAAATGCAAATGGACATTCGGAGCGCTAAGAGGGTAATAGTGGAAAAAGGAATATATTCAAATATAAACTACACAGTAGCATTCTGTGAAAATACTTTCTGTTCTGTGCATTCAACTAACAGAGTTGAACCTTACTTTTGATTGAGCCGTTCTGAAACACTATTTCTGTAGAAACTGCAATTGGACATTCTGAGCGCTAAGAGGCCTATATTGGGAAAAAGAATGTCTACAAATAAAAACTACACAGAAGAATTGTGTGAAACTTCTTTCTGTTCTGTTTGTTCAACTAAAAGAGTTGAACCTTAGTTTTGATTGAGCCGTTCTGAAACACTCTTTCTGTAGAAAATGCAAGTGGAGATTCGGAGCGCTAAGAGGGTAATAGTGGAAAAAGGAATGTCTCCAAATATAAACTACACAGAATCATTCTGTGAAACTTCTTTCTGATCTGTGCATTCAGCTAACAGAGTTAAACCATACTTTTGATTGAGCAGATCTGAACACTCTTTCTGTAGAAAATGCAACTGGACATTTGGAGCGCTAAGAGAGTAGTAGTGGAAAAAGGAATATATTCAAATATAAACTACACAGAAACATTCTGTGAAACTTCTTTCTGATCTGAGCATTCAGCTAACAGAGTTAAACCATACTTTTGATTGAGCAGTTTTGAAACACTCTGTCTGTAGAAAATGCAACTGGACATTCGTAGCGCTAAGTGGGTAATAGTGGAAAAAAGAATATATTCATATATAAACTACACAGAAGCATTGTATGAAACTTCTTTCTGTTCTGTGCATTCAACTAACAGAGTTGAACCTTACTTTGATTGAGCATTTCTGAAACACTCTTTCTGTAGAAACTGCAATTGGACATTCTGAGCGCTAAGAGGCATATATTGGGAGAAATAATATCTTCAAATAAAAACTACACAGAAGCATTGTGTGAAACTTATTTCTGATATGTTCATTAAGCTAACAGAGTTAAACCATACTTTTGATTGCGCAGTTCTGAACACTCTTTCTGTAGAAAATTCAAGTGGACATTCGGAGCGCTCAGAGGGTAATAGTGGAAAAAGGAATATATTCAAATATAAACTACACAGTAGCATTCTGTGAAAATTCTTTCTGTTCTGTGCATTCAACTAACAGAGTTGAACCTTACTTTTGATTGAGCCGTTCTGAAACACTCTTTCTGTAGAAACTGCAATTGGACATGCTAAGCGCTAAGATTCCTACATTGGGAAAAAGAATATCTTCAAATAAAAACTACACAGATGCATTCTGTGAAACTTATTTCTGATCTGTAAATTCAGTTAACAGAGATAAAACATATTTTTGAATGAGCTGTTATGAAACACTCTTTTTGTGGAAAATGCAAGTGGAGATTCGGAGCGCTAAGAGGGTAATAGTGGAAAAAGTTATGTCTTCAAATATAAACTACACAGAATCATTCGGTGAAACATCTTTCTGATCTGTGCATTCAGCTAACAGAGTTAAACCATACTTTCATTGAGCAGATCTGAACACTCTTTCTGTAGAAAATGCAACTGGACATTTGGAGCGCTAAGAGAGTAGTAGTGGAAAAAGGAATATATTCAAATATAAACTACACAGAAGCATTCTGTGAAACTTCTTTCTGATCTGAGCATTCAGCTAACAGAGTTAAACCATACTTTTGATTGAGCAGTTTTGAAACACTCTGTCTGTAGAAAATGCAACTGGACATTCGTAGCGCTAAGTGGGTAATAGTGGAAAAAAGAATATGTTCAAATATAAACTACACAGAAGCATTGTATGAAACTTCTTTCTGTTCTGTGCATTCAACTAACAGAGTTGAACCTTACTTTTGATTGAGCCATTCTGAAACTCTCTTTCTGTAGAAACTGCAATTGGACATTCTGAGCGCTAGGAGGCCTATATTGGGAAAAAGAATGTCTACAAATAAAAACTACACAGAAGAATTGTGTGAAACTTCTTTCTGTTCTGTTTGTTCAACTAAAAGAGTTGAACCTTAGTTTCGATTGAGCCGTTCTGAAACACTCTTTCTGTAGAAAATGCAAGTGGAGATTCGGAGCGCTAAGAGGGTAATAGTGGAAAAAGGAATGTCTCCAAATATAAACTACACAGAATCATTCTGTGAAACTTCTTTCTGATCTGTGCATTCAGCTAACAGAGTTAAACCATACTTTTGATTGAGCAGATCTGAACACTCTTTCTGTAGAAAATGCAACTGGACATTTGGAGCGCTAAGAGAGTAGTAGTGGAAAAAGGAATATATTCAAATATAAACTACACAGAAGTATTCTGTGAAACTTCTTTCATTTCTGAGCATTCAGCTAACAGGGTTAAACCATACTTTTGATTGAGCAGTTTTGAAACACTCTGTCTGTAGAAAATGCAACTGGACATTCGTAGCGCTAAGTGGGTAATAGTGGAAAAAAGAATATGTTCAAATATAAACTACACAGAAGCATTGTATGAAACTTCTTTCTGTTCTGTGCATTTAACTAACAGAGTTGAACCTTACTTTTGATTGAGCCTTTCTGAAACACTCTTTCTGTAGAAACTGCAATTGGACATTGTGAGCGCTAAGAGGCCTATATTGGGAATAATAATATCTTCAAATAAAAACTACACAGAAGCATTGTGTGAAACTTATTTCTGATATGTTCATTAAGCTAACAGAGTTAAACCATACTTTTGATTGCGCAGTTCTGAACACTCTGTAGAAAATGCAAGTGGACATTCGGAGCGCTAAGAGGGTAATAGTGGAAAAAGGAATATATTCAAATATAAACTGCACAGTAGCATTCTGTGAAAATTCTTTCTGTTCTGTGCATTCAACTAACAGAGTTGAACCTTACTTTTGATTGAGCCGTTCTGAAACACTCTTTCTGTAGAAACTGCAATTGGACATGCTAAGCGCTAAGAGGCCTACATTGGGAAAAAGAATATCTTCAAATAAAAACTACACAGATGCATTCTGTGAAACTTATTTCTGATCTGTAAATTCAGTTAACAGAGATAAAACACATTTTTGATTGAGCAGTTATGAAACACTCTTTTTGTAGAAAATGCAAGTGGAGATTCGGAGCGCTAAGAGGGTAATAGTGGAAAAAGGAATGTCTTCAAATATAAACTACACAGAATCATTCGGTGAAACTTCTTTCTGATCTGTGCATGCAGCTAACAGAGTTAAACCATACTTTTGATTGAGCAGATCTGAACACTCTTTCTGTAGAAAATGCAACTGGACATTTGGAGCGCTAAGAGCGTAGTAGTGGAAAAAATAATATATTCAAATATAAACTACACAGAAACATTCTGTGAAACTTCTTTCTGATCTGAGCATTCAGCTAACAGAGTTAAACCATAGTTTTGATTGAGCAGTTTTGAAACACTCTGTCTGTAGAAAATGCAACTGGACATTCGTAGCACTAAGTGGGTAATAGTGGAAAAAAGAATATGTTCAAATATAAACTACACAGAAGCATTGTATGAAACTTCTTTCTGTTCTGTGCATTCAACTAACAGAGTTGAACCTTACTTTTGATTGAGCCGTTCTGAAACACTCTTTCTGTAGAAACTGCAATTGGACATTCTGAGCGCTAAGAGGCCTATATTGGGAAAAAGAATGTCTACAAATAAAAACTACACAGAAGAATTGTGTGAAACTTCTTTCTGTTCTGTTTGTTCAACTAAAAGAGTTGAACCTTAGTTTTGATTGAGCCGTTCTGAAACACTATTTCTGTAGAAAATGCAAGTGGAGATTCGGAGCGCTAAGAGGGTAATAGTGGAAAAAGGAATGTCTCCAAATATAAACTACACAGAATCATTCTGTGAAACTTCTTTCTGATCTGTGCATTCAGCTAACAGAGTTAAACCATACTTTTGATTGAGCAGATCTGAACACTCTTTCTGTAGAAAATGCAACTGGACATTTGGAGCGCTAAGAGAGTAGTAGTGGAAAAAGGAATATATTCAAATATAAACTACACAGAAACATTCTGTGAAACTTCTTTCTGATCTGAGCATTCAGCTAACAGAGTTAAACCATACTTTTGATTGAGCAGTTTTGAAACACTCTGTCTGTAGAAAATGCAACTGGACATTCGTAGCGCTAAGTGGGTAATAGTGGAAAATAGAATATATTCAAATATAAACTACACAGAAGCATTGTATGAAACTTCTTTCTGTTCTGTGCATTCAACTAACAGAGTTGAACCTTACTTTGATTGAGCCTTTCTGAAACACTCTTTCTGTAGAAACTGCAATTGGACATTCTGAGCGCTAAGAGGCCTATATTGGGAAAAATAATATCTTCAAATAAAAACTACACAGAAGCATTGTGTGAAACTAATTTCTGATATGTTCATTAAGCTAACAGAGTTAAACCATACTTTTGATTGCGCAGTTCTGAACACTCTTTCTGTAGAAAATGCAAGTGGACATTCGGAGCGCTAAGAGGGTAATAGTGGAAAAAGGAATATATTCAAATATAAACTACACAGTAGCATTCTGTGAAAATTCTTTCTGTTCTGTGCATTCAACTAACAGAGTTGAACCTTACTTTTGATTGAGCCGTTCTGAAACACTCTTTCTGTAGAAACTGCAATTGGACATGCTAAGCGCTAAGAGGCCTACATTGGGAAAAAGTATATCTTCAAATAAAAACTACAGAGATGCATTCTGTGAAACTAATTTCTGAACTGTAAATTCAGTTAACAGAGATAAAACATATTTTTGATTGAGCAGTTATGAAACACTCTTTTTGTAGAAAATGCAAGTGGAGATTCGGAGCGCTAAGAGGGTAATAGTGGAAAAAGGAATGTCTTCAAATATAAACTACACAGAAGCATTGTGTGAAACTTATTTCTGATATGTTCATTAAGCTAACAGAGTTAAACCATACTTTTGATTGCGCAGTTCTGAACACTCTTTCTGTAGAAAATGCAAATGGACATTCGGAGCGCTAAGAGGGTAATAGTGGAAAAAGGAATATATTCAAATATAAACTACACAGTAGCATTCTGTGAAAATACTTTCTGTTCTGTGCATTCAACTAACAGAGTTGAACCTTACTTTTGATTGAGCCGTTCTGAAACACTATTTCTGTAGAAACTGCAATTGGACATTCTGAGCGCTAAGAGGCCTATATTGGGAAAAAGAATGTCTACAAATAAAAACTACACAGAAGAATTGTGTGAAACTTCTTTCTGTTCTGTTTGTTCAACTAAAAGAGTTGAACCTTAGTTTTGATTGAGCCGTTCTGAAACACTCTTTCTGTAGAAAATGCAAGTGGAGATTCGGAGCGCTAAGAGGGTAATAGTGGAAAAAGGAATGTCTCCAAATATAAACTACACAGAATCATTCTGTGAAACTTCTTTCTGATCTGTGCATTCAGCTAACAGAGTTAAACCATACTTTTGATTGAGCAGATCTGAACACTCTTTCTGTAGAAAATGCAACTGGACATTTGGAGCGCTAAGAGAGTAGTAGTGGAAAAAGGAATATATTCAAATATAAACTACACAGAAACATTCTGTGAAACTTCTTTCTGATCTGAGCATTCAGCTAACAGAGTTAAACCATACTTTTGATTGAGCAGTTTTGAAACACTCTGTCTGTAGAAAATGCAACTGGACATTCGTAGCGCTAAGTGGGTAATAGTGGAAAAAAGAATATATTCATATATAAACTACACAGAAGCATTGTATGAAACTTCTTTCTGTTCTGTGCATTCAACTAACAGAGTTGAACCTTACTTTGATTGAGCATTTCTGAAACACTCTTTCTGTAGAAACTGCAATTGGACATTCTGAGCGCTAAGAGGCATATATTGGGAGAAATAATATCTTCAAATAAAAACTACACAGAAGCATTGTGTGAAACTTATTTCTGATATGTTCATTAAGCTAACAGAGTTAAACCATACTTTTGATTGCGCAGTTCTGAACACTCTTTCTGTAGAAAATTCAAGTGGACATTCGGAGCGCTCAGAGGGTAATAGTGGAAAAAGGAATATATTCAAATATAAACTACACAGTAGCATTCTGTGAAAATTCTTTCTGTTCTGTGCATTCAACTAACAGAGTTGAACCTTACTTTTGATTGAGCCGTTCTGAAACACTCTTTCTGTAGAAACTGCAATTGGACATGCTAAGCGCTAAGATTCCTACATTGGGAAAAAGAATATCTTCAAATAAAAACTACACAGATGCATTCTGTGAAACTTATTTCTGATCTGTAAATTCAGTTAACAGAGATAAAACATATTTTTGAATGAGCTGTTATGAAACACTCTTTTTGTGGAAAATGCAAGTGGAGATTCGGAGCGCTAAGAGGGTAATAGTGGAAAAAGTTATGTCTTCAAATATAAACTACACAGAATCATTCGGTGAAACATCTTTCTGATCTGTGCATTCAGCTAACAGAGTTAAACCATACTTTCATTGAGCAGATCTGAACACTCTTTCTGTAGAAAATGCAACTGGACATTTGGAGCGCTAAGAGAGTAGTAGTGGAAAAAGGAATATATTCAAATATAAACTACACAGAAGCATTCTGTGAAACTTCTTTCTGATCTGAGCATTCAGCTAACAGAGTTAAACCATACTTTTGATTGAGCAGTTTTGAAACACTCTGTCTGTAGAAAATGCAACTGGACATTCGTAGCGCTAAGTGGGTAATAGTGGAAAAAAGAATATGTTCAAATATAAACTACACAGAAGCATTGTATGAAACTTCTTTCTGTTCTGTGCATTCAACTAACAGAGTTGAACCTTACTTTTGATTGAGCCGTTCTGAAACTCTCTTTCTGTAGAAACTGCAATTGGACATTCTGAGCGCTAGGAGGCCTATATTGGGAAAAAGAATGTCTACAAATAAAAACTACACAGAAGAATTGTGTGAAACTTCTTTCTGTTCTGTTTGTTCAACTAAAAGAGTTGAACCTTAGTTTCGATTGAGCCGTTCTGAAACACTCTTTCTGTAGAAAATGCAAGTGGAGATTCGGAGCGCTAAGAGGGTAATAGTGGAAAAAGGAATGTCTCCAAATATAAACTACACAGAATCATTCTGTGAAACTTCTTTCTGATCTGTGCATTCAGCTAACAGAGTTAAACCATACTTTTGATTGAGCAGATCTGAACACTCTTTCTGTAGAAAATGCAACTGGACATTTGGAGCGCTAAGAGAGTAGTAGAGGAAAAAGGAATATATTCAAATATAAACTACACAGAAGTATTCTGTGAAACTTCTTTCATTTCTGAGCATTCAGCTAACAGGGTTAAACCATACTTTTGATTGAGCAGTTTTGAAAAACTCTGTCTGTAGAAAATGCAACTGGACATTCGTAGCGCTAAGTGGGTAATAGTGGAAAAAAGAATATGTTCAAATATAAACTACACAGAAGCATTGTATGAAACTTCTTTCTGTTCTGTGCATTTAACTAACAGAGTTGAACCTTACTTTTGATTGAGCCTTTCTGAAACACTCTTTCTGTAGAAACTGCAATTGGACATTGTGAGCGCTAAGAGGCCTATATTGGGAATAATAATATCTTCAAATAAAAACTACACAGAAGCATTGTGTGAAACTTATTTCTGATATGTTCATTAAGCTAACAGAGTTAAACCATACTTTTGATTGCGCAGTTCTGAACACTCTGTAGAAAATGCAAGTGGACATTCGGAGCGCTAAGAGGGTAATAGTGGAAAAAGGAATATATTCAAATATAAACTGCACAGTAGCATTCTGTGAAAATTCTTTCTGTTCTGTGCATTCAACTAACAGAGTTGAACCTTACTTTTGATTGAGCCGTTCTGAAACACTCTTTCTGTAGAAACTGCAATTGGACATGCTAAGCGCTAAGAGGCCTACATTGGGAAAAAGAATATCTTCAAATAAAAACTACACAGATGCATTCTGTGAAACTTATTTCTGATCTGTAAATTCAGTTAACAGAGATAAAACACATTTTTGATTGAGCAGTTATGAAACACTCTTTTTGTAGAAAATGCAAGTGGAGATTCGGAGCGCTAAGAGGGTAATAGTGGAAAAAGGAATGTCTTCAAATATAAAATACACAGAATCATTCGGTGAAACTTCTTTCTGATCTGTGCATGCAGCTAACAGAGTTAAACCATACTTTTGATTGAGCAGATCTGAACACTCTTTCTGTAGAAAATGCAACTGGACATTTGGAGCGCTAAGAGCGTAGTAGTGGAAAAAATAATATATTCAAATATAAACTACACAGAAACATTCTGTGAAACTTCTTTCTGATCTGAGCATTCAGCTAACAGAGTTAAACCATAGTTTTGATTGAGCAGTTTTGAAACACTCTGTCTGTAGAAAATGCAACTGGACATTCGTAGCACTAAGTGGGTAATAGTGGAAAAAAGAATATGTTCAAATATAAACTACACAGAAGCATTGTATGAAACTTCTTTCTGTTCTGTGCATTCAACTAACAGAGTTGAACCTTACTTTTGATTGAGCCGTTCTGAAACACTCTTTCTGTAGAAACTGCAATTGGACATTCTGAGCGCTAAGAGGCCTATATTGGGAAAAAGAATGTCTACAAATAAAAACTACACAGAAGAATTGTGTGAAACTTCTTTCTGTTCTGTTTGTTCAACTAAAAGAGTTGAACCTTAGTTTTGATTGAGCCGTTCTGAAACACTATTTCTGTAGAAAATGCAAGTGGAGATTCGGAGCGCTAAGAGGGTAATAGTGGAAAAAGGAATGTCTCCAAATATAAACTACACAGAATCATTCTGTGAAACTTCTTTCTGATCTGTGCATTCAGCTAACAGAGTTAAACCATACTTTTGATTGAGCAGATCTGAACACTCTTTCTGTAGAAAATGCAACTGGACATTTGGAGCGCTAAGAGAGTAGTAGTGGAAAAAGGAATATATTCAAATATAAACTACACAGAAACATTCTGTGAAACTTCTTTCTGATCTGAGCATTCAGCTAACAGAGTTAAACCATACTTTTGATTGAGCAGTTTTGAAACACTCTGTCTGTAGAAAATGCAACTGGACATTCGTAGCGCTAAGTGGGTAATAGTGGAAAAAAGAATATATTCAAATATAAACTACACAGAAGCATTGTATGAAACTTCTTTCTGTTCTGTGCATTCAACTAACAGAGTTGAACCTTACTTTGATTGAGCCTTTCTGAAACACTCTTTCTGTAGAAACTGCAATTGGACATTCTGAGCGCTAAGAGGCCTATATTGGGAAAAATAATATCTTCAAATAAAAACTACACAGAAGCATTGTGTGAAACTTATTTCTGATATGTTCATTAAGCTAACAGAGTTAAACCATACTTTTGATTGCGCAGTTCTGAACACTCTTTCTGTAGAAAATTCAAGTGGACATTCGGAGCGCTCAGAGGGTAATAGTGGAAAAAGGAATATATTCAAATATAAACTACACAGTAGCATTCTGTGAAAATTCTTTCTGTTCTGTGCATTCAACTAACAGAGTTGAACCTTACTTTTGATTGAGCCGTTCTGAAACACTCTTTCTGTAGAAACTGCAATTGGACATGCTAAGCGCTAAGAGGCCTACATTGGGAAAAAGTATATCTTCAAATAAAAACTACAGAGATTCATTCTGTGAAACTAATTTCTGAACTGTAAATTCAGTTAACAGAGATAAAACATATTTTTGATTGAGCAGTTATGAAACACTCTTTTTGTAGAAAATGCAAGTGGAGATTCGGAGCGCTAAGAGGGTAATAGTGGAAAAAGGAATGTCTTCAAATATAAACTACACAGAAGCATTGTGTGAAACTTATTTCTGATATGTTCATTAAGCTAACAGAGTTAAACCATACTTTTGATTGCGCAGTTCTGAACACTCTTTCTGTAGAAAATGCAAATGGACATTCGGAGCGCTAAGAGGGTAATAGTGGAAAAAGGAATATATTCAAATATAAACTACACAGTAGCATTCTGTGAAAATACTTTCTGTTCTGTGCATTCAACTAACAGAGTTGAACCTTACTTTTGATTGAGCCGTTCTGAAACACTATTTCTGTAGAAACTGCAATTGGACATTCTGAGCGCTAAGAGGCCTATATTGGGAAAAAGAATGTCTACAAATAAAAACTACACAGAAGAATTGTGTGAAACTTCTTTCTGTTCTGTTTGTTCAACTAAAAGAGTTGAACCTTAGTTTTGATTGAGCCGTTCTGAAACACTCTTTCTGTAGAAAATGCAAGTGGAGATTCGGAGCGCTAAGAGGGTAATAGTGGAAAAAGGAATGTCTCCAAATATAAACTACACAGAATCATTCTGTGAAACTTCTTTCTGATCTGTGCATTCAGCTAACAGAGTTAAGCCATACTTTTGATTGAGCAGATCTGAACACTCTTTCTGTAGAAAATGCAACTGGACATTTGGAGCGCTAAGAGAGTAGTAGTGGAAAAAGGAATATATTCAAATATAAACTACACAGAAACATTCTGTGAAACTTCTTTCTGATCTGAGCATTCAGCTAACAGAATTAAACCATACTTTTGATTGAGCAGTTTTGAAACACTCTGTCTGTAGAAAATGCAACTGGACATTCGTAGCGCTAAGTGGGTAATAGTGGAAAAAAGAATATATTCATATATAAACTACACAGAAGCATTGTATGAAACTTCTTTCTGTTCTGTGCATTCAACTAACAGAGTTGAACCTTACTTTGATTGAGCATTTCTGAAACACTCTTTCTGTAGAAACTGCAATTGGACATTCTGAGCGCTAAGAGGCATATATTGGGAGAAATAATATCTTCAAATAAAAACTACACAGAAGCATTGTGTGAAACTTATTTCTGATATGTTCATTAAGCTAACAGAGTTAAACCATACTTTTGATTGCGCAGTTCTGAACACTCTTTCTGTAGAAAATTCAAGTGGACATTCGGAGCGCTCAGAGGGTAATAGTGGAAAAAGGAATATATTCAAATATAAACTACACAGTAGCATTCTGTGAAAATTCTTTCTGTTCTGTGCATTCAACTAACAGAGTTGAACCTTACTTTTGATTGAGCCGTTCTGAAACACTCTTTCTGTAGAAACTGCAATTGGACATGCTAAGCGCTAAGATTCCTACATTGGGAAAAAGAATATCTTCAAATAAAAACTACACAGATGCATTCTGTGAAACTTATTTCTGATCTGTAAATTCAGTTAACAGAGATAAAACATATTTTTGAATGAGCTGTTATGAAACACTCTTTTTGTGGAAAATGCAAGTGGAGATTCGGAGCGCTAAGAGGGTAATAGTGGAAAAAGTTATGTCTTCAAATATAAACTACACAGAATCATTCGGTGAAACATCTTTCTGATCTGTGCATTCAGCTAACAGAGTTAAACCATACTTTCATTGAGCAGATCTGAACACTCTTTCTGTAGAAAATGCAACTGGACATTTGGAGCGCTAAGAGAGTAGTAGTGGAAAAAGGAATATATTCAAATATAAACTACACAGAAGCATTCTGTGAAACTTCTTTCTGATCTGAGCATTCAGCTAACAGAGTTAAACCATACTTTTGATTGAGCAGTTTTGAAACACTCTGTCTGTAGAAAATGCAACTGGACATTCGTAGCGCTAAGTGGGTAATAGTGGAAAAAAGAATATGTTCAAATATAAACTACACAGAAGCATTGTATGAAACTTCTTTCTGTTCTGTGCATTCAACTAACAGAGTTGAACCTTACTTTTGATTGAGCCGTTCTGAAACTCTCTTTCTGTAGAAACTGCAATTGGACATTCTGAGCGCTAGGAGGCCTATATTGGGAAAAAGAATGTCTACAAATAAAAACTACACAGAAGAATTGTGTGAAACTTCTTTCTGTTCTGTTTGTTCAACTAAAAGAGTTGAACCTTAGTTTCGATTGAGCCGTTCTGAAACACTCTTTCTGTAGAAAATGCAAGTGGAGATTCGGAGCGCTAAGAGGGTAATAGTGGAAAAAGGAATGTCTCCAAATATAAACTACACAGAATCATTCTGTGAAACTTCTTTCTGATCTGTGCATTCAGCTAACAGAGTTAAACCATACTTTTGATTGAGCAGATCTGAACACTCTTTCTGTAGAAAATGCAACTGGACATTTGGAGCGCTAAGAGAGTAGTAGTGGAAAAAGGAATATATTCAAATATAAACTACACAGAAGTATTCTGTGAAACTTCTTTCATTTCTGAGCATTCAGCTAACAGGGTTAAACCATACTTTTGATTGAGCAGTTTTGAAACACTCTGTCTGTAGAAAATGCAACTGGACATTCGTAGCGCTAAGTGGGTAATAGTGGAAAAAAGAATATGTTCAAATATAAACTACACAGAAGCATTGTATGAAACTTCTTTCTGTTCTGTGCATTTAACTAACAGAGTTGAACCTTACTTTTGATTGAGCCTTTCTGAAACACTCTTTCTGTAGAAACTGCAATTGGACATTGTGAGCGCTAAGAGGCCTATATTGGGAATAATAATATCTTCAAATAAAAACTACACAGAAGCATTGTGTGAAACTTATTTCTGATATGTTCATTAAGCTAACAGAGTTAAACCATACTTTTGATTGCGCAGTTCTGAACACTCTGTAGAAAATGCAAGTGGACATTCGGAGCGCTAAGAGGGTAATAGTGGAAAAAGGAATATATTCAAATATAAACTGCACAGTAGCATTCTGTGAAAATTCTTTCTGTTCTGTGCATTCAACTAACAGAGTTGAACCTTACTTTTGATTGAGCCGTTCTGAAACACTCTTTCTGTAGAAACTGCAATTGGACATGCTAAGCGCTAAGAGGCCTACATTGGGAAAAAGAATATCTTCAAATAAAAACTACACAGATGCATTCTGTGAAACTTATTTCTGATCTGTAAATTCAGTTAACAGAGATAAAACACATTTTTGATTGAGCAGTTATGAAACACTCTTTTTGTAGAAAATGCAAGTGGAGATTCGGAGCGCTAAGAGGGTAATAGTGGAAAAAGGAATGTCTTCAAATATAAACTACACAGAATCATTCGGTGAAACTTCTTTCTGATCTGTGCATGCAGCTAACAGAGTTAAACCATACTTTTGATTGAGCAGATCTGAACACTCTTTCTGTAGAAAATGCAACTGGACATTTGGAGCGCTAAGAGCGTAGTAGTGGAAAAAATAATATATTCAAATATAAACTACACAGAAACATTCTGTGAAACTTCTTTCTGATCTGAGCATTCAGCTAACAGAGTTAAACCATAGTTTTGATTGAGCAGTTTTGAAACACTCTGTCTGTAGAAAATGCAACTGGACATTCGTAGCACTAAGTGGGTAATAGTGGAAAAAAGAATATGTTCAAATATAAACTACACAGAAGCATTGTATGAAACTTCTTTCTGTTCTGTGCATTCAACTAACAGAGTTGAACCTTACTTTTGATTGAGCCGTTCTGAAACACTCTTTCTGTAGAAACTGCAATTGGACATTCTGAGCGCTAAGAGGCCTATATTGGGAAAAAGAATGTCTACAAATAAAAACTACACAGAAGAATTGTGTGAAACTTCTTTCTGTTCTGTTTGTTCAACTAAAAGAGTTGAACCTTAGTTTTGATTGAGCCGTTCTGAAACACTATTTCTGTAGAAAATGCAAGTGGAGATTCGGAGCGCTAAGAGGGTAATAGTGGAAAAAGGAATGTCTCCAAATATAAACTACACAGAATCATTCTGTGAAACTTCTTTCTGATCTGTGCATTCAGCTAACAGAGTTAAACCATACTTTTGATTGAGCAGATCTGAACACTCTTTCTGTAGAAAATGCAACTGGACATTTGGAGCGCTAAGAGAGTAGTAGTGGAAAAAGGAATATATTCAAATATAAACTACACAGAAACATTCTGTGAAACTTCTTTCTGATCCGAGCATTCAGCTAACAGAGTTAAACCATACTTTTGATTGAGCAGTTTTGAAACACTCTGTCTGTAGAAAATGCAACTGGACATTCGTAGCGCTAAGTGGGTAATAGTGGAAAAAAGAATATATTCAAATATAAACTACACAGAAGCATTGTATGAAACTTCTTTCTGTTCTGTGCATTCAACTAACAGAGTTGAACCTTACTTTGATTGAGCCTTTCTGAAACACTCTTTCTGTAGAAACTGCAATTGGACATTCTGAGCGCTAAGAGGCCTATATTGGGAAAAATAATATCTTCAAATAAAAACTACACAGAAGCATTGTGTGAAACTTATTTCTGATATGTTCATTAAGCTAACAGAGTTAAACCATACTTTTGATTGCGCAGTTCTGAACACTCTTTCTGTAGAAAATTCAAGTGGACATTCGGAGCGCTCAGAGGGTAATAGTGGAAAAAGGAATATATTCAAATATAAACTACACAGTAGCATTCTGTGAAAATTCTTTCTGTTCTGTGCATTCAACAAACAGAGTTGAACCTTACTTTTGATTGAGCCGTTCTGAAACACTCTTTCTGTAGAAACTGCAATTGGACATGCTAAGCGCTAAGAGGCCTACATTGGGAAAAAGAATATCTTCAAATAAAAACTACACAGATGCATTCTGTGAAACTTATTTCTGATCTGTTAATTCAGTTAACAGAGATAAAACATATTTTTGATTGAGCTGTTATGAAACACTCTTTTTGTAGAAAATGCAAGTGGAGATTCGGAGCGCTAAGAGGGTAATAGTGGAAAAAGGAATGTCTTCAAATATAAACTACACAGAATCATTCGGTGAAACTTCTTTCTGATCTCTGCATGCAGCTAACAGAGTTAAACCATACTTTTGATTGAGCAGATCTGAACACTCTTTCTGTAGAAAATGCAACTGGACATTTGGAGCGCTAAGAGCATAGTATTGGAAAAAGGAATATATTCAAATATAAACTACACAGAAGCATTCTGTGAAACTTCTTTCTGATCTGAGCATTCAGCTAACAGAGTTAAACCATAGTTTTGATTGAGCAGTTTTGAAACACTCTGTCTGTAGAAAATGCAACTGGACATTCGTAGCACTAAGTGGGTAATAGTGGAAAAAAGAATATGTTCAAATATAAACTACACAGAAGCATTGTATGAAACTTCTTTCTGTTCTGTGCATTCAACTAACAGAGTTGAACCTTACTTTTGATTGAGCCGTTCTGAAACACTCTTTCTGTAGAAACTGCAATTGGACATTCTGAGCGCTAAGAGGCCTATATTGGGAGAAAGAATGTCTACAAATAAAAACTACACAGAAGAATTGTGTGAAACTTCTTTCTGTTCTGTTTGTTCAACTAAAAGAGTTGAACTTTAGTTTTGATTGAGCCGTTCTGAAACACTCTTTCTGTAGAAAATGCAAGTGGAGATTCGGAGCGCTAAGAGGGTAATAGTGGAAAAAGGAATGTCTCCAAATATAAACTACACAGAATCATTCTGTGAAACTTCTCTCTGATCTGTGCATTCAGCTAACAGAGTTAAACCATACTTTTGATTGAGCAGATCTGAACACTCTTTCTGTAGAAAATGCAACTGGACATTTGGAGCGCTAAGAGAGTAGTAGTGGAAAAAGAAATATATTCAAATATAAACTACACAGAAACATTGTGTGAAACTTCTTTCTGATCTCAGCATTCAGCTAACAGAGTTAAACCATACTTTTCATTGAGCAGTATTGAAACACTCTGTCTGTACAAAATGCAACTGGACATTCGTAGCGCTAAGTGGGTAATAGTGGAAAAAAGAATATGTTCAAATATAAACTACACAGAAGCATTGTATGAAACTACTTTCTGTTCTGTGCATTCAACTAACAGAGTTGAACCTTACTTTTGATTGAGCCTTTCTGAAACACTCTTTCTGTAGAAACTGCAATTGGATATTCTGAGCGCAAAGAGGCCTATATTGGGAAAAATTATATCTTCAAATAAAAACTACACAGAAGCATTGTGTGAAACTTATTTCTGATATGTTCATTAAGCTAACAGAGTTAAACCATACTTTTGATTGCGCAGTTCTGAACACTCTTTCTGTAGAAAATGCAAGTGGACATTCGGAGCGCTAAGAGGGTAATAGTGGAAAAAGGAATATATTCAAATATAAACTACACAGTAGCATTCTGTGAAAATTCTTTCTGTTCTGTGCATTCAACTAACAGAGTTGAACCTTACTTTTGATTGAGCCGTTCTGAAACACTCTTTCTGTAGAAACTGCAATTGGACATGCTAAGCGCTAAGAGGCCTACATTGGGAAAAAGTATATCTTCAAATAAAAACTACAGAGATGCATTCTGTGAAACTAATTTCTGAACTGTAAATTCAGTTAACAGAGATAAAACATATTTTTGATTGAGCAGTTATGAAACACTCTTTTTGTAGAAAATGCAAGTGGAGATTCGGAGCGCTAAGAGGGTAATAGTGGAAAAAGGAATGTCTTCAAATATAAACTACACAGAAGCATTGTGTGAAACTTATTTCTGATATGTTCATTAAGCTAACAGAGTTAAACCATACTTTTGATTGCGCAGTTCTGAACACTCTTTCTGTAGAAAATGCAAATGGACATTCGGAGCGCTAAGAGGGTAATAGTGGAAAAAGGAATATATTCAAATATAAACTACACAGTAGCATTCTGTGAAAATACTTTCTGTTCTGTGCATTCAACTAACAGAGTTGAACCTTACTTTTGATTGAGCCGTTCTGAAACACTATTTCTGTAGAAACTGCAATTGGACATTCTGAGCGCTAAGAGGCCTATATTGGGAAAAAGAATGTCTACAAATAAAAACTACACAGAAGAATTGTGTGAAGCTTCTTTCTGTTCTGTTTGTTCAACTAAAAGAGTTGAACCTTAGTTTTGATTGAGCCGTTCTGAAACACTCTTTCTGTAGAAAATGCAAGTGGAGATTCGGAGCGCTAAGAGGGTAATAGTGGAAAAAGGAATGTCTCCAAATATAAACTACACAGAATCATTCTGTGAAACTTCTTTCTGATCTGTGCATTCAGCTAACAGTGTTAAACCATACTTTTGATTGAGCAGATCTGAACACTCTTTCTGTAGAAAATGCAACTGGACATTTGGAGCGCTAAGAGAGTAGTAGTGGAAAAAGGAATATATTCAAATATAAACTACACAGAAACATTCTGTGAAACTTCTTTCTGATCTGAGCATTCAGCTAACAGAGTTAAACCATACTTTTGATTGAGCAGTTTTGAAACACTCTGTCTGTAGAAAATGCAACTGGACATTCGTAGCGCTAAGTGGGTAATAGTGGAAAAAAGAATATATTCATATATAAACTACACAGAAGCATTGTATGAAACTTCTTTCTGTTCTGTGCATTCAACTAACAGAGTTGAACCTTACTTTGATTGAGCATTTCTGAAACACTCTTTCTGTAGAAACTGCAATTGGACATTCTGAGCGCTAAGAGGCATATATTGGGAGAAATAATATCTTCAAATAAAAACTACACAGAAGCATTGTGTGAAACTTATTTCTGATATGTTCATTAAGCTAACAGAGTTAAACCATACTTTTGATTGCGCAGTTCTGAACACTCTTTCTGTAGAAAATTCAAGTGGACATTCGGAGCGCTCAGAGGGTAATAGTGGAAAAAGGAATATATTCAAATATAAACTACACAGTAGCATTCTGTGAAAATTCTTTCTGTTCTGTGTATTCAACTAACAGAGTTGAACCTTACTTTTGATTGAGCCGTTCTGAAACACTCTTTCTGTAGAAACTGCAATTGGACATGCTAAGCGCTAAGATTCCTACATTGGGAAAAAGAATATCTTCAAATAAAAACTACACAGATGCATTCTGTGAAACTTATTTCTGATCTGTAAATTCAGTTAACAGAGATAAAACATATTTTTGAATGAGCTGTTATGAAACACTCTTTTTGTGGAAAATGCAAGTGGAGATTCGGAGCGCTAAGAGGGTAATAGTGGAAAAAGTTATGTCTTCAAATATAAACTACACAGAATCATTCGGTGAAACATCTTTCTGATCTGTGCATTCAGCTAACAGAGTTAAACCATACTTTCATTGAGCAGATCTGAACACTCTTTCTGTAGAAAATGCAACTGGACATTTGGAGCGCTAAGAGAGTAGTAGTGGAAAAAGGAATATATTCAAATATAAACTACACAGAAGCATTCTGTGAAACTTCTTTCTGATCTGAGCATTCAGCTAACAGAGTTAAACCATACTTTTGATTGAGCAGTTTTGAAACACTCTGTCTGTAGAAAATGCAACTGGACATTCGTAGCGCTAAGTGGGTAATAGTGGAAAAAAGAATATGTTCAAATATAAACTACACAGAAGCATTGTATGAAACTTCTTTCTGTTCTGTGCATTCAACTAACAGAGTTGAACCTTACTTTTGATTGAGCCGTTCTGAAACTCTCTTTCTGTAGAAACTGCAATTGGACATTCTGAGCGCTAGGAGGCCTATATTGGGAAAAAGAATGTCTACAAATAAAAACTACACAGAAGAATTGTGTGAAACTTCTTTCTGTTCTGTTTGTTCAACTAAAAGAGTTGAACCTTAGTTTCGATTGAGCCGTTCTGAAACACTCTTTCTGTAGAAAATGCAAGTGGAGATTCGGAGCGCTAAGAGGGAAATAGTGGAAAAAGGAATGTCTCAAAATATAAACTACACAGAATCATTCTGTGAAACTTCTTTCTGATCTGTGCATTCAGCTAACAGAGTTAAACCATACTTTTGATTGAGCAGATCTGAACACTCTTTCTGTAGAAAATGCAACTGGACATTTGGAGTGCTAAGAGAGTAGTAGTGGAAAAAGGAATATATTCAAATATAAACTACACAGAAACATTCTGTGAAACTTCTTTCTGATCTGAGCATTCAGCTAACAGAGTTAAACCATACTTTTGATTGAGCATTTTTGAAACACTCTGTCTGTAGAAAATGCAACTGGACATTCGTAGCGCTAAGTGGGTAATAGTGGAAAAAAGAATATGTTCAAATATAAACTACACAGAAGCACTGTATGAAACTTATTTCTGTTCTGTGCATTCAACTAAAGGGTTGAAACTTACTTTTGATTGAGCCTTTCTGAAACACTCTTTCTGTAGAAACTGCAATTGGACATTCTGAGCGCTAAGAGGCCTCTATTGGGAAAAATAATATCTTCAAAAAAAACTACACAGAAGCATTGTGTGACACTTATTTCTGATATGTTCATTAAGCTAACAGAGTTAAACGATACTTTTGATTGCGCAGTTCTGAACACTCTTTCTGTAGAAAATGCAAGTGGACATTCGGAGCGCTAAGAGGGTAATAGTGGAAAAAGGAATATATTCAAATATAAACTACACAGTAGCATTCTGTGAAAATTCTTTCTGTTCTGTGCATTCAACTAACAGAGTTGAACCTTACTTTTGATTGAGCCGTTCTGAAACACTCTTTCTGTAGAAACTGCAATTGGACATGCTAAGCGCTAAGAGGCCTACATTGGGAAAAAGAATATCTTCAAATAAAAACTACACAGATGCATTCTGTGAAACTTATTTCTGATCTGTAAATTCAGTTAACAGAGATAAAACATATTTTTGATTGAGCAGTTAAGAAACACACTTTTTGTAGAAAATGCAAGTGGAGATTCGGAGCGCTAAGAGGGTAATAGTGGAAAAAGGAATGTCTTCAAATATAAACTACACAGAATCATTCGGTGAAATTTCTTTCTGATCTGTGCATTCAGCTAACAGAGTTAAACCATACTTTTGATTGAGCAGATCTGAACACTCTTTCTGTAGAAAATGCAACTGGACATTTGGAGCGCTAAGTGCGTAGTAGTGGAAAAACGAATATATTCAAATATAAACTACACAGAAGCATTCTGTGAAATTTCTTTCTGATCTGAGCATTCAGCTAACAGAGTGAAACCATACTTTTGATTGAGCCGTTCTGAAACACTCTTTCTGTAGAAACTGCAATTGGACATTCTGAGCACGAGGAGGCCTATATTGGGAAAAAGAATGTCTACAAATAAAAACTACACAGAAGAATTGTGTGAAACTTCTTTCTGTTCTGTTTGTTCAACTAAAAGAGTTGAACCTTAGTTTTGATTGAGCCGTTCTGAAACACTCTTTCTGTAGAAAATGCAAGTGGAGATTCGGAGCGCTAAGATGGTAATAGTGGAAAAAGGAATGTCTCCAAATATAAACTACACAGAATCATTCTGTGATACTTCTTTCTGATCTGTGCATTCAGCTAAAAGAGTTAAACCATACTTTTGATTGAGCAGATCTGAACACTCTTTCTGTAGAAAATGCAACTGGACATTTGGAGCGCTAATAGAGTAGTACTGGAAAAAGGAATATATTCAAATATAAACTACACAGAAGCATTCTGTGAAACTTCTTTCTGATCTGAGCATTCAGCTAACAGAGATAAAACATACTTTTGATTAGGCAGTTTTGAAACACTCTGTCTGTAGAAAATGCAACTGGACATTCGTAGCGCTAAGTGGGTAATAGTGGAAAAAAGAATATGTTCAAATATAAACTACACAGAAGCATTGTATGAAACTTCTTTCTGTTCTGTGCATTCAACTAACAGAGTTGAACCTTACTTTTGATTGAGCCTTTCTGAAACACTCTTTCTAGAGAAACTGCAATTGGACATTCTGAGCGCTAAGAGGCCTCTATTGGGAAAAAAAATATCTTCAAATAAAAACTACACAGAAGCATTGTGTGAAACTTATTTCTGATATGTTCATTAAGCTAACAGAGTTAAACCGTACTTTTGATTGCGCAGTTCTGAACACTCTTTCTGTAGAAAATGCAAGTGGACATTCGGAGCGCTAAGAGGTTAATAGTGGAAAAAGGAATATATTCAAATATAAACTACACAGTAGCATTCTGTGAAAATTCTTTCTGTTCTGTGCATTCAAGTAACAGAGTTGAACCTTACTTTTGATTGAGCCGTTCTGAAACACTCTTTCTGTAGAAACTGCAATTGGACATGCTAAGCGCTAAGAGGCCTACATTGGGAAAAAGAATATCTTCAAATAAAAACTACACAGATGCATTCTGTGAAACTTATTTCTGATCTGTAAATTCAGTAAACAGAGATAAAACATATTTTTGATTGAGCAGTTATGAAACACTCTTTTTGTAGAAAATGCAAGGGGAGATTCGGAGCGCTAAGAGGGTAATAGTGGAAAAAGGAATGTCTTCAAATATAAACTACACAGAATCATTCGGTGAAACTTCTTTCTGATCTGTGCATTCAGCTAACAGAGTTAAACCATGCTTTTGATTGAGCAGATCTGAACACTCTTTCTGTAGAAAATGCAACTGGACATTTGGAGCGCTAAGAGCGTAGTAGTGGAAAAAGGAATATATTCAAATATAAACTACACAGAAACATTCTGTGAAACTTCTTTCTGATCTGAGCATTCAGCTAACAGAGTTAAACCATACTTTTGATTGAGCAGTTTTGAAACACTCTGTCTGTAGAAAATGCAACTGGACATTCGTAGCGCTAAGTGGGTAATAGTGGAAAAAAGAATATGTTCAAATATAAACTACACAGAAGCATTGTATGAAACTTCTTTCTGTTCTGTGCATTCAACTAACAGAGTTGAACCTTACTTTTGATTGAGCCGTTGTGAAACACTCTTTCTGTAGAAACTGCAATTGGACATTCTGAGCGCTAAGAGGCCTATATTGGGAAAAAGAATGTCTACAAATAAAAACTACACAGAAGAATTGCGTGAAACTTCTTTCTGTTCTGTTTGTTCAACTAAAAGAGTTGAACCTTAGTTTCGATTGAACCGTTCTGAAACACTCTTTCTGTAGAAAATGCAAGTGGAGATTCGGAGCGCTAAGAGGGTAATAGTGGAAAAAGGAATGTCTCCAAATATAAACTACACAGAAACATTCTGTGAAACTTCTTTCTGATCTGTGCATTCAGCTAACAGAGTTAAACCATACTTTTGATTGAGCAGATCTGAACACTCTTTCTGTAGAAAATGCAACTGGACATTTGGAGCGCTAAGAGAGTAGTAGTGGAAAAAGGAATATATTCAAATATAAACGACACAGAAGCATTCTGTGAAACTTCTTTCTGATCTGAGCATTCAGCTAACAGAGTTAAACCATACTTTTGATTGAGCAGTTTTGAAACACTCTGTCTGTAGAAAATGCAACTGGACATTCGTAGCGCTAAGTGGGTAATAGTGGAAAAAAGAATATGTTCAAATAAAAACTACACAGAAGCATTTTATGAAACTTCTTTCTGTTCTGTGCATTCAACTAACAGTGTTGAACCTTACTTTTGATTGAGCCTTTCTGAAACACTCTTTCTGTAGAAACTGCAATTGGACATTCTGAGCGCTAAGAGGCCTCTATTGGGAAAAAAAATATCTTCAAATAAAAACTACACAGAAGCATTGTGTGAAACTTATTTCTGATATGTTCATTAAGCTAACAGAGTTAAACCATACTTTTGATTGCGCAGTTCTGAAACCTCTTTCTGTAGAAAATGCAAGTGGATATTCGGAGCGCTGAGAGGGTAATAGTGGAAAAAGGATTATATTCAAATATAAACTACACAGTAGCATTCTGTGAAAATTCTTTCTGTTCTGTGCATTCAACTAACAGAGTTGAACCTTACTTTTGATTGAGCCGTTCTGAAACACTCTTTCTGTAGAAACTGCAATTGGACATGCTAAGCGCTAAGAGGCCTACATTGGGAAAAAGAATATCTTCAAATAAAAACTACACAGATGCATTCTGTGAAACTTATTTCTGATCTGTAAATTCAGTTAACAGAGATAAA
Organism: Symphalangus syndactylus; assembly: GCF_028878055.3. Classification (NCBI taxonomy): domain Eukaryota; kingdom Metazoa; phylum Chordata; class Mammalia; order Primates; family Hylobatidae; genus Symphalangus; species Symphalangus syndactylus. The sequence continues at coordinate 8,668,887 of NC_072426.2, read as the reverse complement.
ACATATTTTTGATTGAGCACTTATGAAACACTCTTTTTTTGGAAAATGCAAGTGGAGATTCGGAGCGCTAAGAGGGTAATAGTGGAAAATGGAATGTCTTCAAATATAAACTACACAGAATCATTCTGTGAAACTTCTTTCTGATCTGTGCATTCAGCTAACAGAGTTAAACCATGCTTTTGATTGAGCAGATCTGAACACTCTTTCTGTAGAAAATGCAACTGGACATTTGGAGCGCTAAGAGCGTAGTAGTGGAAAAAGGAATATATTCAAATATAAACTACACAGAAGCATTCTGTGAAACTTCTTTCTGATCTGAGCATTCCGCTAACAGAGTTAAACCATACTTTTGATTGAGGAGTTTTGAAACACTCTGTCTGTAGAAAATGCAACTGGACATTCGTAGCGCTAAGTGGGTAATAGTGGAAAAAAGAATATGTTCAAATATAAACTACACAGAAGCATTGTATGAAACTTCTTTCTGTTCTGTGCATTCAACTAACAGAGTTGAACCTTACTTTTGATTGAGCCGTTCTGAAACACTCTTTCTGTAGAAACTGCAATTGGACATTCTGAGCGCTAAGAGGCCTATATTGGGAAAAAGAATGTCTACAAATAAAAACTACACAGAAGAATTGTGTGAAACTTCTTTCTGCTCTGTTTGTTCAACTAAAAGAGTTGAGCCTTAGATTTGATTGAGCCGTTCTGAAACACTCTTTCTGTAGAAAATGCAAGTGGAGATTCGGAGCGCTAAGAGGGTAATAGTGGAAAAAGGAATGTCTCCAAATATAAACTACACAGAATCATTCTGTGTAACTTCTTTCTGATCTGTGCATTCAGCTAACAGAGTTAAACCATACTTTTGATTGAGCAGATCTGAACACTCTTTCTGTAGAAAATGCAACTGGACATTTGGAGCGCTAAGAGAGTAGTAGTGGAAAAAGGAATATATACAAATACAAACTACACAGAAGCATTCTGTGAAACTTCTTTCTGATCTGAGCATTCAGCTAACAGATTTAAACCATACTTTTGATTGAGCAGTTTTGAAACACTCTGTCTGTAGAAAATGCAACTGGACATTCGTAGCGCTAAGTGGGTAATAGTGGAGAAAAGAATATGTTCAAATATAAACTACACAGAAGCATTGTATGAAACTACTTTCTGTTCTGTGCATTCAACTAACAGTGTTGAACCTTACTTTTGATTGAGCCTTTCTGAAACACTCTTTCTGTAGAAACTGCAATTGGACATTCTGAGCGCTAAGAGGCCTCTATTGGGAAAAATAATATCTTCAAATAAAAACTACACAGAAGCATTGTCTGAAACTTATTTCTGATATGTTCATTAAGCTAACAGAGTTAAACCATACATTAGATTGCGCAGTTCTGAACACTCTTTCTGTAGAAAATGCAAGTGGACATTCGGAGCGCTAAGAGGGTAATAGTGGAAAAAGAAATATATTCACATATAAACTACACAGTAGAATTCTGTGAAAATTCTTTCTGTTCTGTGCATTCAACTAACAGAGTTGAACCTTACTTTTTATTGAGCCGTTCTGAAACACTCTTTCTGTAGAAACTGCAATTGGACATGCTAAGCGCTAAGAGGCCTACATTGGGAAAAAGAATATCTTCAAATAAAAACTACACAGATGCATTCTGTGAAACTTATTTCTGATCTGTAAATTCAGTTAACAGAGATAAAACATATTTTTGATTGAGCAGTTATGAAACACTCTTTTTGTAGAAAATGCAAGAGGAGATTCGGAGCGCTAAGGGGGTAATAGTGGAAAAGGGAATGTCTTCAAATATAAACTACACAGTATCATTCGGTGAAACTTCTTTCTGATCTGTGCATTCAGCTAACAGAGTTAAACCATACTTTTGATTGAGCAGATCTGAACACTCTTTCTGTAGAAAATGCAACTGGACATTTGGAGCGCTAAGAGCGTAGTAGTGGAAAAAGGAATATATTCAAATATAAACTACACAGAAGCATTCTGTGAAACTTCTTTCTGATCTGAGCATTCAGCTAACAGAGTTAAACCATACTTTTGATTGAGCAGTTTTGAAACACTCTGTCTGTAGAAAATGCAACTGGACATTCGTAGCGCTAAGTGGGTAATAGTGGAAAAAAGAATATGTTCAAATATAAACTACACAGAAGCATTGTATGAAACTTCTTTCTGTTCTGTGCATTCAACTAACAGAGTTGAACCTTACTTTTGATTGAGCCGTTCTGAAACACTCTTTCTGTAGAAACTGCAATTGGACATTCTGAGCGCTAAGAGGCCTATATTGGGAAAAAGAATGTCTACAAATAAAAACTACAAAGAAGAATTGTGTGAAACTTCTTTCTGTTCTGTTTGTTCAACTAAAAGAGTTGAACCTTAGCTTCGATTGAGCCGTTCTGAAACACTCTTTCTGTAGAAAATGCAAGTGGAGATTGGGAGCGCTAAGAGGGTAATAGTGGAAAAAGGAATGTCTCCAAATATAAACTACACAGAATCATTCTGTGAAACTTCTTTCTGATCTGTGCATTCAGCTAACAGAGTTAAACCATACTTTTGATTGAGCAGATCTGAACACTCTTTCTGTAGAAAATGCAACTGGACATTTGGAGCGCTAAGAGTGTAGTAGTGGAAAAAGGAATATATTCAAATATAAACGACACAGAAGCATTCTGTGAAACTTCTTTCTGATCTGTGCATTCAGCTAACAGAGTTAAACCATACTTTTGATTGAGCAGTTTTGAAACACTCTGTCTGTAGAAAATGCAACTGGACATTCGTAGCGCTAAGTAGGTAATAGTGGAAAAAAGAATATGTTCAAATATAAACTACACAGAAACATTGTATGAAACTTCTTTCTTTTCTGTGCATTCAACTAACAGAGTTGAACCTTACCATTGATTGAGCCTTTCTGAAACACTCTTTCTGTAGAAACTGCAATTGGACATTCTGAGCGCTAAGAGGCCTCTATTGGGAAAAATAATATCTTCAAAAAAAACTACACAGAAGCATTGTGTGACACTTATTTCTGATATGTTCATTAAGCTAACAGAGTTAAACCATACTTTTGATTGCGCAGTTCTGAACACTCTTTCTGTAGAAAATGCAAGTGGACATTCGGAGCGCTAAGAGGGTAATAGTGGAAAAAGGAATATATTCAAATATAAACTACACAGTAGCATTCTGTGAAAATTCTTTCTGTTCTGTGCATTCAACTAACAGAGTTGAACCTTACTTTTGATTGAGCCGTTCTGAAACACTCTTTCTGTAGAAACTGCAATTGGACATGCTAAGCGCTAAGAGGCCTACATTGGGAAAAAGAATATCTTCAAATAAAAACTACACAGATGCATTCTGTGAAACTTATTTCTGATCTGTAAATTCAGTTAACAGAGATAAAACATATTTTTGATTGAGCAGTTAAGAAACACACTTTTTGTAGAAAATGCAAGTGGAGATTCGGAGCGCTAAGAGGGTAATAGTGGAAAAAGGAATGTCTTCAAATATAAACTACACAGAATCATTCGGTGAAATTTCTTTCTGATCTGTGCATTCAGCTAACAGAGTTAAACGATACTTTTGATTGAGCAGATCTGAACACTCTTTCTGTAGAAAATGCAACTGGACATTTGGAGCGCTAAGAGCGTAGTAGTGGAAAAAGGAATATATTCAAATATAAACTACACAGAAGCATTCTGTGAAATTTCTTTCTGATCTGAGCATTCAGCTAACAGAGTGAAACCATACTTTTGATTGAGCCGTTCTGAAACACTCTTTCTGTAGAAACTGCAATTGGACATTCTGAGCACGAGGAGGCCTATATTGGGAAAAAGAATGTCTACAAATAAAAACTACACAGAAGAATTGTGTGAAACTTCTTTCTGTTCTGTTTGTTCAACTAAAAGAGTTGAACCTTAGTTTTGATTGAGCCGTTCTGAAACACTCTTTCTGTAGAAAATGCAAGTGGAGATTCGGAGCGCTAAGAGGGTAATAGTGGAAAAAGGAATGTCTCCAAATATAAACTACACAGAATCATTCTGTGATACTTCTTTCTGATCTGTGCATTCAGCTAAAAGAGTTAAACCATACTTTTGATTGAGCAGATCTGAACACTCTTTCTGTAGAAAATGCAACTGGACATTTGGAGCGCTAATAGAGTAGTACTGGAAAAAGGAATATATTCAAATATAAACTACACAGAAGCATTCTGTGAAACTTCTTTCTGATCTGAGCATTCAGCTAACAGAGATAAAACATACTTTTGATTAGGCAGTTTTGAAACACTCTGTCTGTAGAAAATGCAACTGGACATTCGTAGCGCTAAGTGGGTAATAGTGGAAAAAAGAATATGTTCAAATATAAACTACACAGAAGCATTGTATGAAACTTCTTTCTGTTCTGTGCATTCAACTAACAGAGTTGAACCTTACTTTTGATTGAGCCTTTCTGAAACACTCTTTCTAGAGAAACTGCAATTGGACATTCTGAGCGCTAAGAGGCCTCTATTGGGAAAAAAAATATCTTCAAATAAAAACTACACAGAAGCATTGTGTGAAACTTATTTCTGATATGTTCATTAAGCTAACAGAGTTAAACCATACTTTTGATTGCGCAGTTCTGAACACTCTTTCTGTAGAAAATGCAAGTGGACATTCGGAGCGCTAAGAGGTTAATAGTGGAAAAAGGAATATATTCAAATATAAACTACACAGTAGCATTCTGTGAAAATTCTTTCTGTTCTGTGCATTCAAGTAACAGAGTTGAACCTTACTTTTGATTGAGCCGTTCTGAAACACTCTTTCTGTAGAAACTGCAATTGGACATGCTAAGCGCTAAGAGGCCTACATTGGGAAAAAGAATATCTTCAAATAAAAACTACACAGATGCATTCTGTGAAACTTATTTCTGATCTGTAAATTCAGTAAACAGAGATAAAACATATTTTTGATTGAGCAGTTATGAAACACTCTTTTTGTAGAAAATGCAAGGGGAGATTCGGAGCGCTAAGAGGGTAATAGTGGAAAAAGGAATGTCTTCAAATATAAACTACACAGAATCATTCGGTGAAACTTCTTTCTGATCTGTGCATTCAGCTAACAGAGTTAAACCATGCTTTTGATTGAGCAGATCTGAACACTCTTTCTGTAGAAAATGCAACTGGACATTTGGAGCGCTAAGAGCGTAGTAGTGGAAAAAGGAATATATTCAAATATAAACTACACAGAAACATTCTGTGAAACTTCTTTCTGATCTGAGCATTCAGCTAACAGAGTTAAACCATACTTTTGATTGAGCAGTTTTGAAACACTCTGTCTGTAGAAAATGCAACTGGACATTCGTAGCGCTAAGTGGGTAATAGTGGAAAAAAGAATATGTTCAAATATAAACTACACAGAAGCATTGTATGAAACTTCTTTCTGTTCTGTGCATTCAACTAACAGAGTTGAACCTTACTTTTGATTGAGCCGTTGTGAAACACTCTTTCTGTAGAAACTGCAATTGGACATTCTGAGCGCTAAGAGGCCTATATTGGGAAAAAGAATGTCTACAAATAAAAACTACACAGAAGAATTGCGTGAAACTTCTTTCTGTTCTGTTTGTTCAACAAAAAGAGTTGAACCTTAGTTTCGATTGAGCCGTTCTGAAACACTCTTTCTGTAGAAAATGCAAGTGGAGATTCGGAGCGCTAAGAGGGTAATAGTGGAAAAAGGAATGTCTCCAAATATAAACTACACAGAAACATTCTGTGAAACTTCTTTCTGATCTGTGCATTCAGCTAACAGAGTTAAACCATACTTTTGATTGAGCAGATCTGAACACTCTTTCTGTAGAAAATGCAACTGGACATTTGGAGCGCTAAGAGAGTAGTAGTGGAAAAAGGAATATATTCAAATATAAACGACACAGAAGCATTCTGTGAAACTTCTTTCTGATCTGAGCATTCAGCTAACAGAGTTAAACCATACTTTTGATTGAGCAGTTTTGAAACACTCTGTCTGTAGAAAATGCAACTGGACATTCGTAGCGCTAAGTGGGTAATAGTGGAAAAAAGAATATGTTCAAATAAAAACTACACAGAAGCATTTTATGAAACTTCTTTCTGTTCTGTGCATTCAACTAACAGTGTTGAACCTTACTTTTGATTGAGCCTTTCTGAAACACTCTTTCTGTAGAAACTGCAATTGGACATTCTGAGCGCTAAGAGGCCTCTATTGGGAAAAAAAATATCTTCAAATAAAAACTACACAGAAGCATTGTATGAAACTTATTTCTGATATGTTCATTAAGCTAACAGAGTTAAACCATACTTTTGATTGCGCAGTTCTGAACCCTCTTTCTGTAGAAAATGCAAGTGGACATTCGGAGCGCTAAGAGGGTAATAGTGGAAAAAGGATTATATTCAAATATAAACTACACAGTAGCATTCTGTGAAAATTCTTTCTGTTCTGTGCATTCAACTAACAGAGTTGAACCTTACTTTTGATTGAGCCGTTCTGAAACACTCTTTCTGTAGAAACTGCAATTGGACATGCTAAGCGCTAAGAGGCCTACATTGGGAAAAAGAATATCTTCAAATAAAAACTACACAGATGCATTCTGTGAAACTTATTTCTGATCTGTAAATTCAGTTAACAGAGATAAAACATATTTTTGATTGAGCACTTATGAAACACTCTTTTTGTGGAAAATGCAAGTGGAGATTCGGAGCGCTAAGAGGGTAATAGTGGAAAATGGAATGTCTTCAAATATAAACTACACAGAATCATTCTGTGAAACTTCTTTCTGATCTGTGCATTCAGCTAACAGAGTTAAACCATGCTTTTGATTGAGCAGATCTGAACACTCTTTCTGTAGAAAATGCAACTGGACATTTGGAGCGCTAAGAGCGTAGTAGTGGAAAAAGGAATATATTCAAATATAAACTACACAGAAGCATTCTGTGAAACTTCTTTCTGATCTGAGCATTCCGCTAACAGAGTTAAACCATACTTTTGATTGAGGAGTTTTGAAACACTCTGTCTGTAGAAAATGCAACTGGACATTCGTAGCGCTAAGTGGGTAATAGTGGAAAAAAGAATATGTTCAAATATAAACTACACAGAAGCATTGTATGAAACTTCTTTCTGTTCTGTGCATTCAACTAACAGAGTTGAACCTTACTTTTGATTGAGCCGTTCTGAAACACTCTTTCTGTAGAAACTGCAATTGGACATTCTGAGCGCTAAGAGGCCTATATTGGGAAAAAGAATGTCTACAAATAAAAACTACACAGAAGAATTGTGTGAAACTTCTTTCAGCTCTGTTTGTTCAACTAAAAGAGTTGAGCCTTAGATTTGATTGAGCCGTTCTGAAACACTCTTTCTGTAGAAAATGCAAGTGGAGATTTGGAGCGCTAAGAGGGTAATAGTGGAAAAAGGAATGTCTCCAAATATAAACTACACAGAATCATTCTGTGTAACTTCTTTCTGATCTGTGCATTCAGCTAACAGAGTTAAACCATACTTTTGATTGAGCAGATCTGAACACTCTTTCTGTAGAAAATGCAACTGGACATTTGGAGCGCTAAGAGAGTAGTAGTGGAAAAAGGAATATATACAAATACAAACTACACAGAAGCATTCTGTGAAACTTCTTTCTGATCTGAGCATTCAGCTAACAGATTTAAACCATACTTTTGATTGAGCAGTTTTGAAACACTCTGTCTGTAGAAAATGCAACTGGACATTCGTAGCGCTAAGTGGGTAATAGTGGAGAAAAGAATATGTTCAAATATAAACTACACAGAAGCATTGTATGAAACTTCTTTCTGTTCTGTGCATTCAACTAACAGTGTTGAACCTTACTTTTGATTGAGCCTTTCTGAAACACTCTTTCTGTAGAAACTGCAATTGGACATTCTGAGCGCTAAGAGGCCTCTATTGGGAAAAATAATATCTTCAAATAAAAACTACACAGAAGCATTGTCTGAAACTTATTTCTGATATGTTCATTAAGCTAACAGAGTTAAACCATACATTAGATTGCGCAGTTCTGAACACTCTTTCTGTAGAAAATGCAAGTGGACATTCGGAGCGCTAAGAGGGTAATAGTGGAAAAAGAAATATATTCACATATAAACTACACAGTAGAATTCTGTGAAAATTCTTTCTGTTCTGTGCATTCAACTAACAGAGTTGAACCTTACTTTTGATTGAGCCGTTCTGAAACACTCTTTCTGTAGAAACTGCAATTGGACATGCTAAGCGCTAAGAGGCCTACATTGGGAAAAAGAATATCTTCAAATAAAAACTACACAGATGCATTCTGTGAAACTTATTTCTGATCTGTAAATTCAGTTAACAGAGATAAAACATATTGTTGGTTGAGCAGTTATGAAACACTCTTTTTGTAGAAATTGCAAGAGGAGATTCGGAGCGCTAAGGGGGTAATAGTGGAAAAGGGAATGTCTTCAAATATAAACTACACAGAATCATTCGGTGAAACTTCTTTCTGATCTGTGCATTCAGCTAACAGAGTTAAACCATACTTTTGATTGAGCAGATCTGAACACTCTTTCTGTAGAAAATGCAACTGGACATTTGGAGCGCTAAGAGCGTAGTAGTGGAAAAAGGAATATATTCAAATATAAACTACACAGAAGCATTCTGTGAAACTTCTTTCGGATCTGAGCATTCAGCTAACAGAGTTAAACCATACTTTTGATTGAGCAGTTTTGAAACACTCTGTCTGTAGAAAATGCAACTGGACATTCGTAGCGCTAAGTGGGTAATAGTGGAAAAAAGAATATGTTCAAATATAAACTACACAGAAGCATTGTATGAAACTTCTTTCTGTTCTGTGCATTCAACTAACAGAGTTGAACCTTACTTTTGATTGAGCCGTTCTGAAACACTCTTTCTGTAGAAACTGCAATTGGACATTCTGAGCGCTAAGAGGCCTATATTGGGAAAAAGAATGTCTACAAATAAAAACTACAAAGAAGAATTGTGTGAAACTTCTTTCTGTTCTGTTTGTTCAACTAAAAGAGTTGAACCTTAGCTTCGATTGAGCCGTTCTGAAACACTCTTTCTGTAGAAAATGCAAGTGGAGATTGGGAGCGCTAAGAGGGTAATAGTGGAAAAAGGAATGTCTCCAAATATAAACTACACAGAATCATTCTGTGAAACTTCTTTCTGATCTGTGCATTCAGCTAACAGAGTTAAACCATACTTTTGATTGAGCAGATCTGAACACTCTTTCTGTAGAAAATGCAACTGGACATTTGGAGCGCTAAGAGAGTAGTAGTGGAAAAAGGAATATATTCAAATATAAACGACACAGAAGCATTCTGTGAAACTTCTTTCTGATCTGTGCATTCAGCTAACAGAGTTAAACCATACTTTTGATTGAGCAGTTTTGAAACACTCTGTCTGTAGAAAATGCAACTGGACATTCGTAGCGCTAAGTAGGTAATAGTGGAAAAAAGAATATGTTCAAATATAAACTACACAGAAGCATTGTATGAAACTTCTTTCTTTTCTGTGCATTCAACTAACAGAGTTGAACCTTACCATTGATTGAGCCTTTCTGAAACACTCTTTCTGTAGAAACTGCAATTGGACATTCTGAGCGCTAAGAGGCCTCTATTGGGAAAAATAATATCTTCAAATAAAAACTACACAGAAGCATTGTGCGAAACTTATTTCTGATATATTCATTAAGCTAACAGAGTTAAACCTTACTTTTGATTGCGCAGTTCTGAACACTCTTTCTGTAGAAAATGCAAGTGGACATTCGGAGCGCTAAGAGGTTAATAGTGGAAAAAGGAGTATATTCAAATATAAACTACACAGTAGCATTCTGTGAAAATTCTTTCTGTTCTGTGCATTCAACTAACAGAGTTGAACCTTACTTTTGATTGAGCCGTTCTGAAACACTCTTTCTGTAGAAACTGCAAATGGACATGCTAAGCGCTAAGAGGCCTACATTGGGAAAAAGAATATCTTCAAATAAAAAATACAGATGCATTCTGTGAAACTTATTTCTGATCTGTAAATTCAGTTAACAGAGATAAAACATATTTTTGATTGAGCAGTTATGAAACACTCTTTTTGTGGAAAATGCAAGTGGAGATTCGGAGCGCTAAGAGGGTAATAGTCGAAAATGGAATGTCTTCAAATATAAACTACACAGAATCATTCGGTGAAACTTCTTTCTGATCTGTGCATTCAGCTAACAGAGTTAAACCATACTTTTGATTGAGCAGATCTGAACACTCTTTCTGTAGAAAATGCAACTGGACATTTGGAGCGCTAAGAGTGTAGTAGTGGAAAAAGGAATATATTCAAATATAAACGACACAGAAGCATTCTGTGAAACTTCTTTCTGATCTGTGCATTCAGCTAACAGAGTTAAACCATACTTTTGATTGAGCAGTTTTGAAACACTCTGTCTGTAGAAAATGCAACTGGACATTCGTAGCGCTAAGTAGGTAATAGTGGAAAAAAGAATATGTTCAAATATAAACTACACAGAAGCATTGTATGAAACTTCTTTCTTTTCTGTGCATTCAACTAACAGAGTTGAACCTTACCATTGATTGAGCCTTTCTGAAACACTCTTTCTGTAGAAACTGCAATTGGACATTCTGAGCGCTAAGAGGCCTCTATTGGGAAAAATAATATCTTCAAAAAAAACTACACAGAAGCATTGTGTGACACTTATTTCTGATATGTTCATTAAGCTAACAGAGTTAAACCATACTTTTGATTGCGCAGTTCTGAACACTCTTTCTGTAGAAAATGCAAGTGGACATTCGGAGCGCTAAGAGGGTAATAGTGGAAAAAGGAATATATTCAAATATAAACTACACAGTAGCATTCTGTGAAAATTCTTTCTGTTCTGTGCATTCAACTAACAGAGTTGAACCTTACTTTTGATTGAGCCGTTCTGAAACACTCTCTCTGTAGAAACTGCAATTGGACATGCTAAGCGCTAAGAGGCCTACATTGGGAAAAAGAATATCTTCAAATAAAAACTACACAGATGCATTCTGTGAAACTTATTTCTGATCTGTAAATTCAGTTAACAGAGATAAAACATATTTTTGATTGAGCAGTTAAGAAACACACTTTTTGTAGAAAATGCAAGTGGAGATTCGGAGCGCTAAGAGGGTAATAGTGGAAAAAGGAATGTCTTCAAATATAAACTACACAGAATCATTCGGTGAAATTTCTTTCTGATCTGTGCATTCAGCTAACAGAGTTAAACGATACTTTTGATTGAGCAGATCTGAACACTCTTTCTGTAGAAAATGCAACTGGACATTTGGAGCGCTAAGAGCGTAGTAGTGGAAAAAGGAATATATTCAAATATAAACTACACAGAAGCATTCTGTGAAATTTCTTTCTGATCTGAGCATTCAGCTAACAGAGTGAAACCATAATTTTGATTGAGCCGTTCTGAAACACTCTTTCTGTAGAAACTGCAATTGGACATTCTGAGCACGAGGAGGCCTATATTGGGAAAAAGAATGTCTACAAATAAAAACTACACAGAAGAATTGTGTGAAACTTCTTTCTGTTCTGTTTGTTCAACTAAAAGAGTTGAACCTTAGTTTTGATTGAGCCGTTCTGAAACACTCTTTCTGTAGAAAATGCAAGTGGAGATTCGGAGCGCTAAGAGGGTAATAGTGGAAAAAGGAATGTCTCCAAATATAAACTACACAGAATCATTCTGTGATACTTCTTTCTGATCTGTGCATTCAGCTGAAAGAGTTAAACCATACTTTTGATTGAGCAGATCTGAACACTCTTTCTGTAGAAAATGCAACTGGACATTTGGAGCGCTAATAGAGTAGTACTGGAAAAAGGAATATATTCAAATATAAACTACACAGAAGCATTCTGTGAAACTTCTTTCTGATCTGAGCATTCAGCTAACAGAGATAAAACATACTTTTGATTAGGCAGTTTTGAAACACTCTGTCTGTAGAAAATGCAACTGGACATTCGTAGCGCTAAGTGGGTAATAGTGGAAAAAAGAATATGTTCAAATATAAACTACACAGAAGCATTGTATGAAACTTCTTTCTGTTCTGTGCATTCAACTAACAGAGTTGAACCTTACTTTTGATTGAGCCTTTCTGAAACACTCTTTCTAGAGAAACTGCAATTGGACATTCTGAGCGCTAAGAGGCATCTATTGGGAAAAAAAATATCTTCAAATAAAAACTACACAGAAGCATTGTGTGAAACTTATTTCTGATATGTTCATTAAGCTAACAGAGTTAAACCATACTTTTGATTGCGCAGTTCTGAACACTCTTTCTGTAGAAAATGCAAGTGGACATTCGGAGCGCTAAGAGGTTAATAGTGGAAAAAGGAATATATTCAAATATAAACTACACAGCAGCATTCTGTGAAAATTCTTTCTGTTCTGTGCATTCAAGTAACAGAGTTGAACCTTACTTTTGATTGAGCCGTTCTGAAACACTCTTTCTGTAGAAACTGCAATTGGACATGCTAAGCGCTAAGAGGCCTACATTGGGAAAAAGAATATCTTCAAATAAAAACTACACAGATGCATTCTGTGAAACTTATTTCTGATCTGTAAATTCAGTAAACAGAGATAAAACCTATTTTTGATTGAGCAGTTATGAAACACTCTTTTTGTAGAAAATGCAAGGGGAGATTCGGAGCGCTAAGAGGGTAATAGTGGAAAAAGGAATGTCTTCAAATATAAACTACACAGAATCATTCGGTGAAACTTCTTTCTGATCTGTGCATTCAGCTAACAGAGTTAAACCATGCTTTTGATTGAGCAGATCTGAACACTCTTTCTGTAGAAAATGCAACTGGACATTTGGAGCGCTAAGAGCGTAGTAGTGGAAAAAGGAATATATTCAAATATAAACTACACAGAAACATTCTGTGAAACTTCTTTCTGATCTGAGCATTCAGCTAACAGAGTTAAACCATACTTTTGATTGAGCAGTTTTGAAACACTCTGTCTGTAGAAAATGAAACTGGACATTCGTAGCGCTAAGTGGGTAATAGTGGAAAAAAGAATATGTTCAAATATAAACTACACAGAAGCATTGTATGAAACTTCTTTCTGTTCTGTGCATTCAACTAACAGAGTTGAACCTTACTTTTGATTGAGCCGTTGTGAAACACTCTTTCTGTAGAAACTGCAATTGGACATTCTGAGCGCTAGGAGGCCTATATTGGGAAAAAGAATATCTTCAAATAAAAACTACACAGATGCATTCTGTGAAACTTATTTCTGATCTGTAAATTCCGTTAACAGAGATAAAACATATTTTTGATTGAGCAGTTATGAAACACTCTTTTTGTAGAAAATGCAAGCGGAGATTCGGAGCGCTAAGTGGGTAATAGTGGAAAAAGGAATGTCTTCAAATATAAACTACACAGAATCATTCGGTGAAACTTCTTTCTGATCTGTGCATTCAGCTAACAGAGTTAAACCATACTTTTGATTGAGCAGATCTGAACACTCTTTCTGTAGATAATGCAACTGGACATTTGGAGCGCTAAGAGCGTAGTAGTGGAAAAAGGAATATATTCAAATATAAACTACACAGAAGCATTCTGTGAAACTTCTTTCTGATCTGAGCATTCAGCTAACAGAGTTAAACCATACTTTTGATTGAGCCGTTCTGAAACACTCTTTCTGTAGAAACTGCAATTAGACATTCTGAGTGCTAAGAGGCCTATATTGGGAAAAAGAATGTCTACAAATAAAAACTACAAAGAAGAATTGTGTGAAACTTCTTTCTGTTCTGTTTGTTCAACTAAAAGAGTTGAACCTTAGTTTCGATTGAGCCGTTCTGAAACACTCTTTCTGTAGAAAATGCAAGTGGAGATTGGGAGCGCTAAGAGGGTAATAGTGGAAAAAGGAATGTCTCCAAATATAAACTACACAGAATCATTCTGTGAAACTTCTTTCTGATCTGTGCATTCAGCTAACAGAGTTAAACCATACTTTTGATTGAGCAGATCTGAACACTCTTTCTGTAGAAAATGCAACTGGACATTTGGAGCGCTAAGAGAGTAGTAGTGGAAAAAGGAATATATACAAATACAAACTACACAGAAGCATTCTGTGAAACTTCTTTCTGATCTGAGCATTCAGCTAACAGAGTTAAACCATACTTTTGATTGAGCAGTTTTGAAACACTCTGTCTGTAGAAAATGCAACTGGACATTCGTAGCGCTAAGTGGGTTATAGTGGAAAAAAGAATATGTTCAAATATAAACTACACAGAAGCATTGTATGAAACTTCTTTCTGTTCTGTTCATTCAACTAACAGTGTTGAACCTTACTTTTGATTGAGCCTTTCTGAAACACTCTTTCTGTAGAAACTGCAATTGGACATTCTGAGCGCTAAGAGGCCTCTATTGGGAAAAATAATATCTTCAAATAAAAACTACACAGAAGCATTGTCTGAAACTTATTTCTGATATGTTCATTAAGCTAACAGAGTTAAACCATACATTTGATTGCGCAGTTCTGAACACTCTTTCTGTAGAAAATGCAAGTGGACATTCGGAGCGCTAAGAGGGTAATAGTGGAAAAAGAAATATATTCAAATATAAACTACACAGTAGAATTCTGTGAAAATTCTTTCTGTTCTGTGCATTCAACTAACAGAGTTGAACCTTACTTTTGATTGAGCCGTTCTGAAACACTCTTTCTGTAGAAACTGCAATTGGACATGCTAAGCGCTAAGAGGCCTACATTGGGAAAAAGAATATCTTCAAATAAAAATTACACAGATGCATTCTGTGAAACTTATTTCTGATCTGTAAATTCAGTTAACAGAGATAAATCATATTTTTGATTGAGCAGTTATGAAACACTCTTTTTGTAGAAAATGCAAGAGGAGATTCGGAGCGCTAAGAGGGTAATAGTGGAAAAGGGAATGTCTTCAAATATAAACTACACAGAATCATTCGGTGAAACTTCTTTCTGATCTGTGCATTCAGCTAACAGAGTTAAAACATACTTTTGATTGAGCAGATCTGAACACTCTTTCTGTAGAAAATGCAACAGGACATTTGGAGCGCTAAGAGCGTAGTAGTGGAAAAAGGAATATATTCATATATAAACTACACAGAAGTATTCTGTGAAACTTCTTTCTGATCTGAGCATTCAGCTAACAGAGTTAAACCATACTTTTGATTGAGCCGTTCTGAAACACTCTTTCTGTAGAAACTGCAATTGGACATTCTGAGTGCTAAGAGGCCTATATTGGGAAAAAGAATGTCTACAAATAAAAACTACAAAGAAGAATTGTGTGAAACTTCTTTCTGTTCTGTTTGTTCAACTAAATGTGTTGAACCTTAGTTTCCATTGAGCCGTTCTGAAACACTCTTTCTGTAGAAAATGCAAGTGGAGATTGGGAGCGCTAAGAGGGTAATAGTGGAAAAAGGAATGTCTCCAAATATAAACTACACAGAATCATTCTGTGAAACTTCTTTCTGATCTGTGCATTCAGCTAACAGAGTTAAACCATACTTTTGATTGAGCAGATCTGAACACTCTTTCTGTAGAAAATGCAACTGGACATTTGGAGCGCTAAGAGAGTAGTAGTGGAAAAAGGAATATATACAAATACAAACTACACAGAAGCATTCTGTGAAACTTCTTTCTGATCTGAGCATTCAGCTAACAGAGTTAAACCATACTTTTGATTGTGCAGTTTTGAAACACTCTGTCTGTAGAAAATGCAACTGGACATTCGTAGCGCTAAGTGGGTTATAGTGGAAAAAAGAATATGTTCAAATATAAACTACACAGAAGCATTGTATGAAACTTCTTTCTGTTCTGTGCATTCAACTAACAGTGTTGAACCTTACTTTTGATTGAGCCTTTCTGAAACACTCTTTCTGTAGAAACTGCAATTGGACATTCTGAGCGCTGAGGCCTCTATTGGGAAAAATAATATCTTCAAATAAAAACTACACAGAAGCATTGTCTGAAACTTATTTCTGATATGTTCATTAAGCTAACAGAGTTAAACCATACATTTGATTGCGCAGTTCTGAACAATCTTTCTGTAGAAAATGCAAGTGGACATTCGGAGCGCTAAGAGGGTAATAGTAAAAAAAGAAATATATTCAAATATAAACTACACAGTAGAATTCTGTGAAAATTCTTTCTGTTCTGTGCATTCAACTAACAGAGTTGAACCTTACTTTTGATTGAGCCGTTCTGAAACACTCTTTCTGTAGAAACTGCAATTGGACATGCTAAGCGCTAAGAGGCCTACATTGGGAAAAACTATCTTCAAATAAAAACTACACAGATGCATTCTGTGAAACTTATTTCTGATCTGTAAATTCAGTTAACAGAGATAAAACATATTTTTGATTGAGCAGTTATGAAACACTCTTTTTGTAGAAAATGCAAGAGGAGATTCGGAGCGCTAAGAGGGTAATAGTGGAAAAGGGAATGTCTTCAAATATAAACTACACAGAATCATTCGGTGAACCTTCTTTCTGATCTGTGCATTCAGCTAACAGAGTTAAACCATACTTTTGATTGAGCAGATCTGAACACTCTTTCTGTAGAAAATGCAACTGGACATTTGGAGCGCTAAGAGCGTAGTAGTGGAAAAAGGAATATATTCAAATATAAACTACACAGAAGCATTCTGTGAAACTTCTTTCTGATCTGAGCATTCAGCTAACAGATTTAAACCATACTTTTGATTGAGCAGTTTTGAAACACTCTGTCTGTAGAAAATGCAACTGGACATTCGTAGCGCTAAGTGGGTAATAGTGGAAAAAAGAATATGTTCAAATATAAACTACACAGAAGCATTGTATGAAACTTCTTTCTGTTCTGTGCATTCAACTAACAGAGTTGAACCTTACTTTTGATTGAGCCGTTCTGAAACACTCTTTCTGTAGAAACTGCAATTGGACATTCTGAGCGCTAAGAGGCCTATATTGGGAAAAAGAATGTCTACAAATAAAAACTACAAAGAAGAATTGTGTGAAACTTCTTTCTGTTCTGTTTGTTCAAATAAAAGAGTTGAACCTTAGTTTCGATTGAGCCGTTCTGAAACACTCTTTCTGTAGAAAATGCAAGTGGAGATTGGGAGCGCTAAGAGGGTAATAGTGGAAAAAGGAATATCTCCAAATATAAACTACACAGAATCATTCTGTGAAACTTCTTTCTGATCTGTGCATTCAGCTAACAGAGTTAAACCATACTTTTGATTGAGCAGATCTGAACACTCTTTCTGTAGAAAATGCAACTGGACATTTGGAGCGCTAAGAGAGTAGTAGTGGAAAAAGGAATATATTCAAATATAAACGACACAGAAGCATTCTGTGAAACTTCTTTCTGATCTGTGCATTCAGCTAACAGAGTTAAACCATACTTTTGATTGAGCAGTTTTGAAACACTCTGTCTGTAGAAAATGCAACTGGACATTCGTAGCGCTAAGTAGGTAATAGTGGAAAAAAGAATATGTTCAAATATAAACTACACAGAAGCATTGTATGAAACTTCTTTCTTTTCTGTGCATTCAACTAACAGAGTTGAACCTTACCATTGATTGAGCCTTTCTGAAACACTCTTTCTGTAGAAACTGCAATTGGACATTCTGAGCGCTAAGAGGCCTCTATTGGGAAAAATAATATCTTCAAATAAAAACTACACAGAAGCATTGTGCGAAACTTATTTCTGATATGTTCATTAAGCTAACAGAGTTAAACCTTACTTTTGATTGCGCTGTTCTGAACACTCTTTCTGTAGAAAATGCAAGTGGACATTCGGAGCGCTAAGAGGTTAATAGTGGAAAAAGGAGTATATTCAAATATAAACTACACAGTAGCATTCTGTGAAAATTCTTTCTGTTCTGTGCATTCAACTAACAGAGTTGAACCTTACTTTTGATTGAGCCGTTCTGAAACACTCTTTCTGTAGAAACTGCAATTGGACATGCTAAGCGCTAAGAGGCCTACATTGGGAAAAAGAATATCTTCAAATAAAAACTACACAGATGCATTCTGTGAAACTTATTTCTGATCTGTAAATTCAGTTAACAGAGATAAAACATATTTTTGATTGAGCAGTTATGAAACACTCTTTTTGTGGAAAATGCAAGTGGAGATTCGGAGCGCTAAGAGGGTAATAGTCGAAAATGGAATGTCTTCAAATATAAACTACACAGAATCATTCGGTGAAACTTCTTTCTGATCTGTGCATTCAGCTAACAGAGTTAAACCATACTTTTGATTGAGCAGATCTGAACACTCTTTCTGTAGAAAATGCAACTGGACATTTGGAGCGCTAAGAGCGTAGTAGTGGAAAAAGTAATATATTCAAATATAAACTACACCGAAGCATTCTGTCAAACTTCTTTCTGATCTGAGCATTCAGCTAACAGAGTTAAACCATACTTTTGATTGAGCAGTTTTGAAACACTCTCTCTGTAGAAAATGCTACTGGACATTCGTAGCGCTAAGTGGGTAATAGTGGAAAAAAGAATATGTTCAAATATAAACTACACAGAAACATTGTATGAAACTTCTTTCTGTTCTGTGCATTCAACTAACAGAGTTGAACCTTACTTTTGATTGAGCCGTTCTGAAACACTCTTTCTGTAGAAACTGCAATTGGACATTCTGAGCGCTAGGAGGCCTATATTGGGAAAAAGAATGTCTACCAATAAAAACTACACAGAAGAAATGTGTGAAACTTCTTTCTGTTCTGTTTGTTCAACTAAAAGAGTTGAACCTTAGTTTTGATTGAGCCGTTCTGAAACACTCTTTCTGTAGAAAATGCAAGTGGAGATTCGGAGCGCTAATAGGGTAATAGTGGAAAAAGGAATGTCTCCAAATATAAACTACACAGAATCATTGTGTGAAACTTCTTTCTGATCTGTGCATTCAGCTAACAGAGTTAAACCATACTTTTGATTGAGCAGATCTGAACACTCTTTCTGTAGAAAATGCAAGTGGACATTTTGAGCGCTAAGAGAATAGTAGTGGAAAAAGGAATATATTCAAATATAAACTACACAGAAGCATTCTGTGAAACTTCTTTCTGATCTGAGCATTCAGCTAACAGAGTTAAACCATACTTTTGATTGAGCAGTTTTGAAACACTCTGTCTGTAGAAAATGCAACTGGACATTCGTAGCGCAAAGTGGGTAATAGTGGAAAAAAGAATATGTTCAAATATAAACTACACAGAAGCATTGTATGAAACTTCTTTCTGTTCTGTGCGTTCAACTAACAGAGTTGAACCTTACTTTTGATTGAGCCTTTCTGAAACACTCATTCTGTAGAAACTGCAATTGGACATTCTGAGCGCTAAGAGGCCTCTATTGGGAAAAATAATATCTTCAAATAAAAACTACACAGAAGCATTGTGTGAAACTTATTTCTGATATGTTCATTAAGCTAACAGAATTAAACCATACTTTTGATTGCGCAGTTCTGAACACTCTTTCTGTAGAAATTCAAGTGGACATTCGGAGCGCTAAGAGGTTAATAGTGGAAAAAGGAATATATTCAAATATAAACTACACAGTAGCATTCTGTGAAAATTCTTTCTGTTCTGTGCATTCAACTAACAGAGTTGAACCTTACTTTTGATTGAGCCGTTCTGAAACACTCTTTCTGTAGAATCTGCAATTGGACATGCTAAGCGCTAAGAGGCCTACGTTGGAAAAAAGAATATCTTCAAATAAAAACTACACAGATGCATTCTGTGAAACTTATTTCTGATCTGTAAATTCCGTTAACAGAGATAAAACATATTTTTGATTGAGCAGTTATGAAACACTCTTTTTGTAGAAAATGCAAGCGGAGATTCGGAGCGCTAAGTGGGTAATAGTGGAAAAAGGAATGTCTTCAAATATAAACTACACAGAATCATTCGGTGAAACTTCTTTCTGATCTGTGCATTCAGCTAACAGAGTTAAACCATGCTTTTGATTGAGCAGATCTGAACACTCTTTCTGTAGAAAATGCAACTGGACATTTGGAGCGCTAAGAGCGTAGTAGTGGAAAAAGGAATATATTCAAATATAAACTACACAGAAACATTCTGTGAAACTTCTTTCTGATCTGAGCATTCAGCTAACAGAGTTAAACCATACTTTTGATTGAGCAGTTTTGAAACACTCTGTCTGTAGAAAATGCAACTGGACATTCGTAGCGCTAAGTGGGTAATAGTGGAAAAAAGAATATGTTCAAATATAAACTACACAGAAGCATTGTATGAAACTTCTTTCTGTTCTGTGCATTCAACTAACAGAGTTGAACCTTACTTTTGATTGAGCCGTTGTGAAACACTCTTTCTGTAGAAACTGCAATTGGACATTCTGAGCGCTAAGAGGCCTATATTGGGAAAAAGAATGTCTACAAATAAAAACTACACAGAAGAATTGCGTGAAACTTCTTTCTGTTCTGTTTGTTCAACAAAAAGAGTTGAACCTTAGTTTCGATTGAGCCGTTCTGAAACACTCTTTCTGTAGAAAATGCAAGTGGAGATTCGGAGCGCTAAGAGGGTAATAGTGGAAAAAGGAATGTCTCCAAATATAAACTACACAGAAACATTCTGTGAAACTTCTTTCTGATCTGTGCATTCAGCTAACAGAGTTAAACCATACTTTTGATTGAGCAGATCTGAACACTCTTTCTGTAGAAAATGCAACTGGACATTTGGAGCGCTAAGAGAGTAGTAGTGGAAAAAGGAATATATTCAAATATAAACGACACAGAAGCATTCTGTGAAACTTCTTTCTGATCTGAGCATTCAGCTAACAGAGTTAAACCATACTTTTGATTGAGCAGTTTTGAAACACTCTGTCTGTAGAAAATGCAACTGGACATTCGTAGCGCTAAGTGGGTAATAGTGGAAAAAAGAATATGTTCAAATAAAAACTACACAGAAGCATTTTATGAAACTTCTTTCTGTTCTGTGCATTCAACTAACAGTGTTGAACCTTACTTTTGATTGAGCCTTTCTGAAACACTCTTTCTGTAGAAACTGCAATTGGACATTCTGAGCGCTAAGAGGCCTCTATTGGGAAAAAAAATATCTTCAAATAAAAACTACACAGAAGCATTGTATGAAACTTATTTCTGATATGTTCATTAAGCTAACAGAGTTAAACCATACTTTTGATTGCGCAGTTCTGAACCCTCTTTCTGTAGAAAATGCAAGTGGACATTCGGAGCGCTAAGAGGGTAATAGTGGAAAAAGGATTATATTCAAATATAAACTACACAGTAGCATTCTGTGAAAATTCTTTCTGTTCTGTGCATTCAACTAACAGAGTTGAACCTTACTTTTGATTGAGCCGTTCTGAAACACTCTTTCTGTAGAAACTGCAATTGGACATGCTAAGCGCTAAGAGGCCTACATTGGGAAAAAGAATATCTTCAAATAAAAACTACACAGATGCATTCTGTGAAACTTATTTCTGATCTGTAAATTCAGTTAACAGAGATAAAACATATTTTTGATTGAGCACTTATGAAACACTCTTTTTGTGGAAAATGCAAGTGGAGATTCGGAGCGCTAAGAGGGTAATAGTGGAAAATGGAATGTCTTCAAATATAAACTACACAGAATCATTCTGTGAAACTTCTTTCTGATCTGTGCATTCAGCTAACAGAGTTAAACCATGCTTTTGATTGAGCAGATCTGAACACTCTTTCTGTAGAAAATGCAACTGGACATTTGGAGCGCTAAGAGCGTAGTAGTGGAAAAAGGAATATATTCAAATATAAACTACACAGAAGCATTCTGTGAAACTTCTTTCTGATCTGAGCATTCCGCTAACAGAGTTAAACCATACTTTTGATTGAGGAGTTTTGAAACACTCTGTCTGTAGAAAATGCAACTGGACATTCGTAGCGCTAAGTGGGTAATAGTGGAAAAAAGAATATGTTCAAATATAAACTACACAGAAGCATTGTATGAAACTTCTTTCTGTTCTGTGCATTCAACTAACAGAGTTGAACCTTACTTTTGATTGAGCCGTTCTGAAACACTCTTTCTGTAGAAACTGCAATTGGACATTCTGAGCGCTAAGAGGCCTATATTGGGAAAAAGAATGTCTACAAATAAAAACTACACAGAAGAATTGTGTGAAACTTCTTTCAGCTCTGTTTGTTCAACTAAAAGAGTTGAGCCTTAGATTTGATTGAGCCGTTCTGAAACACTCTTTCTGTAGAAAATGCAAGTGGAGATTTGGAGCGCTAAGAGGGTAATAGTGGAAAAAGGAATGTCTCCAAATATAAACTACACAGAATCATTCTGTGTAACTTCTTTCTGATCTGTGCATTCAGCTAACAGAGTTAAACCATACTTTTGATTGAGCAGATCTGAACACTCTTTCTGTAGAAAATGCAACTGGACATTTGGAGCGCTAAGAGAGTAGTAGTGGAAAAAGGAATATATACAAATACAAACTACACAGAAGCATTCTGTGAAACTTCTTTCTGATCTGAGCATTCAGCTAACAGATTTAAACCATACTTTTGATTGAGCAGTTTTGAAACACTCTGTCTGTAGAAAATGCAACTGGACATTCGTAGCGCTAAGTGGGTAATAGTGGAGAAAAGAATATGTTCAAATATAAACTACACAGAAGCATTGTATGAAACTTCTTTCTGTTCTGTGCATTCAACTAACAGTGTTGAACCTTACTTTTGATTGAGCCTTTCTGAAACACTCTTTCTGTAGAAACTGCAATTGGACATTCTGAGCGCTAAGAGGCCTCTATTGGGAAAAATAATATCTTCAAATAAAAACTACACAGAAGCATTGTCTGAAACTTATTTCTGATATGTTCATTAAGCTAACAGAGTTAAACCATACATTAGATTGCGCAGTTCTGAACACTCTTTCTGTAGAAAATGCAAGTGGACATTCGGAGCGCTAAGAGGGTAATAGTGGAAAAAGAAATATATTCACATATAAACTACACAGTAGAATTCTGTGAAAATTCTTTCTGTTCTGTGCATTCAACTAACAGAGTTGAACCTTACTTTTGATTGAGCCGTTCTGAAACACTCTTTCTGTAGAAACTGCAATTGGACATGCTAAGCGCTAAGAGGCCTACATTGGGAAAAAGAATATCTTCAAATAAAAACTACACAGATGCATTCTGTGAAACTTATTTCTGATCTGTAAATTCAGTTAACAGAGATAAAACATATTGTTGGTTGAGCAGTTATGAAACACTCTTTTTGTAGAAATTGCAAGAGGAGATTCGGAGCGCTAAGGGGGTAATAGTGGAAAAGGGAATGTCTTCAAATATAAACTACACAGAATCATTCGGTGAAACTTCTTTCTGATCTGTGCATTCAGCTAACAGAGTTAAACCATACTTTTGATTGAGCAGATCTGAACACTCTTTCTGTAGAAAATGCAACTGGACATTTGGAGCGCTAAGAGCGTAGTAGTGGAAAAAGGAATATATTCAAATATAAACTACACAGAAGCATTCTGTGAAACTTCTTTCGGATCTGAGCATTCAGCTAACAGAGTTAAACCATACTTTTGATTGAGCAGTTTTGAAACACTCTGTCTGTAGAAAATGCAACTGGACATTCGTAGCGCTAAGTGGGTAATAGTGGAAAAAAGAATATGTTCAAATATAAACTACACAGAAGCATTGTATGAAACTTCTTTCTGTTCTGTGCATTCAACTAACAGAGTTGAACCTTACTTTTGATTGAGCCGTTCTGAAACACTCTTTCTGTAGAAACTGCAATTGGACATTCTGAGCGCTAAGAGGCCTATATTGGGAAAAAGAATGTCTACAAATAAAAACTACAAAGAAGAATTGTGTGAAACTTCTTTCTGTTCTGTTTGTTCAACTAAAAGAGTTGAACCTTAGCTTCGATTGAGCCGTTCTGAAACACTCTTTCTGTAGAAAATGCAAGTGGAGATTGGGAGCGCTAAGAGGGTAATAGTGGAAAAAGGAATGTCTCCAAATATAAACTACACAGAATCATTCTGTGAAACTTCTTTCTGATCTGTGCATTCAGCTAACAGAGTTAAACCATACTTTTGATTGAGCAGATCTGAACACTCTTTCTGTAGAAAATGCAACTGGACATTTGGAGCGCTAAGAGAGTAGTAGTGGAAAAAGGAATATATTCAAATATAAACGACACAGAAGCATTCTGTGAAACTTCTTTCTGATCTGTGCATTCAGCTAACAGAGTTAAACCATACTTTTGATTGAGCAGTTTTGAAACACTCTGTCTGTAGAAAATGCAACTGGACATTCGTAGCGCTAAGTAGGTAATAGTGGAAAAAAGAATATGTTCAAATATAAACTACACAGAAGCATTGTATGAAACTTCTTTCTTTTCTGTGCATTCAACTAACAGAGTTGAACCTTACCATTGATTGAGCCTTTCTGAAACACTCTTTCTGTAGAAACTGCAATTGGACATTCTGAGCGCTAAGAGGCCTCTATTGGGAAAAATAATATCTTCAAATAAAAACTACACAGAAGCATTGTGCGAAACTTATTTCTGATATATTCATTAAGCTAACAGAGTTAAACCTTACTTTTGATTGCGCAGTTCTGAACACTCTTTCTGTAGAAAATGCAAGTGGACATTCGGAGCGCTAAGAGGTTAATAGTGGAAAAAGGAGTATATTCAAATATAAACTACACAGTAGCATTCTGTGAAAATTCTTTCTGTTCTGTGCATTCAACTAACAGAGTTGAACCTTACTTTTGATTGAGCCGTTCTGAAACACTCTTTCTGTAGAAACTGCAAATGGACATGCTAAGCGCTAAGAGGCCTACATTGGGAAAAAGAATATCTTCAAATAAAAAATACAGATGCATTCTGTGAAACTTATTTCTGATCTGTAAATTCAGTTAACAGAGATAAAACATATTTTTGATTGAGCAGTTATGAAACACTCTTTTTGTGGAAAATGCAAGTGGAGATTCGGAGCGCTAAGAGGGTAATAGTCGAAAATGGAATGTCTTCAAATATAAACTACACAGAATCATTCGGTGAAACTTCTTTCTGATCTGTGCATTCAGCTAACAGAGTTAAACCATACTTTTGATTGAGCAGATCTGAACACTCTTTCTGTAGAAAATGCAACTGGACATTTGGAGCGCTAAGAGTGTAGTAGTGGAAAAAGGAATATATTCAAATATAAACGACACAGAAGCATTCTGTGAAACTTCTTTCTGATCTGTGCATTCAGCTAACAGAGTTAAACCATACTTTTGATTGAGCAGTTTTGAAACACTCTGTCTGTAGAAAATGCAACTGGACATTCGTAGCGCTAAGTAGGTAATAGTGGAAAAAAGAATATGTTCAAATATAAACTACACAGAAGCATTGTATGAAACTTCTTTCTTTTCTGTGCATTCAACTAACAGAGTTGAACCTTACCATTGATTGAGCCTTTCTGAAACACTCTTTCTGTAGAAACTGCAATTGGACATTCTGAGCGCTAAGAGGCCTCTATTGGGAAAAATAATATCTTCAAAAAAAACTACACAGAAGCATTGTGTGACACTTATTTCTGATATGTTCATTAAGCTAACAGAGTTAAACCATACTTTTGATTGCGCAGTTCTGAACACTCTTTCTGTAGAAAATGCAAGTGGACATTCGGAGCGCTAAGAGGGTAATAGTGGAAAAAGGAATATATTCAAATATAAACTACACAGTAGCATTCTGTGAAAATTCTTTCTGTTCTGTGCATTCAACTAACAGAGTTGAACCTTACTTTTGATTGAGCCGTTCTGAAACACTCTCTCTGTAGAAACTGCAATTGGACATGCTAAGCGCTAAGAGGCCTACATTGGGAAAAAGAATATCTTCAAATAAAAACTACACAGATGCATTCTGTGAAACTTATTTCTGATCTGTAAATTCAGTTAACAGAGATAAAACATATTTTTGATTGAGCAGTTAAGAAACACACTTTTTGTAGAAAATGCAAGTGGAGATTCGGAGCGCTAAGAGGGTAATAGTGGAAAAAGGAATGTCTTCAAATATAAACTACACAGAATCATTCGGTGAAATTTCTTTCTGATCTGTGCATTCAGCTAACAGAGTTAAACGATACTTTTGATTGAGCAGATCTGAACACTCTTTCTGTAGAAAATGCAACTGGACATTTGGAGCGCTAAGAGCGTAGTAGTGGAAAAAGGAATATATTCAAATATAAACTACACAGAAGCATTCTGTGAAATTTCTTTCTGATCTGAGCATTCAGCTAACAGAGTGAAACCATAATTTTGATTGAGCCGTTCTGAAACACTCTTTCTGTAGAAACTGCAATTGGACATTCTGAGCACGAGGAGGCCTATATTGGGAAAAAGAATGTCTACAAATAAAAACTACACAGAAGAATTGTGTGAAACTTCTTTCTGTTCTGTTTGTTCAACTAAAAGAGTTGAACCTTAGTTTTGATTGAGCCGTTCTGAAACACTCTTTCTGTAGAAAATGCAAGTGGAGATTCGGAGCGCTAAGAGGGTAATAGTGGAAAAAGGAATGTCTCCAAATATAAACTACACAGAATCATTCTGTGATACTTCTTTCTGATCTGTGCATTCAGCTGAAAGAGTTAAACCATACTTTTGATTGAGCAGATCTGAACACTCTTTCTGTAGAAAATGCAACTGGACATTTGGAGCGCTAATAGAGTAGTACTGGAAAAAGGAATATATTCAAATATAAACTACACAGAAGCATTCTGTGAAACTTCTTTCTGATCTGAGCATTCAGCTAACAGAGATAAAACATACTTTTGATTAGGCAGTTTTGAAACACTCTGTCTGTAGAAAATGCAACTGGACATTCGTAGCGCTAAGTGGGTAATAGTGGAAAAAAGAATATGTTCAAATATAAACTACACAGAAGCATTGTATGAAACTTCTTTCTGTTCTGTGCATTCAACTAACAGAGTTGAACCTTACTTTTGATTGAGCCTTTCTGAAACACTCTTTCTAGAGAAACTGCAATTGGACATTCTGAGCGCTAAGAGGCATCTATTGGGAAAAAAAATATCTTCAAATAAAAACTACACAGAAGCATTGTGTGAAACTTATTTCTGATATGTTCATTAAGCTAACAGAGTTAAACCATACTTTTGATTGCGCAGTTCTGAACACTCTTTCTGTAGAAAATGCAAGTGGACATTCGGAGCGCTAAGAGGTTAATAGTGGAAAAAGGAATATATTCAAATATAAACTACACAGCAGCATTCTGTGAAAATTCTTTCTGTTCTGTGCATTCAAGTAACAGAGTTGAACCTTACTTTTGATTGAGCCGTTCTGAAACACTCTTTCTGTAGAAACTGCAATTGGACATGCTAAGCGCTAAGAGGCCTACATTGGGAAAAAGAATATCTTCAAATAAAAACTACACAGATGCATTCTGTGAAACTTATTTCTGATCTGTAAATTCAGTAAACAGAGATAAAACCTATTTTTGATTGAGCAGTTATGAAACACTCTTTTTGTAGAAAATGCAAGGGGAGATTCGGAGCGCTAAGAGGGTAATAGTGGAAAAAGGAATGTCTTCAAATATAAACTACACAGAATCATTCGGTGAAACTTCTTTCTGATCTGTGCATTCAGCTAACAGAGTTAAACCATGCTTTTGATTGAGCAGATCTGAACACTCTTTCTGTAGAAAATGCAACTGGACATTTGGAGCGCTAAGAGCGTAGTAGTGGAAAAAGGAATATATTCAAATATAAACTACACAGAAACATTCTGTGAAACTTCTTTCTGATCTGAGCATTCAGCTAACAGAGTTAAACCATACTTTTGATTGAGCAGTTTTGAAACACTCTGTCTGTAGAAAATGAAACTGGACATTCGTAGCGCTAAGTGGGTAATAGTGGAAAAAAGAATATGTTCAAATATAAACTACACAGAAGCATTGTATGAAACTTCTTTCTGTTCTGTGCATTCAACTAACAGAGTTGAACCTTACTTTTGATTGAGCCGTTGTGAAACACTCTTTCTGTAGAAACTGCAATTGGACATTCTGAGCGCTAGGAGGCCTATATTGGGAAAAAGAATATCTTCAAATAAAAACTACACAGATGCATTCTGTGAAACTTATTTCTGATCTGTAAATTCCGTTAACAGAGATAAAACATATTTTTGATTGAGCAGTTATGAAACACTCTTTTTGTAGAAAATGCAAGCGGAGATTCGGAGCGCTAAGTGGGTAATAGTGGAAAAAGGAATGTCTTCAAATATAAACTACACAGAATCATTCGGTGAAACTTCTTTCTGATCTGTGCATTCAGCTAACAGAGTTAAACCATACTTTTGATTGAGCAGATCTGAACACTCTTTCTGTAGATAATGCAACTGGACATTTGGAGCGCTAAGAGCGTAGTAGTGGAAAAAGGAATATATTCAAATATAAACTACACAGAAGCATTCTGTGAAACTTCTTTCTGATCTGAGCATTCAGCTAACAGAGTTAAACCATACTTTTGATTGAGCCGTTCTGAAACACTCTTTCTGTAGAAACTGCAATTAGACATTCTGAGTGCTAAGAGGCCTATATTGGGAAAAAGAATGTCTACAAATAAAAACTACAAAGAAGAATTGTGTGAAACTTCTTTCTGTTCTGTTTGTTCAACTAAAAGAGTTGAACCTTAGTTTCGATTGAGCCGTTCTGAAACACTCTTTCTGTAGAAAATGCAAGTGGAGATTGGGAGCGCTAAGAGGGTAATAGTGGAAAAAGGAATGTCTCCAAATATAAACTACACAGAATCATTCTGTGAAACTTCTTTCTGATCTGTGCATTCAGCTAACAGAGTTAAACCATACTTTTGATTGAGCAGATCTGAACACTCTTTCTGTAGAAAATGCAACTGGACATTTGGAGCGCTAAGAGAGTAGTAGTGGAAAAAGGAATATATACAAATACAAACTACACAGAAGCATTCTGTGAAACTTCTTTCTGATCTGAGCATTCAGCTAACAGAGTTAAACCATACTTTTGATTGAGCAGTTTTGAAACACTCTGTCTGTAGAAAATGCAACTGGACATTCGTAGCGCTAAGTGGGTTATAGTGGAAAAAAGAATATGTTCAAATATAAACTACACAGAAGCATTGTATGAAACTTCTTTCTGTTCTGTTCATTCAACTAACAGTGTTGAACCTTACTTTTGATTGAGCCTTTCTGAAACACTCTTTCTGTAGAAACTGCAATTGGACATTCTGAGCGCTAAGAGGCCTCTATTGGGAAAAATAATATCTTCAAATAAAAACTACACAGAAGCATTGTCTGAAACTTATTTCTGATATGTTCATTAAGCTAACAGAGTTAAACCATACATTTGATTGCGCAGTTCTGAACACTCTTTCTGTAGAAAATGCAAGTGGACATTCGGAGCGCTAAGAGGGTAATAGTGGAAAAAGAAATATATTCAAATATAAACTACACAGTAGAATTCTGTGAAAATTCTTTCTGTTCTGTGCATTCAACTAACAGAGTTGAACCTTACTTTTGATTGAGCCGTTCTGAAACACTCTTTCTGTAGAAACTGCAATTGGACATGCTAAGCGCTAAGAGGCCTACATTGGGAAAAAGAATATCTTCAAATAAAAATTACACAGATGCATTCTGTGAAACTTATTTCTGATCTGTAAATTCAGTTAACAGAGATAAATCATATTTTTGATTGAGCAGTTATGAAACACTCTTTTTGTAGAAAATGCAAGAGGAGATTCGGAGCGCTAAGAGGGTAATAGTGGAAAAGGGAATGTCTTCAAATATAAACTACACAGAATCATTCGGTGAAACTTCTTTCTGATCTGTGCATTCAGCTAACAGAGTTAAAACATACTTTTGATTGAGCAGATCTGAACACTCTTTCTGTAGAAAATGCAACAGGACATTTGGAGCGCTAAGAGCGTAGTAGTGGAAAAAGGAATATATTCATATATAAACTACACAGAAGTATTCTGTGAAACTTCTTTCTGATCTGAGCATTCAGCTAACAGAGTTAAACCATACTTTTGATTGAGCCGTTCTGAAACACTCTTTCTGTAGAAACTGCAATTGGACATTCTGAGTGCTAAGAGGCCTATATTGGGAAAAAGAATGTCTACAAATAAAAACTACAAAGAAGAATTGTGTGAAACTTCTTTCTGTTCTGTTTGTTCAACTAAATGTGTTGAACCTTAGTTTCCATTGAGCCGTTCTGAAACACTCTTTCTGTAGAAAATGCAAGTGGAGATTGGGAGCGCTAAGAGGGTAATAGTGGAAAAAGGAATGTCTCCAAATATAAACTACACAGAATCATTCTGTGAAACTTCTTTCTGATCTGTGCATTCAGCTAACAGAGTTAAACCATACTTTTGATTGAGCAGATCTGAACACTCTTTCTGTAGAAAATGCAACTGGACATTTGGAGCGCTAAGAGAGTAGTAGTGGAAAAAGGAATATATACAAATACAAACTACACAGAAGCATTCTGTGAAACTTCTTTCTGATCTGAGCATTCAGCTAACAGAGTTAAACCATACTTTTGATTGTGCAGTTTTGAAACACTCTGTCTGTAGAAAATGCAACTGGACATTCGTAGCGCTAAGTGGGTTATAGTGGAAAAAAGAATATGTTCAAATATAAACTACACAGAAGCATTGTATGAAACTTCTTTCTGTTCTGTGCATTCAACTAACAGTGTTGAACCTTACTTTTGATTGAGCCTTTCTGAAACACTCTTTCTGTAGAAACTGCAATTGGACATTCTGAGCGCTGAGGCCTCTATTGGGAAAAATAATATCTTCAAATAAAAACTACACAGAAGCATTGTCTGAAACTTATTTCTGATATGTTCATTAAGCTAACAGAGTTAAACCATACATTTGATTGCGCAGTTCTGAACAATCTTTCTGTAGAAAATGCAAGTGGACATTCGGAGCGCTAAGAGGGTAATAGTAAAAAAAGAAATATATTCAAATATAAACTACACAGTAGAATTCTGTGAAAATTCTTTCTGTTCTGTGCATTCAACTAACAGAGTTGAACCTTACTTTTGATTGAGCCGTTCTGAAACACTCTTTCTGTAGAAACTGCAATTGGACATGCTAAGCGCTAAGAGGCCTACATTGGGAAAAACTATCTTCAAATAAAAACTACACAGATGCATTCTGTGAAACTTATTTCTGATCTGTAAATTCAGTTAACAGAGATAAAACATATTTTTGATTGAGCAGTTATGAAACACTCTTTTTGTAGAAAATGCAAGAGGAGATTCGGAGCGCTAAGAGGGTAATAGTGGAAAAGGGAATGTCTTCAAATATAAACTACACAGAATCATTCGGTGAACCTTCTTTCTGATCTGTGCATTCAGCTAACAGAGTTAAACCATACTTTTGATTGAGCAGATCTGAACACTCTTTCTGTAGAAAATGCAACTGGACATTTGGAGCGCTAAGAGCGTAGTAGTGGAAAAAGGAATATATTCAAATATAAACTACACAGAAGCATTCTGTGAAACTTCTTTCTGATCTGAGCATTCAGCTAACAGATTTAAACCATACTTTTGATTGAGCAGTTTTGAAACACTCTGTCTGTAGAAAATGCAACTGGACATTCGTAGCGCTAAGTGGGTAATAGTGGAAAAAAGAATATGTTCAAATATAAACTACACAGAAGCATTGTATGAAACTTCTTTCTGTTCTGTGCATTCAACTAACAGAGTTGAACCTTACTTTTGATTGAGCCGTTCTGAAACACTCTTTCTGTAGAAACTGCAATTGGACATTCTGAGCGCTAAGAGGCCTATATTGGGAAAAAGAATGTCTACAAATAAAAACTACAAAGAAGAATTGTGTGAAACTTCTTTCTGTTCTGTTTGTTCAAATAAAAGAGTTGAACCTTAGTTTCGATTGAGCCGTTCTGAAACACTCTTTCTGTAGAAAATGCAAGTGGAGATTGGGAGCGCTAAGAGGGTAATAGTGGAAAAAGGAATATCTCCAAATATAAACTACACAGAATCATTCTGTGAAACTTCTTTCTGATCTGTGCATTCAGCTAACAGAGTTAAACCATACTTTTGATTGAGCAGATCTGAACACTCTTTCTGTAGAAAATGCAACTGGACATTTGGAGCGCTAAGAGAGTAGTAGTGGAAAAAGGAATATATTCAAATATAAACGACACAGAAGCATTCTGTGAAACTTCTTTCTGATCTGTGCATTCAGCTAACAGAGTTAAACCATACTTTTGATTGAGCAGTTTTGAAACACTCTGTCTGTAGAAAATGCAACTGGACATTCGTAGCGCTAAGTAGGTAATAGTGGAAAAAAGAATATGTTCAAATATAAACTACACAGAAGCATTGTATGAAACTTCTTTCTTTTCTGTGCATTCAACTAACAGAGTTGAACCTTACCATTGATTGAGCCTTTCTGAAACACTCTTTCTGTAGAAACTGCAATTGGACATTCTGAGCGCTAAGAGGCCTCTATTGGGAAAAATAATATCTTCAAATAAAAACTACACAGAAGCATTGT
The DNA here is from genome assembly GCF_028878055.3 of Symphalangus syndactylus. Taxonomy (NCBI): domain Eukaryota; kingdom Metazoa; phylum Chordata; class Mammalia; order Primates; family Hylobatidae; genus Symphalangus; species Symphalangus syndactylus. Next base: position 8,636,345 of record NC_072426.2, on the reverse strand, counting down.
GCGAAACTTATTTCTGATATGTTCATTAAGCTAACAGAGTTAAACCTTACTTTTGATTGCGCTGTTCTGAACACTCTTTCTGTAGAAAATGCAAGTGGACATTCGGAGCGCTAAGAGGTTAATAGTGGAAAAAGGAGTATATTCAAATATAAACTACACAGTAGCATTCTGTGAAAATTCTTTCTGTTCTGTGCATTCAACTAACAGAGTTGAACCTTACTTTTGATTGAGCCGTTCTGAAACACTCTTTCTGTAGAAACTGCAATTGGACATGCTAAGCGCTAAGAGGCCTACATTGGGAAAAAGAATATCTTCAAATAAAAACTACACAGATGCATTCTGTGAAACTTATTTCTGATCTGTAAATTCAGTTAACAGAGATAAAACATATTTTTGATTGAGCAGTTATGAAACACTCTTTTTGTGGAAAATGCAAGTGGAGATTCGGAGCGCTAAGAGGGTAATAGTCGAAAATGGAATGTCTTCAAATATAAACTACACAGAATCATTCGGTGAAACTTCTTTCTGATCTGTGCATTCAGCTAACAGAGTTAAACCATACTTTTGATTGAGCAGATCTGAACACTCTTTCTGTAGAAAATGCAACTGGACATTTGGAGCGCTAAGAGCGTAGTAGTGGAAAAAGTAATATATTCAAATATAAACTACACCGAAGCATTCTGTCAAACTTCTTTCTGATCTGAGCATTCAGCTAACAGAGTTAAACCATACTTTTGATTGAGCAGTTTTGAAACACTCTCTCTGTAGAAAATGCTACTGGACATTCGTAGCGCTAAGTGGGTAATAGTGGAAAAAAGAATATGTTCAAATATAAACTACACAGAAACATTGTATGAAACTTCTTTCTGTTCTGTGCATTCAACTAACAGAGTTGAACCTTACTTTTGATTGAGCCGTTCTGAAACACTCTTTCTGTAGAAACTGCAATTGGACATTCTGAGCGCTAGGAGGCCTATATTGGGAAAAAGAATGTCTACCAATAAAAACTACACAGAAGAAATGTGTGAAACTTCTTTCTGTTCTGTTTGTTCAACTAAAAGAGTTGAACCTTAGTTTTGATTGAGCCGTTCTGAAACACTCTTTCTGTAGAAAATGCAAGTGGAGATTCGGAGCGCTAATAGGGTAATAGTGGAAAAAGGAATGTCTCCAAATATAAACTACACAGAATCATTGTGTGAAACTTCTTTCTGATCTGTGCATTCAGCTAACAGAGTTAAACCATACTTTTGATTGAGCAGATCTGAACACTCTTTCTGTAGAAAATGCAAGTGGACATTTTGAGCGCTAAGAGAATAGTAGTGGAAAAAGGAATATATTCAAATATAAACTACACAGAAGCATTCTGTGAAACTTCTTTCTGATCTGAGCATTCAGCTAACAGAGTTAAACCATACTTTTGATTGAGCAGTTTTGAAACACTCTGTCTGTAGAAAATGCAACTGGACATTCGTAGCGCAAAGTGGGTAATAGTGGAAAAAAGAATATGTTCAAATATAAACTACACAGAAGCATTGTATGAAACTTCTTTCTGTTCTGTGCGTTCAACTAACAGAGTTGAACCTTACTTTTGATTGAGCCTTTCTGAAACACTCATTCTGTAGAAACTGCAATTGGACATTCTGAGCGCTAAGAGGCCTCTATTGGGAAAAATAATATCTTCAAATAAAAACTACACAGAAGCATTGTGTGAAACTTATTTCTGATATGTTCATTAAGCTAACAGAATTAAACCATACTTTTGATTGCGCAGTTCTGAACACTCTTTCTGTAGAAATTCAAGTGGACATTCGGAGCGCTAAGAGGTTAATAGTGGAAAAAGGAATATATTCAAATATAAACTACACAGTAGCATTCTGTGAAAATTCTTTCTGTTCTGTGCATTCAACTAACAGAGTTGAACCTTACTTTTGATTGAGCCGTTCTGAAACACTCTTTCTGTAGAATCTGCAATTGGACATGCTAAGCGCTAAGAGGCCTACGTTGGAAAAAAGAATATCTTCAAATAAAAACTACACAGATGCATTCTGTGAAACTTATTTCTGATCTGTAAATTCCGTTAACAGAGATAAAACATATTTTTGATTGAGCAGTTATGAAACACTCTTTTTGTAGAAAATGCAAGCGGAGATTCGGAGCGCTAAGTGGGTAATAGTGGAAAAAGGAATGTCTTCAAATATAAACTACACAGAATCATTCGGTGAAACTTCTTTCTGATCTGTGCATTCAGCTAACAGAGTTAAACCATACTTTTGATTGAGCAGATCTGAACACTCTTTCTGTAGAAAATGCAACTGGACATTTGGAGCGCTAAGAGCGTAGTAGTGGAAAAAGGAATATATTCAAATATAAACTAAACAGAAGCATTCTGTGAAACTTCTTTCTGATCTGAGCATTCAGCTAACGGAGTTAAACCATACTTTTGATTGAGCCGTTCTGAAACACTCTTTCTGTAGAAACTGCAATTAGACATTCTGAGTGCTAAGAGGCCTATATTGGGAAAAAGAATGTCTACAAATAAAAACTACAAAGAAGAATTGTGTGAAACTTCTTTCTGTTCTGTTTGTTCAACTAAAAGAGTTGAACCTTAGTTTCGATTGAGCCGTTCTGAAACACTCTTTCTGTAGAAAATGCAAGTGGAGATTGGGAGCGCTAAGAGGGTAATAGTGGAAAAAGGAATGTCTCCAAATATAAACTACACAGAATCATTCTGTGAAACTTCTTTCTGATCTGTGCATTCAGCTAACAGAGTTAAACCATACTTTTGATTGAGCAGATCTGAACACTCTTTCTGTAGAAAATGCAACTGGACATTTGGAGCGCTAAGAGAGTAGTAGTGGAAAAAGGAATATATACAAATACAAACTACACAGAAGCATTCTGTGAAACTTCTTTCTGATCTGAGCATTCAGCTAACAGAGTTAAACCATACTTTTGATTGAGCAGTTTTGAAACACTCTGTCTGTAGAAAATGCAACTGGACATTCGTAGCGCTAAGTGGGTTATAGTGGAAAAAAGAATATGTTCAAATATAAACTACACAGAAGCATTGTATGAAACTTCTTTCTGTTCTGTTCATTCAACTAACAGTGTTGAACCTTACTTTTGATTGAGCCTTTCTGAAACACTCTTTCTGTAGAAACTGCAATTGGACATTCTGAGCGCTAAGAGGCCTCTATTGGGAAAAATAATATCTTCAAATAAAAACTACACCGAAGCATTGTCTGAAACTTATTTCTGATATGTTCATTAAGCTAACAGAGTTAAAACATACATTTGATTGCGCAGTTCTGAACACTCTTTCTGTAGAAAATGCAAGTGGACATTCGGACCGCTAAGAGGGTAATAGTGGAAAAAGAAATATATTCAAATATAAACTACACAGTAGAATTCTGTGAAAATTCTTTCTGTTCTGTGCATTCAACTAACAGAGTTGAACCTTACTTTTGATTGAGCCATTCTGAAACACTCTTTCTGTAGAAACTGCAATTGGACATGCTAAGCGCTAAGAGGCCTACATTGGGAAAAAGAATATCTTCAAATAAAAACTACACAAATGCATTCTGTGAAACTTATTTCTGATCTGTAAATTCAGTTAACAGAGATAAAACATATTTTTGATTGAGCAGTTATGAAACACTCTTTTTGTAGAAAATGCAAGAGGAGATTCGGAGCGCTAAGAGGGTAATAGTGGAAAAGGGAATGTCTTCAAATATAAACTACACAGAATCATTCGGTGAAACTTCTTTCTGATCTGTGCATTCAGCTAACACAGTTAAAACATACTTTTGATTGAGCAGATCTGAACACTCTTTCTGTAGAAAATGCAACTGGACATTTGGAGCGCTAAGAGCGTAGTAGTGGAAAAAGGAATATATTCATATATAAACTACACAGAAGTATTCTGTGAAACTTCTTTCTGATCTGAGCATTCAGCTAACAGAGTTAAACCATACTTTTGATTGAGCCGTTCTGAAACACTCTTTCTGTAGAAACTGCAATTGGACATTCTGAGTGCTAAGAGGCCTATATTGGGAAAAAGAATGTCTACAAATAAAAACTACAAAGAAGAATTGTGTGAAACTTCTTTCTGTTCTGTTTGTTCAACTAAAAGTGTTGAACCTTAGTTTCGATTGAGCCGTTCTGAAACACTCTTTCTGTAGAAAATGCAAGTGGAGATTGGGAGCGCTAAGAGGGTAATAGTGGAAAAAGGAATGTCTCCAAATATAAACTACACAGAATCATTCTGTGAAACTTCTTTCTGATCTGTGCATTCAGCTAACAGAGTTAAACAATACTTTTGATTGAGCAGATCTGAACACTCTTTCTGTAGAAAATGCAACTGGACATTTGGAGCGCTAAGAGAGTAGTAGTGGAAAAAGGAATATATACAAATACAAACTACACAGAAGCATTCTGTGAAACTTCTTTCTGATCTGAGCATTCAGCTAACAGAGTTAAACCATACTTTTGATTGTGCAGTTTTGAAACACTTTGTCTGTAGAAAATGCAACTGGACATTCGTAGCGCTAAGTGGGTTATAGTGGAAAAAAGAATATGTTCAAATATAAACTACACAGAAGCATTGTATGAAACATCTTTCTGTTCTGTGCATTCAACTAACAGTGTTGAACCTTACTTTTGATTGAGCCTTTCTGAAACACTCTTTCTGTAGAAACTGCAATTGGACATTCTGAGCGCTGAGGCCTCTATTGGGAAAAATAATATCTTCAAATAAAAACTACACAGAAGCATTGTCTGAAACTTATTTCTGATATGTTCATTAAGCTAACAGAGTTAAACCATACTTTTGATTGCGCAGTTCTGAACACTCTTTCTGTAGAAAATGCAAGTGGACATTCGGAGTGCTAAGAGGGTAATAGTGGAAAAAGAAATATATTCAAATATAAACTACACAGTAGAATTCTGTGAAAATTCTTTCTGTTCTGTGCATTCAACTAACAGAGTTGAACCTTACTTTTGATTGAGCCGTTCTGAAACACTCTTTCTGTAGAAACTGCAATTGGACATGCTAAGCGCTAAGAGGCCTACATTGGGAAAAACAATATCTTCAAATAAAAACTACACAGATGCATTCTGTGAAACTTATTTCTGATCTGTAAATTCAGTTAACAGAGATAAAACATATTTTTGATTGAGCAGTTATGAAACACTCTTTTTGTAGAAAATGCAAGAGGAGATTCGGAGCGCTCAGAGGGTAATAGTGGAAAAGGGAATGTCTTCAAATATAAACTACACAGAATCATTCGGTGAAACTTCTTTCTGATCTGTGCATTCAGCTAACAGAGTTAAACCATACTTTTGATTGAGCAGATCTGAACACTCTTTCTGTAGAAAATGCAACTGGACATTTGGAGCGCTAAGAGCGTAGTAGTGGAAAAAGGAATATATTCAAATATAAACTACACAGAAGCATTCTGTGAAACTTCTTTCTGATCTGAGCATTCAGCTAACAGATTTAAACCATACTTTTGATTGAGCAGTTTTGAAACACTCTGCCTGTAGAAAATGCAACTGGACATTCGTAGCACTAAGTGGGTAATAGTGGAAAAAAGAATATGTTCAAATATAAACTACACAGAAGCATTGTATGAAACTTCTTTCTGTTCTGTGCATTTAACTAACAGAGTTGAACCTTACTTTTGATTGAGCCGTTCTGAAACACTCTTTCTGTAGAAACTGCAATTGGACATTCTGAGCGCTAAGAGGCCTATATTGGGAAAAAGAATGTCTACAAATAAAAACTACAAAGAAGAATTGTGTGAAACTTCTTTCTGTTCTGTTTGTTCAACTAAAAGAGTTGAACCTTAGTTTCGATTGAGCCGTTCTGAAACACTCTTTCTGTAGAAAATGCAAGTGGAGATTGGGAGCGCTAAGAGGGTAATAGTGGAAAAAGGAATATCTCCAAATATAAACTACACAGAATCATTCTGTGAAACTTCTTTCTGATCTGTGCATTCAGCTAACAGAGTTAAACCATACTTTTGATTGAGCAGATCTGAACAATCTTTCTGTAGAAAATGCAACTGGACATTTGGAGCGCTAAGAGAGTAGTAGTGGAAAAAGGAATATATTCAAATATAAACGACACAGAAGCATTCTGTGAAACTTCTTTCTGATCTGTGCATTCAGCTAACAGAGTTAAACCATACTTTTGATTGAGCAGTTTTGAAACACTCTGTCTGTAGAAAATGCAACTGGACATTCGTAGCGCTAAGTAGGTAATAGTGGAAAAAAGAATATGTTCAAATATAAACTACACAGAAGCATTGTATGAAACTTCTTTCTTTTCTGTGCATTCAACTAACAGAGTTGAACCTTACCTTTGATTGAGCCTTTCTGAAACACTCTTTCTGTAGAAACTGCAATTGGACATTCTGAGCGCTAAGAGGCCTCTATTGGGAAAAATAATATCTTCAAATAAAAACTACACAGAAGCATGGTGTGAAACTTATTTCTGATATGTTCATTAAGCTAACAGAGTTAAACCTTACTTTTGATTGCGCAGTTCTGAACACTCTTTCTGTAGAAAATGCAAGTGGACATTCGGAGCGCTAAGATGGAAATAGTGGAAAAAGGAATATATTCAAATATAAACTACACAGTAGCATTCTGTGAAAATTCTTTCTGTTCTGTGCATTCAACTAACAGAGTTGAACCTTACTTTTGATTGAGCCGTTCTGAAACACTCTTTCTGTAGAAACTGCAATTGGACATGCTAAGCGCTAAGAGGCCTACATTGGGAAAAAGAATATCTTCAAATAAAAAATACACAGATGCATTCTGTGAAACTTATTTCTGATCTGTAAATTCAGTTAACAGAGATAAAACATATTTTTGATTGAGCAGTTATGAAACACTCTTTTTGTGGAAAATGCAAGTGGAGATTCGGAGCGCTAAAGGGTAATAGTGGAAAATGGAATGTCTTCAAATATAAACTACACAGAATCATTCGGTGAAACTTCTTTCTGATCTGTGCATTCAGCTAACAGAGTTAAACCATACTTTTGATTGAGCAGATCTGGACACTCTTTCTGTAGAAAATGCAACTGGACATTTGGAGCGCTAAGAGCGTAGTAGTGGAAAAAGGAATATATTCAAATATAAACTACATAGAAGCATTCTGTGAAACTTCTTTCTGATCTGAGCATTCAACTAACAGAGTTAAACCATACTTTTGATTGAGCAGTTTTGAAACACTCTGTCTGTAGAAAATGCAACTGGACATTCGTAGCGCTAAGTGGGTAATAGTGGAAAAAAGAATATGTTCAAATATAAACTACACAGAAGCATTGTATGAAACTTCTTTCTGTTCTGTGCATTCAACTAACAGAGTTGAACCTTACTTTTGATTGAGCCGTTCTGAAACACTCTTTCTGTAGAAACTGCAATTGGACATTCTGAGCGCTAAGAGGCCTATATTGGGAAAAAGAATGTCTACAAATAAAAACTACACAGAAGAATTTTGTGAAACTTCTTTCTGTTCTGTTTGTTCAACTAAAAGAGTTGAACCTTAGTTTTGATTGAGCCGTTCTGAAACACTCTTTCTGTAGAAAATGCAAGTGGAGATTCGGAGCGCTAAGAGGGTAATAGTGGAAAAATGAATGTCTCCAAATATAAACTACACAGAATCATTCTGTGAAATTTCTTTCTGATCTGTGCATTCAGCTAACAGAGTTAAACCATACTTTTGATTGAGCAGATCTGAACACTCTTTCTGTAGAAAATGCAACTGGACATTTGGAGCGCTAAGAGAGTAGTAGTGGAAAAAGGAGTATATTCAAATATAAACTACACAGAAGCATTCTGTGAAACTTCTTTCTGATCTGAGCATTCAGCTAACAGAGTTAAACCATACTTTTTATTGAGCAGTTTTGAAACACTCTGTCTGTAGAAAATGCAACTGGACATTCGTAGCGCTAAGTGGGTAATAGTGGAAAAAAGAATATGTTCAAATATAAACTACACAGAAGCATTGTATGAAACTTCTTTCTGTTCTGTGCATTCAACTAACAGAGTTGAACCTTACTTTTGATTGAGCCTTTCTGAAACACTCTTTCTGTAGAAACTGCAATTGGACATTCTGAGCGCTAAGAGGCCTCTATTGGGAAAAATAATATCTTCAAATAAAAACTACACAGAAGCATTGTGTGAAACTTATTTCTGATATGTTCATTAAGCTAACAGAGTTAAACCATACTTTTGATTGCGCAGTTCTGAACACTCTTTCTGTAGAAAATGCAAGTGGACATTCGGAGCGCTAAGAGGGTATTAGTGGAAAAAGGAATATATTCAAATATAAACTACACAGTAGCATTCTGTGAAAATTCTTTCTGTTCTGTGCATTCAACTAACAGAGTTGAACCTTACTTTTGATTGAGCCGTTCTGAAACACTCTTTCTGTAGAAACTGCAATTGGACATGCTAAGCGCTAAGAGGCCTACATTGGGAAAAAGAATATCTTCAAATAAAAATTACACAGATGCATTCTGTGAAACTTATTTGTGATCTGTAAATTCAGTTAACAGAGATAAAACATATTTTTGATTGAGCAGTTATGAAACACTCTTTTTGTAGAAAATGCAAGTGGAGATTCGGAGCGCTAAGAGGGTAATAGTGGAAAAAGGAATGTCTTCAAATAGAAACTACACAGAATCATTCGGTGAAACTTCTTTCTGATCTGTGCATTCAGCTAACAGAGTTAAAACATACTTTTGATTGAGCAGATCTGAACACTCTTTCTGTAGAAAATGCAACTGGACATTTGGAGCGCTAAGAGCGTAGTAGTGGAAAAAGGAATATATTCAAATATAAACTACACAGAAGCATTCTGTGAAACTTCTTTCTGATCTGAGCATTCAGCTAACAGAGTTAAACCATACTTTTGATTGAGCAGTTTTGAAACACTCTGTCTGTAGAAAATGCAACTGGACATTCGTAGCGCTAAGTGGGTAATAGTGGAAAAAAGAATATGTTCAAATATAAACTACACAGAAGCATTGTATGAAACTTCTTTCTGTTCTGTGCATTCAACTAACAGAGTTGAACCTTACTTTTGATTGAGCCGTTCTGAAACACTCTTTCTGTAGAAACTGCAATTGGACATTCTGAGCGCTAAGAGGCCTATATTGGGAAAAAGAATGTCTACAAATAAAAACTACACAGAAGAATTGTGTGAAACTTCTTTCTGTTCTGTTTGTTCAACTAAAAGAGTTGAACCTTAGTTTTGATTGAGCCGTTCTGAAACACTCTGTCTGTAGAAAATGCAAGTGGAGAGTCGGAGCGCTAAGAGGGTAATAGTGGAAAAAGGAATGTCTTCAAATATAAACTACACAGAATCATTCGGTGAAACTTCTTTCTGATCTGTGCATTCAGCTAACAGAGTTAAACCATACTTTTGATTGAGCAGATCTGAACACTCTTTCTGTAGAAAATGCAACTGGACATTTGGAGCGCTAAGAGCGTAGTAGTGGAAAAAGGAATATGTTCAAATATATACTACACAGAAGCATTCTGTGAAACTTCTTTCTGATCTGAGAATTCAGCTAACAGAGTTAAACCATACTTTTGATTGAGGAGTTTTGAAACACTCTGTCTGTAGAAAATGCAACTGGACATTCATAGCGCTAACTGGGTAATAGTGGAAAAAAGAATATGTTCAAATATAAGCTACACAGAAGCATTGTATGAAAATTCTTTCTGTTCTGTGCATTCAACTAACAGAGTTGAACCTTACTTTTGATTGAGCCGTTCTGAAACACTCTTTCTGTAGAAACTGCAATTGGACATTCTGAGCGCTAAGAAGCCTATATTGGGAAAAAGAATGTCTACAAATAAAAACTACACAGAAGAATTGTGTGAAACTTCTTTCTGTTCTGTTTGTTCAACTAAAAGAGTTGAACCTTAGTTTTGATTGAGCCGTTCTGAAACACTCTTTCTGTAGAAAATGCAAGTGGAGATTCGGAGCGCTAAGAGGGTAATAGTGGAAAAAGGAATGTCTCCAAATATAAACTACACAGAATCATTCTGTGAAACTTCTTTCTGATCTGTGCATTCAGCTAACAGAGTTAAACCATACTTTTGATTGAGCAGATCTGAACACTCTTTCTGTAGAAAATGCAACTGGACATTTGGAGCGCTAAGAGCTTAGTAGTGGAAAAAGGAATATATTCAAATATAAACTACACAGAAGCATTCTGTGAAACTTCTTTCTGATCTGAGCATTCAGCTAACAGAGTTAAACCATACTTTTGATTGAGCAGTTTTGAAACACTCTGTCTGTAGAAAATGCAACTGGACATTCGTAGCACTAAGTGGGTAATAATGGAAAAAAGAATATGTTCAAATATAAACTACACAGAAGCATTGTATGAAACTTCTTTCTGTTCTGTGCATTCAACTAACAGAGTTGAACCTTACTTTTGATTGAGCCGTTCTGAAACACTCTTTCTGTAGAAACTGCAATTGGACATTCTGAGCGCTAAGAAGCCTATATTGGGAAAAAGAATGTCTACAAATAAAAACTACACAGAAGAATTGTGTGAAACTTCTTTCTGTTCTGTTTGTTCAACTAAAAGAGTTGAACCTTAGTTTTGATTGAGCCGTTCTGAAACACTCTTTCTGTAGAAAATGCAAGTGGAGATTCGGAGCGCTAAGAGGGTAATAGTGGAAAAAGGAATGTCTCCAAATATAAACTACACAGAATCATTCTGTGAAACTTCTTTCTGATCTGTGCATTCAGCTAACAGATTTAAACCATACATTTGATTGAGCAGATCTGAACACTCTTTCTGTAGAAAATGCAACTGGACATTTGGAGCGCTAAGAGAGTAGTAGTGGAAAAAGGAATATATTCAAATATAAACTACACAGAAGCATTCTGTGAAACTTCTTTCTGATCTGAGCATTCAGCTAACAGAGTTAAACCATACTTTTGATTGAGCAGTTTTGAAACACTCTGTCTGTAGAAAATGCAACTGGACATTCGTAGCGCTAAGTGGGTAATAGTGGAAAAAAGAATATGTTCAAATATAAACTACACAGAAGCATTGTATGAAACTTCTTTCTGTTCTGTGCATTCAAGTAACAGAGTTGAACCTGAATTTTGATTGAGCCTTTCTGAAACACTCTTTCTGTAGAAACTGCAATTGGACATTCTGAGCGCTAAGAGGCCTATATTGGGAAAAATAATATCTTCAAATAAAAACTACACAGAAGCATTGTGTGAAACTTATTTCTGATATGTTCATTAAGCTAACAGAGTTAAACCGTACTTTTGATTCCGCAGTTCTGAACACTCTTTCTGTAGAAAATGCAAGTGGACATTCTGAGCGCTAAGAGGGTAATAGTGGAAAAAGGAATATTTTCAAATATAAACTACACAGTAGCATTCTGTGAAAATTCTTTCTGTTCTGTGCATTCAACTAACAGTGTTGAACCTTACTTTTGATTGAGCCGTTCTGAAACACTCTTTCTGTGGAAACTGCAATTGGACATGCTAAGTGCTAAGAGGCCTACATTGGGAAAAAGAATATCTTCAAATAAAAACTACACAGATGCATTCTGTGAAACTTATTTCTGATCTGTAAATTCAGTTAACAGAGATAAAACATATTTTTGATTGAGCAGTTATGAAACACTCTTTTTGTAGAAAATGCAAGTGGAGATTCGGAGCGCTAAGAGGGTAATAGTGGAAAAAGGAATGTCTTCAAATATAAACTACACAGAATCATTCGGTGAAACTTCTTTCTGATCTGTGCATTCAGCTAACAGAGTTAAACCATACTTTTGATTGAGCAGATCTGAACACTCTTTCTGTAGAAAATGCAACTGGACATTTGGAGCGCTAAGAGCGTAGTAGTGGAAAAAGGAATATGTTCAAATATATACTACACAGAAGCATTCTGTGAAACTTCTTTCTGATCTGAGAATTCAGCTAACAGAGTTAAACCATACTTTTGATTGAGGAGTTTTGAAACACTCTGTCTGTAGAAAATGCAACTGGACATTCGTAGCGCTAACTGGGTAATAGTGGAAAAAAGAATATGTTCAAATATAAGCTACACAGAAGCATTGTATGAAAATACTTTCTGTTCTGTGCATTCAACTAACAGAGTTGAACCTTACTTTTGATTGAGCCGTTCTGAAACACTCTTTCTGTAGAAACTGCAATTGGACATTCTGAGCGCTAAGAAGCCTATATTGGGAAAAAGAATGTCTACAAATAAAATCTACACAGAAGAATTGTGTGAAACTTCTTTCTGTTCTGTTTGTTCAACTAAAAGAGTTGAACCTTAGTTTTGATTGAGCCGTTCTGAAACACTCTTTCTGTAGAAAATGCAAGTGGAGATTCGGAGCGCTAAGAGGGTAATAGTGGAAAAAGGAATGTCTCCAAATATAAACTACACAGAATCATTCTGTGAAACTTCTTTCTGATCTGTGCATTCAGCTAACAGAGTTAAACCATACTTTTGATTGAGCAGATCTGAACACTCTTTCTGTAGAAAATGCAACTGGACATTTGGAGCGCTAAGGGCTTAGTAGTGGAAAAAGGAATATATTCAAATATAAACTACACAGAAGCATTCTGTGAAACTTCTTTCTGATCTGAGCATTCAGCTAACAGAGTTAAACCATACTTTTGATTGAGCAGTTTTGAAACACTCTGTCTGTAGAAAATGCAACTGGACATTCGTAGCACTAAGAGGGTAATAATGGAAAAAAGAATATGTTCAAATATAAACTACACAGAAGCATTGTATGAAACTTCTTTCTGTTCTGTGCATTCAACTAACAGAGTTGAACCTTACTTTTGATTGAGCCGTTCTGAAACACTCTTTCTGTAGAAACTGCAATTGGACATTCTGAGCGCTAAGAGGCCTATATTGGGAAAAAGAATGTCTACAAATAAAAACTACACAGAAGAATTTTGTGAAACTTCTTTCTGTTCTGTTTGTTCAACTAAAAGAGTTGAACCTTAGTTTTGATTGAGCCGTTCTGAAACACTCTTTCTGTAGAAAATGCAAGTGGAGATTCGGAGCGCTAAGAGGGTAATAGTGGAAAAAGGAATGTCTCCAAATATAAACTACACAGAATCATTCTGTGAAACTTCTTTCTGATCTGTGCATTCAGCTAACAGAATTAAACCATACTTTTGATTGAGCAGATCTGAACACTCTTTCTGTAGAAAATGCAACTGGACATTTGGAGCGCTAAGAGAGTAGTAGTGGAAAAAGGAATATATTCAAATATAAACTACACAGAAGCATTCTGTGAAACTTCTTTCTGATCTGAGCATTCAGCTAACAGAGTTAAACCATACATTTGATTGAGCAGTTTTGAAACACTCTGTCTGTAGAAAATGCAACTGGACATTCGTAGCGCTAAGTGGCTAATAGTGGAAAAAAGAATATGTTCAAATATAAACTACACAGAAGCATTGTATGAAACATCTTTCTGTTCTGTGCATTCAACTAACAGAGTTGAACCTGACTTTTGATTGAGCCTTTCTGAAACACTCTTTCTGTAGAAACTGCAATTGGACATTCTGAGCGCTAAGAGGCCTATATTCGGAAAAATAATATCTTCAAATAAAAACTACACAGAAGCATTGTGTGAAACTTATTTCTGATATGTTCATTAAGCTAACAGAGTTAAACCGTACTTTTGATTCCGCAGTTCTGAACACTCTTTCTGTAGAAAATGCAAGTGGACATTCTGAGCGCTAAGAGGGTAATAGTGGAAAAAGGAATATTTTCAAATATAAACTACACAGTAGCATTCTGTGAAAATTCTTTCTGTTCTGTGCATTCAACTAACAGAGTTGAACCTTACTTTTGATTGAGCCGTTCTGAAACACTCTTTCTGTGGAAACTGCAATTGGACATGCTAAGTGCTAAGAGGCCTACATTGGGAAAAAGAATATCTTCAAATAAAAACTACACAGATGCATTCTGTGAAACTTATTTCTGATCTGTAAATTCAGTTAACAGAGATAAAACATATTTTTGATTGAGCAGTTATGAAACACTCTTTTTGTAGAAAATGCAAGAGGAGATTCGGAGCGCTAAGAGGGTAATAGTGGAAAAAGGAATGTCTTCAAATATAAACTACACAGAATCATTCGGTGAAACTTCTTTCTGATCTGTGCATTCAGCTAACAGAGTTAAACCATACTTTTGATTGAGCAGATCTGAACACTCTTTCTGTAGAAAATGCAACTGGACATTTGGAGCGCTAAGAGCGTAGTAGTGGAAAAAGGAATATGTTCAAATATATACTACACAGAAGCATTCTGTGAAACTTCTTTCTGATCTGAGAATTCAGCTAACAGAGTTAAACCATACTTTTGATTGAGGAGTTTTGAAACACTCTGTCTGTAGAAAATGCAACTGGACATTCGTAGCGCTAACTGGGTAATAGTGGAAAAAAGAATATGTTCAAATATAAGCTACACAGAAGCATTGTATGAAAATTCTTTCTGTTCTGTGCATTCAACTAACAGAGTTGAACCTTACTTTTGATTGAGCCGTTCTGAAACACTCTTTCTGTAGAAACTGCATTTGGACATTCTGAGCGCTAAGAAGCCTATATTGGGAAAAAGAATGTCTACAAATAAAAACTACACAGAAGAATTGTGTGAAACTTCTTTCTGTTCTGTTTGTTCAACTAAAAGAGTTGAACCTTAGTTTTGATTGAGCCGTTCTGAAACACTCTTTCTGTAGAAAATGCAAGTGGAGATTCGGAGCGCTAAGAGGGTAATAGTGGAAAAAGGAATGTCTCCAAATATAAACTACACAGAATCATTCTGTGAAACTTCTTTCTGATCTGTGCATTCAGCTAACAGAGTTAAACCATACTTTTGATTGAGCAGATCTGAACACTCTTTCTGTAGAAAATGCAACTGGACATTTGGAGCGCTAAGAGCTTAGTAGTGGAAAAAGGAATATATTCAAATATAAACTACACAGAAGCATTCTGTGAAACTTCTTTCTGATCTGAGCATTCAGCTAACAGAGTTAAACCATACTTTTGATTGAGCAGTTTTGAAACACTCTGTCTGTAGAAAATGCAACTGGACATTCGTAGCACTAAGAGGGTAATAATGGAAAAAAGAATATGTTCAAATATAAACTACACAGAAGCATTGTATGAAACTTCTTTCTGTTCTGTGCATTCAACTAACAGAGTTGAAACTTACTTTTGATTGAGCCGTTCTGAAACACTCTTTCTGTAGAAACTGCAATTGGACATTCTGAGCGCTAAGAGGCCTATATTGGGAAAAAGAATGTCTACAAATAAAAACTACACAGAAGAATTGTGTGAAACTTCTTTCTGTTCTGTTTGTTCAACTAAAAGAGTTGAACCTTAGTTTTGATTGAGCCGTTCTGAAACACTCTTTCTGTAGAAAATTCAAGTGGAGATTCGGAGCGCTAAGAGGGTAATAGTGGAAAAAGGAATGTCTCCAAATATAAACTACACAGAATCATTCTGTGAAACTTCTTTCTGATCTGTGCATTCAGCTAACAGAATTAAACCATACTTTTGATTGAGCAGATCTGAACACTCTTTCTGTAGAAAATGCAACTGGACATTTGGAGCGCTAAGAGAGTAGTAGTGGAAAAAGGAATATATTCAAATATAAACTACACAGAAGCATTCTGTGAAACTTCTTTCTGATCTGAGCATTCAGCTAACAGAGTTAAACCATACATTTGATTGAGCAGTTTTGAAACACTCTGTCTGTAGAAAATGCAACTGGACATTCGTAGCGCTAAGTGGCTAATAGTGGAAAAAAGAATATGTTCAAATATAAACTACACAGAAGCATTGTATGAAACATCTTTCTGTTCTGTGCATTCAACTAACAGAGTTGAACCTGACTTTTGATTGAGCCTTTCTGAAACACTCTTTCTGTAGAAACTGCAATTGGACATTCTGAGCGCTAAGAGGCCTATATTGGGAAAAATAATATCTTCAAATAAAAACTACACAGAAGCATTGTATGAAACATATTTCTGATATGTTCATTAAGCTAACAGAGTTAAACCATACTTTTGATTCCGCAGTTCTGAACACTCTTTCTGTAGAAAATGCAAGTGGACATTCGGAGCGCTAAGAGGGTAATAGTGGAAAAAGGAATATATTCAAATATAAACTACACAGTAGCATTCTGTGAAAATTCTTTCTGTTCTGTGCATTCAACTAACAGAGTTGAACCTTACTTTTGATTGAGCCGTTCTGAAACACTCTTTCTGTAGAAACTGCAATTGGACATGCTAAGCGCTAAGAGGCCTACATTGGGAAAAAGAATATCTTCAAATAAAAACTACACAGATGCATTCTGTGAAACTTATTTCTGATCTGTAAATTCAGTTAACAGAGATAAAACATATTTTTGATTGAGCAGTTATGAAACACTCTTTTTGTAGAAAATGCAAGTGGAGATTCGGAGCGCTAAGAGGGTAATAGTGGAAAAAGGAATGTCTCCAATTATAAACTACACAGAATCATTCTGTGAAACTTCTTTCTGATCTGTGCATTCAGCTAACAGAGTTAAACCATACTTTTGATTGAGCAGATCTGAACACTCTTTCTGTAGAAAATGCAACTGGACATTTGGAGCGCTAAGAGAGTAGTAGTGGAAAAAGGAATATATACAAATATAAACTACACAGAAGCATTCTGTGAAACTTCTTTCTGATCTGAGCATTCAGCTAACAGAGTTAAACCATACTTTTGATTGAGCAGTTTTGAAACACTCTGTCTGTAGAAAATGCAACTGGACATTCGTAGCGCTAGGTGGGTAATAGTGGAAAAAAGAATATGTTCAAATATAAACTACACAGAAGCATTGTATGAAACTACTTTCTGTTCTGTGCATTCAACTAACAGAGTTGAACCTGACTTTTGATTGAGCCTTTCTGAAACACTCTTTCTGTAGAAACTGCAATTGGACATTCTGAGCGCTAAGAGGCCACTATTGGGAAAAATAATATCTTCAAATAAAAACTACACAGAAGCATTGTGTGAAACTTATTTCTGATATGTTCCTTAAGCTAACAGAGTTAAACCATACTTTTGATTGCGCAGTTCTGAACAGTCTTTCTGTAGAAAATGCAAGTGGACATTCGGAGCGCTAAGAGGGTAATAGTGGAAAAAGGAATATATTCAAATATAAACTACACAGTAGCATTCTGTGAAAATTCTTTCTGTTCTGTGCATTCAACTAACAGAGTTGAACCTTACTTTTGATTGAGCCGTTCTGAAACACTCTTTCTGTAGAAACTGCAATTGGACATGCTAAGCGCTAAGAGGCCTACATTGGGAAAAAGAATATCTTCAAATAAAAACTACACAGATGCATTCTGTGAAACTTATTTCTGATCTGTAAATTCAGTTAACAGAGATAAAACATATTTTTGATTGAGCAGTTATGAAACACTCTTTTTGTAGAAAATGCAAGTGGAGATTCGGAGCGCTAAGAGGGTAATAGTGGAAAAAGGAATGTCTTCAAATATAAACTACACAGAATCATTCGGTGAAACTTCGTTCTGATCTGTGCATTCAGCTAACAGAGTTAAACCATACTTTTGATTGAGCAGATCTGAACACTCTTTCTGTAGAAAATGCAACTGGACATTTGGAGCGCTAAGAGCATAGTAGTGGAAAAAGGAATATATTCAAATATAAACTACACAGAAGCATTCTGTGAAACTTCTTTCTGATCTGAGCATTCAGCTAACAGAGTTAAACCATACTTTTGATTGAGCAGTTTTGAAACACTCTGTCTGTAGAAAATGCAACTGGACATTCGTAGCGCTAAGTGGGTAATAGTGGAAAAAAGAATATGTTCAAATATAAACTACACAGAAGCATTGTATGAAACTTCTTTCTGTTCTGTGCATTCAACTAACAGAGTTGAACCTTACTTTTGATTGAGCCGTTCTGAAACACTCTTTCTGTAGAAACTGCAATTGGACATTCTGAGCGCTAAGAGGCCTATATTGGGAAAAAGAATGTCTACAAATAAAAACTACACAGAAGAATTGTGTGAAACTTATTTCTGTTCTGTTTGTTCAACTAAAAGATTTGAACCTTAGTTTTGATTGAGCCGTTCTGAAACACTCTTTCTGTAGAAAATGCAAGTGGAGATTCGGAGCGCTAAGAGGGTAATAGTGGAAAAAGGAATGTCTCCAAATATAAACTACACAGAATCATTCTGTGAAACTTCTTTCTGATCTGTGCATTCAGCTAACAGAGTTAAACCATACTTTTCATTGAGCAGATCTGAACACTCTTTCTGTAGAAAATGCAACTGGACATTTGGAGCGCTAAGAGAATATTAGTGGAAAAAGGAATATATTCAAATATAAACTACACAGAAGCATTCTGTGAAACTTCTTTCTGATCTGAGCATTCAGCTAACAGAGTTAAACCATACTTTTGATTGAGCAGTTTTGAAACACTCTGTCTGTAGAAAATGCAACTGGACATTCGTAGCGCTAAGTGGGTAATAGTGGAAAAAAGAATATGTTCAAATATAAACTACACAGAAGCATTGTATGAAACTTCTTTGTGTTCTGTGCATTCAACTAACAGAGTTGAACCTTACTTTTGATTGAGCCTTTCTGAAACACTCTTTCTGTAGAAACTGCAATTGGACATTCTGAGCGCTAAGAGGCCTCTATTGGGAAAAATAATATCTTCAAATAAAAACTACACAGAAGCATTGTGTGAAACTTATTTCTGATATGTTCATTAAGCTAACAGAGTTAAACCATACTTTTGATTGCGCAGTTCTGAACACTCTTTCTGTAGAAAATGCAAGTGGACATTCGGAGCGCTAAGAGGGTAATAGTGGAAAAAGGAATATATTCAAATATAAACTACACAGTAGCATTCTGTGAAAATTCTTTGTGTTCTGTGTATTCAACTAACAGAGTTGAACCTTACTTTTGATTGAGCCGTTCTGAAACACTCTTTCTGTAGAAACTGCAATTGGACATGCTAAGCGCTAAGAGGCCTACATTGGGAAAAAGAATATCTTCAAATAAAAACTACACAGATGCATTCTGTGAAACTTATTTCTGATCTGTAAATACAGTTAACAGAGATAAAACATATTTTTGATTGAGCAGTTATGAAACACTCTTTTTGTAGAAAATGCAAGTGGAGATTCGGAGCGCTAAGAGGGAAATAGTGGTAAAAGGAATGTCTTCAAATATAAACTACCAGAATCATTCGGTGAAAATTCTTTCTGATCTGTGCATTCAGCTAACAGAGTTAAACCATACTTTTGATGGAGCAGATCTGAACACTCTTTCTGTAGAAAATGCAACTGGACATTTGGAGCGCTAAGAGCGTAGTAGTGGAAAAAGGAATATATTCAAATATAAACTACACAGAAGTATTCTGTGAAACTTCTTTCTGATCTGAGCATTCAGCTAACAGAGTTAAACCATACTTTTGATTGAGCAGTTTTGAAACACTCTGTCTGTAGAAAATGCAACTGGACATTCGTAGCGCTAAGGGGGTAATAGTGGAAAAAAGAATATGTTCAAATATAAACTACACAGAAGCATTGTATGAAACTTCTTTCTGTTCTGTGCATTCAACAAACAGAGTTGAACCTTACTTTTGATTGAGCCGTTCTGAAACACTCTTTCTGTAGAAACTGCAATTGGACATTCTGAGCGCTAAGAGGCCTATATTGGGAAAAAGCATGTCTACAAATAAAAACTACACAGAAGAATTGTGTGAAACTTCTTTCTGTTCTGTTTGTTCAACAAAAAGAGTTGAACCTTAGTTTTGATTGAGCCGTTCTGAAACACTCTTTCTGTAGAAAATACAAGTGGAGATTCGGAGCGCTAAGAGGGTAATAGTGGAAAAAGGAATGTCTCCAAATATAAACTACACAGAATCATTCTGTGAAACTTCTTTCTGATCTGTGCATTCAGCTAACAGAGTTAAACCATACTTTTGATTGAGCAGATCTGAACACTCTTTCTTTAGAAAATGCAACTGGACATTTGGAGCGCTAAGAGAGTAGTAGTCGAAAAAGGAATATATTCAAATATAAACTACACAGAAGCATTCTGTGAAACTTCTTTCTGATCTGAGCATTCAGCTAACAGAGTTAAACCATACTTTTGATTGAGCAGTTTTGAAACACTCTGTCTGTAGAAAATGCAACTGGACATTCGTAGCGCTAAGTGGGTAATAGTGGAAAAAAAATATGTTCAAATATAAACTACACAGAAGCATTGTATGAAACTTCTTTCTGTTCTGTGCATTCAACTAACAGAGTTGAACCTTACTTTTGATTGAGCCTTTCTGAAACACTCTTTCTGTAGAAACTGCAATTGGACATTCTGAGCGCTAAGAGGCCTCTATTGGGAAAAATAATATCTTCAAATA
This sequence comes from Symphalangus syndactylus, assembly GCF_028878055.3. Lineage (NCBI taxonomy): Eukaryota > Metazoa > Chordata > Mammalia > Primates > Hylobatidae > Symphalangus > Symphalangus syndactylus. Next base: position 8,615,888 of record NC_072426.2, on the reverse strand, counting down.
AAAACTACACAGAAGCATTGTGTGAAACTTATTTCTGATATGTTCATTAAGCTAACAGAGTTAAACCATACTTTTGATTGCGCAGTTCTGAACAGTCTTTCTGTAGAAAATGCAAGTGGACATTCGGAGCGCTAAGAGGGTAATAGTGGAAAAAGGAATATATTCAAATATAAACTACACAGTAGCATTCTGTGAAAATTCTTTCTGTTCTGTGCATTCAACTAACAGAGTTGAACCTTACTTTTGATTGAGCCGTTCTGAAAAACACTTTCTGTAGAAACTGCAATTGGACATGCTAAGAGCTAAGAGGCCTACATTGGGAAAAAGAATATCTTCAAATAAAAACTACACAGATGCATTCTGTGAAACTTATTTCTGATCTGTAAATTCAGTTAACAGAGATAAAACATATTTTTGATTGAGCAGTTATGAAACACTCTTTTTGTAGAAAATGCAAGTGGAGATTCGGAGCGCTAAGAGGGTAATAGTGGAAAAAGGAATGTCTTCAAATATAAACTACACAGAATCATTCGGTGAAACTTCTTTCTGATCTGTGCATTCAGCTAACAGAGTTAAACCATATTTTTGATTGAGCAGATCTGAACACTCTTTCTGTAGAAAATGCAACTGGACATTTGGAGCGCTAAGAGCGTAGTAGTGGAAAAAGAATATATTAAAATATAAACTACACAGAAGCATTCTGTGAAACTTCTTTCTGATCTGAGCATTCAGCTAACAGAGTTAAACCATACTTTTGATTGAGCAGTTTTGAAACACTCTGTCTGTAGAAAATGCAACTGGACATTCCTAGCGCTAAGTGGGTAATAGTGGAAAAAAGAATATGTTCAAATATAAACTACACAGAAGCATTGTATGAAACTTCTTTCTGTTCTGTGCATTCAACTAACAGAGTTGAACCTTACTTTTGATTGAGCCGTTCTGAAACACTCTTTCTGTAGAAACTGCAATTGGACATTCTGAGCGCTAAGAGGCCTATATTGGGAAAAAGAATGTCTACAAATAAAAACTACACAGAAGAATTGTGTGAAAATTCTTTCTGTTCTGTTTGTTCAACTAAAAGAGTTGAACCTTAGTTTTGATTGAGCCGTTCTGAAACACTCTTTCTGTAGAAAATGCAAGTGGAGATTCGGAGCGCTAAGAGGGTAATAGTGGAAAAAGGAATGTCTCCAAATATAAACTACACAGAATCATTCTGTGAAACTTCTTTCTGATCTGTGCATTCAGCTAACAGAGTTAAACCATACTTTTGATTGAGCAGATCTGAACAATCTTTCTGTAGAAAATGCAACTGGACATTTGGAGCGCTAAGAGAGTAGTAGTGGAAAAAGGAATATATTCAAATATAAACTACACAGAAGCATTCTGTGAAACTTCTTTCTGATCTGAGCATTCAGCTAACAGAGTTAAACCATACTTTTGATTGAGCAGTTTTGAAACACTCTGTCTGTAGAAAATGCAACTGGACATTCGTAGCGCTAGGTGGGTAATAGTGGAAAAAAGAATATGTTCAAATATAAACTACACAGAAGCATTGTATGAAACTACTTTCTGTTCTGTGCATTCAACTAACAGAGTTGAACCTGACTTTTGATTGAGCCTTTCTGAAACACTCTTTCTGTAGAAACTGCAATTGGTCATTCTGAGCGCTAAGAGGCCACTATTGGGAAAAATAATATCTTCAAATAAAAACTACACAGAAGCATTGTGTGAAACTTATTTCTGATATGTTCCTTAAGCTAACAGAGTTAAACCATACTTTTGATTGCGCAGTTCTGAACAGTCTTTCTGTAGAAAATGCAAGTGGACATTCGGAGCGCTAAGAGGGTAATAGTGGAAAAAGGAATATATTCAAATATAAACTACACAGTAGCATTCTGTGAAAATTCTTTCTGTTCTGTGCATTCAACTAACAGAGTTGAACCTTACTTTTGATTGAGCCGTTCTGAAACACTCTTTCTGTAGAAACTGCAATTGGACATGCTAAGCGCTAAGAGGCCTACATTGGGAAAAAGAATATCTTCAAATAAAAACTACACAGATGCATTCTGTGAAACTTATTTCTGATCTGTAAATTCAGTTAACAGAGATAAAACATATTTTTGATTGAGCAGTTATGAAACACTCTTTTTGTAGAAAATGCAAGTGGAGATTCGGAGCGCTAAGAGGGTAATAGTGGAAAAAGGAATGTCTTCAAATATAAACTACACAGAATCATTCGGTGAAACTTCGTTCTGATCTGTGCATTCAGCTAACAGAGTTAAACCATACTTTTGATTGAGCAGATCTGAACACTCTTTCTGTAGAAAATGCAACTGGACATTTGGAGCGCTAAGAGCATAGTAGTGGAAAAAGGAATATATTCAAATATAAACTACACAGAAGCATTCTGTGAAACTTCTTTCTGATCTGAGCATTCAGCTAACAGAGTTAAACCATACTTTTGATTGAGCAGTTTTGAAACACTCTGTCTGTAGAAAATGCAACTGGACATTCGTAGCGCTAAGTGGGTAATAGTGGAAAAAAGAATATGTTCAAATATAAACTACACAGAAGCATTGTATGAAACTTCTTTCTGTTCTGTGCATTCAACTAACAGAGTTGAACCTTACTTTTGATTGAGCCGTTCTGAAACACTCTTTCTGTAGAAACTGCAATTGGACATTCTGAGCGCTAAGAGGCCTATATTGGGAAAAAGAATGTCTACAAATAAAAACTACACAGAAGAATTGTGTGAAACTTATTTCTGTTCTGTTTGTTCAACTAAAAGATTTGAACCTTAGTTTTGATTGAGCCGTTCTGAAACTCTCTTTCTGTAGAAAATGCAAGTGGAGATTCGGAGCGCTAAGAGGGTAATAGTGGAAAAAGGAATGTCTCCAAATATAAACTACACAGAATCATTCTGTGAAACTTCTTTCTGATCTGTGCATTCAGCTAACAGAGTTAAACCATACTTTTCATTGAGCAGATCTGAACACTCTTTCTGTAGAAAATGCAACTGGACATTTGGAGCGCTAAGAGAATATTAGTGGAAAAAGGAATATATTCAAATATAAACTACACAGAAGCATTCTGTGAAACTTCTTTCTGATCTGAGCATTCAGCTAACAGAGTTAAACCATACTTTTGATTGAGCAGTTTTGAAACACTCTGTCTGTAGAAAATGCAACTGGACATTCGTAGCGCTAAGTGGGTAATAGTGGAAAAAAGAATATGTTCAAATATAAACTACACAGAAGCATTGTATGAAACTTCTTTGTGTTCTGTGCATTCAACTAACAGAGTTGAACCTTACTTTTGATTGAGCCTTTCTGAAACACTCTTTCTGTAGAAACTGCAATTGGACATTCTGAGCGCTAAGAGGCCTATATTGGGAAAAATAATATCTTCAAATAAAAACTACACAGAAGCATTGTGTGAAACTTATTTCTGATATGTTCATTAAGCTAACAGAGTTAAACCATACTTTTGATTGCGCAGTTCTGAACACTCTTTCTGTAGAAAATGCAAGTGGACATTCGGAGCGCTAAGAGGGTAATAGTGGAAAAAGGAATATATTCAAATATAAACTACACAGTAGCATTCTGTGAAAATTCTTTGTGTTCTGTGTATTCAACTAACAGAGTTGAACCTTACTTTTGATTGAGCCGTTCTGAAACACTCTTTCTGTAGAAACTGCAATTGGAAATGCTAAGCGCTAAGAGGCCTACATTGGGAAAAAGAATATCTTCAAATAAAAACTACACAGATGCATTCTGTGAAACTTATTTCTGATCTGTAAATACAGTTAACAGAGATAAAACATATTTTTGATTGAGCAGTTATGAAACACTCTTTTTGTAGAAAATGCAAGTGGAGATTCGGAGCGCTAAGAGGGAAATAGTGGTAAAAGGAATGTCTTCAAATATAAACTACCAGAATCATTCGGTGAAAATTCTTTCTGATCTGTGCATTCAGCTAACAGAGTTAAACCATACTTTTGATGGAGCAGATCTGAACACTCTTTCTGTAGAAAATGCAACTGGACATTTGGAGCGCTAAGAGCGTAGTAGTGGAAAAAGGAATATATTCAAATATAAACTACACAGAAGCATTCTGTGAAACTTCTTTCTGATCTGAGCATTCAGCTAACAGAGTTAAACCATACTTTTGATTGAGCAGTTTTGAAACACTCTGTCTGTAGAAAATGCAACTGGACATTCGTAGCGCTAAGGGGGTAATAGTGGAAAAAAGAATATGTTCAAATATAAACTACACAGAAGCATTGTATGAAACTTCTTTCTGTTCTGTGCATTCAACAAACAGAGTTGAACCTTACTTTTGATTGAGCCGTTCTGAAACACTCTTTCTGTAGAAACTGCAATTGGACATTCTGAGCGCTAAGAGGCCTATATTGGGAAAAAGCATGTCTACAAATAAAAACTACACAGAAGAATTGTGTGAAACTTCTTTCTGTTCTGTTTGTTCAACAAAAAGAGTTGAACCTTAGTTTTGATTGAGCCGTTCTGAAACACTCTTTCTGTAGAAAATACAAGTGGAGATTCGGAGCGCTAAGAGGGTAATAGTGGAAAAAGGAATGTCTCCAAATATAAACTACACAGAATCATTCTGTGAAACTTCTTTCTGATCTGTGCATTCAGCTAACAGAGTTAAACCATACTTTTGATTGAGCAGATCTGAACACTCTTTCTTTAGAAAATGCAACTGGACATTTGGAGCGCTAAGAGAGTAGTAGTCGAAAAAGGAATATATTCAAATATAAACTACACAGAAGCATTCTGTGAAACTTCTTTCTGATCTGAGCATTCAGCTAACAGAGTTAAACCATACTTTTGATTGAGCAGTTTTGAAACACTCTGTCTGTAGAAAATGCAACTGGACATTCGTAGCGCTAAGTGGGTAATAGTGGAAAAAAAATATGTTCAAATATAAACTACACAGAAGCATTGTATGAAACTTCTTTCTGTTCTGTGCATTCAACTAACAGAGTTGAACCTTACTTTTGATTGAGCCTTTCTGAAACACTCTTTCTGTAGAAACTGCAATTGGACATTCTGAGCGCTAAGAGGCCTCTATTGGGAAAAATAATATCTTCAAATAAAAACTACACAGAAGCATTGTGTGAAACTTATTTCTGATATGTTCATTAAGCTAACAGAGTTAAACCATACTTTTGATTGCGCAGTTCTGAACAGTCTTTCTGTAGAAAATGCAAGTGGACATTCGGAGCGCTAAGAGGGTAATAGTGGAAAAAGGAATATATTCAAATATAAACTACACAGTAGCATTCTGTGAAAATTCTTTCTGTTCTGTGCATTCAACTAACAGAGTTGAACCTTACTTTTGATTGAGCCGTTCTGAAAAACTCTTTCTGTAGAAACTGCAATTGGACATGCTAAGAGCTAAGAGGCCTACATTGGGAAAAAGAATATCTTCAAATAAAAACTACACAGATGCATTCTGTGAAACTTATTTCTGATCTGTAAATTCAGTTAACAGAGATAAAACATATTTTTGATTGAGCAGTTATGAAACACTCTTTTTGTAGAAAATGCAAGTGGAGATTCGGAGCGCTAAGAGGGTAATAGTGGAAAAAGGAATGTCTTCAAATATAAACTACACAGAATCATTCGGTGAAACTTCTTTCTGATCTGTGCATTCAGCTAACAGAGTTAAACCATATTTTTGATTGAGCAGATCTGAACACTCTTTCTGTAGAAAATGCAACTGGACATTTGGAGCGCTAAGAGCGTAGTAGTGGAAAAAGAATATATTAAAATATAAACTACACAGAAGCATTCTGTGAAACTTCTTTCTGATCTGAGCATTCAGCTAACAGAGTTAAACCATACTTTTGATTGAGCAGTTTTGAAACACTCTGTCTGTAGAAAATGCAACTGGACATTCCTAGCGCTAAGTGGGTAATAGTGGAAAAAAGAATATGTTCAAATATAAACTACACAGAAGCATTGTATGAAACTTCTTTCTGTTCTGTGCATTCAACTAACAGAGTTGAACCTTACTTTTGATTGAGCCGTTCTGAAACACTCTTTCTGTAGAAACTGCAATTGGACATTCTGAGCGCTAAGAGGCCTATATTGGGAAAAAGAATGTCTACAAATAAAAACTACACAGAAGAATTGTGTGAAAATTCTTTCTGTTCTGTTTGTTCAACTAAAAGAGTTGAACCTTAGTTTTGATTGAGCCGTTCTGAAACACTCTTTCTGTAGAAAATGCAAGTGGAGATTCGGAGCGCTAAGAGGGTAATAGTGGAAAAAGGAATGTCTCCAAATATAAACTACACAGAATCATTCTGTGAAACTTCTTTCTGATCTGTGCATTCAGCTAACAGAGTTAAACCATACTTTTGATTGAGCAGATCTGAACAATCTTTCTGTAGAAAATGCAACTGGACATTTGGAGCGCTAAGAGAGTAGTAGTGGAAAAAGGAATATATTCAAATATAAACTACACAGAAGCATTCTGTGAAACTTCTTTCTGATCTGAGCATTCAGCTAACAGAGTTAAACCATACTATTGATTGAGCAGTTTTGAAACACTCTGTCTGTAGAAAATGCAACTGGACATTCGTAGCGCTAAGTGGGTAATAGTGGAAAAAAGAATATGTTCAAATATAAACTACACAGAAGCATTGTATGAAACTTCTTTCTGTTCTGTGCATTCAACTAACAGAGTTGAACCTTACTTTTGATTGAGCCTTTCTGAAACACTCTTTCTGTAGAAACTGCAATTGGACATTCTGAGCGCTAAGAGGCATATATTGGGAAAAATAATATCTTCAAATAAAATCTACACAGAAGCATTGTGTGAAACTTATTTCTGATATGTTCATTAAGCTAACAGAGTTAAACCATACTTTTGATTGCACAGTTCTGAACACTCTTTCTGTAGAAAATGCAAGTGGACATTCGGAGCGCTAAGAGGGTAATAGTGGAAAAAGGAATATATTCAAATATAAACTACACAGTAGCATTCTGTGAAAATTCTTTCTGTTCTGTGCATTCAACTAACAGAGTTGAACCTTACTTTTCATTGAGCCGTTCTGAAACACTCTTTCTGTAGAAACTGCAATTGGACATGCTAAGCGCTAAGAGGCCTACATTGGGAAAAAGAATATCTTCAAATAAAAACTACACAGATGCATTCTGTGAAACTTATTTCTGATCTGTAAATTCAGTTAACAGAGATAAAACATATTTTTGATTGAGCAGTTATGAAACACTCTTTTTGTAGAAAATGCAAGTGGAGATTCGGAGCGCTAAGAGGGTAATAGTGGAAAAAGGAATGTCTTCAAATATAAACTACACAGAATCATTCGGTGAAACTTCTTTCTGATATGTGCATTCAGTTAACAGAGTTAAACCATATTTTTGATTGAGCAGATCTGAACACTCTTTCTGTAGAAAACGCAACTGGACATTTGGAGCGCTAAGAGCGTAGTAGTGGAAAAAGGAATATATTCAAATATAAACTACACAGAAGCATTCTGTGAAACTTCTTTCTGATCTGAGCATTCAGCTAACAGAGGTAAACCATACTTTTGATTGAGCAGTTTTGAAACACTCTGTCTGTAGAAAATGCAACTGGACATTCGTAGCGCTAAGTGGGTAATAGTGGAAAAAAGAATATGTTCAAATATAAACTACACAGAGGCATTGTATGAAACTTCTTTCTGTTCTGTGCATTCAACTAACAGAGTTGAACCTTACTTTTCATTGAGCCGTTCTGAAACACTCTTTCTGTAGAAACTGCAATTGGACATTCTGAGCGCTAAGAGGCCTATATTGGGAAAAAGAATGTCTACAAATAAAAACTACACAGAAGAATTGTGTGAAACTTCTTTCTGTTCTGTTTGTTCAACTAAAAGAGTTGAACCTTAGTTTTGATTGAGCCGTTCTGAAACACTCTTTCTGTAGAAAATGCAAGTGGAAATTCGGAGCGCTAAGAGGGTAATAGTGGAAAAAGGAATGTCTCCAAATATAAACTACACAGAATCATTCTGTGAAACTTCTTTCTGATCTGTGCATTCAGGTAACAGAGTTAAACCATACTTTTGATTGAGCATATCTGAACACTCTTTCTGTAGAAAATGCAACTGGACATTTGGAGCGCTAAGAGAGTAGTAGTGGAAAAAGGAATATATTCCAATATAAACTACACAGAAGCACTCTGTGAAACTTCTTTCTGATCTGAGCATTCAGCTAACAGAGTTAAACCATACTTTTGATTGAGCAGTTTTGAAACACTCTGTCTGTATAAAATGCAACTGGACATTCGTAGCTCTAAGTGGGTAATAGTGGAAAAAAGAATATGTTCAAATATAAACTACACAGAAGCATTGTATGAAACTTCTTTCTGTTCTGTGCATTCAACTAACAGAGTTGAACCTTACTTTTGATTGAGCCTTTCTGAAACACTCTTTCTGTAGAAACTGCAATTGGAGATTCTGAGCGCTAAGAGGCCTCTATTGGGAAAAATAATATCTTCAAATAAAAACTACACAGAAGCATTGTGTGAAACTTATTTCTGATATGTTCATTAAGCTAACAGAGTTAAACCATACTTTTGATTGCGCAGTTCTGAACACTTTTTCTGTAGAAAATGCAAGTGGACATTCGGAGCGCTGAGAGGGTAATAGTGGAAAAAGGAATATATTCAAATATAAACTACACAGTAGCATTCTGTGAAAATTCTTTCTGTTCTGTGCATTCAACTAACAGAGTTGAACCTTACTTTTCATTGAGCCGTTCTGAAAAACTATTTCTGTAGGAACTGCAATTGGACATGCTAAGCGCTAAGAGGCCTACATTGGGAAAAAGAATATCTTCAAATAAAAACTACACAGATGCATTCTGTGAAACTTATTTCTGATCTGTAAATTCAGTTAACAGAGATAAAATATATTTTTGATTGAGCAGTTATGAAACACTCTTTTTGTAGAAAATGCAAGTGGAGATTCGGAGCGCTAAGTGGGTAATAGTGGAAAAAGGAATGTCTTCAAATATAAACTACACAGAATCATTCGGTGAAACTTCTTTCTGATCTGTGCATTCAGTTAACAGAGTTAAACCATATTTTTGATTGAGCAGATCTGAACACTCTTTCTGTAGAAAATGCAACTGGACATTTGGAGCGCTAAGAGCGTAGTAGTGGAAAAAGCAATATATTCAAATATAAACTACACAGAAGCATTCTGTGAAACTTCTTTCTGATCTGAGCATTCAGCTAACAGAGTTAAACCATACTTTTGATTGAGCAGTTTTGAAACACTCTGTCTGTAGAAAATGCAACTGGACATTCGTAGCGCTAAGTGGGTAATAGTGGAAAAAAGAATATGTTCAAATATAAACTACACAGAAGCATTGTATGAAACTTCTTTCTGTTCTGTGCATTCAACTAACAGAGTTGAACCTTACTTTTGATTGAGCCGTTCTGAAACACTCTTTCTGTAGAAACTGCAATTGGACATTCTGAGCGCTAAGAGTCCTATATTGGGAAAAAGAATGTCTACAAATAAAAACTACACAGAAGAATTGTGTGAAACTTCTTTCTGTTCTGTTTGTTCAACTAAAAGAGTTGAACCTTAGTTTTGATTGAGCCGTTCTGAAACACTCTTTCTGAAGAAAATGCAAGTGGAGATTCGGAGCGCTAAGAGGGTAATAGTGGAAAAAGGAATGTCTCCAAATATAAACTACACAGAATCATTCTGTGAAACTTCTTTCTGATCTGTGCATTCAGCTAACAGAGTTAAACCATACTTTTGATTGAGCAGATCTGAACAATCTTTCTGTAGAAAATGCAACTGGACATTTGGAGCGCTAAGAGAGTAGTAGTGGAAAAAGGAATATATTCAAATATAAACTACACAGAAGCATTCTGTGAAACTTCTTTCTGATCTGAGCATTCAGCTAACAGAGTTAAACCATACTATTGATTGAGCAGTTTTGAAACACTCTGTCTGTAGAAAATGCAACTGGACATTCGTAGCGCTAAGTGGGTAATAGTGGAAAAAAGAATATGTTCAAATATAAACTACACAGAAGCATTGTATGAAACTTCTTTCTGTTCTGTGCATTCAACTAACAGAGTTGAACCTTACTTTTGATTGAGCCTTTCTGAAACACTCTTTCTGTAGAAACTGCAATTGGACATTCTGAGCGCTAAGAGGCATATATTGGGAAAAATAATATCTTCAAATAAAATCTACACAGAAACATTGTGTGAAACTTATTTCTGATATGTTCATTAAGCTAACAGAGTTAAACCATACTTTTGATTGCACAGTTCTGAACACTCTTTCTGTAGAAAATGCAAGTGGTCATTCGGAGCGCTAAGAGGGTAATAGTGGAAAAAGGAATATATTCAAATATAAACTACACAGTAGCATTCTGTGAAAATTCTTTCTGTTCTGTGCATTCAACTAACAGAGTTGAACCTTACTTTTCATTGAGCCGTTCTGAAACACTCTTTCTGTATAAACTGCAATTGGACATGCTAAGCGCTAAGAGGCCTACATTGGGAAAAAGAATATCTTCAAATAAAAACTACACAGATGCATTCTGTGAAACTTATTTCTGATCTGTAAATTCAGTTAACAGAGATAAAACATATTTTTGATTGAGCAGTTATGAAACACTCTTTTTGTAGAAAATGCAAGTGGAGATTCGGAGCGCTAAGAGGGTAATAGTGGAAAAAGGAATGTCTTCAAATATAAACTACACAGAATCATTCGGTGAAACTTCTTTCTGATATGTGCATTCAGTTAACAGAGTTAAACCATATTTTTGATTGAGCAGATCTGAACACTCTTTCTGTAGAAAATGCAACTGGACATTTGTAGCGCTAAGAGCGTAGTAGTGGAAAAAGGAATATATTCAAATATAAACTACACAGAAGCATTCTGTGAAACTTCTTTCTGATCTGAGCATTCAGCTAACAGAGTTAAACCATACTTTTGATTGAGCAGTTTTGAAACACTCTGTCTGTAGAAAATGCAACTGGACATTCGTAGCGCTAAGTGGGTAATAGTGGAAAAAAGAATATGTTCAAATATAAACTACACAGAAGCATTGTATGAAACTTCTTTCTGTTCTGTGCATTCAACTAACAGAGTTGAACCTTACTTTTGATTGAGCCGTTCTGAAACACTCTTTCTGTAGAAACTGCAATTGGACATTCTGAGCGCTAAGAGGCCTATATTGGGAAAAAGAATGTCTACAAATAAAAACTACACAGAAGAATTGTGTGAAACTTCTTTCTGTTCTGTTTGTTCAACTAAAAGAGTTGAACCTTAGTTTTGATTGAGCCGTTCTGAAACACTCTTTCTGTAGAAAATGCAAGTGGAGATTCAGAGCGCTAAGAGGGTAATAGTGGAAAAAGGAATGTCTCCAAATATAAACTACACAGAATCATTCTGTGAAACTTCTTTCTGATCTGTGCATTCAGCTAACAGAGTTAAACCATACTTTTGATTGAGCAGATCTGAACACTCTTTCTGTAGAAAATGCAACTGGACATTTGGAGCGCTAAGAGAGTAGTAGTGGAAAAAGGAATATATTCAAATATAAACTACACAGAAGCATTCTGTGAAACTTCTTTCTGATCTGAGCATTCAGCTAACAGAGTTAAACCATACTTTTGATTGAGCAGTTTTGAAACACTCTGTCTGTAGAAAATGCAACTGGACATTCGTAGCGCTAAGTGGGTAATAGTGGAAAACAGAATATGTTCAAATATAAACTACACAGAAGCATTGTATGAAACTTCTTTCTGTTCTGTGCATTCAACTAACAGAGTTGAACCTTACTTTTGATTGAGCCTTTCTGAAACACTCTTTCTGTAGAAACTGCAATTGGACATTCTGAGCGCTAAGAGGCCTCTATTGGTAAAAATAATATCTTCAAATAAAAACTACACAGAAGCATTGTGTGAAACTTATTTCTGATATGTTCATTAAGCTAACAGAGTTAAACCATACATTTGATAGCGCAGTTCTGAACACTCTTTCTGTAGAAAATGCAAGTGGACATTCGGAGCGCTAAGAGGGTAATAGTGGAAAAAGGAATATATTCAAATATAAACTACACAGTAGCATTCTGTGAAAATACTTTCTGTTCTGTGCATTCAACTAACAGAGTTGAACCTTACTTTTGATTGAGCCGTTCTGAAACACTCTTTCTGTAGAAACTGCAATTGGACATGCTAAGCGCTAAGAGGCCTACATTGGGAAAAAGAATATCTTCAAATAAAAACTACACAGATGCATTCTGTGAAACTTATTTCTGATCTGTAAATTCAGTTAACAAAGATAAAACATATTTTTGATTGAGCAGTTATGAAACACTCTTTTTGTAGAAAATGCAAGTGGAGATTCGGAGCGCTAAGTGGGTAATAGTGGAAAAAGGAATGTCTTCAAATATAAACTACACAGAATCATTCGGTGAAACTTCTTTCTGATCTGTGCATTCAGTTAACAGAGTTAAACCATATTTTTGATTGAGCAGATCTGAACACTCTTTCTGTAGAAAATGCAACTGGACATTTGGAGCGCTAAGAGCGTAGTAGTGGAAAAAGGAATATATTCAAATATAAACTACACAGAAGCATTCTGTGAAACTTCTTTCTGATCTGAGCATTCAGCTAACAGAGTTAAACCATACTTTTGATTGAGCAGTTTTGAAACACTCTGTCTGTAGAAAATGCAACTGGACATTCGTAGCGCTAAGTGGGTAATAGTGGAAAAAAGAATATGTTCAAATATAAACTACACAGAAGCATTGTATGAAACTTCTTTCTGTTCTGTGCATTCAACTAACAGAGTTGAACCTTACTTTTGATTGAGCCTTTCTGAAACACTCTTTCTGTAGAAACTGCAATTGGACATTCTGAGCGCTAAGAGGCCTCTATTGGGAAAAATAATATCTTCAAATAAAAACTACACAGAAGCATTGTGTGAAACTTATTTCTGATATGTTCATTAAGCTAACAGAGTTAAACCATACTTTTGATTGCGCAGTTCTGAACACTCTTTCTGTAGAAAATGCAAGTGGACATTCGGAGCGCTAAGAGGGTAATAGTGGAAAAAGGAATATATTCAAATATAAACTACACAGTAGCATTCTGTGAAAATTCTTTCTTTTCTGTGCATTCAACTAACAGAGTTGAACCTTACTTTTGATTGAGCCGTTCTGAAGCACTCTTTCTGTAGAAACTGCAATTGGACATGCTAAGCGCTAAGAGGCCTACATTGGGAAAAAGAATATCTTCAAATAAAAACTACACAGATGCATTCTGTGAAATTTATTTCTGATCTGTAAATTCAGTTAACAGAGATAAAACATATTTTTGAGCAGTTATGAAACACTCTTTTTGTAGAAAATGCAAGTGGATATTCAGAGCGCTAAGAGGGTAATAGTGGAAAAAGGAATGTCTTCAAATATAAACTACACAGAATCATTCGGTGAAACTTCTTTCTGATCTGTGCATTCAGTTAACAGAGTTAAACCATATTTTTGATTGAGCAGATCTGAACACTCTTTCTGTAGAAAATGCAACTGGACATTTGGAGCGCTAAGAGCGTAGTAGTGGAAAAAGGAATATATTCAAATATAAACTACACAGAAGCATTCTGTGAAACTTCTTTCTGATCTGAGCATTCAGCTAACAGAGTTAAACCATACTTTTGATTGAGCAGTTTTGAAACACTCTGTCTGTAGAAAATGCAACTGGACATTCGTAGCGCTAAGTGGGTAATAGTGGAAAAAAGAATATGTTCAAATATAAACTACACAGAAGCATTGTATGAAACTTCTTTCTGTTCTGTGCATTCAACTAACAGAGTTGAACCTTACTTTTGATTGAGCCGTTCTGAAACACTCTTTCTGTAGAAACTGCAATTGGACATTCTGAGCGCTAAGAGTCCTACATTGGGAAAAAGAATGTCTACAAATAAAAACTACACAGAAGAATTGTGTGAAACTTCTTTCTGTTCTGTTTGTTCAACTAAAAGAGTTGAACCTTAGTTTTGATTGAGCCGTTCTGAAACACTCTTTCTGAAGAAAATGCAAGTGGAGATTCGGAGCGCTAAGAGGGTAATAGTGGAAAAAGGAATGTCTCCAAATATAAACTACACAGAATCATTCTGTGAAACTTCTTTCTGATCTGTGCATTCAGCTAACAGAGTTAAACCATACTTTTGATTGAGCAGATCTGAACAATCTTTCTGTAGAAAATGCAACTGGACATTTGGAGCGCTAAGAGAGTAGTAGTGGAAAAAGGAATATATTCAAATATAAACTACACAGAAACATTCTGTGAAACTTCTTTCTGATCTGAGCATTCAGCTAACAGAGTTAAACCATACTATTGATTGAGCAGTTTTGAAACACTCTGTCTGTAGAAAATGCAACTGGACATTCGTAGCGCTAAGTGGGTAATAGTGGAAAAAAGAATATGTTCAAATATAAACTACACAGAAGCATTGTATGAAACTTCTTTCTGTTCTGTGCATTCAACTAACAGAGTTGAACCTTACTTTTGATTGAGCCTTTCTGAAACACTCTTTCTGTAGAAACTGCAATTGGACATTCTGAGCGCTAAGAGGCCTCTATTGGGAAAAATAATATCTTCAAATAAAAACTACACAGAAGCATTGTGTGAAACTTATTTCTGATATGTTCATTAAGCTAACAGAGTTAAACCATACTTTTGATTGCGCAGTTCTGAACACTCTTTCTGTAGAAAATGCAAGTGGACATTCGGAGCGCTATGAGGGTAATAGTGGAAAAAGGAATATATTCAAATATAAACTACACAGTAGCATTCTGTGAAAATTCTTTCTTTTCTGTGCATTCAACTAACAGAGTTGAACCTTACTTTTGATTGAGCCGTTCTGAAACACTCTTTCTGTAGAAACTGCAATTGGACATGCTAAGCGCTAAGAGGCCTACATTGGGAAAAAGAATATCTTCAAATAAAAACTACACAGATGCATTCTGTGAAACTTATTTCTGATCTGTAAATTCAGTTAACAGAGATAAAACATATTTTTGAGCAGTTATGAAACACTCTTTTTGTAGAAAATGCAAGTGGATATTCAGAGCGCTAAGAGGGTAATAGTGGAAAAAGGAATGTCTTCAAATATAAACTACACAGAATCATTCGGTGAAACTTTTTTCTGATCTGTGCATTCAGTTAACAGAGTTAAACCATATTTTTGATTGAGCAGATCTGAACACTCTTTCTGTAGAAAATGCAACTGGACATTTGGAGCGCTAAGAGCGTAGTAGTGGAAAAAGGAATATATTCAAATATAAACTACACAGAAGCATTCTGTGAAACTTCTTTCTGATCTGAGCATTCAGCTAACAGAGTTAAACCATACTTTTGATTGAGCAGTTTTGAAACACTCTGTCTGTAGAAAATGCAACTGGACATTCGTAGCGCTAAGTGGGTAATAGTGGAAAAAAGAATATGTTCAAATATAAACTACACAGAAGCATTGTATGAAACTTCTTTCTGTTCTGTGCATTCAACTAACAGAGTTGAACCTTACTTTTGATTGAGCCGTTCTGAAACACTCTTTCTGTAGAAACTGCAATTGGACATTCTGAGCGCTAAGAGTCCTATATTGGGAAAAAGAATGTCTACAAATAAAAACTACACAGAAGAATTGTGTGAAACTTCTTTCTGTTCTGTTTGTTCAACTAAAAGAGTTGAACCTTAGTTTTGATTGAGCCGTTCTGAAACACTCTTTCTGAAGAAAATGCAAGTGGAGATTCGGAGCGCTAAGAGGGTAATAGTGGAAAAAGGAATGTCTCCAAATATAAACTACACAGAATCATTCTGTGAAACTTCTTTCTGATCTGTGCATTCAGCTAACAGAGTTAAACCATACTTTTGATTGAGCAGATCTGAACAATCTTTCTGTAGAAAATGCAACTGGACATTTGGAGCGCTAAGAGAGTAGTAGTGGAAAAAGGAATATATTCAAATATAAACTACACAGAAGCATTCTGTGAAACTTCTTTCTGATCTGAGCATTCAGCTAACAGAGTTAAACCATACTATTGATTGAGCAGTTTTGAAACACTCTGTCTGTAGAAAATGCAACTGGACATTCGTAGCGCTAAGTGGGTAATAGTGGAAAAAAGAATATGTTCAAATATAAACTACACAGAAGCATTGTATGAAACTTCTTTCTGTTCTGTGCATTCAACTAACAGAGTTGAACCTTACTTTTGATTGAGCCTTTCTGAAACACTCTTTCTGTAGAAACTGCAATTGGACATTCTGAGCGCTAAGAGGCATATATTGGGAAAAATAATATCTTCAAATAAAATCTACACAGAAGCATTGTGTGAAACTTATTTCTGATATGTTCATTAAGCTAACAGAGTTAAACCATACTTTTGACTGCACAGTTCTGAACACTCTTTCTGTAGAAAATGCAAGTGGACATTCGGAGCGCTAAGAGGGTAATAGTGGAAAAAGGAATATATTCAAATATAAACTACACAGTAGCATTCTGTGAAAATTCTTTCTGTTCTGTGCATTCAACTAACAGAGTTGAACCTTACTTTTCATTGAGCCGTTCTGAAACACTCTTTCTGTAGAAACTGCAATTGGACATGCTAAGCGCTAAGAGGCCTACATTGGGAAAAAGAATATCTTCAAATAAAAACTACACAGATGCATTCTGTGAAACTTATTTCTGATCTGTAAATTCAGTTAACAGAAATAAAACATATTTTTGATTGAGCAGTTATGAAACACACTTTTTGTAGAAAATGCAAGTGGAGATTCGGAGCGCTAAGAGGGTAATAGTGGAAAAAGGAATGTCTTCAAATATAAACTACACAGAATCATTCGGTGAAACTTCTTTCTGATATGTGCATTCAGTTAACAGAGTTAAACCATATTTTTGATTGAGCAGATCTGAACACTCTTTCTGTAGAAAATGCAACTGGACATTTGTAGCGCTAAGAGCGTAGTAGTGGAAAAAGGAATATATTCAAATATAAACTACACAGAAGCATTCTGTGAAACTTCTTTCTGATCTGAGCATTCAGCTAACAGAGTTAAACCATACTTTTGATTGAGCAGTTTTGAAACACTCTGTCTGTAGAAAATGCAACTGGACATTCGTAGCGCTAAGTGGGTAATAGTGGAAAAAAGAATATGTTCAAATATAAACTACACAGAAGCATTGTATGAAACTTCTTTCTGTTCTGTGCATTCAACTAACAGAGTTGAACCTTACTTTTGATTGAGCCGTTCTGAAACACTCTTTCTGTAGAAACTGCAATTGGACATTCTGAGCGCTAAGAGTCCTATATTGGGAAAAAGAATGTCTACAAATAAAAACTACACAGAAGAATTGTGTGAAACTTCTTTCTGTTCTGTTTGTTCAACTAAAAGAGTTGAACCTTAGTTTTGATTGAGCCGTTCTGAAACACTCTTTCTGAAGAAAATGCAAGTGGAGATTCGGAGCGCTAAGAGGGTAATAGTGGAAAAAGGAATGTCTCCAAATATAAACTACACAGAATCATTCTGTGAAACTTCTTTCTGATCTGTGCATTCAGCTAACAGAGTTAAACCATACTTTTGATTGAGCAGATCTGAACAATCTTTCTGTAGAAAATGCAACTGGACATTTGGAGCGCTAAGAGAGTAGTAGTGGAAAAAGGAATATATTCAAATATAAACTACACAGAAGCATTCTGTGAAACTTCTTTCTGATCTGAGCATTCAGCTAACAGAGTTAAACCATACTATTGATTGAGCAGTTTTGAAACACTCTGTCTGTAGAAAATGCAACTGGACATTCGTAGCGCTAAGTGGGTAATAGTGGAAAAAAGAATATGTTCAAATATAAACTACACAGAAGCATTGTATGAAACTTCTTTCTGTTCTGTGCATTCAACTAACAGAGTTGAACCTTACTTTTGATTGAGCCTTTCTGAAACACTCTTTCTGTAGAAACTGCAATTGGACATTCTGAGCGCTAAGAGGCATATATTGGGAAAAATAATATCTTCAAATAAAATCTACACAGAAGCATTGTGTGAAACTTATTTCTGATATGTTCATTAAGCTAACAGAGTTAAACCATACCTTTGATTGCACAGTTCTGAACACTCTTTCTGTAGAAAATGCAAGTGGACATTCGGAGCGCTAAGAGGGTAATAGTGGAAAAAGGAATATATTCAAATATAAACTACACAGTAGCATTCTGTGAAAATTCTTTCTGTTCTGTGCATTCAACTAACAGAGTTGAACCTTACTTTTCATTGAGCCGTTCTGAAACACTCTTTCTGTAGAAACTGCAATTGGACATGCTAAGCGCTAAGAGGCCTACATTGGGAAAAAGAATATCTTCAAATAAAAACTACACAGATGCATTCTGTGAAACTTATTTCTGATCTGTAAATTCAGTTAACAGAGATAAAACATATTTTTGATTGAGCAGTTATGAAACACTCTTTTTGTAGAAAATGCAAGTGGAGATTCGGAGCGCTAAGAGGGTAATAGTGGAAAAAGGTATGTCTTCAAATATAAACTACACAGAATCATTCGGTGAAACTTCTTTCTGATCTGTGCATTCAGTTAACAGAGTTAAACCATATTTTTGATTGAGCAGATCTGAACACTCTTTCTGTAGAAAATGCAACTGGACATTTGTAGCGCTAAGAGCGTAGTAGTGGAAAAAGGAATATATTCAAATATAAACTACACAGAAGCATTCTGTGAAACTTCTTTCTGATCTGAGCATTCAGCTAACAGAGTTAAACCATACTTTTGATTGAGCAGTTTTGAAACACTCTGTCTGTAGAAAATGCAACTGGACATTCATAGCGCTAAGTGGGTAATAGTGGAAAAAAGAATATGTTCAAATATAAACTACACAGAAGCATTGTATGAAACTTCTTTCTGTTCTGTGCATTCAACTAACAGAGTTGAACCTTACTTTTGATTGAGCCTTTCTGAAACACTCTTTCTGTAGAAACTGCAATTGGACATTCTGAGCGCTAAGAGGCCTCTATTGGGAAAAATAATATCTTCAAATAAAAACTACACAGAAGCATTGTGTGAAACTTATTTCTGATATGTTCATTAAGCTAACAGAGTTAAACCATACTTTTGATTGCGCAGTTCTGAACACTCTTTCTGTAGAAAATGCAAGTGGACTTTCGGAGCGCTAAGAGGGTAATAGTGGAAAAAGGAATATATTCAAATATAAACTACACAGTAGCATTCTGTGAAAATTCTTTCTGTTCTGTGCATTCAACTAACAGAGTTGAACCTTACTTTTGATTGAGCCGTTCTGAAAAACTCTTTCTGTAGAAACTGCAATTGGACAGGCTAAGCGCTAAGAGGCCTACATTGGGAAAAAGAATATCTTCAAATAAAAACTACACAGATGCATTCTGTGAAACTTATTTCTGATCTGTAAATTCAGTTAACAAAGATAAAACATATTTTTGATTGAGCAGTTATGAAACACTCTTTTTGTAGAAAATGCAAGTGAAGATTCGGAGCGCTAAGAGGGTAATAGTGGAAAAAGGAATGTCTTCAAATATAAACTACACAGAATCATTCGGTGAAACTTCTTTCTGATCTGTGCATTCAGTTAACAGAGTTAAACCATATTTTTGATTGAGCAGATCTGAACACTCTTTCTGTAGAAAATGCAACTGGACATTTGGAGCGCTAAGAGCGTAGTAGTGGAAAAAGGAATATATTCAAATATAAACTACACAGAAGCATTCTGTGAAACTTCTTTCTGATCTGAGCATTCAGCTAAAAGAGTTAAACCATACTTTTGATTGAGCAGTTTTGAAACACTCTGTCTGTAGAAAATGCAACTGGACATTCGTAGCGCTAAGTGGGTAATAGTGGAAAAAAGAATATGTTCAAATATAAACTACACAGAAGCATTGTATGAAACTTCTTTCTGTTCTGTGCATTCAACTAACAGAGTTGAACCTTACTTTTGATTGAGCCGTTCTGAAACACTCTTTCTGTAGAAACTGCAATTGGACATTCTGAGCGCTAAGAGGCCTATATTGGGAAAAAGAATGTCTACAAATAAAAACTACACTGAAGAATTGTGTGAAACTTCTTTCTGTTCTGTTTGTTCAACTAAAAGAGTTGAACCTTAGTTTTGATTGAGCCGTTCTGAAACACTCTTTCTGAAGAAAATGCAAGTGGAGATTCGGAGCGCTAAGAGGGTAATAGTGGAAAAAGGAATGTCTCCAAATATAAACTACACAGAATCATTCTGTGAAACTTCTTTCTGATCTGTGCATTCAGCTAACAGAGTTAAACCATACTTTTGATTGAGCAGATCTGAACACTCTTTCTGTAGAAAATGCAACTGGACATTTGGAGCGCTAAGAGAGTAGTAGTGGAAAAAGGAATATATTCAAATATAAACTACACAGAAGCATTCTGTGAAACTTCTTTCTGATCTGAGCATTCAGCTAACAGAGTTAAACCATACTTTTGATTGAGCAGTTTTGAAACACTCTGTCTGTAGAAAATGCAACTGGACATTCGTAGCGCTAAGTGGGTAATAGTGGAAAAAAGAATATGTTCAAATATAAACTACACAGAAGCATTGTATGAAAATTCTTTCTGTTCTGTGCATTCAACTAACAGAGTTGAACCTTACTTTTGATTGAGCCTTTCTGAAACACTCTTTCTGTAGAAACTGCAATTGGACATTCTGAGCGCTAAGAGGCCTCTATTGGGAAAAATAATATCTTCAAATAAAAACTACGCAGAAGCATTGTGTGAAACTTATTTCTGATATGTTCATTAAGCTAACAGAGTAAAACCATACTTTTGATTGCGCAGTTCTGAACCCTCTTTCTGTAGAAAATGCAAGTGGACATTCGGAGCACTAAGAGGGTAATAGTGGAAAAAGGAATATATTCAAATATAAACTACACAGTAGCATTCTGTGAAAATTCTTTCTGTTCTGTGCATTCAACTAACAGAGTTGAACCTTACTTTTGATTGAGCCGTTCTGAAAAACTCTTTCTGTAGAAACTGCAATTGGACAGGCTAAGCGCTAAGAGGCCTACATTGGGAAAAAGAATATCTTCAAATAAAAACTACACAGATGCATTCTGTGAAACTTATTTCTGATCTGTAAATTCAGTTAACAAAGATAAAACATATTTTTGATTGAGCAGTTATGAAACACTCTTTTTGTAGAAAATGCAAGTGGAGATTCGGAGCGCTAAGAGGGTAATAGTGGAAAAAGGAATGTCTTCAAATATAAACTACACAGAATCATTCGGTGAAACTTCTTTCTGATCTGTGCATTCAGTTAACAGAGTTAAACCATATTTTTGATTGAGCAGATCTGAACACTCTTTCTGTAGAAAATGCAACTGGACATTTGGAGCGCTAAGAGCGTAGTAGTGGAAAAAGGAATATATTCAAATATAAACTACACAGAAGCATTCTGTGAAACTTCTTTCTGATCTGAGCATTCAGCTAACAGAGTTAAACCATACTTTTGATTGAGCAGTTTTGAAACACTCTGTCTGTAGAAAATGCAACTGGACATTCGTAGCGCTAAGTGGGTAATAGTGGAAAAAAGAATATGTTCAAATATAAACTACACAGAAGCATTGTATGAAACTACTTTCTGTTCTGTGCATTCAACTAACAGAGTTGAACCTTACTTTTGATTGAGCCTTTCTGAAACACTCTTTCTGTAGAAACTGCAATTGGACATTCTGAGCGCTAAGAGGCCTCTATTGGGAAAAATAATATCTTCAAATAAAAACTACACAGAAGCATTGTGTGAAACTTATTTCTGATATGTTCATTAAGCTAACAGAGTTAAACCATACTTTTGATTGCGCAGTTCTGAACACTCTTTCTGTAGAAAATGCAAGTGGACATTCGGAGCGCTAAGAGGGTAATAGTGGAAAAAGGAATATATTCAAATATAAACTACACAGTAGCATTCTGTGAAAATTCTTTCTTTTCTGTGCATTCAACTAACAGTGTTGAACCTTACTTTTGATTGAGCCGTTCTGAAGCACTCTTTCTGTAGAAACTGCAATTGGACATGCTAAGCGCTAAGAGGCCTACATTGGGAAAAAGAATATCTTCAAATAAAAACTACACAGATGCATTCTGTGAAATTTATTTCTGATCTGTAAATTCAGTTAACAGAGATAAAACATATTTTTGAGCAGTTATGAAACACTCTTTTTGTAGAAAATGCAAGTGGATATTCAGAGCGCTAAGAGGGTAATAGTGGAAAAAGGAATGTCTTCAAATATAAACTACACAGAATCATTCGGTGAAACTTCTTTCTGATCTGTGCATTCAGTTAACAGAGTTAAACCATATTTTTGATTGAGCAGATCTGAACACTCTTTCTGTAGAAAATGCAACTGGACATTTGGAGCGCTAAGAGCGTAGTAGTGGAAAAAGGAATATATTCAAATATAAACTACACAGAAGCATTCTGTGAAACTTCTTTCTGATCTGAGCATTCAGCTAACAGAGTTAAACCATACTTTTGATTGAGCAGTTTTGAAACACTCTGTCTGTAGAAAATGCAACTGGACATTCGTAGCGCTAAGTGGGTAATAGTGGAAAAAAGAATATGTTCAAATATAAACTACACAGAAGCATTGTATGAAACTTCTTTCTGTTCTGTGCATTCAACTAACAGAGTTGAACCTTACTTTTGATTGAGCCGTTCTGAAACACTCTTTCTGTAGAAACTGCAATTGGACATTCTGAGCGCTAAGAGTCCTACATTGGGAAAAAGAATGTCTACAAATAAAAACTACACAGAAGAATTGTGTGAAACTTCTTTCTGTTCTGTTTGTTCAACTAAAAGAGTTGAACCTTAGTTTTGATTCAGCCGTTCTGAAACACTCTTTCTGAAGAAAATGCAAGTGGAGATTCGGAGCGCTAAGAGGGTAATAGTGGAAAAAGGAATGTCTCCAAATATAAACTACACAGAATCATTCTGTGAAACTTCTTTCTGATCTGTGCATTCAGCTAACAGAGTTAAACCATACTTTTGATTGAGCAGATCTGAACAATCTTTCTGTAGAAAATGCAACTGGACATTTGGAGCGCTAAGAGAGTAGTAGTGGAAAAAGGAATATATTCAAATATAAACTACACAGAAGCATTCTGTGAAACTTCTTTCTGATCTGAGCATTCAGCTAACAGAGTTAAACCATACTATTGATTGAGCAGTTTTGAAACACTCTGTCTGTAGAAAATGCAACTGGACATTCGTAGCGCTAAGTGGGTAATAGTGGAAAAAAGAATATGTTCAAATATAAACTACACAGAAGCATTGTATGAAACTTCTTTCTGTTCTGTGCATTCAACTAACAGAGTTGAACCTTACTTTTGATTGAGCCGTTCTGAAACACTCTTTCTGTAGAAACTGCAATTGGACATTCTGAGCGCTAAGAGTCCTACATTGGGAAAAAGAATGTCTACAAATAAAAACTACACAGAAGAATTGTGTGAAACTTCTTTCTGTTCTGTTTGTTCAACTAAAAGAGTTGAACCTTAGTTTTGATTGAGCCGTTCTGAAACACTCTTTCTGAAGAAAATGCAAGTGGAGATTCGGAGCGCTAAGAGGGTAATAGTGGAAAAAGGAATGTCTCCAAATATAAACTACACAGAATCATTCTGTGAAACTTCTTTCTGATCTGTGCATTCAGCTAACAGAGTTAAACCATACTTTTGATTGAGCAGATCTGAACACTCTTTCTGTAGAAAATGCAACTGGACATTTGGAGCGCTAAGAGAGTAGTAGTGGAAAAAGGAATATATTCAAATATAAACTACACAGAAGCATTCTGTGAAACTTCTTTCTGATCTGAGCATTCAGCTAACAGAGTTAAACCATACTTTTGATTGAGCAGTTTTGAAACACTCTGTCTGTAGAAAATGCAACTGGACATTCGTAGCGCTAAGTGGGTAATAGTGGAAAAAAGAATATGTTCAAATATAAACTACACAGAAGCATTGTATGAAAATTCTTTCTGTTCTGTGCATTCAACTAACAGAGTTGAACCTTACTTTTGATTGAGCCTTTCTGAAACACTCTTTCTGTAGAAACTGCAATTGGACATTCTGAGCGCTAAGAGGCCTCTATTGGGAAAATTAATATCTTCAAATAAAAACTACGCAGAAGCATTGTGTGAAACTTATTTCTGATATGTTCATTAAGCTAACAGAGTTAAACCATACTTGTGATTGCGCAGTTCTGAACCCTCTTTCTGTAGAAAATGCAAGTGGACATTCGGAGCACTAAGAGGGTAATAGTGGAAAAAGGAATATATTCAAATATAAACTACACAGTAGCATTCTGTGAAAATTCTTTCTGTTCTGTGCATTCAACTAACAGAGTTGAACCTTACTTTTGATTGAGCCGTTCTGAAAAACTCTTTCTGTAGAAACTGCAATTGGACAGGCTAAGCGCTAAGAGGCCTACATTGGGAAAAAGAATATCTTCAAATAAAAACTACACAGATGCATTCTGTGAAACTTATTTCTGATCTGTAAATTCAGTTAACAGAGATAAAACATATTTTTGATTGAGCAGTTATGAAACACTCTTTTTGTAGAAAATGCAAGTGAAGATTCGGAGCGCTAAGAGGGTAATAGTGGAAAAAGGAATGTCTTCAAATATAAACTACACAGAATCATTCGGTGAAACTTCTTTCTGATCTGTGCATTCAGTTAACAGAGTTAAACCATATTTTTGATTGAGCAGATCTGAACACTCTTTCTGTAGAAAATGCAACTGGACATTTGGAGCGCTAAGAGCGTAGTAGTGGAAAAAGGAATATATTCAAATATAAACTACACAGAAGCATTCTGTGAAACTTCTTTCTGATCTGAGCATTCAGCTAACAGAGTTAAACCATACTTTTGATTGAGCAGTTTTGAAACACTCTGTCTGTAGAAAATGCAACTGGACATTCGTAGCGCTAAGTGGGTAATAGTGGAAAAAAGAATATGTTCAAATATAAACTACACAGAAGCATTGTATGAAACTTCTTTCTGTTCTGTGCATTCAACTAACAGAGTTGAACCTTACTTTTGATTGAGCCGTTCTGAAACACTCTTTCTGTAGAAACTGCAATTGGACATTCTGAGCGCTAAGAGGCCTATATTGGGAAAAAGAATGTCTACAAATAAAAACTACACAGAAGAATTGTGTGAAACTTCTTTCTGTTCTGTTTGTTCAACTAAAAGAGTTGAACCTTAGTTTTGATTGAGCCGTTCTGAAACACTCTTTCTGTAGAAAATGCAAGTGGAGATTCAGAGCGCTAAGAGGGTAATAGTGGAAAAAGGAATGTCTCCAAATATAAACTACACAGAATCATTCTGTGAAACTTCTTTCTGATCTGTGCATTCAGCTAACAGAGTTAAACCATACTTTTGATTGAGCAGATCTGAACACTCTTTCTGTAGAAAATGCAACTGGACATTTGGAGCGCTAAGAGAGTAGTAGTGGAAAAAGGAATATATTCAAATATAAACTACACAGAAGCATTCTGTGAAACTTCTTTCTGATCTGAGCATTCAGCTAACAGAGTTAAACCATACTTTTGATTGAGCAGTTTTGAAACACTCTGTCTGTAGAAAATGCAACTGGACATTCGTAGCGCTAAGTGGGTAATAGTGGAAAACAGAATATGTTCAAATATAAACTACACAGAAGCATTGTATGAAACTTCTTTCTGTTCTGTGCATTCAACTAACAGAGTTGAACCTTACTTTTGATTGAGCCTTTCTGAAACACTCTTTCTGTAGAAACTGCAATTGGACATTCTGAGCGCTAAGAGGCCTCTATTGGTAAAAATAATATCTTCAAATAAAAACTACACAGAAGCATTGTGTGAAACTTATTTCTGATATGTTCATTAAGCTAACAGAGTTAAACCATACATTTGATAGCGCAGTTCTGAACACTCTTTCTGTAGAAAATGCAAGTGGACATTCGGAGCGCTAAGAGGGTAATAGTGGAAAAAGGAATATATTCAAATATAAACTACACAGTAGCATTCTGTGAAAATTCTTTCTGTTCTGTGCATTCAACTAACAGAGTTGAACCTTACTTTTGATTGAGCCGTTCTGAAACACTCTTTCTGTAGAAACTGCAATTGGACATGCTAAGCGCTAAGAGGCCTACATTGGGAAAAAGAATATCTTCAAATAAAAACTACACAGATGCATTCTGTGAAACTTATTTCTGATCTGTAAATTCAGTTAACAAAGATAAAACATATTTTTGATTGAGCAGTTATGAAACACTCTTTTTGTAGAAAATGCAAGTGGAGATTCGGAGCGCTAAGAGGGTAATAGTGGAAAAAGGAATGTCTTCAAATATAAACTACACAGAATCATTCGGTGAAACTTCTTTCTGATCTGTGCATTCAGTTAACAGAGTTAAACCATATTTTTGATTGAGCAGATCTGAACACTCTTTCTGTAGAAAATGCAACTGGACATTTGGAGCGCTAAGAGCGTAGTAGTGGAAAAAGGAATATATTCAAATATAAACTACACAGAAGCATTCTGTGAAACTTCTTTCTGATCTGAGCATTCAGCTAACAGAGTTAAACCATACTTTTGATTGAGCAGTTTTGAAACACTCTGTCTGTAGAAAATGCAACTGGACATTGGTAGCGCTAAGTGGGTAATAGTGGAAAAAAGAATATGTTCAAATATAAACTACACAGAAGCATTGTATGAAACTACTTTCTGTTCTGTGCATTCAACTAACAGAGTTGAACCTTACTTTTGATTGAGCCTTTCTGAAACACTCTTTCTGTAGAAACTGCAATTGGACATTCTGAGCGCTAAGAGGCCTCTATTGGGAAAAATAATATCTTCAAATAAAAACTACACAGAAGCATTGTGTGAAACTTATTTCTGATATGTTCATTAAGCTAACAGAGTTAAACCATACTTTTGATTGCGCAGTTCTGAACACTCTTTCTGTAGAAAATGCAAGTGGACATTCGGAGCGCTAAGAGGGTAATAGTGGAAAAAGGAATATATTCAAATATAAACTACACAGTAGCATTCTGTGAAAATTCTTTCTTTTCTGTGCATTCAACTAACAGAGTTGAACCTTACTTTTGATTGAGCCGTTCTGAAGCACTCTTTCTGTAGAAACTGCAATTGGACATGCTAAGCGCTAAGAGGCCTACATTGGGAAAAAGAATATCTTCAAATAAAAACTACACAGATGCATTCTGTGAAATTTATTTCTGATCTGTAAATTCAGTTAACAGAGATAAAACATATTTTTGAGCAGTTATGAAACACTCTTTTTGTAGAAAATGCAAGTGGATATTCAGAGCGCTAAGAGGGTAATAGTGGAAAAAGGAATGTCTTCAAATATAAACTACACAGAATCATTCGGTGAAACTTCTTTCTGATCTGTGCATTCAGTTAACAGAGTTAAACCATATTTTTGATTGAGCAGATCTGAACACTCTTTCTGTAGAAAATGCAACTGGACATTTGGAGCGCTAAGAGCGTAGTAGTGGAAAAAGGAATATATTCAAATATAAACTACACAGAAGCATTCTGT
Organism: Symphalangus syndactylus; assembly: GCF_028878055.3. Lineage (NCBI taxonomy): Eukaryota > Metazoa > Chordata > Mammalia > Primates > Hylobatidae > Symphalangus > Symphalangus syndactylus. Next base: position 8,588,233 of record NC_072426.2, on the reverse strand, counting down.
GAAACTTCTTTCTGATCTGAGCATTCAGCTAACAGAGTTAAACCATACTTTTGATTGAGCAGTTTTGAAACACTCTGTCTGTAGAAAATGCAACTGGACATTCGTAGCGCTAAGTGGGTAATAGTGGAAAAAAGAATATGTTCAAATATAAACTACACAGAAGCATTGTATGAAACTTCTTTCTGTTCTGTGCATTCAACTAACAGAGTTGAACCTTACTTTTGATTGAGCCGTTCTGAAACACTCTTTCTGTAGAAACTGCAATTGGACATTCTGAGCGCTAAGAGTCCTACATTGGGAAAAAGAATGTCTACAAATAAAAACTACACAGAAGAATTGTGTGAAACTTCTTTCTGTTCTGTTTGTTCAACTAAAAGTGTTGAACCTTAGTTTTGATTGAGCCATTCTGAAACACTCTTTCTGAAGAAAATGCAAGTGGAGATTCGGAGCGCTAAGGGGGTAATAGTGGAAAAAGGAATGTCTCCAAATATAAACTACACAGAATCATTCTGTGAAACTTCTTTCTGATCTGTGCATTCAGCTAACAGAGTTAAACCATACTTTTGATTGAGCAGATCTGAACACTCTTTCTGTAGAAAATGCAACTGGACATTTGGAGCGCTAAGAGAGTAGTAGTGGAAAAAGGAATATATTCAAATATAAACTACACAGAAGCATTCTGTGAAACTTCTTTCTGATCTGAGCATTCAGCTAACAGAGTTAAACCATACTTTTGATTGAGCAGTTTTGAAACACTCTGTCTGTAGAAAATGCAACTGGACATTCGTAGCGCTAAGTGGGTAATAGTGGAAAAAAGAATATGTTCAAATATAAACTACACAGAAGCATTGTATGAAAATTCTTTCTGTTCTGTGCATTCAACTAACAGAGTTGAACCTTACTTTTGATTGAGCCTTTCTGAAACACTCTTTCTGTAGAAACTGCAATTGGACATTCTGAGCGCTAAGAGGCCTCTATTGGGAAAAATAATATCTTCAAATAAAAACTACGCAGAAGCATTGTGTGAAACTTATTTCTGATATGTTCATTAAGCTAACAGAGTTAAACCATACTTTTGATTGCGCAGTTCTGAACCCTCTTTCTGTAGAAAATGCAAGTGGACATTCGGAGCACTAAGAGGGTAATAGTGGAAAAAGGAATATATTCAAATATAAACTACACAGTAGCATTCTGTGAAAATTCTTTCTGTTCTGTGCATTCAACTAACAGAGTTGAACCTTACTTTTGATTGAGCCGTTCTGAAAAACTCTTTCTGTAGAAACTGCAATTGGACAGGCTAAGCGCTAAGAGGCCTACATTGGGAAAAAGAATATCTTCAAATAAAAACTACACAGATGCATTCTGTGAAACTTATTTCTGATCTGTAAATTCAGTTAACAGAGATAAAACATATTTTTGATTGAGCAGTTATGAAACACTCTTTTTGTAGAAAATGCAAGTGAAGATTCGGAGCGCTAAGAGGGTAATAGTGGAAAAAGGAATGTCTTCAAATATAAACTACACAGAATCATTCGGTGAAACTTCTTTCTGATCTGTGCATTCAGTTAACAGAGTTAAACCATATTTTTGATTGAGCAGATCTGAACACTCTTTCTGTAGAAAATGCAACTGGACATTTGGAGCGCTAAGAGCGTAGTAGTGGAAAAAGGAATATATTCAAATATAAACTACACAGAAGCATTCTGTGAAACTTCTTTCTGATCTGAGCATTCAGCTAACAGAGTTAAACCATACTTTTGATTGAGCAGTTTTGAAACACTCTGTCTGTAGAAAATGCAACTGGACATTCGTAGCGCTAAGTGGGTAATAGTGGAAAAAAGAATATGTTCAAATATAAACTACACAGAAGCATTGTATGAAACTTCTTTCTGTTCTGTGCATTCAACTAACAGAGTTGAACCTTACTTTTGATTGAGCCGTTCTGAAACACTCTTTCTGTAGAAACTGCAATTGGACATTCTGAGCGCTAAGAGGCCTATATTGGGAAAAAGAATGTCTACAAATAAAAACTACACAGAAGAATTGTGTGAAACTTCTTTCTGTTCTGTTTGTTCAACTAAAAGAGTTGAACCTTAGTTTTGATTGAGCCGTTCTGAAACACTCTTTCTGTAGAAAATGCAAGTGGAGATTCAGAGCGCTAAGAGGGTAATAGTGGAAAAAGGAATGTCTCCAAATATAAACTACACAGAATCATTCTGTGAAACTTCTTTCTGATCTGTGCATTCAGCTAACAGAGTTAAACCATACTTTTGATTGAGCAGATCTGAACACTCTTTCTGTAGAAAATGCAACTGGACATTTGGAGCGCTAAGAGAGTAGTAGTGGAAAAAGGAATATATTCAAATATAAACTACACAGAAGCATTCTGTGAAACTTCTTTCTGATCTGAGCATTCAGCTAACAGAGTTAAACCATACTTTTGATTGAGCAGTTTTGAAACACTCTGTCTGTAGAAAATGCAACTGGACATTCGTAGCGCTAAGTGGGTAATAGTGGAAAACAGAATATGTTCAAATATAAACTACACAGAAGCATTGTATGAAACTTCTTTCTGTTCTGTGCATTCAACTAACAGAGTTGAACCTTACTTTTGATTGAGCCTTTCTGAAACACTCTTTCTGTAGAAACTGCAATTGGACATTCTGAGCGCTAAGAGGCCTCTATTGGTAAAAATAATATCTTCAAATAAAAACTACACAGAAGCATTGTGTGAAACTTATTTCTGATATGTTCATTAAGCTAACAGAGTTAAACCATACATTTGATAGCGCAGTTCTGAACACTCTTTCTGTAGAAAATGCAAGTGGACATTCGGAGCGCTAAGAGGGTAATAGTGGAAAAAGGAATATATTCAAATATAAACTACACAGTAGCATTCTGTGAAAATTCTTTCTGTTCTGTGCATTCAACTAACAGAGTTGAACCTTACTTTTGATTGAGCCGTTCTGAAACACTCTTTCTGTAGAAACTGCAATTGGACATGCTAAGCGCTAAGAGGCCTACATTGGGAAAAAGAATATCTTCAAATAAAAACTACACAGATGCATTCTGTGAAACTTATTTCTGATCTGTAAATTCAGTTAACAAAGATAAAACATATTTTTGATTGAGCAGTTATGAAACACTCTTTTTGTAGAAAATGCAAGTGGAGATTCGGAGCGCTAAGAGGGTAATAGTGGAAAAAGGAATGTCTTCAAATATAAACTACACAGAATCATTCGGTGAAACTTCTTTCTGATCTGTGCATTCAGTTAACAGAGTTAAACCATATTTTTGATTGAGCAGATCTGAACACTCTTTCTGTAGAAAATGCAACTGGACATTTGGAGCGCTAAGAGCGTAGTAGTGGAAAAAGGAATATATTCAAATATAAACTACACAGAAGCATTCTGTGAAACTTCTTTCTGATCTGAGCATTCAGCTAACAGAGTTAAACCATACTTTTGATTGAGCAGTTTTGAAACACTCTGTCTGTAGAAAATGCAACTGGACATTGGTAGCGCTAAGTGGGTAATAGTGGAAAAAAGAATATGTTCAAATATAAACTACACAGAAGCATTGTATGAAACTACTTTCTGTTCTGTGCATTCAACTAACAGAGTTGAACCTTACTTTTGATTGAGCCTTTCTGAAACACTCTTTCTGTAGAAACTGCAATTGGACATTCTGAGCGCTAAGAGGCCTCTATTGGGAAAAATAATATCTTCAAATAAAAACTACACAGAAGCATTGTGTGAAACTTATTTCTGATATGTTCATTAAGCTAACAGAGTTAAACCATACTTTTGATTGCGCAGTTCTGAACACTCTTTCTGTAGAAAATGCAAGTGGACATTCGGAGCGCTAAGAGGGTAATAGTGGAAAAAGGAATATATTCAAATATAAACTACACAGTAGCATTCTGTGAAAATTCTTTCTTTTCTGTGCATTCAACTAACAGAGTTGAACCTTACTTTTGATTGAGCCGTTCTGAAGCACTCTTTCTGTAGAAACTGCAATTGGACATGCTAAGCGCTAAGAGGCCTACATTGGGAAAAAGAATATCTTCAAATAAAAACTACACAGATGCATTCTGTGAAATTTATTTCTGATCTGTAAATTCAGTTAACAGAGATAAAACATATTTTTGAGCAGTTATGAAACACTCTTTTTGTAGAAAATGCAAGTGGATATTCAGAGCGCTAAGAGGGTAATAGTGGAAAAAGGAATGTCTTCAAATATAAACTACACAGAATCATTCGGTGAAACTTCTTTCTGATCTGTGCATTCAGTTAACAGAGTTAAACCATATTTTTGATTGAGCAGATCTGAACACTCTTTCTGTAGAAAATGCAACTGGACATTTGGAGCGCTAAGAGCGTAGTAGTGGAAAAAGGAATATATTCAAATATAAACTACACAGAAGCATTCTGTGAAACTTCTTTCTGATCTGAGCATTCAGCTAACAGAGTTAAACCATACTTTTGATTGAGCAGTTTTGAAACACTCTGTCTGTAGAAAATGCAACTGGACATTCGTAGCGCTAAGTGGGTAATAGTGGAAAAAAGAATATGTTCAAATATAAACTACACAGAAGCATTGTATGAAACTTCTTTCTGTTCTGTGCATTCAACTAACAGAGTTGAACCTTACTTTTGATTGAGCCGTTCTGAAACACTCTTTCTGTAGAAACTGCAATTGGACATTCTGAGCGCTAAGAGTCCTACATTGGGAAAAAGAATGTCTACAAATAAAAACTACACAGAAGAATTGTGTGAAACTTCTTTCTGTTCTGTTTGTTCAACTAAAAGTGTTGAACCTTAGTTTTGATTGAGCCGTTCTGAAACACTCTTTCTGAAGAAAATGCAAGTGGAGATTCGGAGCGCTAAGGGGGTAATAGTGGAAAAAGGAATGTCTCCAAATATAAACTACACAGAATCATTCTGTGAAACTTCTTTCTGATCTGTGCATTCAGCTAACAGAGTTAAACCATACTTTTGATTGAGCAGATCTGAACACTCTTTCTGTAGAAAATGCAACTGGACATTTGGAGCGCTAAGAGAGTAGTAGTGGAAAAAGGAATATATTCAAATATAAACTACACAGAAGCATTCTGTGAAACTTCTTTCTGATCTGAGCATTCAGCTAACAGAGTTAAACCATACTTTTGATTGAGCAGTTTTGAAACACTCTGTCTGTAGAAAATGCAACTGGACATTCGTAGCGCTAAGTGGGTAATAGTGGAAAAAAGAATATGTTCAAATATAAACTACACAGAAGCATTGTATGAAAATTCTTTCTGTTCTGTGCATTCAACTAACAGAGTTGAACCTTACTTTTGATTGAGCCTTTCTGAAACACTCTTTCTGTAGAAACTGCAATTGGACATTCTGAGCGCTAAGAGGCCTCTATTGGGAAAAATAATATCTTCAAATAAAAACTACGCAGAAGCATTGTGTGAAACTTATTTCTGATATGTTCATTAAGCTAACAGAGTTAAACCATACTTTTGATTGCGCAGTTCTGAACCCTCTTTCTGTAGAAAATGCAAGTGGACATTCGGAGCACTAAGAGGGTAATAGTGGAAAAAGGAATATATTCAAATATAAACTACACAGTAGCATTCTGTGAAAATTCTTTCTGTTCTGTGCATTCAACTAACAGAGTTGAACCTTACTTTTGATTGAGCCGTTCTGAAAAACTCTTTCTGTAGAAACTGCAATTGGACAGGCTAAGCGCTAAGAGGCCTACATTGGGAAAAAGAATATCTTCAAATAAAAACTACACAGATGCATTCTGTGAAACTTATTTCTGATCTGTAAATTCAGTTAACAGAGATAAAACATATTTTTGATTGAGCAGTTATGAAACACTCTTTTTGTAGAAAATGCAAGTGAAGATTCGGAGCGCTAAGAGGGTAATAGTGGAAAAAGGAATGTCTTCAAATATAAACTACACAGAATCATTCGGTGAAACTTCATTCTGATCTGTGCATTCAGTTAACAGAGTTAAACCATATTTTTGATTGAGCAGATCTGAACACTCTTTCTGTAGAAAATGCAACTGGACATTTGGAGCGCTAAGAGCGTAGTAGTGGAAAAAGGAATATATTCAAATATAAACTACACAGAAGCATTCTGTAAAACTTCTTTCTGATCTGAGCATTCAGCTAACAGAGTTAAACCATACTTTTGATTGAGCAGTTTTGAAACACTCTGTCTGTAGAAAATGCAACTGGACATTCGTAGCGCTAAGTGGGTAATAGTGGAAAAAAGAATATGTTCAAATATAAACTACACAGAAGCATTGTATGAAACTTCTTTCTGTTCTGTGCATTCAACTAACAGAGTTGAACCTTACTTTTGATTGAGCCGTTCTGAAACACTCTTTCTGTAGAAACTGCAATTGGACATTCTGAGCGCTAAGAGGCCTATATTGGGAAAAAGAATGTCTACAAATAAAAACTACACAGAAGAATTGTGTGAAACTTCTTTCTGTTCTGTTTGTTCAACTAAAAGAGTTGAACCTTAGTTTTGATTGAGCCGTTCTGAAACACTCTTTCTGTAGAAAATGCAAGTGGAGATTCAGAGCGCTAAGAGGGTAATAGTGGAAAAAGGAATGTCTCCAAATATAAACTACACAGAATCATTCTGTGAAACTTCTTTCTGATCTGTGCATTCAGCTAACAGAGTTAAACCATACTTTTGATTGAGCAGATCTGAACACTCTTTCTGTAGAAAATGCAACTGGACATTTGGAGCGCTAAGAGAGTAGTAGTGGAAAAAGGAATATATTCAAATATAAACTACACAGAAGCATTCTGTGAAACTTCTTTCTGATCTGAGCATTCAGCTAACAGAGTTAAACCATACTTTTGATTGAGCAGTTTTGAAACACTCTGTCTGTAGAAAATGCAACTGGACATTCGTAGCGCTAAGTGGGTAATAGTGGAAAACAGAATATGTTCAAATATAAACTACACAGAAGCATTGTATGAAACTTCTTTCTGTTCTGTGCATTCAACTAACAGAGTTGAACCTTACTTTTGATTGAGCCTTTCTGAAACACTCTTTCTGTAGAAACTGCAATTGGACATTCTGAGCGCTAAGAGGCCTCTATTGGTAAAAATAATATCTTCAAATAAAAACTACACAGAAGCATTGTGTGAAACTTATTTCTGATATGTTCATTAAGCTAACAGAGTTAAACCATACATTTGATAGCGCAGTTCTGAACACTCTTTCTGTAGAAAATGCAAGTGGACATTCGGAGCGCTAAGAGGGTAATAGTGGAAAAAGGAATATATTCAAATATAAACTACACAGTAGCATTCTGTGAAAATTCTTTCTGTTCTGTGCATTCAACTAACAGAGTTGAACCTTACTTTTGATTGAGCCGTTCTGAAACACTCTTTCTGTAGAAACTGCAATTGGACATGCTAAGCGCTAAGAGGCCTACATTGGGAAAAAGAATATCTTCAAATAAAAACTACACAGATGCATTCTGTGAAACTTATTTCTGATCTGTAAATTCAGTTAACAAAGATAAAACATATTTTTGATTGAGCAGTTATGAAACACTCTTTTTGTAGAAAATGCAAGTGGAGATTCGGAGCGCTAAGAGGGTAATAGTGGAAAAAGGAATGTCTTCAAATATAAACTACACAGAATCATTCGGTGAAACTTCTTTCTGATCTGTGCATTCAGTTAACAGAGTTAAACCATATTTTTGATTGAGCAGATCTGAACACTCTTTCTGTAGAAAATGCAACTGGACATTTGGAGCGCTAAGAGCGTAGTAGTGGAAAAAGGAATATATTCAAATATAAACTACACAGAAGCATTCTGTGAAACTTCTTTCTGATCTGAGCATTCAGCTAACAGAGTTAAACCATACTTTTGATTGAGCAGTTTTGAAACACTCTGTCTGTAGAAAATGCAACTGGACATTCGTAGCGCTAAGTGGGTAATAGTGGAAAAAAGAATATGTTCAAATATAAACTACACAGAAGCATTGTATGAAACTACTTTCTGTTCTGTGCATTCAACTAACAGAGTTGAACCTTACTTTTGATTGAGCCTTTCTGAAACACTCTTTCTGTAGAAACTGCAATTGGACATTCTGAGCGCTAAGAGGCCTCTATTGGGAAAAATAATATCTTCAAATAAAAACTACACAGAAGCATTGTGTGAAACTTATTTCTGATATGTTCATTAAGCTAACAGAGTTAAACCATACTTTTGATTGCGCAGTTCTGAACACTCTTTCTGTAGAAAATGCAAGTGGACATTCGGAGCGCTAAGAGGGTAATAGTGGAAAAAGGAATATATTCAAATATAAACTACACAGTAGCATTCTGTGAAAATTCTTTCTTTTCTGTGCATTCAACTAACAGAGTTGAACCTTACTTTTGATTGAGCCGTTCTGAAGCACTCTTTCTGTAGAAACTGCAATTGGACATGCTAAGCGCTAAGAGGCCTACATTGGGAAAAAGAATATCTTCAAATAAAAACTACACAGATGCATTCTGTGAAATTTATTTCTGATCTGTAAATTCAGTTAACAGAGATAAAACATATTTTTGAGCAGTTATGAAACACTCTTTTTGTAGAAAATGCAAGTGGATATTCAGAGCGCTAAGAGGGTAATAGTGGAAAAAGGAATGTCTTCAAATATAAACTACACAGAATCATTCGGTGAAACTTCTTTCTGATCTGTGCATTCAGTTAACAGAGTTAAACCATATTTTTGATTGAGCAGATCTGAACACTCTTTCTGTAGAAAATGCAACTGGACATTTGGAGCGCTAAGAGCGTAGTAGTGGAAAAAGGAATATATTCAAATATAAACTACACAGAAGCATTCTGTGAAACTTCTTTCTGATCTGAGCATTCAGCTAACAGAGTTAAACCATACTTTTGATTGAGCAGTTTTGAAACACTCTGTCTGTAGAAAATGCAACTGGACATTCGTAGCGCTAAGTGGGTAATAGTGGAAAAAAGAATATGTTCAAATATAAACTACACAGAAGCATTGTATGAAACTTCTTTCTGTTCTGTGCATTCAACTAACAGAGTTGAACCTTACTTTTGATTGAGCCGTTCTGAAACACTCTTTCTGTAGAAACTGCAATTGGACATTCTGAGCGCTAAGAGTCCTACATTGGGAAAAAGAATGTCTACAAATAAAAACTACACAGAAGAATTGTGTGAAACTTCTTTCTGTTCTGTTTGTTCAACTAAAAGAGTTGAACCTTAGTTTTGATTCAGCCGTTCTGAAACACTCTTTCTGAAGAAAATGCAAGTGGAGATTCGGAGCGCTAAGAGGGTAATAGTGGAAAAAGGAATGTCTCCAAATATAAACTACACAGAATCATTCTGTGAAACTTCTTTCTGATCTGTGCATTCAGCTAACAGAGTTAAACCATACTTTTGATTGAGCAGATCTGAACAATCTTTCTGTAGAAAATGCAACTGGACATTTGGAGCGCTAAGAGAGTAGTAGTGGAAAAAGGAATATATTCAAATATAAACTACACAGAAGCATTCTGTGAAACTTCTTTCTGATCTGAGCATTCAGCTAACAGAGTTAAACCATACTATTGATTGAGCAGTTTTGAAACACTCTGTCTGTAGAAAATGCAACTGGACATTCGTAGCGCTAAGTGGGTAATAGTGGAAAAAAGAATATGTTCAAATATAAACTACACAGAAGCATTGTATGAAACTTCTTTCTGTTCTGTGCATTCAACTAACAGAGTTGAACCTTACTTTTGATTGAGCCTTTCTGAAACACTCTTTCTGTAGAAACTGCAATTGGACATTCTGAGCGCTAAGAGGCCTCTATTGGGAAAAATAATATCTTCAAATAAAAACTACGCAGAAGCATTGTGTGAAACTTATTTCTGATATGTTCATTAAGCTAACAGAGTTAAACCATACTTTTGATTGCGCAGTTCTGAACCCTCTTTCTGTAGAAAATGCAAGTGGACATTCGGAGCACTAAGAGGGTAATAGTGGAAAAAGGAATATATTCAAATATAAACTACACAGTAGCATTCTGTGAAAATTCTTTCTGTTCTGTGCATTCAACTAACAGAGTTGAACCTTACTTTTGATTGAGCCGTTCTGAAAAACTCTTTCTGTAGAAACTGCAATTGGACAGGCTAAGCGCTAAGAGGCCTACATTGGGAAAAAGAATATCTTCAAATAAAAACTACACAGATGCATTCTGTGAAACTTATTTCTGATCTGTAAATTCAGTTAACAGAGATAAAACATATTTTTGATTGAGCAGTTATGAAACACTCTTTTTGTAGAAAATGCAAGTGAAGATTCGGAGCGCTAAGAGGGTAATAGTGGAAAAAGGAATGTCTTCAAATATAAACTACACAGAATCATTCGGTGAAACTTCTTTCTGATCTGTGCATTCAGTTAACAGAGTTAAACCATATTTTTGATTGAGCAGATCTGAACACTCTTTCTGTAGAAAATGCAACTGGACATTTGGAGCGCTAAGAGCGTAGTAGTGGAAAAAGGAATATATTCAAATATAAACTACACAGAAGCATTCTGTGAAACTTCTTTCTGATCTGAGCATTCAGCTAACAGAGTTAAACCATACTTTTGATTGAGCAGTTTTGAAACACTCTGTCTGTAGAAAATGCAACTGGACATTCGTAGCGCTAAGTGGGTAATAGTGGAAAAAAGAATATGTTCAAATATAAACTACACAGAAGCATTGTATGAAACTTCTTTCTGTTCTGTGCATTCAACTAACAGAGTTGAACCTTACTTTTGATTGAGCCGTTCTGAAACACTCTTTCTGTAGAAACTGCAATTGGACATTCTGAGCGCTAAGAGGCCTATATTGGGAAAAAGAATGTCTACAAATAAAAACTACACAGAAGAATTGTGTGAAACTTCTTTCTGTTCTGTTTGTTCAACTAAAAGAGTTGAACCTTAGTTTTGATTGAGCCGTTCTGAAACACTCTTTCTGTAGAAAATGCAAGTGGAGATTCAGAGCGCTAAGAGGGTAATAGTGGAAAAAGGAATGTCTCCAAATATAAACTACACAGAATCATTCTGTGAAACTTCTTTCTGATCTGTGCATTCAGCTAACAGAGTTAAACCATACTTTTGATTGAGCAGATCTGAACACTCTTTCTGTAGAAAATGCAACTGGACATTTGGAGCGCTAAGAGAGTAGTAGTGGAAAAAGGAATATATTCAAATATAAACTACACAGAAGCATTCTGTGAAACTTCTTTCTGATCTGAGCATTCAGCTAACAGAGTTAAACCATACTTTTGATTGAGCAGTTTTGAAACACTCTGTCTGTAGAAAATGCAACTGGACATTCGTAGCGCTAAGTGGGTAATAGTGGAAAACAGAATATGTTCAAATATAAACTACACAGAAGCATTGTATGAAACTTCTTTCTGTTCTGTGCATTCAACTAACAGAGTTGAACCTTACTTTTGATTGAGCCTTTCTGAAACACTCTTTCTGTAGAAACTGCAATTGGACATTCTGAGCGCTAAGAGGCCTCTATTGGTAAAAATAATATCTTCAAATAAAAACTACACAGAAGCATTGTGTGAAACTTATTTCTGATATGTTCATTAAGCTAACAGAGTTAAACCATACATTTGATAGCGCAGTTCTGAACACTCTTTCTGTAGAAAATGCAAGTGGACATTCGGAGCGCTAAGAGGGTAATAGTGGAAAAAGGAATATATTCAAATATAAACTACACAGTAGCATTCTGTGAAAATTCTTTCTGTTCTGTGCATTCAACTAACAGAGTTGAACCTTACTTTTGATTGAGCCGTTCTGAAACACTCTTTCTGTAGAAACTGCAATTGGACATGCTAAGCGCTAAGAGGCCTACATTGGGAAAAAGAATATCTTCAAATAAAAACTACACAGATGCATTCTGTGAAACTTATTTCTGATCTGTAAATTCAGTTAACAAAGATAAAACATATTTTTGATTGAGCAGTTATGAAACACTCTTTTTGTAGAAAATGCAAGTGGAGATTCGGAGCGCTAAGAGGGTAATAGTGGAAAAAGGAATGTCTTCAAATATAAACTACACAGAATCATTCGGTGAAACTTCTTTCTGATCTGTGCATTCAGTTAACAGAGTTAAACCATATTTTTGATTGAGCAGATCTGAACACTCTTTCTGTAGAAAATGCAACTGGACATTTGGAGCGCTAAGAGCGTAGTAGTGGAAAAAGGAATATATTCAAATATAAACTACACAGAAGCATTCTGTGAAACTTCTTTCTGATCTGAGCATTCAGCTAACAGAGTTAAACCATACTTTTGATTGAGCAGTTTTGAAACACTCTGTCTGTAGAAAATGCAACTGGACATTCGTAGCGCTAAGTGGGTAATAGTGGAAAAAAGAATATGTTCAAATATAAACTACACAGAAGCATTGTATGAAACTACTTTCTGTTCTGTGCATTCAACTAACAGAGTTGAACCTTACTTTTGATTGAGCCTTTCTGAAACACTCTTTCTGTAGAAACTGCAATTGGACATTCTGAGCGCTAAGAGGCCTCTATTGGGAAAAATAATATCTTCAAATAAAAACTACACAGAAGCATTGTGTGAAACTTATTTCTGATATGTTCATTAAGCTAACAGAGTTAAACCATACTTTTGATTGCGCAGTTCTGAACACTCTTTCTGTAGAAAATGCAAGTGGACATTCGGAGCGCTAAGAGGGTAATAGTGGAAAAAGGAATATATTCAAATATAAACTACACAGTAGCATTCTGTGAAAATTCTTTCTTTTCTGTGCATTCAACTAACAGAGTTGAACCTTACTTTTGATTGAGCCGTTCTGAAGCACTCTTTCTGTAGAAACTGCAATTGGACATGCTAAGCGCTAAGAGGCCTACATTGGGAAAAAGAATATCTTCAAATAAAAACTACACAGATGCATTCTGTGAAATTTATTTCTGATCTGTAAATTCAGTTAACAGAGATAAAACATATTTTTGAGCAGTTATGAAACACTCTTTTTGTAGAAAATGCAAGTGGATATTCAGAGCGCTAAGAGGGTAATAGTGGAAAAAGGAATGTCTTCAAATATAAACTACACAGAATCATTCGGTGAAACTTCTTTCTGATCTGTGCATTCAGTTAACAGAGTTAAACCATATTTTTGATTGAGCAGATCTGAACACTCTTTCTGTAGAAAATGCAACTGGACATTTGGAGCGCTAAGAGCGTAGTAGTGGAAAAAGGAATATATTCAAATATAAACTACACAGAAGCATTCTGTGAAACTTCTTTCTGATCTGAGCATTCAGCTAACAGAGTTAAACCATACTTTTGATTGAGCAGTTTTGAAACACTCTGTCTGTAGAAAATGCAACTGGACATTCGTAGCGCTAAGTGGGTAATAGTGGAAAAAAGAATATGTTCAAATATAAACTACACAGAAGCATTGTATGAAACTTCTTTCTGTTCTGTGCATTCAACTAACAGAGTTGAACCTTACTTTTGATTGAGCCGTTCTGAAACACTCTTTCTGTAGAAACTGCAATTGGACATTCTGAGCGCTAAGAGGCCTATATTGGGAAAAAGAATGTCTACAAATAAAAACTACACAGAAGAATTGTGTGAAACTTCTTTCTGTTCTGTTTGTTCAACTAAAAGAGTTGAACCTTAGTTTTGATTGAGCCGTTCTGAAACACTCTTTCTGTAGAAAATGCAAGTGGAGATTCAGAGCGCTAAGAGGGTAATAGTGGAAAAAGGAATGTCTCCAAATATAAACTACACAGAATCATTCTGTGAAACTTCTTTCTGATCTGTGCATTCAGCTAACAGAGTTAAACCATACTTTTGATTGAGCAGATCTGAACACTCTTTCTGTAGAAAATGCAACTGGACATTTGGAGCGCTAAGAGAGTAGTAGTGGAAAAAGGAATATATTCAAATATAAACTACACAGAAGCATTCTGTGAAACTTCTTTCTGATCTGAGCATTCAGCTAACAGAGTTAAACCATACTTTTGATTGAGCAGTTTTGAAACACTCTGTCTGTAGAAAATGCAACTGGACATTCGTAGCGCTAAGTGGGTAATAGTGGAAAACAGAATATGTTCAAATATAAACTACACAGAAGCATTGTATGAAACTTCTTTCTGTTCTGTGCATTCAACTAACAGAGTTGAACCTTACTTTTGATTGAGCCTTTCTGAAACACTCTTTCTGTAGAAACTGCAATTGGACATTCTGAGCGCTAAGAGGCCTCTATTGGTAAAAATAATATCTTCAAATAAAAACTACACAGAAGCATTGTGTGAAACTTATTTCTGATATGTTCATTAAGCTAACAGAGTTAAACCATACATTTGATAGCGCAGTTCTGAACACTCTTTCTGTAGAAAATGCAAGTGGACATTCGGAGCGCTAAGAGGGTAATAGTGGAAAAAGGAATATATTCAAATATAAACTACACAGTAGCATTCTGTGAAAATTCTTTCTGTTCTGTGCATTCAACTAACAGAGTTGAACCTTACTTTTGATTGAGCCGTTCTGAAACACTCTTTCTGTAGAAACTGCAATTGGACATGCTAAGCGCTAAGAGGCCTACATTGGGAAAAAGAATATCTTCAAATAAAAACTACACAGATGCATTCTGTGAAACTTATTTCTGATCTGTAAATTCAGTTAACAAAGATAAAACATATTTTTGATTGAGCAGTTATGAAACACTCTTTTTGTAGAAAATGCAAGTGGAGATTCGGAGCGCTAAGAGGGTAATAGTGGAAAAAGGAATGTCTTCAAATATAAACTACACAGAATCATTCGGTGAAACTTCTTTCTGATCTGTGCATTCAGTTAACAGAGTTAAACCATATTTTTGATTGAGCAGATCTGAACACTCTTTCTGTAGAAAATGCAACTGGACATTTGGAGCGCTAAGAGCGTAGTAGTGGAAAAAGGAATATATTCAAATATAAACTACACAGAAGCATTCTGTGAAACTTCTTTCTGATCTGAGCATTCAGCTAACAGAGTTAAACCATACTTTTGATTGAGCAGTTTTGAAACACTCTGTCTGTAGAAAATGCAACTGGACATTCGTAGCGCTAAGTGGGTAATAGTGGAAAAAAGAATATGTTCAAATATAAACTACACAGAAGCATTGTATGAAACTACTTTCTGTTCTGTGCATTCAACTAACAGAGTTGAACCTTACTTTTGATTGAGCCTTTCTGAAACACTCTTTCTGTAGAAACTGCAATTGGACATTCTGAGCGCTAAGAGGCCTCTATTGGGAAAAATAATATCTTCAAATAAAAACTACACAGAAGCATTGTGTGAAACTTATTTCTGATATGTTCATTAAGCTAACAGAGTTAAACCATACTTTTGATTGCGCAGTTCTGAACACTCTTTCTGTAGAAAATGCAAGTGGACATTCGGAGCGCTAAGAGGGTAATAGTGGAAAAAGGAATATATTCAAATATAAACTACACAGTAGCATTCTGTGAAAATTCTTTCTTTTCTGTGCATTCAACTAACAGAGTTGAACCTTACTTTTGATTGAGCCGTTCTGAAGCACTCTTTCTGTAGAAACTGCAATTGGACATGCTAAGCGCTAAGAGGCCTACATTGGGAAAAAGAATATCTTCAAATAAAAACTACACAGATGCATTCTGTGAAATTTATTTCTGATCTGTAAATTCAGTTAACAGAGATAAAACATATTTTTGAGCAGTTATGAAACACTCTTTTTGTAGAAAATGCAAGTGGATATTCAGAGCGCTAAGAGGGTAATAGTGGAAAAAGGAATGTCTTCAAATATAAACTACACAGAATCATTCGGTGAAACTTCTTTCTGATCTGTGCATTCAGTTAACAGAGTTAAACCATATTTTTGATTGAGCAGATCTGAACACTCTTTCTGTAGAAAATGCAACTGGACATTTGGAGCGCTAAGAGCGTAGTAGTGGAAAAAGGAATATATTCAAATATAAACTACACAGAAGCATTCTGTGAAACTTCTTTCTGATCTGAGCATTCAGCTAACAGAGTTAAACCATACTTTTGATTGAGCAGTTTTGAAACACTCTGTCTGTAGAAAATGCAACTGGACATTCGTAGCGCTAAGTGGGTAATAGTGGAAAAAAGAATATGTTCAAATATAAACTACACAGAAGCATTGTATGAAACTTCTTTCTGTTCTGTGCATTCAACTAACAGAGTTGAACCTTACTTTTGATTGAGCCGTTCTGAAACACTCTTTCTGTAGAAACTGCAATTGGACATTCTGAGCGCTAAGAGGCCTATATTGGGAAAAAGAATGTCTACAAATAAAAACTACACAGAAGAATTGTGTGAAACTTCTTTCTGTTCTGTTTGTTCAACTAAAAGAGTTGAACCTTAGTTTTGATTGAGCCGTTCTGAAACACTCTTTCTGTAGAAAATGCAAGTGGAGATTCAGAGCGCTAAGAGGGTAATAGTGGAAAAAGGAATGTCTCCAAATATAAACTACACAGAATCATTCTGTGAAACTTCTTTCTGATCTGTGCATTCAGCTAACAGAGTTAAACCATACTTTTGATTGAGCAGATCTGAACACTCTTTCTGTAGAAAATGCAACTGGACATTTGGAGCGCTAAGAGAGTAGTAGTGGAAAAAGGAATATATTCAAATATAAACTACACAGAAGCATTCTGTGAAACTTCTTTCTGATCTGAGCATTCAGCTAACAGAGTTAAACCATACTTTTGATTGAGCAGTTTTGAAACACTCTGTCTGTAGAAAATGCAACTGGACATTCGTAGCGCTAAGTGGGTAATAGTGGAAAACAGAATATGTTCAAATATAAACTACACAGAAGCATTGTATGAAACTTCTTTCTGTTCTGTGCATTCAACTAACAGAGTTGAACCTTACTTTTGATTGAGCCTTTCTGAAACACTCTTTCTGTAGAAACTGCAATTGGACATTCTGAGCGCTAAGAGGCCTCTATTGGTAAAAATAATATCTTCAAATAAAAACTACACAGAAGCATTGTGTGAAACTTATTTCTGATATGTTCATTAAGCTAACAGAGTTAAACCATACATTTGATAGCGCAGTTCTGAACACTCTTTCTGTAGAAAATGCAAGTGGACATTCGGAGCGCTAAGAGGGTAATAGTGGAAAAAGGAATATATTCAAATATAAACTACACAGTAGCATTCTGTGAAAATTCTTTCTGTTCTGTGCATTCAACTAACAGAGTTGAACCTTACTTTTGATTGAGCCGTTCTGAAACACTCTTTCTGTAGAAACTGCAATTGGACATGCTAAGCGCTAAGAGGCCTACATTGGGAAAAAGAATATCTTCAAATAAAAACTACACAGATGCATTCTGTGAAACTTATTTCTGATCTGTAAATTCAGTTAACAAAGATAAAACATATTTTTGATTGAGCAGTTATGAAACACTCTTTTTGTAGAAAATGCAAGTGGAGATTCGGAGCGCTAAGAGGGTAATAGTGGAAAAAGGAATGTCTTCAAATATAAACTACACAGAATCATTCGGTGAAACTTCTTTCTGATCTGTGCATTCAGTTAACAGAGTTAAACCATATTTTTGATTGAGCAGATCTGAACACTCTTTCTGTAGAAAATGCAACTGGACATTTGGAGCGCTAAGAGCGTAGTAGTGGAAAAAGGAATATATTCAAATATAAACTACACAGAAGCATTCTGTGAAACTTCTTTCTGATCTGAGCATTCAGCTAACAGAGTTAAACCATACTTTTGATTGAGCAGTTTTGAAACACTCTGTCTGTAGAAAATGCAACTGGACATTCGTAGCGCTAAGTGGGTAATAGTGGAAAAAAGAATATGTTCAAATATAAACTACACAGAAGCACTGTATGAAACTACTTTCTGTTCTGTGCATTCAACTAACAGAGTTGAACCTTACTTTTGATTGAGCCTTTCTGAAACACTCTTTCTGTAGAAACTGCAATTGGACATTCTGAGCGCTAAGAGGCCTCTATTGGGAAAAATAATATCTTCAAATAAAAACTACACAGAAGCATTGTGTGAAACATATTTCTGATATGTTCATTAAGCTAACAGAGTTAAACCATACTTTTGATTGCGCAGTTCTGAACACTCTTTCTGTAGAAAATGCAAGTGGACATTCGGAGCGCTAAGAGGGTAATAGTGGAAAAAGGAATATATTCAAATATAAACTACACAGTAGCATTCTGTGAAAATTCTTTCTTTTCTGTGCATTCAACTAACAGAGTTGAACCTTACTTTTGATTGAGCCGTTCTGAAGCACTCTTTCTGTAGAAACTGCAATTGGACATGCTAAGCGCTAAGAGGCCTACATTGGGAAAAAGAATATCTTCAAATAAAAACTACACAGATGCATTCTGTGAAATTTATTTCTGATCTGTAAATTCAGTTAACAGAGATAAAACATATTTTTGAGCAGTTATGAAACACTCTTTTTGTAGAAAATGCAAGTGGATATTCAGAGCGCTAAGAGGGTAATAGTGGAAAAAGGAATGTCTTCAAATATAAACTACACAGAATCATTCGGTGAAACTTCTTTCTGATCTGTGCATTCAGTTAACAGAGTTAAACCATATTTTTGATTGAGCAGATCTGAACACTCTTTCTGTAGAAAATGCAACTGGACATTTGGAGCGCTAAGAGCGTAGTAGTGGAAAAAGGAATATATTCAAATATAAACTACACAGAAGCATTCTGTGAAACTTCTTTCTGATCTGAGCATTCAGCTAACAGAGTTAAACCATACTTTTGATTGAGCAGTTTTGAAACACTCTGTCTGTAGAAAATGCAACTGGACATTCGTAGCGCTAAGTGGGTAATAGTGGAAAAAAGAATATGTTCAAATATAAACTACACAGAAGCATTGTATGAAACTTCTTTCTGTTCTGTGCATTCAACTAACAGAGTTGAACCTTACTTTTGATTGAGCCGTTCTGAAACACTCTTTCTGTAGAAACTGCAATTGGACATTCTGAGCGCTAAGAGTCCTACATTGGGAAAAAGAATGTCTACAAATAAAAACTACACAGAAGAATTGTGTGAAACTTCTTTCTGTTCTGTTTGTTCAACTAAAAGAGTTGAACCTTAGTTTTGATTCAGCCGTTCTGAAACACTCTTTCTGAAGAAAATGCAAGTGGAGATTCGGAGCGCTAAGAGGGTAATAGTGGAAAAAGGAATGTCTCCAAATATAAACTACACAGAATCATTCTGTGAAACTTCTTTCTGATCTGTGCATTCAGCTAACAGAGTTAAACCATACTTTTGATTGAGCAGATCTGAACAATCTTTCTGTAGAAAATGCAACTGGACATTTGGAGCGCTAAGAGAGTAGTAGTGGAAAAAGGAATATATTCAAATATAAACTACACAGAAGCATTCTGTGAAACTTCTTTCTGATCTGAGCATTCAGCTAACAGAGTTAAACCATACTATTGATTGAGCAGTTTTGAAACACTCTGTCTGTAGAAAATGCAACTGGACATTCGTAGCGCTAAGTGGGTAAAAGTGGAAAAAAGAATATGTTCAAATATAAACTACACAGAAGCATTGTATGAAAATTCTTTCTGTTCTGTGCATTCAACTAACAGAGTTGAACCTTACTTTTGATTGAGCCTTTCTGAAACACTCTTTCTGTAGAAACTGCAATTGGACATTCTGAGCGCTAAGAGGCCTCTATTGGGAAAAATAATATCTTCAAATAAAAACTACGCAGAAGCATTGTGTGAAACTTATTTCTGATATGTTCATTAAGCTAACAGAGTTAAACCATACTTTTGATTGCGCAGTTCTGAACCCTCTTTCTGTAGAAAATGCAAGTGGACATTCGGAGCACTAAGAGGGTAATAGTGGAAAAAGGAATATATTCAAATATAAACTACACAGTAGCATTCTGTGAAAATTCTTTCTGTTCTGTGCATTCAACTAACAGAGTTGAACCTTACTTTTGATTGAGCCGTTCTGAAAAACTCTTTCTGTAGAAACTGCAATTGGACAGGCTAAGCGCTAAGAGGCCTACATTGGGAAAAAGAATATCTTCAAATAAAAACTACACAGATGCATTCTGTGAAACTTATTTCTGATCTGTAAATTCAGTTAACAGAGATAAAACATATTTTTGATTGAGCAGTTATGAAACACTCTTTTTGTAGAAAATGCAAATGAAGATTCGGAGCGCTAAGAGGGTAATAGTGGAAAAAGGAATGTCTTCAAATATAAACTACACAGAATCATTCGGTGAAACTTCTTTCTGATCTGTGCATTCAGTTAACAGAGTTAAACCATATTTTTGATTGAGCAGATCTGAACACTCTTTCTGTAGAAAATGCAACTGGACATTTGGAGCGCTAAGAGCGTAGTAGTGGAAAAAGGAATATATTCAAATATAAACTACACAGAAGCATTCTGTGAAACTTCTTTCTGATCTGAGCATTCAGCTAACAGAGTTAAACCATACTTTTGATTGAGCAGTTTTGAAACACTCTGTCTGTAGAAAATGCAACTGGACATTCGTAGCGCTAAGTGGGTAATAGTGGAAAAAAGAATATGTTCAAATATAAACTACACAGAAGCATTGTATGAAACTTCTTTCTGTTCTGTGCATTCAACTAACAGAGTTGAACCTTACTTTTGATTGAGCCGTTCTGAAACACTCTTTCTGTAGAAACTGCAATTGGACATTCTGAGCGCTAAGAGGCCTATATTGGGAAAAAGAATGTCTACAAATAAAAACTACACAGAAGAATTGTGTGAAACTTCTTTCTGTTCTGTTTGTTCAACTAAAAGAGTTGAACCTTAGTTTTGATTGAGCCGTTCTGAAACACTCTTTCTGTAGAAAATGCAAGTGGAGATTCAGAGCGCTAAGAGGGTAATAGTGGAAAAAGGAATGTCTCCAAATATAAACTACACAGAATCATTCTGTGAAACTTCTTTCTGATCTGTGCATTCAGCTAACAGAGTTAAACCATACTTTTGATTGAGCAGATCTGAACACTCTTTCTGTAGAAAATGCAACTGGACATTTGGAGCGCTAAGAGAGTAGTAGTGGAAAAAGGAATATATTCAAATATAAACTACACAGAAGCATTCTGTGAAACTTCTTTCTGATCTGAGCATTCAGCTAACAGAGTTAAACCATACTTTTGATTGAGCAGTTTTGAAACACTCTGTCTGTAGAAAATGCAACTGGACATTCGTAGCGCTAAGTGGGTAATAGTGGAAAACAGAATATGTTCAAATATAAACTACACAGAAGCATTGTATGAAACTTCTTTCTGTTCTGTGCATTCAACTAACAGAGTTGAACCTTACTTTTGATTGAGCCTTTCTGAAACACTCTTTCTGTAGAAACTGCAATTGGACATTCTGAGCGCTAAGAGGCCTCTATTGGTAAAAATAATATCTTCAAATAAAAACTACACAGAAGCATTGTGTGAAACTTATTTCTGATATGTTCATTAAGCTAACAGAGTTAAACCATACTTTTGATTGCGCAGTTCTGAACACTCTTTCTGTAGAAAATGCAAGTGGACATTCGGAGCGCTATGAGGGTAATAGTGGAAAAAGGAATATATTCAAATATAAACTACACAGTAGCATTCTGTGAAAATTCTTTCTTTTCTGTGCATTCAACTAACAGAGTTGAACCTTACTTTTGATTGAGCCGTTCTGAAACACTCTTTCTGTAGAAACTGCAATTGGACATGCTAAGCGCTAAGAGGCCTACATTGGGAAAAAGAATATCTTCAAATAAAAACTACACAGATGCATTCTGTGAAACTTATTTCTGATCTGTAAATTCAGTTAACAGAGATAAAACATATTTTTGAGCAGTTATGAAACACTCTTTTTGTAGAAAATGCAAGTGGATATTCAGAGCGCTAAGAGGGTAATAGTGGAAAAAGGAATGTCTTCAAATATAAACTACACAGAATCATTCGGTGAAACTTCTTTCTGATCTGTGCATTCAGTTAACAGAGTTAAACCATATTTTTGATTGAGCAGATCTGAACACTCTTTCTGTAGAAAATGCAACTGGACATTTGGAGCGCTAAGAGCGTAGTAGTGGAAAAAGGAATATATTCAAATATAAACTACACAGAAGCATTCTGTGAAACTTCTTTCTGATCTGAGCATTCAGCTAACAGAGTTAAACCATACTTTTGATTGAGCAGTTTTGAAACACTCTGTCTGTAGAAAATGCAACTGGACATTCGTAGCGCTAAGTGGGTAATAGTGGAAAAAAGAATATGTTCAAATATAAACTACACAGAAGCATTGTATGAAACATCTTTCTGTTCTGTGCATTCAACTAACAGAGTTGAACCTTACTTTTGATTGAGCCGTTCTGAAACACTCTTTCTGTAGAAACTGCAATTGGACATTCTGAGCGCTAAGAGTCCTATATTGGGAAAAAGAATGTCTACAAATAAAAACTACACAGAAGAATTGTGTGAAACTTCTTTCTGTTCTGTTTGTTCAACTAAAAGAGTTGAACCTTAGTTTTGATTGAGCCGTTCTGAAACACTCTTTCTGAAGAAAATGCAAGTGGAGATTCGGAGCGCTAAGAGGGTAATAGTGGAAAAAGGAATGTCTCCAAATATAAACTACACAGAATCATTCTGTGAAACTTCTTTCTGATCTGTGCATTCAGCTAACAGATTTAAACCATACTTTTGATTGAGCAGATCTGAACAATCTTTCTGTAGAAAATGCAACTGGACATTTGGAGCGCTAAGAGAGTAGTAGTGGAAAAATTAATATATTCAAATATAAACTACACAGAAGCATTCTGTGAAACTTCTTTCTGATCTGAGCATTCAGCTAACAGAGTTAAACCATACTATTGATTGAGCAGTTTTGAAACACTCTGTCTGTAGAAAATGCAACTGGACATTCATAGCGCTAAGTGGGTAATAGTGGAAAAAAGAATATGTTCAAATATAAACTACACAGAAGCATTGTATGAAACTTCTTTCTGTTCTGTGCATTCAACTAACAGAGTTGAACCTTACTTTTGATTGAGCCTTTCTGAAACACTCTTTCTGTAGAAACTGCAATTGGACATTCTGAGCGCTAAGAGGCATATATTGGGAAAAATAATATCTTCAAATAAAATCTACACAGAAGCATTGTGTGAAACTTATTTCTGATATGTTCATTAAGCTAACAGAGTTAAACCATACTTTTGACTGCACAGTTCTGAACACTCTTTCTGTAGAAAATGCAAGTGGACATTCGGAGCGCTAAGAGGGTAATAGTGGAAAAAGGAATATATTCAAATATAAACTACACAGTAGCATTCTGTGAAAATTCTTTCTGTTCTGTGCATTCAACTAACAGAGTTGAACCTTACTTTTCATTGAGCCGTTCTGAAACACTCTTTCTGTAGAAACTGCAATTGGACATGCTAAGCGCTAAGAGGCCTACATTGGGAAAAAGAATATCTTCAAATAAAAACTACACAGATGCATTCTGTGAAACTTATTTCTGATCTGTAAATTCAGTTAACAGAAATAAAACATATTTTTGATTGAGCAGTTATGAAACACTCTTTTTGTAGAAAATGCAAGTGGAGATTCGGAGCGCTAAGAGGGTAATAGTGGAAAAAGGAATGTCTTCAAATATAAACTACACAGAATCATTCGGTGAAACTTCTTTCTGATATGTGCATTCAGTTAACAGAGTTAAACCATATTTTTGATTGAGCAGATCTGAACACTCTTTCTGTAGAAAATGCAACTGGACATTTGTAGCGCTAAGAGCGTAGTAGTGGAAAAAGGAATATATTCAAATATAAACTACACAGAAGCATTCTGTGAAACTTCTTTCTGATCTGAGCATTCAGCTAACAGAGTTAAACCATACTTTTGATTGAGCAGTTTTGAAACACTCTGTCTGTAGAAAATGCAACTGGACATTCGTAGCGCTAAGTGGGTAATAGTGGAAAAAAGAATATGTTCAAATATAAACTACACAGAAGCATTGTATGAAACTTCTTTCTGTTCTGTGCATTCAACTAACAGAGTTGAACCTTAATTTTGATTGAGCCGTTCTGAAACACTCTTTCTGTAGAAACTGCAATTGGACATTCTGAGCGCTAAGAGTCCTATATTGGGAAAAAGAATGTCTACAAATAAAAACTACACAGAAGAATTGTGTGAAACTTCTTTCTGTTCTGTTTGTTCAACTAAAAGAGTTGAACCTTAGTTTTGATTGAGCCGTTCTGAAACACTCTTTCTGAAGAAAATGCAAGTGGAGATTCGGAGCGCTAAGAGGGTAATAGTGGAAAAAGGAATGTCTCCAAATATAAACTACACAGAATCATTCTGTGAAACTTCTTTCTGATCTGTGCATTCAGCTAACAGAGTTAAACCATACTTTTGATTGAGCAGATCTGAACAATCTTTCTGTAGAAAATGCAACTGGACATTTGGAGCGCTAAGAGAGTAGTAGTGGAAAAAGGAATATATTCAAATATAAACTACACAGAAGCATTCTGTGAAACTTCTTTCTGATCTGAGCATTCAGCTAACAGAGTTAAACCATACTATTGATTGAGCAGTTTTGAAACACTCTGTCTGTAGAAAATGCAACTGGACATTCGTAGCGCTAAGTGGGTAATAGTGGAAAAAAGAATATGTTCAAATATAAACTACACAGAAGCATTGTATGAAACTTCTTTCTGTTCTGTGCATTCAACTAACAGAGTTGAACCTTACTTTTGATTGAGCCTTTCTGAAACACTCTTTCTGTAGAAACTGCAATTGGACATTCTGAGCGCTAAGAGGCATATATTGGGAAAAATAATATCTTCAAATAAAATCTACACAGAAGAATTGTGTGAAACTTATTTCTGATATGTTCATTAAGCTAACAGAGTTAAACCATACTTTTGATTGCACAGTTCTGAACACTCTTTCTGTAGAAAATGCAAGTGGACATTCGGAGCGCTAAGAGGGTAATAGTGGAAAAAGGAATATATTCAAATATAAACTACACAGTAGCATTCTGTGAAAATTCTTTCTGTTCTGTGCATTCAACTAACAGAGTTGAACCTTACTTTTCATTGAGCCGTTCTGAAACACTCTTTCTGTAGAAACTGCAATTGGACATGCTAAGCGCTAAGAGGCCTACATTGGGAAAAAGAATATCTTCAAATAAAAACTACACAGATGCATTCTGTGAAACTTATTTCTGATCTGTAAATTCAGTTAACAGAGATAAAACATATTTTTGATTGAGCAGTTATGAAACACTCTTTTTGTAGAAAATGCAAGTGGAGATTCGGAGCGCTAAGAGGGTAATAGTGGAAAAAGGAATGTCTTCAAATATAAACTACACAGAATCATTCGGTGAAACTTCTTTCTGATCTGTGCATTCAGTTAACAGAGTTAAACCATATTTTTGATTGAGCAGATCTGAACACTCTTTCTGTAGAAAATGCAACTGGACATTTGGAGCGCTAAGAGCGTAGTAGTGGAAAAAGGAATATATTCAAATATAAACTACACAGAAGCATTCTGTGAAACTTCTTTCTGATCTGAGCATTCAGCTAACAGAGTTAAACCATACTTTTGATTGAGCAGTTTTGAAACACTCTGTCTGTAGAAAATGCAACTGGACATTCATAGCGCTAAGTGGGTAATAGTGGAAAAAAGAATATGTTCAAATATAAACTACACAGAAGCATTGTATGAAACTTCTTTCTGTTCTGTGCATTCAACTAACAGAGTTGAACCTTACTTTTGATTGAGCCTTTCTGAAACACTCTTTCTGTAGAAACTGCAATTGGACATTCTGAGCGCTAAGAGGCCTCTATTGGGAAAAATAATATCTTCAAATAAAAACTACACAGAAGCATTGTGTGAAACTTATTTCTGATATGTTCATTAAGCTAACAGAGTTAAACCATACTTTTGATTGCGCAGTTCTGAACACTCTTTCTGTAGAAAATGCAAGTGGACATTCGGAGCGCTAAGAGGGTAATAGTGGAAAAAGGAATATATTCAAATATAAACTACACAGTAGCATTCTGTGAAAATTCTTTCTGTTCTGTGCATTCAACTAACAGAGTTGAACCTTACTTTTGATTGAGCCGTTCTGAAAAACTCTTTCTGTAGAAACTGCAATTGGACAGGCTAAGCGCTAAGAGGCCTACATTGGGAAAAAGAATATCTTCAAATAAAAACTACACAGATGCATTCTGTGAAACTTATTTCTGATCTGTAAATTCAGTTAACAGAGATAAAACATATTTTTGATTGAGCAGTTATGAAACACTCTTTTTGTAGAAAATGCAAGTGAAGATTCGGAGCGCTAAGAGGGTAATAGTGGAAAAAGGAATGTCTTCAAATATAAACTACACAGAATCATTCGGTGAAACTTCTTTCTGATCTGTGCATTCAGTTAACAGAGTTAAACCATATTTTTGATTGAGCAGATCTGAACACTCTTTCTGTAGAAAATGCAACTGGACATTTGGAGCGCTAAGAGCGTAGTAGTGGAAAAAGAATATATTCAAATATAAACTACACAGAAGCATTCTGTGAAACTTCTTTCTGATCTGAGCATTCAGCTAAAAGAGTTAAACCATACTTTTGATTGAGCAGTTTTGAAACACTCTGTCTGTAGAAAATGCAACTGGACATTCGTAGCGCTAAGTGGGTAATAGTGGAAAAAAGAATATGTTCAAATATAAACTACACAGAAGCATTGTATGAAACTTCTTTCTGTTCTGTGCATTCAACTAACAGAGTTGAACCTTACTTTTGATTGAGCCGTTCTGAAACACTCTTTCTGTAGAAACTGCAATTGGACATTCTGAGCGCTAAGAGGCCTATATTGGGAAAAAGAATGTCTACAAATAAAAACTACACTGAAGAATTGTGTGAAACTTCTTTCTGTTCTGTTTGTTCAACTAAAAGAGTTGAACCTTAGTTTTGATTGAGCCGTTCTGAAACACTCTTTCTGAAGAAAATGCAAGTGGAGATTCGGAGCGCTAAGAGGGTAATAGTGGAAAAAGGAATGTCTCCAAATATAAACTACACAGAATCATTCTGTGAAACTTCTTTCTGATCTGTGCATTCAGCTAACAGAGTTAAACCATACTTTTGATTGAGCAGATCTGAACACTCTTTCTGTAGAAAATGCAACTGGACATTTGGAGCGCTAAGAGAGTAGTAGTGGAAAAAGGAATATATTCAAATATAAACTACACAGAAGCATTCTGTGAAACTTCTTTCTGATCTGAGCATTCAGCTAACAGAGTTAAACCATACTTTTGATTGAGCAGTTTTGAAACACTCTGTCTGTAGAAAATGCAACTGGACATTCGTAGCGCTAAGTGGGTAATAGTGGAAAAAAGAATATGTTCAAATATAAACTACACAGAAGCATTTTATGAAATTTCTTTCTGTTCTGTGCATTCAACTAACAGAGTTGAACCTTACTTTTGATTGAGCCTTTCTGAAACACTCTTTCTGTAGAAACTGCAATTGGACATTCTGAGCGCTAAGAGGCCTCTATTGGGAAAAATAATATCTTCAAATAAAAACTACACAGAAGCATTGTGTGAAACTTATTTCTGATATGTTCATTAAGCTAACAGAGTTAAACCATACTTTTGATTGCGCAGTTCTGAACCCTCTTTCTGTAGAAAATGCAAGTGGACATTCGGAGCACTAAGAGGGTAATAGTGGAAAAAGGAATATATTCAAATATAAACTACACAGTAGCATTCTGTGAAAATTCTTTCTGTTCTGTGCATTCAACTAACAGAGTTGAACCTTACTTTTGATTGAGCCGTTCTGAAAAACTCTTTCTGTAGAAACTGCAATTGGACAGGCTAAGCGCTAAGAGGCCTACATTGGGAAAAAGAATATCTTCAAATAAAAACTACACAGATGCATTCTGTGAAACTTATTTCTGATCTGTAAATTCAGTTAACAGAGATAAAACATATTTTTGATTGAGCAGTTATGAAACACTCTTTTTGTAGAAAATGCAAGTGAAGATTCGGAGCGCTAAGAGGGTAATAGTGGAAAAAGGAATGTCTTCAAATATAAACTACACAGAATCATTCGGTGAAACTTCTTTCTGATCTGTGCATTCAGTTAACAGAGTTAAACCATATTTTTGATTGAGCAGATCTGAACACTCTTTCTGTAGAAAATGCAACTGGACATTTGGAGCGCTAAGAGCGTAGTAGTGGAAAAAGGAATATATTCAAATATAAACTACACAGAAGCATTCTGTGAAACTTCTTTCTGATCTGAGCATTCAGCTAACAGAGTTAAACCATACTTTTGATTGAGCAGTTTTGAAACACTCTGTCTGTAGAAAATGCAACTGGACATTCGTAGCGCTAAGTGGGTAATAGTGGAAAAAAGAATATGTTCAAATATAAACTACACAGAAGCATTGTATGAAACTTCTTTCTGTTCTGTGCATTCAACTAACAGAGTTGAACCTTACTTTTGATTGAGCCGTTCTGAAACACTCTTTCTGTAGAAACTGCAATTGGACATTCTGAGCGCTAAGAGGCCTATATTGGGAAAAAGAATGTCTACAAATAAAAACTACACTGAAGAATTGTGTGAAACTTCTTTCTGTTCTGTTTGTTCAACTAAAAGAGTTGAACCTTAGTTTTGATTGAGCCGTTCTGAAACACTCTTTCTGAAGAAAATGCAAGTGGAGATTCGGAGCGCTAAGAGGGTAATAGTGGAAAAAGGAATGTCTCCAAATATAAACTACACAGAATCATTCTGTGAAACTTCTTTCTGATCTGTGCATTCAGCTAACAGAGTTAAATCATACTTTTGATTGAGCAGATCTGAACACTCTTTCTGTAGAAAATGCAACTGGACATTTGGAGCGCTAA
Organism: Symphalangus syndactylus; assembly: GCF_028878055.3. Lineage (NCBI taxonomy): Eukaryota > Metazoa > Chordata > Mammalia > Primates > Hylobatidae > Symphalangus > Symphalangus syndactylus. Next base: position 8,559,298 of record NC_072426.2, on the reverse strand, counting down.
GAGAGTAGTAGTGGAAAAAGGAATATATTCGAATATAAACTACACAGAAGCATTCTGTGAAACTTCTTTCTGATCTGAGCATTCAGCTAACAGAGTTAAACCATACTTTTGATTGAGCAGTTTTGAAACACTCTGTCTGTAGAAAATGCAACTGGACATTCGTAGCGCTAAGTGGGTAATAGTGGAAAAAAGAATATGTTCAAATATAAACTACACTGAAGCATTGTATGAAACTTCTTTCTGTTCTGTGCATTCAACTAACAGAGTTGAACCTTACTTTTGATTGAGCCTTTCTGAAACACTCTTTCTGTAGAAACTGCAATTGGACATTCTGAGCGCTAAGAGGCCTCTATTGGGAAAAATAATATCTTCAAATAAAAACTACACAGAAGCATTGTGTGAAACTTATTTCTGATATGTTCATTAAGCTAACAGAGTTAAACCATACTTTTGATTGCGCAGTTCTGAACACTCTTTCTGTAGAAAATGCAAGTGGAGATTCGGAGCGCTAAGAGGGTAATAGTGGAAAAAGGAATGTCTTCAAATATAAACTACACAGAATCATTCGGTGAAACTTCTTTCTGATCTGTGCATTCAGCTAACAGTGTTAAACCATACTTTTGATTGAGCAGATCTGAACACTCTTTCTGTAGAAAATGCAACTGGACATTTGGAGCGCTAAGAGAGTAGTAGTGGAAAAAGGAATATATTCAAATATAAACTACACAGAAGCATTCTGTGAAACTTCTTTCTGATCTGAGCATTCAGCTAACAGAGTTAAACCATACTTTTGATTGAGCAGTTTTGAAACACTCTGTCTGTAGAAAATGCAACTGGACATTCGTAGCGCTAAGTGGGTAATAGTGGAAAAAAGTATATGTTCAAATATAAACTACACTGAAGCATTGTATGAAACTTCTTTCTGTTCTGTGCATTCAACTAACAGAGTTGAACCTTACTTTTGATTGAGCCTTTCTGAAACACTCTTTCTGTAGAAACTGCAATTGGACATTCTGAGCGCTAAGAGGCCTCTATTGGGAAAAATAATATCTTCAAATAAAAACTACACAGAAGCATTGTGTGAAACTTATTTCTGATATGTTCATTAAGCTAACAGAGTTAAACCATACTTTTGATTGCGCAGTTCTGAACCCTCTTTCTGTAGAAAATGCAAGTGGACATTCGGAGCACTAAGAGGGTAATAGTGGAAAAAGGAATATATTCAAATATAAACTACACAGTAGCATTCTGTGAAAATTCTTTCTGTTCTGTGCATTCAACTAACAGAGTTGAACCTTACTTTTGATTGAGCCGTTCTGAAAAACTCTTTCTGTAGAAACTGCAATTGGACAGGCTAAGCGCTAAGAGGCCTACATTGGGAAAAAGAATATCTTCAAATAAAAACTACACAGATGCATTCTGTGAAACTTATTTCTGATCTGTAAATTCAGTTAACAGAGATAAAACATATTTTTGATTGAGCAGTTATGAAACACTCTTTTTGTAGAAAATGCAAGTGAAGATTCGGAGCGCTAAGAGGGTAATAGTGGAAAAAGGAATGTCTTCAAATATAAACTACACAGAATCATTCGGTGAAACTTCTTTCTGATCTGTGCATTCAGTTAACAGAGTTAAACCATATTTTTGATTGAGCAGATCTGAACACTCTTTCTGTAGAAAATGCAACTGGACATTTGGAGCGCTAAGAGCGTAGTAGTGGAAAAAGGAATATATTCAAATATAAACTACACAGAAGCATTCTGTGAAACTTCTTTCTGATCTGAGCATTCAGCTAACAGAGTTAAACCATACTTTTGATTGAGCAGTTTTGAAACACTCTGTCTGTAGAAAATGCAACTGGACATTCGTAGCGCTAAGTGGGTAATAGTGGAAAAAAGAATATGTTCAAATATAAACTACACAGAAGCATTGTATGAAACTTCTTTCTGTTCTGTGCATTCAACTAACAGAGTTGAACCTTACTTTTGATTGAGCCGTTCTGAAACACTCTTTCTGTAGAAACTGCAATTGGACATTCTGAGCGCTAAGAGGCCTATATTGGGAAAAAGAATGTCTACAAATAAAAACTACACTGAAGAATTGTGTGAAACTTCTTTCTGTTCTGTTTGTTCAACTAAAAGAGTTGAACCTTAGTTTTGATTGAGCCGTTCTGAAACACTCTTTCTGAAGAAAATGCAAGTGGAGATTCGGAGCGCTAAGAGGGTAATAGTGGAAAAAGGAATGTCTCCAAATATAAACTACACAGAATCATTCTGTGAAACTTCTTTCTGATCTGTGCATTCAGCTAACAGAGTTAAATCATACTTTTGATTGAGCAGATCTGAACACTCTTTCTGTAGAAAATGCAACTGGACATTTGGAGCGCTAAGAGAGTAGTAGTGGAAAAAGGAATATATTCGAATATAAACTACACAGAAGCATTCTGTGAAACTTCTTTCTGATCTGAGCATTCAGCTAACAGAGTTAAACCATACTTTTGATTGAGCAGTTTTGAAACACTCTGTCTGTAGAAAATGCAACTGGACATTCGTAGCGCTAAGTGGGTAATAGTGGAAAAAAGAATATGTTCAAATATAAACTACACTGAAGCATTGTATGAAACTTCTTTCTGTTCTGTGCATTCAACTAACAGAGTTGAACCTTACTTTTGATTGAGCCTTTCTGAAACACTCTTTCTGTAGAAACTGCAATTGGACATTCTGAGCGCTAAGAGGCCTCTATTGGGAAAAATAATATCTTCAAATAAAAACTACACAGAAGCATTGTGTGAAACTTATTTCTGATATGTTCATTAAGCTAACAGAGTTAAACCATACTTTTGATTGCGCAGTTCTGAACACTCTTTCTGTAGAAAATGCAAGTGGACATTCGGAGCGCTAAGAGGGTAATAGTGGAAAAAGGAATATATTCAAATATAAACTACACAGTTGCATTCTGTGAAAATTCTTTCTGTTCTGTGCATTCAACTAACAGATTTGAACCTTACTTTTGATTGAGCCGTTCTGAAAAACTCTTTTTGTAGAAACTACAATTGGACAGGCTAAGCGCTCAGAGGCCTACATTGGGAAAAAGAATATCTTCAAATAAAAACTACACAGATGCATTCTGTGAAACTTATTTCTGATCTGTAAATTCAGTTAACAGAGATAAAACATATTTTTGATTGAGAAGTTATGAAACACTCTTTTTGTAGAAAATGCAAGTGGAGATTCGGAGCGCTAAGAGGGTAATAGTGGAAAAAGGAATGTCTTCAAATATAAACTACACAGAATCATTCGGTGAAACTTCTTTCTGATCTGTGCATTCAGCTAACAGTGTTAAACCATACTTTTGATTGAGCAGATCTGAACACTCTTTCTGTAGAAAATGCAACTGGACATTTGGAGCGCTAAGAGAGTAGTAGTGGAAAAAGGAATATATTCAAATATAAACTACACAGAAGCATTCTGTGAAACTTCTTTCTGATCTGAACATTCAGCTAACAGAGTTAAACCATACTTTTGATTGAGCAGTTTTGAAACACTCTGTCTGTAGAAAATGCAACTGGACATTCGTAGCGCTAAGTGGGTAATAGTGGAAAAAAGTATATGTTCAAATATAAACTACACTGAAGCATTGTATGAAACTTCTTTCTGTTCTGTGCATTCAACTAACAGAGTTGAACCTTACTTTTGATTGAGCCTTTCTGAAACACTCTTTCTGTAGAAACTGCAATTGGACATTCTGAGCGCTAAGAGGCCTCTATTGGGAAAAATAATATCTTCAAATAAAAACTACACAGAAGCATTGTGTGAAACTTATTTCTGATATGTTCATTAAGCTAACAGAGTTAAACCATACTTTTGATTGCGCAGTTCTGAACCCTCTTTCTGTAGAAAATGCAAGTGGACATTCGGAGCACTAAGAGGGTAATAGTGGAAAAAGGAATATATTCAAATATAAACTACACAGTAGCATTCTGTGAAAATTCTTTCTGTTCTGTGCATTCAACTAACAGAGTTGAACCTTACTTTTGATTGAGCCGTTCTGAAAAACTCTTTCTGTAGAAACTGCAATTGGACAGGCTAAGCGCTAAGAGGCCTACATTGGGAAAAAGAATATCTTCAAATAAAAACTACACAGATGCATTCTGTGAAACTTATTTCTGATCTGTAAATTCAGTTAACAGAGATAAAACATATTTTTGATTGAGCAGTTATGAAACACTCTTTTTGTAGAAAATGCAAGTGAAGATTCGGAGCGCTAAGAGGGTAATAGTGGAAAAAGGAATGTCTTCAAATATAAACTACACAGAATCATTCGGTGAAACTTCTTTCTGATCTGTGCATTCAGTTAACAGAGTTAAACCATATTTTTGATTGAGCAGATCTGAACACTCTTTCTGTAGAAAATGCAACTGGACATTTGGAGCGCTAAGAGCGTAGTAGTGGAAAAAGGAATATATTCAAATATAAACTACACAGAAGCATTCTGTGAAACTTCTTTCTGATCTGAGCATTCAGCTAACAGAGTTAAACCATACTTTTGATTGAGCAGTTTTGAAACACTCTGTCTGTAGAAAATGCAACTGGACATTCGTAGCGCTAAGTGGGTAATAGTGGAAAAAAGAATATGTTCAAATATAAACTACACAGAAGCATTGTATGAAACTTCTTTCTGTTCTGTGCATTCAACTAACAGAGTTGAACCTTACTTTTGATTGAGCCGTTCTGAAACACTCTTTCTGTAGAAACTGCAATTGGACATTCTGAGCGCTAAGAGGCCTATATTGGGAAAAAGAATGTCTACAAATAAAAACTACACTGAAGAATTGTGTGAAACTTCTTTCTGTTCTGTTTGTTCAACTAAAAGAGTTGAACCTTAGTTTTGATTGAGCCGTTCTGAAACACTCTTTCTGAAGAAAATGCAAGTGGAGATTCAGAGCGCTAAGAGGGTAATAGTGGAAAAAGGAATGTCTCCAAATATAAACTACACAGAATCATTCTGTGAAACTTCTTTCTGATCTGTGCATTCAGCTAACAGAGTTAAATCATACTTTTGATTGAGCAGATCTGAACACTCTTTCTGTAGAAAATGCAACTGGACATTTGGAGCGCTAAGAGAGTAGTAGTGGAAAAAGGAATATATTCGAATATAAACTACACAGAAGCATTCTGTGAAACTTCTTTCTGATCTGAGCATTCAGCTAACAGAGTTAAACCATACTTTTGATTGAGCAGTTTTGAAACACTCTGTCTGTAGAAAATGCAACTGGACATTCGTAGCGCTAAGTGGGTAATAGTGGAAAAAAGAATATGTTCAAATATAAACTACACTGAAGCATTGTATGAAACTTCTTTCTGTTCTGTGCATTCAACTAACAGAGTTGAACCTTACTTTTGATTGAGCCTTTCTGAAACACTCTTTCTGTAGAAACTGCAATTGGACATTCTGAGCGCTAAGAGGCCTCTATTGGGAAAAATAATATCTTCAAATAAAAACTACACAGAAGCATTGTGTGAAACTTATTTCTGATATGTTCATTAAGCTAACAGAGTTAAACCATACTTTTGATTGCGCAGTTCTGAACACTCTTTCTGTAGAAAATGCAAGTGGACATTCGGAGCGCTAAGAGGGTAATAGTGGAAAAAGGAATATATTCAAATATAAACTACACAGTTGCATTCTGTGAAAATTCTTTCTGTTCTGTGCATTCAACTAACAGATTTGAACCTTACTTTTGATTGAGCCGTTCTGAAAAACTCTTTTTGTAGAAACTACAATTGGACAGGCTAAGCGCTCAGAGGCCTACATTGGGAAAAAGAATATCTTCAAATAAAAACTACACAGATGCATTCTGTGAAACTTATTTCTGATCTGTAAATTCAGTTAACAGAGATAAAACATATTTTTGATTGAGCAGTTATGAAACACTCTTTTTGTAGAAAATGTAAGTGGAGATTCGGAGCGCTAAGAGGGTAATAGTGGAAAAAGGAATGTCTTCAAATATAAACTACACAGAATCATTCGGTGAAACTTCTTTCTGATCTGTGCATTCAGCTAACAGTGTTAAACCATACTTTTGATTGAGCAGATCTGAACACTCTTTCTGTAGAAAATGCAACTGGACATTTGGAGCGCTAAGAGAGTAGTAGTGGAAAAAGGAATATATTCAAATATAAACTACACAGAAGCATTCTGTGAAACTTCTTTCTGATCTGAGCATTCAGCTAACAGAGTTAAACCATACTTTTGATTGAGCAGTTTTGAAACACTCTGTCTGTAGAAAATGCAACTGGACATTCGTAGCGCTAAGTGGGTAATAGTGGAAAAAAGTATATGTTCAAATATAAACTACACTGAAGCATTGTATGAAACTTCTTTCTGTTCTGTGCATTCAACTAACAGAGTTGAACCTTACTTTTGATTGAGCCTTTCTGAAACACTCTTTCTGTAGAAACTGCAATTGGACATTCTGAGCGCTAAGAGGCCTCTATTGGGAAAAATAATATCTTCAAATAAAAACTACACAGAAGCATTGTGTGAAACTTATTTCTGATATGTTCATTAAGCTAACAGAGTTAAACCATACTTTTGATTGCGCAGTTCTGAACCCTCTTTCTGTAGAAAATGCAAGTGGACATTCGGAGCACTAAGAGGGTAATAGTGGAAAAAGGAATATATTCAAATATAAACTACACAGTAGCATTCTGTGAAAATTCTTTCTGTTCTGTGCATTCAACTAACAGAGTTGAACCTTACTTTTGATTGAGCCGTTCTGAAAAACTCTTTCTTTAGAAACTGCAATTGGACAGGCTAAGCGCTAAGAGGCCTACATTGGGAAAAAGAATATCTTCAAATAAAAACTACACAGATGCATTCTGTGAAACTTATTTCTGATCTGTAAATTCAGTTAACAGAGATAAAACATATTTTTGATTGAGCAGTTATGAAACACTCTTTTTGTAGAAAATGCAAGTGAAGATTCGGAGCGCTAAGAGGGTAATAGTGGAAAAAGGAATGTCTTCAAATATAAACTACACAGAATCATTCGGTGAAACTTCTTTCTGATCTGTGCATTCAGTTAACAGAGTTAAACCATATTTTTGATTGAGCAGATCTGAACACTCTTTCTGTAGAAAATGCAACTGGACATTTGGAGCGCTAAGAGCGTAGTAGTGGAAAAAGGAATATATTCAAATATAAACTACACAGAAGCATTCTGTGAAACTTCTTTCTGATCTGAGCATTCAGCTAACAGAGTTAAACCATACTTTTGATTGAGCAGTTTTGAAACACTCTGTCTGTAGAAAATGCAACTGGACATTCGTAGCGCTAAGTGGGTAATAGTGGAAAAAAGAATATGTTCAAATATAAACTACACAGAAGCATTGTATGAAACTTCTTTCTGTTCTGTGCATTCAACTAACAGAGTTGAACCTTACTTTTGATTGAGCCGTTCTGAAACACTCTTTCTGTAGAAACTGCAATTGGACATTCTGAGCGCTAAGAGGCCTATATTGGGAAAAAGAATGTCTACAAATAAAAACTACACTGAAGAATTGTGTGAAACTTCTTTCTGTTCTGTTTGTTCAACTAAAAGAGTTGAACCTTAGTTTTGATTGAGCCGTTCTGAAACACTCTTTCTGAAGAAAATGCAAGTGGAGATTCGGAGCGCTAAGAGGGTAATAGTGGAAAAAGGAATGTCTCCAAATATAAACTACACAGAATCATTCTGTGAAACTTCTTTCTGATCTGTGCATTCAGCTAACAGAGTTAAACCATACTTTTGATTGAGCAGATCTGAACACTCTTTCTGTAGAAAATGCAACTGGACATTTGGAGCGCTAAGAGAGTAGTAGTGGAAAAAGGAATATATTCAAATATAAACTACACAGAAGCATTCTGTGAAACTTCTTTCTGATCTGAGCATTCAGCTAACAGAGTTAAACCATACTTTTGATTGAGCAGTTTTGAAACACTCTGTCTGTAGAAAATGCAACTGGACATTCGTAGCGCTAAGTGGGTAATAGTGGAAAAAAGAATATGTTCAAATATAAACTACACTGAAGCATTGTATGAAACTTCTTTCTGTTCTGTGCATTCAACTAACAGAGTTGAACCTTACTTTTGATTGAGCCTTTCTGAAACACTCTTTCTGTAGAAACTGCAATTGGACATTCTGAGCGCTAAGAGGCCTCTATTGGGAAAAATAATATCTTCAAATAAAAACTACACAGAAGCATTGTGTGAAACTTATTTCTGATATGTTCATTAAGCTAACAGAGTTAAACCATAATTTTGATTGCGCAGTTCTGAACACTCTTTCTGTAGAAAATGCAAGTGGACATTCGGAGCGCTAAGAGGGTAATAGTGGAAAAAGGAATATATTCAAATATAAACTACACAGTTGCATTCTGTGAAAATTCTTTCTGTTCTGTGCATTCAACTAACAGATTTGAACCTTACTTTTGATTGAGCCGTTCTGAAAAACTCTTTTTGTAGAAACTACAATTGGACAGGCTAAGCGCTAAGAGGCCTACATTGGGAAAAAGAATATCTTCAAAAAAAAACTACACAGATGCATTCTGTGAAACTTATTTCTGATCTGTAAATTCAGTTAACAGAGATAAAACATATTTTTGATTGAGCAGTTATGAAACACTCTTTTTGTAGAAAATGCAAGTGGAGATTCGGAGCGCTAAGAGGGTAATAGTGGAAAAAGGAATGTCTTCAAATATAAACTACACAGAATCATTCGGTGAAACTTCTTTCTGATCTGTGCATTCAGCTAACAGTGTTAAACCATACTTTTGATTGAGCAGATCTGAACACTCTTTCTGTAGAAAATGCAACTGGACATTTGGAGCGCTAAGAGAGTAGTAGTGGAAAAAGGAATATATTCAAATATAAACTACACAGAAGCATTCTGTGAAACTTCTTTCTGATCTGAGCATTCAGCTAACAGAGTTAAACCATACTTTTGATTGAGCAGTTTTGAAACACTCTGTCTGTAGAAAATGCAACTGGACATTCGTAGCGCTAAGTGGGTAATAGTGGAAAAAAGTATATGTTCAAATATAAACTACACTGAAGCATTGTATGAAACTTCTTTCTGTTCTGTGCATTCAACTAACAGAGTTGAACCTTACTTTTGATTGAGCCTTTCTGAAACACTCTTTCTGTAGAAACTGCAATTGGACATTCTGAGCGCTAAGAGGCCTCTATTGGGAAAAATAATATCTTCAAATAAAAACTACACAGAAGCATTGTGTGAAACTTATTTCTGATATGTTCATTAAGCTAACAGAGTTAAACCATACTTTTGATTGCGCAGTTCTGAACCCTCTTTCTGTAGAAAATGCAAGTGGACATTCGGAGCACTAAGAGGGTAATAGTGGAAAAAGGAATATATTCAAATATAAACTACACAGTAGCATTCTGTGAAAATTCTTTCTGTTCTGTGCATTCAACTAACAGAGTTGAACCTTACTTTTGATTGAGCCGTTCTGAAAAACTCTTTCTGTAGAAACTGCAATTGGACAGGCTAAGCGCTAAGAGGCCTACATTGGGAAAAAGAATATCTTCAAATAAAAACTACACAGATGCATTCTGTGAAACTTATTTCTGATCTGTAAATTCAGTTAACAGAGATAAAACATATTTTTGATTGAGCAGTTATGAAACACTCTTTTTGTAGAAAATGCAAGGGGAGATTCGGAGCTCTAAGAGGGTAATAGTGGAAAAAGGAATGTCTTCAAATATAAACTACACAGAATCATTCGGTGAAACTTCTTTCTGATCTGTGCATTCAGTTAACAGAGTTAAACCATATTTTTGATTGAGCAGATCTGAACACTCTTTCTGTAGAAAATGCAACTGGACATTTGGAGCGCTAAGAGCGTAGTAGTGGAAAAAGGAATATATTCAAATATAAACTACACAGAAGCATTCTGTGAAACTTCTTTCTGATCTGAGCATTCAGCTAACAGAGTTAAACCATACTTTTGATTGAGCAGTTTTGAAACACTCTGTCTGTAGAAAATGCAACTGGACATTCGTAGCGCTAAGTGGGTAATAGTGGAAAAAAGAATATGTTCAAATATAAACTACACAGAAGCATTGTATGAAACTTCTTTCTGTTCTGTGCATTCAACTAACAGAGTTGAACCTTACTTTTGATTGAGCCGTTCTGAAACACTCTTTCTGTAGAAACTGCAATTGGACATTCTGAGCGCTAAGAGGCCTATATTGGGAAAAAGAATGTCTACAAATAAAAACTACACTGAAGAATTGTGTGAAACTTCTTTCTGTTCTGTTTGTTCAACTAAAAGAGTTGAACCTTAGTTTTGATTGAGCCGTTCTGAAACACTCTTTCTGAAGAAAATGCAAGTGGAGATTCGGAGCGCTAAGAGGGTAATAGTGGAAAAAGGAATGTCTCCAAATATAAACTACACAGAATCATTCTGTGAAACTTCTTTCTGATCTGTGCATTCAGCTAACAGAGTTAAATCATACTTTTGATTGAGCAGATCTGAACACTCTTTCTGTAGAAAATGCAACTGGACATTTGGAGCGCTAAGAGAGTAGTAGTGGAAAAAGGAATATATTCAAATATAAACTACACAGAAGCATTCTGTGAAACTTCTTTCTGATCTGAGCATTCAGCTAACAGAGTTAAACCATACTTTTGATTGAGCAGTTTTGAAACACTCTGTCTGTAGAAAATGCAACTGGACATTCGTAGCGCTAAGTGGGTAATAGTGGAAAAAAGAATATGTTCAAATATAAACTACACTGAAGCATTGTATGAAACTTCTTTCTGTTCTGTGCATTCAACTAACAGAGTTGAACCTTACTTTTGATTGAGCCTTTCTGAAACACTCTTTCTGTAGAAACTGCAATTGGACATTCTGAGCGCTAAGAGGCCTCTATTGGGAAAAATAATATCTTCAAATAAAAACTACACAGAAGCATTGTGTGAAACTTATTTCTGATATGTTCATTAAGCTAACAGAGTTAAACCATACTTTTGATTGCGCAGTTCTGAACACTCTTTCTGTAGAAAATGCAAGTGGACATTCGGAGCGCTAAGAGGGTAATAGTGGAAAAAGGAATATATTCAAATATAAACTACACAGTTGCATTCTGTGAAAATTCTTTCTGTTCTGTGCATTCAACTAAAAGATTTGAACCTTACTTTTGATTGAGCCGTTCTGAAAAACTCTTTTTGTAGAAACTACAATTGGACAGGCTAAGCGCTAAGAGGCCTACATTGGGAAAAAGAATATCTTCAAATAAAAACTACACAGATGCATTCTGTGAAACTTATTTCTGATCTGTAAATTCAGTTAACAGAGATAAAACATATTTTTGATTGAGCAGTTATGAAACACTCTTTTTGTAGAAAATGCAAGTGGAGATTCGGAGCGCTAAGAGGGTAATAGTGGAAAAAGGAATGTCTTCAAATATAAACTACACAGAATCATTCGGTGAAACTTCTTTCTGATCTGTGCATTCAGCTAACAGTGTTAAACCATACTTTTGATTGAGCAGATCTGAACACTCTTTCTGTAGAAAATGCAAATGGACATTTGGAGCGCTAAGAGAGTAGTAGTGGAAAAAGGAATATATTCAAATATAAACTACACAGAAGCATTCTGTGAAACTTCTTTCTGATCTGAGCATTCAGCTAACAGAGTTAAACCATACTTTTGATTGAGCAGTTTTGAAACACTCTGTCTGTAGAAAATGCAACTGGACATTCGTAGCGCTAAGTGGGTAATAGTGGAAAAAAGTATATGTTCAAATATAAACTACACTGAAGCATTGTATGAAACTTCTTTCTGTTCTGTGCATTCAACTAACAGAGTTGAACCTTACTTTTGATTGAGCCTTTCTGAAACACTCTTTCTGTAGAAACTGCAGTTGGACATTCTGAGCGCTAAGAGGCCTCTATTGGGAAAAATAATATCTTCAAATAAAAACTACACAGAAGCATTTTGTGAAACTTATTTCTGATATGTTCATTAAGCTAACAGAGTTAAACCATACTTTTGATTGCGCAGTTCTGAACACTCTTTCTGTAGAAAATGCAAGTGGACATTCGGAGCACTAAGAGGGTAATAGTGGAAAAAGGAATATATTCAAATATAAACTACACAGTAGCATTCTGTGAAAATTCTTTCTGTTCTGTGCATTCAACTAACAGAGTTGAACCTTACTTTTGATTGAGCCGTTCTGAAAAACTCTTTCTGTAGAAACTGCAATTGGACAGGCTAAGCGCTAAGAGGCCTACATTGGGAAAAAGAATATCTTCAAATAAAAACTACACAGATGCATTCTGTGAAACTTATTTCTGATCTGTAAATTCAGTTAACAGAGATAAAACATATTTTTGATTGAGCAGTTATGAAACACTCTTTTTGTAGAAAATGCAAGTGAAGATTCGGAGCGCTAAGAGGGTAATAGTGGAAAAAGGAATGTCTTCAAATATAAACTACACAGAATCATTCGGTGAAACTTCTTTCTGATCTGTGCATTCAGTTAACAGAGTTAAACCATATTTTTGATTGAGCAGATCTGAACACTCTTTCTGTAGAAAATGCAACTGGACATTTGGAGCGCTAAGAGCGTAGTAGTGGAAAAAGGAATATATTCAAATATAAACTACACAGAAGCATTCTGTGAAACTTCTTTCTGATCTGAGCATTCAGCTAACAGAGTTAAACCATACTTTTGATTGAGCAGTTTTGAAACACTCTGTCTGTAGAAAATGCAACTGGACATTCGTAGCGCTAAGTGGGTAATAGTGGAAAAAAGAATATGTTCAAATATAAACTACACAGAAGCATTGTATGAAACTTCTTTCTGTTCTGTGCATTCAACTAACAGAGTTGAACCTTACTTTTGATTGAGCCGTTCTGAAACACTCTTTCTGTAGAAACTGCAATTGGACATTCTGAGCGCTAAGAGGCCTATATTGGGAAAAAGAATGTCTACAAATAAAAACTACACTGAAGAATTGTGTAAAACTACTTTCTGTTCTGTTTGTTCAACTAAAAGAGTTGAACCTTAGTTTTGATTGAGCCGCTCTGAAACACTCTTTCTGAAGAAAATGCAAGTGGAGATTCGGAGCGCTAAGAGGGTAATAGTGGAAAAAGGAATGTCTCCAAATATAAACTACACAGAATCATTCTGTGAAACTTCTTTCTGATCTGTGCATTCAGCTAACAGAGTTAAATCATACTTTTGATTGAGCAGATCTGAACACTCTTTCTGTAGAAAATGCAACTGGACATTTGGAGCGCTAAGAGAGTAGTAGTGGAAAAAGGAATATATTCAAATATAAACTACACAGAAGCATTCTGTGAAACTTCTTTCTGATCTGAGCATTCAGCTAACAGAGTTAAACCATACTTTTGATTGAGCAGTTTTGAAACACTCTGTCTGTAGAAAATGCAACTGGACATTCGTAGCGCTAAGTGGGTAATAGTGGAAAAAAGAATATGTTCAAATATAAACTACACTGAAGCATTGTATGAAACTTCTTTCTGTTCTGTGCATTCAACTAACAGAGTTGAACCTTACTTTTGATTGAGCCTTTCTGAAACACTCTTTCTGTAGAAACTGCAATTGGACATTCTGAGCGCTAAGAGGCCTCTATTGGGAAAAATAATATCTTCAAATAAAAACTACACAGAAGCATTGTGTGAAACTTATTTCTGATATGTTCATTAAGCTAACAGAGTTAAACCATACTTTTGATTGCGCAGTTCTGAACACTCTTTCTGTAGAAAATGCAAGTGGACATTCGGAGCGCTAAGAGGGTAATAGTGGAAAAAGGAATATATTCAAATATAAACTACACAGTTGCATTCTGTGAAAATTCTTTCTGTTCTGTGCATTCAACTAACAGATTTGAACCTTACTTTTGATTGAGCCGTTCTGAAAAACTCTTTTTGTAGAAACTACAATTGGACAGGCTAAGCGCTAAGAGGCCTACATTGGGAAAAAGAATATCTTCAAATAAAAACTACACAGATGCATTCTGTGAAACTTATTTCTGATCTGTAAATTCAGTTAACAGAGATAAAACATATTTTTGATTGAGCAGTTATGAAACTCTCTTTTTGTAGAAAATGCAAGTGGAGATTCGGAGCGCTAAGAGGGTAATAGTGGAAAAAGGAATGTCTTCAAATATAAACTACACAGAATCATTCGGTGAAACTTCTTTCTGATCTGTGCATTCAGCTAACAGTGTTAAACCATACTTTTGATTGAGCAGATCTGAACACTCTTTCTGTAGAAAATGCAACTGGACATTTGGAGCGCTAAGAGAGTAGTAGTGGAAAAAGGAATATATTCAAATATAAACTACACAGAAGCATTCTGTGAAACTTCTTTCTGATCTGAGCATTCAGCTAACAGAGTTAAACCATACTTTTGATTGAGCAGTTTTGAAACACTCTGTCTGTAGAAAATGCAACTGGACATTCGTAGCGTAAGTGGGTAATAGTGGAAAAAAGTATATGTTCAAATATAAACTACACTGAAGCATTGTATGAAACTTCTTTCTGTTCTGTGCATTCAACTAACAGAGTTGAACCTTACTTTTGATTGAGCCTTTCTGAAACACTCTTTCTGTAGAAACTGCAATTGGACATTCTGAGCGCTAAGAGGCCTCTATTGGGAAAAATAATATCTTCAAATAAAAACTACACAGAAGCATTGTGTGAAACTTATTTCTGATATGTTCATTAAGCTAACAGAGTTAAACCATACTTTTGATTGCGCAGTTCTGAACCCTCTTTCTGTAGAAAATGCAAGTGGACATTCGGAGCACTAAGAGGGTAATAGTGGAAAAAGGAATATATTCAAATATAAACTACACAGTAGCATTCTGTGAAAATTCTTTCTGTTCTGTGCATTCAACTAACAGAGTTGAACCTTACTTTTGATTGAGCCGTTCTGAAAAACTCTTTCTGTAGAAACTGCAATTGGACAGGCTAAGCGCTAAGAGGCCTACATTGGGAAAAAGAATATCTTCAAATAAAAACTACACAGATGCATTCTGTGAAACTTATTTCTGATCTGTAAATTCAGTTAACAGAGATAAAACATATTTTTGATTGAGCAGTTATGAAACACTCTTTTTGTAGAAAATGCAAGTGAAGATTCGGAGCGCTAAGAGGGTAATAGTGGAAAAAGGAATGTCTTCAAATATAAACTACACAGAATCATTCGGTGAAACTTCTTTCTGATCTGTGCATTCAGTTAACAGAGTTAAACCATATTTTTGATTGAGCAGATCTGAACACTCTTTCTGTAGAAAATGCAACTGGACATTTGGAGCGCTAAGAGCGTAGTAGTGGAAAAAGGAATATATTCAAATATAAACTACACAGAAGCATTCTGTGAAACTTCTTTCTGATCTGAGCATTCAGCTAACAGAGTTAAACCATACTTTTGATTGAGCAGTTTTGAAACACTCTGTCTGTAGAAAATGCAACTGGACATTCGTAGCGCTAAGTGGGTAATAGTGGAAAAAAGAATATGTTCAAATATAAACTACACAGAAGCATTGTATGAAACTTCTTTCTGTTCTGTGCATTCAACTAACAGAGTTGAACCTTACTTTTGATTGAGCCGTTCTGAAACACTCTTTCTGTAGAAACTGCAATTGGACATTCTGAGCGCTAAGAGGCCTATATTGGGAAAAAGAATGTCTACAAATAAAAACTACACTGAAGAATTGTGTGAAACTTCTTTCTGTTCTGTTTGTTCAACTAAAAGAGTTGAACCTTAGTTTTGATTGAGCCGTTCTGAAACACTCTTTCTGAAGAAAATGCAAGTGGAGATTCGGAGCGCTAAGAGGGTAATAGTGGAAAAAGGAATGTCTCCAAATATAAACTACACAGAATCATTCTGTGAAACTTCTTTCTGATCTGTGCATTCAGCTAACAGAGTTAAATCATACTTTTGATTGAGCAGATCTGAACACTCTTTCTGTAGAAAATGCAACTGGACATTTGGAGCGCTAAGAGAGTAGTAGTGGAAAAAGGAATATATTCAAATATAAACTACACAGAAGCATTCTGTGAAACTTCTTTCTGATCTGAGCATTCAGCTAACAGAGTTAAACCATACTTTTGATTGAGCAGTTTTGAAACACTCTGTCTGTAGAAAATGCAACTGGACATTCGTAGCGCTAAGTGGGTAATAGTGGAAAAAAGAATATGTTCAAATATAAACTACACTGAAGCATTGTATGAAACTACTTTCTGTTCTGTGCATTCAACTAACAGAGTTGAACCGTACTTTTGATTGAGCCTTTCTGAAACACTCTTTCTGTAGAAACTGCAATTGGACATTCTGAGCGCTAAGAGGCCTCTATTGGGAAAAATAATATCTTCAAATAAAAACTACACAGAAGCATTGTGTGAAACTTATTTCTGATATGTTCATTAAGCTAACAGAGTTAAACCATACTTTTGATTGCGCAGTTCTGAACACTCTTTCTGTAGAAAATGCAAGTGGACATTCGGAGCGCTAAGAGGGTAATAGTGGAAAAAGGAATATATTCAAATATAAACTACACAGTTGCATTCTGTGAAAATTCTTTCTGTTCTGTGCATTCAACTAACAGATTTGAACCTTACTTTTGATTGAGCCGTTCTGAAAAACTCTTTTTGTAGAAACTACAATTGGACAGGCTAAGCGCTAAGAGGCCTACATTGGGAAAAAGAATATCTTCAAATAAAAACTACACAGATGCATTCTGTGAAACTTATTTCTGATCTGTAAATTCAGTTAACAGAGATAAAACATATTTTTGATTGAGCAGTTATGAAACACTCTTTTTGTAGAAAATGCAAGTGGAGATTCGGAGCGCTAAGAGGGTAATAGTGGAAAAAGAAATGTCTTCAAATATAAACTACACAGAATCATTCGGTGAAACTTCTTTCTGATCTGTGCATTCAGCTAACAGTGTTAAACCATACTTTTGATTGAGCAGATCTGAACACTCTTTCTGTAGAAAATGCAACTGGACATTTGGAGCGCTAAGAGAGTAGTAGTGGAAAAAGGAATATATTCAAATATAAACTACACAGAAGCATTCTGTGAAACTTCTTTCTGATCTGAGCATTCAGCTAACAGAGTTAAACCATACTTTTGATTGAGCAGTTTTGAAACACTCTGTCTGTAGAAAATGCAACTGGACATTCGTAGCGCTAAGTGGGTAATAGTGGAAAAAAGTATATGTTCAAATATAAACTACACTGAAGCATTGTATGAAACTTCTTTCTGTTCTGTGCATTCAACTAACAGAGTTGAACCTTACTTTTGATTGAGCCTTTCTGAAACACTCTTTCTGTAGAAACTGCAATTGGACATTCTGAGCGCTAAGAGGCCTCTATTGGGAAAAATAATATCTTCAAATAAAAACTACACAGAAGCATTGTGTGAAACTTATTTCTGATATGTTCATTAAGCTAACAGAGTTAAACCATACTTTTGATTGCGCAGTTCTGAACCCTCTTTCTGTAAAAATGCAAGTGGACATTCGGAGCACTAAGAGGGTAATAGTGGAAAAAGGAATATATTCAAATATAAACTACACAGTAGCATTCTGTGAAAATTCTTTCTGTTCTGTGCATTCAACTAACAGAGTTGAACCTTACTTTTGATTGAGCCGTTCTGAAAAACTCTTTCTGTAGAAACTGCAATTGGACAGGCTAAGCGCTAAGAGGCCTACATTGGGAAAAAGAATATCTTCAAATAAAAACTACACAGATGCATTCTGTGAAACTTATTTCTGATCTGTAAATTCAGTTAACAGAGATAAAACATATTTTTGATTGAGCAGTTATGAAACACTCTTTTTGTAGAAAATGCAAGTGAAGATTCGGAGCGCTAAGAGGGTAATAGTGGAAAAAGGAATGTCTTCAAATATAAACTACACAGAATCATTCGGTGAAACTTCTTTCTGATCTGTGCATTCAGTTAACAGAGTTAAACCATATTTTTGATTGAGCAGATCTGAACACTCTTTCTGTAGAAAATGCAACTGGACATTTGGAGCGCTAAGAGCGTAGTAGTGGAAAAAGGAATATATTCAAATATAAACTACACAGAAGCATTCTGTGAAACTTCTTTCTGATCTGAGCATTCAGCTAACAGAGTTAAACCATACTTTTGATTGAGCAGTTTTGAAACACTCTGTCTGTAGAAAATGCAACTGGACATTCGTAGCGCTAAGTGGGTAATAGTGGAAAAAAGAATATGTTCAAATATAAACTACACAGAAGCATTGTATGAAACTTCTTTCTGTTCTGTGCATTCAACTAACAGAGTTGAACCTTGCTTTTGATTGAGCCGTTCTGAAACACTCTTTCTGTAGAAACTGCAATTGGACATTCTGAGCGCTAAGAGGCCTATATTGGGAAAAAGAATGTCTACAAATAAAAACTACACTGAAGAATTGTGTGAAACTTCTTTCTGTTCTGTTTGTTCAACTAAAAGAGTTGAACCTTAGTTTTGATTGAGCCGTTCTGAAACACTCTTTCTGAAGAAAATGCAAGTGGAGATTCGGAGCGCTAAGAGGGTAATAGTGGAAAAAGGAATGTCTCCAAATATAAACTACACAGAATCATTCTGTGAAACTTCTTTCTGATCTGTGCATTCAGCTAACAGAGTTAAATCATACTTTTGATTGAGCAGATCTGAACACTCTTTCTGTAGAAAATGCAACTGGACATTTGGAGCGCTAAGAGAGTAGTAGTGGAAAAAGGAATATATTCAAATATAAACTACACAGAAGCATTCTGTGAAACTTCTTTCTGATCTGAGCATTCAGCTAACAGAGTTAAACCATACTTTTGATTGAGCAGTTTTGAAACACTCTGTCTGTAGAAAATGCAACTGGACATTCGTAGCGCTAAGTGGGTAATAGTGGAAAAAAGAATATGTTCAAATATAAACTACACTGAAGCATTGTATGAAACTTCTTTCTGTTCTGTGCATTCAACTAACAGAGTTGAACGTTACTTTTGATTGAGCCTTTCTGAAACACTCTTTCTGTAGAAACTGCAATTGGACATTCTGAGCGCTAAGAGGCCTCTATTGGGAAAAATAATATCTTCAAATAAAAACTACACAGAAGCATTGTGTGAAACTTATTTCTGATATGTTCATTAAGCTAACAGAGTTAAACCATACTTTTGATTGCGCAGTTCTGAACACTCTTTCTGTAGAAAATGCAAGTGGACATTCGGAGCGCTAAGAGGGTAATAGTGGAAAAAGGAATATATTCAAATATAAACTACACAGTTGCATTCTGTGAAAATTCTTTCTGTTCTGTGCATTCAACTAACAGATTTGAACCTTACTTTTGATTGAGCCGTTCTGAAAAACTCTTTTTGTAGAAACTACAATTGGACAGGCTAAGCGCTAAGAGGCCTACATTGGGAAAAAGAATATCTTCAAATAAAAACTACACAGATGCATTCTGTGAAACTTATTTCTGATCTGTAAATTCAGTTAACAGAGATAAAACATATTTTTGATTGAGCAGTTATGAAACACTCTTTTTGTAGAAAATGCAAGTGGAGATTCGGAGCGCTAAGAGGGTAATAGTGGAAAAAGGAATGTCTTCAAATATAAACTACACAGAATCATTCGGTGAAACTTCTTTCTGATCTGTGCATTCAGCTAACAGTGTTAAACCATACTTTTGATTGAGCAGATCTGAACACTCTTTCTGTAGAAAATGCAACTGGACATTTGGAGCGCTAAGAGAGTAGTAGTGGAAAAAGGAATATATTCAAATATAAACTACACAGAAGCATTCTGTGAAACTTCTTTCTGATCTGAGCATTCAGCTAACAGAGTTAAACCATACTTTTGATTGAGCAGTTTTGAAACACTCTGTCTGTAGAAAATGCAACTGGACATTCGTAGCGCTAAGTGGGTAATAGTGGAAAAAAGTATATGTTCAAATATAAACTACACTGAAGCATTGTATGAAACTTCTTTCTTTTCTGTGCATTCAACTAACAGAGTTGAACCTTACTTTTGATTGAGCCTTTCTGAAACACTCTTTCTGTAGAAACTGCAATTGGACATTCTGAGCGCTAAGAGGCCTCTATTGGGAAAAATAATATCTTCAAATAAAAACTACACAGAAGCATTATGTGAAACTTATTTCTGATATGTTCATTAAGCTAACGGAGTTAAACCATACTTTTGATTGCGCAGTTCTGAACCCTCTTTCTGTAGAAAATGCAAGTGGACATTCGGAGCACTAAGAGGGTAATAGTGGAAAAAGGAATATATTCAAATATAAACTACACAGTAGCATTCTGTGAAAATTCTTTCTGTTCTGTGCATTCAACTAACAGAGTTGAACCTTACTTTTGATTGAGCCGTTCTGAAAAACTCTTTCTGTAGAAACTGCAATTGGACAGGCTAAGCGCTAAGAGGCCTACATTGGGAAAAAGAATATCTTCAAATAAAAACTACACAGATGCATTCTGTGAAACTTATTTCTGATCTGTAAATTCAGTTAACAGAGATAAAACATATTTTTGATTGAGCAGTTATGAAACACTCTTTTTGTAGAAAATGCAAGTGAAGATTCGGAGCGCTAAGAGGGTAATAGTGGAAAAAGGAATGTCTTCAAATATAAACTACACAGAATCATTCGGTGAAACTTCTTTCTGATCTGTGCATTCAGTTAACAGAGTTAAACCATATTTTTGATTGAGCAGATCTGAACACTCTTTCTGTAGAAAATGCAACTGGACATTTGGAGCGCTAAGAGCGTAGTAGTGGAAAAAGGAATATATTCAAATATAAACTACACAGAAGCATTCTGTGAAACTTCTTTCTGATCTGAGCATTCAGCTAACAGAGTTAAACCATACTTTTGATTGAGCAGTTTTGAAACACTCTGTCTGTAGAAAATGCAACTGGACATTCGTAGCGCTAAGTGGGTAATAGTGGAAAAAAGAATATGTTCAAATATAAACTACACAGAAGCATTGTATGAAACTTCTTTCTGTTCTGTGCATTCAACTAACAGAGTTGAACCTTACTTTTGATTGAGCCGTTCTGAAACACTCTTTCTGTAGAAACTGCAATTGGACATTCTGAGCGCTAAGAGGCCTATATTGGGAAAAAGAATGTCTACAAATAAAAACTACACAGAAGAATTGTGTGAAACTTCTTTCTGTTCTGTTTGTTCAACTAAAAGAGTTGAACCTTAGTTTTGATTGAGCCGTTCTGAAACACTCTTTCTGAAGAAAATGCAAGTGGAGATTCGGAGCGCTAAGAGGGTAATAGTGGAAAAAGGAATGTCTCCAAATATAAACTACACAGAATCATTCTGTGAAACTTCTTTCTGATCTGTGCATTCAGCTAACAGAGTTAAATCATACTTTTGATTGAGCAGATCTGAACACTCTTTCTGTAGAAAATGCAACTGGACATTTGGAGCGCTAAGAGAGTAGTAGTGGAAAAAGGAATATATTCAAATATAAACTACACAGAAGCATTCGGTGAAACTTCTTTCTGATCTGTGCATTCAGTTAACAGAGTTAAACCATATTTTTGATTGAGCAGATCTGAACACTCTTTCTGTAGAAAATGCAACTGGACATTTGGAGCGCTAAGAGCGTAGTAGTGGAAAAAGGAATATATTCAAATATAAACTACACAGAAGCATTCTGTGAAACTTCTTTCTGATCTGAGCATTCAGCTAACAGAGTTAAACCATACTTTTGATTGAGCAGTTTTGAAACACTCTGTCTGTAGAAAATGCAACTGGACATTCGTAGCGCTAAGTGGGTAATAGTGGAAAAAAGAATATGTTCAAATATAAACTACACAGAAGCATTGTATGAAACTTCTTTCTGTTCTGTGCATTCAACTAACAGAGTTGAACCTTACTTTTGATTGAGCCGTTCTGAAACACTCTTTCTGTAGAAACTGCAATTGGACATTCTGAGCGCTAAGAGGCCTATATTGGGAAAAAGAATGTCTACAAATAAAAACTACACTGAAGAATTGTGTGAAACTACTTTCTGTTCTGTTTGTTCAACTAAAAGAGTTGAACCTTAGTTTTGATTGAGCCGTTCTGAAACACTCTTTCTGAAGAAAATGCAAGTGGAGATTCGGAGCGCTAAGAGGGTAATAGTGGAAAAAGGAATGTCTCCAAATATAAACTACACAGAATCATTCTGTGAAACTTCTTTCTGATCTGTGCATTCAGCGAACAGAGTTAAATCATACTTTTGATTGAGCAGATCTGAACACTCTTTCTGTAGAAAATGCAACTGGACATTTGGAGCGCTAAGAGAGTAGTAGTGGAAAAAGGAATATATTCAAATATAAACTACACAGAAGCATTCTGTGAAACTTCTTTCTGATCTGAGCATTCAGCTAACAGAGTTAAACCATACTTTTGATTGAGCAGTTTTGAAACACTCTGTCTGTAGAAAATGCAACTGGACATTCGTAGCGCTAAGTGGGTAATAGTGGAAAAAACAATATGTTCAAACATAAACTACACTGAAGCATTGTATGAAACTTCTTTCTGTTCTGTGCATTCAACTAACAGAGTTGAACCTTACTTTTGATTGAACCTTTCTGAAACACTCTTTCTGTAGAAACTGCAATTGGACATTCTGAGCGCTAAGAGGCCTCTATTGGGAAAAATAATATCTTCAAATAAAAACTACACAGAAGCATTGTGTGAAACTTATTTCTGATATGTTCATTAAGCTAACAGAGTTAAACCATACTTTTGATTGCGCAGTTCTGAACACTCTTTCTGTAGAAAATGCAAGTGGACATTCGGAGCGCTAAGAGGGTAATAGTGGAAAAAGGAATATATTCAAATATAAACTACACAGTTGCATTCTGTGAAAATTCTTTCTGTTCTGTGCATTCAACTAACAGATTTGAACCTTACTTTTGATTGAGCCGTTCTGAAAAACTCTTTTTGTAGAAACTACAATTGGACAGGCTAAGCGCTAAGAGGCCTACATTGGGAAAAAGAATATCTTCAAATAAAAACTACACAGATGCATTCTGTGAAACTTATTTCTGATCTGTAAATTCAGTTAACAGAGATAAAACATATTTTTGATTGAGCAGTTATGAAACACCCTTTTGTAGAAAATGCAAGTGGAGATTCGGAGCGCTAAGAGGGTAATAGTGGAAAAAGGAATGTCTTCAAATATAAACTACACAGAATCATTCGGTGAAACTTCTTTCTGATCTGTGCATTCAGCTAACAGTGTTAAACCATACTTTTGATTGAGCAGATCTGAACACTCTTTCTGTAGAAAATGCAACTGGACATTTGGAGCGCTAAGAGAGTAGTAGTGGAAAAAGGAATATATTCAAATATAAACTACACAGAAGCATTCTGTGAAACTTCTTTCTGATCTGAGCATTCAGCTAACAGAGTTAAACCATACTTTTGATTGAGCAGTTTTGAAACACTCTGTCTGTAGAAAATGCAACTGGACATTCGTAGCGCTAAGTGGGTAATAGTGGAAAAAAGTATATGTTCAAATATAAACTACACTGAAGCATTGTATGAAACTTCTTTCTGTTCTGTGCATTCAACTAACAGAGTTGAACCTTACTTTTGATTGAGCCTTTCTGAAACACTCTTTCTGTAGAAACTGCAATTGGACATTCTGAGCGCTAAGAGGCCTCTATTGGGAAAAATAATATCTTCAAATAAAAACTACACAGAAGCATTGTGTGAAACTTATTTCTGATATGTTCATTAAGCTAACAGAGTTAAACCATACTTTTGATTGCGCAGTTCTGAACCCTCTTTCTGTAGAAAATGCAAGTGGACATTCGGAGCACTAAGAGGGTAATAGTGGAAAAAGGAATATATTCAAATATAAACTACACAGTAGCATTCTGTGAAAATTCTTTCTGTTCTGTGCATTCAACTAACAGAGTTGAACCTTACTTTTGATTGAGCCGTTCTGAAAAACTCTTTCTGTAGAAACTGCAATTGGACAGGCTAAGCGCTAAGAGGCCTACATTGGGAAAAAGAATATCTTCAAATAAAAACTACACAGATGCATTCTGTGAAACTTATTTCTGATCTGTAAATTCAGTTAACAGAGATAAAACATATTTTTGATTGAGCAGTTATGAAACACTCTTTTTGTAGAAAATGCAAGTGAAGATTCGGAGCGCTAAGAGGGTAATAGTGGAAAAAGGAATGTCTTCAAATATAAACTACACAGAATCATTCGGTGAAACTTCTTTCTGATCTGTGCATTCAGTTAACAGAGTTAAACCATATTTTTGATTGAGCAGATCTGAACACTCTTTCTGTAGAAAATGCAACTGGACATTTGGAGCGCTAAGAGCGTAGTAGTGGAAAAAGGAATATATTCAAATATAAACTACACAGAAGCATTCTGTGAAACTTCTTTCTGATCTGAGCATTCAGCTAACAGAGTTAAACCATACATTTGATTGAGCAGTTTTGAAACACTCTGTCTGTAGAAAATGCAACTGGACATTCGTAGCGCTAAGTGGGTAATAGTAGAAAAAAGAATATGTTCAAATATAAACTACACAGAAGCATTGTATGAAACTTCTTTCTGTTCTGTGCATTAAACTAACAGAGTTGAACCTTACTTTTGATTGAGCCGTTCTGAAACACTCTTTCTGTAGAAACTGCAATTGGACATTCTGAGCGCTAAGAGGCCTATATTGGGAAAAAGAATGTCTACAAATAAAAACTACACTGAAGAATTGTGTGAAACTTCTTTCTGTTCTGTTTGTTCAACTAAAAGACTTGAACCTTAGTTTTGATTGAGCCGTTCTGAAACACTCTTTCTGAAGAAAATGCAAGTGGAGATTCGGAGCGCTAAGAGGGTAATAGTGGAAAAAGGAATGTCTCCAAATATAAACTACACAGAATCATTCTGTGAAACTTCTTTCTGATCTGTGCATTCAGCTAACAGAGTTAAATCATACTTTTGATTGAGCAGATCTGAACACTCTTTCTGTAGAAAATGCAACTGGACATTTGGAGCGCTAAGAGAGTAGTAGTGGAAAAAGGAATATATTCAAATATAAACTACACAGAAGCATTCTGTGAAACTTCTTTCTGATCTGAGCATTCAGCTAACAGAGTTAAACCATACTTTTGATTGAGCAGTTTTGAAACACTCTGTCTGTAGAAAATGCAACTGGACATTCGTAGCGCTAAGTGGGTAATAGTGGAAAAAAGAATATGTTCAAATATAAACTACACTGAAGCATTGTATGAAACTTCTTTCTGTTCTGTGCATTCAACTAACAGAGTT
This sequence comes from Symphalangus syndactylus, assembly GCF_028878055.3. Classification (NCBI taxonomy): domain Eukaryota; kingdom Metazoa; phylum Chordata; class Mammalia; order Primates; family Hylobatidae; genus Symphalangus; species Symphalangus syndactylus. The sequence goes on along the minus strand of NC_072426.2, from coordinate 8,533,943 downwards.
GAACCTTACTTTTGATTGAGCCTTTCTGAAACACTCTTTCTGTAGAAACTGCAATTGGACATTCTGAGCGCTAAGAGGCCTCTATTGGGAAAAATAATATCTTCAAATAAAAACTACACAGAAGCATTGTGTGAAACTTATTTCTGATATGTTCATTAAGCTAACAGAGTTAAACCATACTTTTGATTGCGCAGTTCTGAACACTCTTTCTGTAGAAAATGCAAGTGGACATTCGGAGCGCTAAGAGGGTAATAGTGGAAAAAGGAATATATTCAAATATAAACTACACAGTTGCATTCTGTGAAAATTCTTTCTGTTCTGTGCATTCAACTAACAGATTTGAACCTTACTTTTGATTGAGCCGTTCTGAAAAACTCTTTTTGTAGAAACTACAATTGGACAGGCTAAGCGCTAAGAGGCCTACATTGGGAAAAAGAATATCTTCAAATAAAAACTACACAGATGCATTCTGTGAAACTTATTTCTGATCTGTAAATTCAGTTAACAGAGATAAAACATATTTTTGATTGAGCAGTTATGAAACACTCTTTTTGTAGAAAATGCAAGTGGAGATTCGGAGCGCTAAGAGGGTAATAGTGGAAAAAGGAATGTCTTCAAATATAAACTACACAGAATCATTCGGTGAAACTTCTTTCTGATCTGTGCATTCAGCTAACAGTGTTAAACCATACTTTTGATTGAGCAGATCTGAACACTCTTTCTGTAGAAAATGCAACTGGACATTTGGAGCGCTAAGAGAGTAGTAGTGGAAAAAGGAATATATTCAAATATAAACTACACAGAAGCATTCTGTGAAACTTCTTTCTGATCTGAGCATTCAGCTAACAGAGTTAAACCATACTTTTGATTGAGCAGTTTTGAAACACTCTGTCTGTAGAAAATGCAACTGGACATTCGTAGCGCTAAGTGGGTAATAGTGGAAAAAAGTATATGTTCAAATATAAACTACACTGAAGCATTGTATGAAACTTCTTTCTGTTCTGTGCATTCAACTAACAGAGTTGAACCTTACTTTTGATTGAGCCTTTCTGAAACACTCTTTCTGTAGAAACTGCAATTGGACATTCTGAGCGCTAAGAGGCCTCTATTGGGAAAAATAATATCTTCAAATAAAAACTACACAGAAGCATTGTGTGAAACTTATTTCTGATATGTTCATTAAGCTAACAGAGTTAAACCATACTTTTGATTGCGCAGTTCTGAACCCTCTTTCTGTAGAAAATGCAAGTGGACATTCGGAGCACTAAGAGGGTAATAGTGGAAAAAGGAATATATTCAAATATAAACTACACAGTAGCATTCTGTGAAAATTCTTTCTGTTCTGTGCATTCAACTAACAGAGTTGAACCTTACTTTTGATTGAGCCGTTCTGAAACACTCTTTCTGTAGAAACTGCAATTGGACATTCTGAGCGCTAGGAGGCCTATATTGGGAAAAAAAATGTCTACAAATAAAAACTACACAGAAGAATTGTGTGAAACTTCTTTCTGTTCTGTTTGTTCAACTAAACTAGTTGAACCTTAGATTTGATTGAGCCGTTCTGAAACACTCTTTCTGTAGAAAATGCAACTGGAGATTCGGAGCGCTAAGAGGGTAATAGTGGAAAAAGGAATGTCTCCAAATATAAACTACACAGAATCATTCTGTGAAACTTCTTTCTGATCTGTGCATTCAGCTAACAGAGTTAAACCATACTTTGATTGAGCAGATCTGAACACTCTTTCTGTAGAAAATGCAACTGGACATTTGGAGCGCTAAGAGAGTAGTAGTGGAAAAAGGAATATATTGAAATATAAACTACACAGAAGCATTCTGTGAAACTTCTTTCTGATCTGAGCATTCAGCTAACAGAGTTAAACCATACTTTTGATTGAGCAGTTTTGAAACACTCTGTCTGTAGAAAATGCAACTGGACATTCGTAGCGCTAATTGGGTAATAGTGGAAAAAATAATATGTTCAAATATAAACTACACAGAAGCATTGTATGAAACTTCTTTCTGTTCTGTGCATTCAACTGACAGAGTTGAAATTTACTTTTGATTGAGCCTTTCTGAAACACTCTTTCTGTAGAAACTGCAATTGGACATTCTGAGCGCTAAGAGGCCTCTATTGGGAAAAATAATATCTTCAAATAAAAACTACACAGAAGCATTGTGTGAAACTTATTTCTGATATGTTCATTAAGCTAACAGAGTTAAACCATACTTTTGATTGCTCATTTCTGAACACTCTTTCTGTAGAGAATGCAAGTGTACATTCGGAGCGCTAAGATGGTAATAGTGGAAAAAGGGATATATTCAAATATGAACTAGACAGTAGCATTCTGTGAAAATTCTTTCTGTTCTGTGCATTCAACTAACAGAGTTGAACCTTACTTTTGATTGAGCCGTTCTGAAACACTCTTTCTGTAGAAACTGCAATTGGACATGCTAAGCGCTAAGAGGCCTACATTGGGAAAAAGAATATCTTCGAATAAAAACTACACAGATGCATTCTGTGAAACTTATTTCTGATCTGTAAATTCAGTTAACAGAGATAAAACATATTTTTGATTGAGCAGTTATGAAACACTCCTTTTGTAGAAAATGCAAGTGGAGATTCGGAGCGCTAAGATGGTAATAGTGGAAAAGGAATGTCTTCAAATATAAACTACACAGAATCATTCGGTGAAACTTCTTTCTGATCTGTGCATTCAGCCAACAGAGTTAAACCATACTTTTGATTGAGCAGATCTGAACACTCTTTCTGTAGAAAATGCAACTGGACATTTGGAGCGCTAAGAGCGTAGTAGTGGAAAAAGGAATATATTCAAATATAAACTACACAGAAGCATTCTGTGAAACTTCTTTCTGATCTGAGCATTCAGCTAACAGAGTTAAACCATACTTTTGATTGAGCAGTTTTGAAACCCTCTGTCTGTAGAAAATGCAACTGGACATTCGTAGCGCTAAGTGGGTAATAGTGGAAAAAAAATATGTTCAAATATAAACTACACAGAAGCATTGTATGAAACTGCTTTCTGTTCTGTGCATTCAACTAACAGAGTTGAACCTCACTTTTGATTGAGCCTTTCTGAAACACTCTTTCTGTAGAAACTGCAATTGGACATTCTGAGCGCTAAGAGGCCTCTATTGGGAAAAATAATATCTTCAAATAAAAACTTCACAGAAGCATTGTGTGAAACTTATTCCTGATATGTTCATTAAGCTAACAGAGTTAAACCATACTTTTGATTGCGCAGTTCTGAACACTCTTTCTGTAGAAAATGCAAGTGGACATTCTTAGCGCTAAGAGGGTAATAGTGAAAAAAGGAATATATTCAAATATAAACTACACAGTAGCATTCTGTGAAAATTCTTTCTGTTCTGTGTATTCAACTAACAGAGTTGGACCTTACTTTTGATTGAGCCGTTCTGAAACACTCTTTCTGTAGAAACTGCAAATGGACATGCTAAGCGCTAAGAAGCCTACATTGGGAAAAAGAATATCTTCATATAAAAACTACACAGATGCATTCTGTGAAACTTATTTCTGATCTGTAAATTCAGTTAACAGAGATAAAACATATTTTTGATTGAGCAGTTATGAAACACACCTTTTGTAGAAAATGCAAGTGGAGATTCGGAGCGCTAAGAGGGTAATAGTGGAAAAAGGAATGTCTTCAAATATAAACTACACAGAATCATTCGGTGAAACTTCTTTCGGATCTGTGCATTCAGCTAACAGAGTTAAACCATACTTTTGATTGAGCAGATCTGAACACTCTTTCTGTAGAAAATGCAACTGGACATTTGGAGCGCTAAGAGCGTAGTAGTGGAAAAAGGAATATATTCAAATATAAACTACACAGAAGCATTCTGTTAAACTTCTTTCTGATCTGAGCATTCAGCTAACAGAGTTAAACCATACTTTTGATTGAGCAGTTTTGAAACACTCTGTCTGTAGAAAATGCAACTGGACATTCGTAGCGCTAAGTGGGTAATAGTGGAAAAAAAATATGTTCAAATATAAACTACACAGAAGCATTGTTTGAAACTTCTTTCTGTTCTGTGCATTCAACTAACAGAGTTGAACCTTACTTTTGATTGAGCCTTTCTGAAACACTCTTTCTGTAGAAACTGCAATTGGACATTCTGAGCGCTAAGAGGCCTCTATTGGGAAAAATAATAACTTCAAATAAAAACTACACAGAAGCATTTTGTGAAACATATTCCTGATATGTTCATTAAGCTAACAGAGTTAAACCATACTTTTGATTGCACAGTTCTGAACACTCTTTCTGTAGAAAATGCAAGTGGACATTCGGAGCGCTAAGAGGGTAATAGTGGAAAAAGGAATATATTCAAATATAAACTACACAGTAGCATTCTGTGAAAATTCTTTCTGTTCTGTGCATTCAACTAACAGAGTTGAACCTTACTTTTGATTGAGCCGTTCTGAAACACTCTTTCTGTAGAAACTGCAATTGGACATGCTAAGCGCTAAGAGGCCTACATTGGGAAAAAGAATATCTTCAAATAAAAACTACACAGATGCATTCTGTGAAACTTATTTCTGATCTGTAAATTCAGTTAACAGAGATAAAACATATTTTTGATTGAGCAGTTATGAAACACTCTTTTTGTAGAAAATGCAAGTGGAGATTCGGAGCGCTAAGAGGGTAATAGTGGAAAAAGGAATGTCTTCAAATATAAACTACACAGAATCATTCGGTGAAACTTCTTTCTGATCTGCGCATTCAGCTAACAGAGTTAAACCATACTTTTGATTGAGCAGATCTGAACACTCTTTCTGTAGAAAATGCAACTGGACATTTTGAGCGCTAAGAGCGTAGTAGTGGAAAAAGGAATATATTCAAATATAAACTACACAGAAGCATTCTGTGAAACTTCTTTCTGATCTGAGCATTCAGCTAACAGAGTTAAACCATACTTTTGATTGAGCAGTTTTGAAACACTCTGTCTGTAGAAAATGCAACTGGACATTCGTAGCGCTAAGTGGGTAATAGTGGAAAAAAGAATATGTTCAAATATAAACTACACAGAAGCATTGTATGAAACTTCTTTATGTTCTGTGCATTCAACTAACAGAGTTGAACCTTACTTTTGATTGAGCCGTTCTGAAACACTCTTTCTGTAGAAACTGCAATTGGACATTCTGAGCGCTAAGATTCCTATATTGGGAAAAAGAATGTCTACAAATAAAAACTACACAGAAGAATTGTGTGAAACATCTTTCTGTTCTGTTTGTTCAACTAAAAGGGTTGAACCTTAGTTTTGATTGAGTCGTTCTGAAACACTCTTTCTGTAGAAAATGCAAGTGGAGATTCGGAGCGCTAAGAGGGTAATAGTGGAAAAAGGAATGTCTCCAAATATAAACTACACAGAATCATTCTGTGAAACTTCTTTCTGATCTGTGCATTCAGCTAACAGAGTTAAACCATACTTTTGATTGAGCAGATCTGAACACTCTTTCTGTAGAAAATGCAACTGGACATTTGGAGCGCTAAGAGAGTAGTAGTGGAAAAAGGAATATATTGAAATATAAACTACACAGAAGCATTCTGTGAAACTTCTTTCTGATCTGAGCATTCAGCTCACAGAGTTAAACCATACTTTTGATTGAGCAGTTTTGAAACACTCTGTCTGTAGAAAATGCAACTGGACATTCGTAGCACTAAGTGGGTAATAGTGTAAAAAAGAATATGTTCAAATATAAACTACACAGAAGCATTGTATGAAACTTCTTTCTGTTCTGTGCATTCAACTAACAGAGTTGAACCTCACTTTTGATTGAGCCTTTCTGAAACACTCTTTCTGTAGAAACTGCAATTGGACATTCTGAGCGCTAAGAGGCCTCTATTGGGAAAAATAATATCTTCAAATAAAAACTTCACAGAAGCATTGTGTGAAACTTATTCCTGATATGTTCATTAAGCTAACAGAGTTAAACCATACTTTTGATTGCGCAGTTCTGAACACTCTTTCTGTAGAAAATGCAAGTGGACAATCGGAGCGCTAAGAGGGTAATAGTGGAAAAAGGAATATATTCAAATATAAACTACACAGTAGCATTCTGTGAAACTTCTTTCTGTTCTGTGCATTCAACTAACAGAGTTGAACCTTACTTTTGATTGAGCCGTTCTGAAACACTCTTTCTGTAGAAACTGCAATTGGACATGCTAAGCGATAAGAGGCCTACATTGGGAAAAAGAATATCTTCAAATAAAAACTACACAGATGCCTTCTGTGAAACTTATTTCTGATCTGTAAATTCAGTTAACAGAGATAAAACATATTTTTGATTGAGCAGTTATGAAACACTCTTTTTATAGAAAATGCAAGTGGAGATTCGGAGAGCTAAGAGGGTAATAGTGGAAAAAGGAATGTCTTCAAATATAAACTACACAGAATCATTCGGTGAAACTTCTTTCTGATCTGTGCATTCAGCTAACAGGGTTAAACCATACTTTTGATTGAGCAGATCTGAACACTCTTTCTGTAGAAAATGCAACTGGACATTTGGAGCGCTAAGAGCGTAGTAGTGGAAAAAGGAATATATTCAAATATAAACTACACAGAAGCATTCTGTGAAACTTCTTTCTGATCTGAGCATTCAGCTAACAGAGTTAATCCATACTTTTGATTGAGCAGTTTTGAAACACTCTGTCTGTAGAAAATGCAACTGGACATTCGTAGCGCTAAGTGGGTAATAGTGGAAAAAAAATATGTTCAAATATAAACTACACAGAAGCATTGTATGAAACTTCTTTCTGTTCTGTGCATTCAACTAACAGAGTTGAACCTCACTTTTGATTGAGCCTTTCTGAAACACTCTTTCTGTAGAAACTGCAATTGTACATTCTTAGCGCTAAGAGGCCTCTATTGGGAAAAATAATATCTTCAAATAAAAACTTCACAGAAGCATTGTGTGAAACCTATTTCTGATATGTTCATTAAGCTAACAGAGTTAAACCATACTTTTGATTGCGCAGTTCTGAACACTCTTTCTGTAGAAAATGCAAGTGGACATTCGGAGCGCTAAGAGGGTATTAGTGGAAAAAGGAATATATTCAAATATAAACTACACAGTAGCATTCTGCGAAAATTCTTTCTGTTCTGTGCATTCAACTAACAGAGTTGAACCTTACTTTTGATTGAGCCATTCTGAAACACTCTTTCTGTAGAAACTGCAATTGGACATGCTAAGCGCTAAGAGGCCTACATTTGGAAAAAGAATATCTTCAAATAAAAACTACACAGATGCATTCTGTGAAACTTATTTCTGATCTGTAAATTCAGTTAACAGAGATAAAACATATTTTTGATTGAGCAGTTATGAAACACTCTTTTTGTAGAAAATGCAAGTGGAGATTCGGAGCGCTAAGAGGGTAATAGTGGAAAAAGGAATGTCTTCAAATATAAACTACACAGAATCATTCGGTGAAACTTCTTTCTGATCTGTGCATTCAGCTAACAGAGTTAAACCATACTTTTGATTGAGCAGATCTGAACACTCTTTCTGTAGAAAATGCAACTGGACATTTGGAGCGCTAAGAGCGTAGTAGTGGAAAAAGGACTATATTCAAATATAAACTACACAGAAGCATTCTGTGAAACTTCTTTCTGATCTGAGCATTCAGCTAACAGAGTTAAACCATACTTTTGATTGAGCAGTTTTGAAACACTCTGTCTGTAGAAAATGCAACTGGACATTCGTAGCGCTAAGTGGGTAATAGTGGAAAAAAGAATATGTTCAAATATAAACTACACAGAAGCATTGTATGAAACTTCTTTCTGTTCTGTGCATTCAACTAACAGAGTTGAACCTTACTTTTGATTGAGCCGTTCTGAAACACTCTTTCTGTAGAAACTGCAATTGGACATTCTGAGCGCTAGGAGGCCTATATTGGGAAAAAGAATGTCTACAAATAAAAACGACACAGAAGAATTGTGTGAAACTTCTTTCTGTTCTGTTTGTTCAACTAAAAGAGTTGAACCTTAGTTTTGATTGAGCCGTTCTGAAACACTCTTTCTGTAGAAAATGCAAGTGGAGATTCGGAGCGCTAAGAGGGTAATAGTGGATAAAGGAATGTCTCCAAATAAAAACTACACAGAATCATTCTGTGAAACTACTTTCTGATCTGTGCATTCAGCTAACAGAGTTAAACCATACTTTTGATTGAGCAGATCTGAACACTCTTTCTGTAGAAAATGCAACTGGACATTTGGAGCGCTAAGAGAGTAGTAGTGGAAAAAGGAATATATTCAAATATAAACTACACAGAAGCATTCTGTGAAACTTCTTTCTGATCTGAGCATTCAGCTAACAGAGTTAAACCATACTTTTGATTGAGCAGTTTTGAAACACTCTGTCTGTAGAAAATGCAACTGGACATTCGTAGCGCTAATTGGGTAATAGTGGAAAAAAGAATATGTTCAAATATAAACTACACAGAAGCATTGTATGAAACTTCTTTCTGTTCTGTGCATTCAACTGACAGAGTTGAAATTTTCTTTTGATTGAGCCTTTCTGAAACACTCTTTCTGTAGAAACTGCAATTGGACATTCTGAGCGCTAAGAGGCCTCTATTGGGAAAAATAATATCTTCAAAAAAAACTACACAGAAGCATTGTGTGAAACTTATTTCTGATATGTTCATTAAGCTAACAGAGTTAAACCATAATTTGATTGCGCAGTTCTGAACACTCTTTCTGTAGAAAATGCAAGTGGACATTCGGAGCGCTAAGAAGGTAATAGTGGAAAAAGGGATATATTCAAATATAAACTACACAGTAGCATTCTGTGAAAATTCTTTCTGTTCTGTGCATTCAACTAACAGATTTGAACCTTACTTTTGATTGAGCCATTCTGAAACACTCTTTCTGTAGAAACTGCAATTGGACATGCTAAGCGCTAAGAGGCCTACATTGGGAAAAAGAATATCTTCAAATAAAAACTACACAGATGCATTCTGTGAAACTTATTTCTGAACTGTAAATTCAGTTAACAGAGATAAAACATATTTTTGATTGAGCAGTTATGAAACACTCCTTTTGTAGAAAATGCAAGTGGAGATTCGGAGCGCTAAGAGGGTAATAGTGGAAAAGGAATATCTTCAAATATAAACTACACAGAATCATTCGGTGTAACTTCTTTCTGATCTGTGCATTCAGCTAACAGATTTAAATCATACTTTTGATTGAGCAGATCTGAACACTCTTTCTGTAGAAAATGCAACTGGACATTTGGAGCGCTAAGAGCGTAGTAGTGGAAAAAGGAATATATTCAAATATAAACTACACAGAAGCATTCTGTGAAACTTCTTTCTGATCTGAGCATTCAGCTAACAGAGTTAAACCATACTTTTGATTGAGCAGTTTTGAAACACTCTGTCTGTAGAAAATGCAACTGGGCATTCGTAGCGCTAAGTGGGTAATAGTGGAAAAAAAATATGTTCAAATATAAACTACACAGAAGCATTGTATGAAACTTCTTTCTGTTCTGTGCATTCAACTAACAGAGTTGAACCTCACTTTTGATTGAGCCTTTCTGAAACACTCTTTCGGTAGAAACTGCAATTGTACATTCTTAGCGCTAAGAGGCCTCTATTGGGAAAAAAAATATCTTCAAATAAAAACTTCACAGAAGCATTGGGTGAAACTTATTCCTGATATGTTCATTAAGCTAACAGAGTTAAACCATACTTTTGATTGCGCAGTTCTGAACACTCTTTCTGTAGAAAATGCAAGTGGACATTCGGAGCGCTAAGAGGGTATTAGTGGAAAAAGGAATATATTCAAATATAAACTACACAGTAGCATTCTGCGAAAATTCTTTCTGTTCTGTGCATTCAACTAACAGAGTTGAACCTTACTTTTGATTGAGCCGTTCTGAAACACTCTTTCTGTAGAAACTGCAATTCGACATGCTAAGCGCTAAGAGGCCTACATTGGGAAAAAGAATATCTTCAAATAAAACTACACAGATGCATACTGTGAAACTTATTTCTGATCTGTAAATTCAGTTAACAGAGATAAAACATATTTTTGATTGAGCAGTTATGAAACACTCTTTTTGTAGAAAATGCAAGTGGAGATTCGGAGCGCTAAGAGGGTAATAGTGGAAAAAGGAATGTCTTCAAATATAAACTACACAGAATCATTCGGTGAAACTTCTTTCTGATCTGTGCATTCAGCTAACAGAGTTAAACCATACTTTTGATTGAGCAGATCTGAACACTCTTTCTGTAGAAAATGCAACTGGACATTTGGAGCGCTAAGAGCGTAGTAGTGGAAAAAGGAATATATTCAAATATAAACTACACAGAAGCATTCTGTGAAACTTCTTTCTGTTCTGTGCATTCAACTAACAGAGTTGAACCTTACTTTTGATTGAGCCGTTCTGAAACACTCTTTCTGTAGAAACTGCAATTGGACATTCTGAGCGCTAAGAGGCCTATATTGGGAAAAAGAATGTCTACAAATAAAAACTACACAGAAGAATTGTGTGAAACATCTTTCTGTTCTGTTTGTTCAACTAAAAGGGTTGAACCTTAGTTTTGATTGAGTCGTTCTGAAACACTCTTTCTGTAGAAAATGCAAGTGGAGATTCGGAGCGCTAAGAGGGTAATAGTGGAAAAAGGAATGTCTCCAAATATAAACTACACAGAATCATTCTGTGAAACTTCTTTCTGATCTGTGCATTCAGCTAACAGAGTTAAACCATACTTTGATTGAGCAGATCTGAACACTCTTTCTGTAGAAAATGCAACTGGACATTTGGAGCGCTAAGAGAGTAGTAGTGGAAAAAGGAATATATTGAAATATAAACTACACAGAAGCATTCTGTGAAACTTCTTTCTGATCTGAGCATTCAGCTAACAGAGTTAAACCATACTTTTGATTGAGCAGTTTTGAAACCCTCTGTCTGTAGAAAATGCAACTGGACATTCGTAGCGCTAAGTGGGTAATAGTGGAAAAAAAATATGTTCAAATATAAACTACACAGAAGCATTGTATGAAACTCCTTTCTGTTCTGTGCATTCAACTAACAGAGTTGAACCTTACTTTTGATTGAGCCTTTCTGAAACACTCTTTCTGTAGAAACTGCAATTGGACATTCTGAGCGCTAAGAGGCCTCTATTGGGAAAATTAATATCTTCAAATAAAAACTACACAGAAGCATTGTGTGAAACTTATTCCTGATATGTTCATTAAGCTAACAGAGTTAAACCATACTTTTGATTGCACAGTTCTGAACACTCTTTCTGTAGAAAATGCAAGTGGACATTCGGAGCGCTAAGAGGGTAATAGTGGAAAAAGGAATATATTCAAATATAAACTACACAGTAGCATTCTGTGAAAATTCTTTCTGTTCTGTGCATTCAACTAACAGAGTTGAACCTTACTTTTGATTGAGCCGTTCTGAAACACTCTTTCTGTAGAAACTGCAATTGGACATGCTAAGCGCTAAGAGGCCTACATTGGGAAAAAGAATATCTTCAAATAAAAACTACACAGATGCATTCTGTGAAACTTATTTCTGATCTGTAAATTCAGTTAACAGAGATAAAACATATTTTTGATTGAGCAGTTATGAAACACTCTTTTTGTAGAAAATGCAAGTGGAGATTCGGAGCGCTAAGAGGGTAATAGTGGAAAAAGGAATGTCTTCAAATATAAACTACACAGAATCATTCGGTGAAACTTCTTTCTGATCTGTGCATTCAGCTAACAGAGTTAAACCATACTTTTGATTGAGCAGTTTTGAAACACTCTGTCTGTAGAAAATGCAACTGGACATTCGTAGCGCTAAGTGGGTAATAGTGGAAAAAAGAATATGTTCAAATATAAACTACACAGAAGCATTGTATGAAACTTCTTTATGTTCTGTGCATTCAAATAACAGAGTTGAACCTTACTTTTGATTGAGCCGTTCTGAAACACTCTTTCTGTAGAAACTGCAATTGGACATTCTGAGCGCTAAGAGGCCTATATTGGGAAAAAGAATGTCTACAAATAAAAACTACACAGAAGAATTGTGTGAAACATCTTTCTGTTCTGTTTGTTCAACTAAAAGGGTTGAACCTTAGTTTTGATTGAGTCGTTCTGAAACACTCTTTCTGTATAAAATGCAAGTGGAGATTCGGAGCGCTAAGAGGGTAATAGTGGAAAAAGGAATGTCTCCATATATAAACTACACAGAATCATTCTGTGAAACTTCTTTCTGATCTGTGCATTCAGCTAACAGAGTTAAACCATACTTTTGATTGAGCAGATCTGAACACTCTTTCTGTAGAAAATGCAACTGGACATTTGGAGCGCTAAGAGAGTAGTAGTGGAAAAAGGAATATATTGAAATATAAACTACACAGAAGCATTCTGTGAAACTTCTTTCTGATCTGAGCATTCAGCTCACAGAGTTAAACCATACTTTTGATTGAGCAGTTTTGAAACACTCTGTCTGTAGAAAATGCAACTGGACATTCGTAGCACTAAGTGGGTAATAGTGTAAAAAAGAATATGTTCAAATATAAACTACACAGAAGCATTGTATGAAACATCTTTCCGTTCTGTGCATTCAACTAACAGAGTTGAACCTTACATTTGATTGAGCCTTTCTGAAACACTCTTTCTGTAGAAACTGCAATTGGACATTCTGAGCGCTAAGAGGCCTCTATTGGGAAAAATAATATCTTCAAATAAAAACTACACAGAAGCATTGTGTGAAACTTATTTCTGATATGTTCATTAAGCTAACAGAGTTAAACCATACTTTTGATTGCGCAGTTCTGAACACTCTTTCTGTAGAAAATGCAAGTGGACATTCGGAGCGTTAAGAGGGTAATAGTGGAAAAAGGAATATATTCAAATATAAACTACACAGTAGCATTCTGTGAAAATTCTTTCTGTTCTGTGCATTCAACTAACAGAGTTGAACCTTACTTTTGATTGAGCCGTTCTGAAACACTCTTTCTGTAGAAACTGCAATTGGACATGCTAAGCGCTAAGAGGCCTACATTGGGAAAAAGAATATCTTCAAATAAAAACTACACAGATGCATTCTGTGAAACTTATTTCTGATCTGTAAATTCAGTTAACAGAGATAAAATATATTTTTGATTGAGCAGTTATGAAACACTCCTTTTGTAGAAAATGCAAGTGGAGATTCGGAGCGCTAAGAGGGTAATAGTGGAAAAGGAATGTCTTCAAATATAAACTACACAGAATCATTCGGTGAAACTTCTTTCTGATCTGTGCATTCAGCTAACAGATTTAAACCATACTTTTGATTGAGCAGATCTGAACACTCTTTCTGTAGAAAATGCAACTGGACATTTGGAGCGCTAAGAGCGTAGTAGTGGTAAAAGGAATATATTCAAATATAAACTACACAGAAGCATTCTGTGAAACTTCTTTCTGATCTGAGCATTCAGCTAACAGAGTTAAACCATACTTTTGATTGAGCAGTTTTGAAACACTCTGTCTGTAGAAAATGCAACTGGACATTCGTAGCGCAAAGTGGGTAATAGTGGAAAAAAAATATGTTCAAATATAAACTACACAGAAGCATTGTATGAAACTTCTTTCTGTTCTGTGCATTCAACTAACAGAGTTGAACCTCACTTTTGATTGAGCCTTTCTGAAACACTCTTTCTGTAGAAACTGCAATTGTACATTCTTAGCGCTAAGAGGCCTCTATTGGGAAAAATAATATCTTCAAATAAAAACTTCACAGAAGCATTGTGTGAAACTTATTCCTGATATGTTCATTAAGCTAACAGAGTTAAACCATACTTTTGATTGCGCAGTTCTGAACACTCTTTCTGTAGAAAATGCAAGTGGACATTCGGAGCGCTAAGAGGGTATTAGTGGAAAAAGGAATATATTCAAATATAAACTACACAGTAGCATTCTGCGAAAATTCTTTCTGTTCTGTGCATTCAACTAACAGAGTTGAACCTTACTTTTGATTGAGCCGTTCTGAAACACTCTTTCTGTAGAAACTGCAATTGGACATGCTAAGCGCTAAGAGGCCTACAGTGGGAAAAAGAATATCTTCAAATAAAAACTACACAGATGCATTCTGTGAAACTTATTTCTGATCTGTAAATTCAGTTAACAGAGATAAAACATATTTTTGATTGAGCAGTTATGAAACACTCTTTTTGTAGAAAATGCAAGTGGAGATTCGGAGCGCTAAGAGGGTAATAGTGGAAAAAGGAATGTCTTCAAATATAAACTACACAGAATCATTCGGTGAAACTTCTTTCTGATCTGTGCATTCAGCTAACAGAGTTAAACCATACTTTTGATTGAGCAGATCTGAACACTCTTTCTGTAGAAAATGCAACTGGACATTTGGAGCGCTAAGAGCGTAGTAGTGGAAAAAGGAATATATTCAAATATAAACTACACAGAAGCATTCTGTGAAACTTCTTTCTGATCTGAGCATTCAGCTAACAGAGTTAAACGATACTTTTGATTGAGCAGTTTTGAAACACTCTGTCTGTAGAAAATGCAACTGGACATTCGTAGCGCTAAGTGGGTAATAGTGGAAAAAAGAATATGTTCAAATATAAACTACACAGAAGCATTGTATGAAACTTCTTTCTGTTCTGTGCATTCAACTAACAGAGTTGAACCTTACTTTTGATTGAGCCGTTCTGAAACACTCTTTCTGTAGAAACTGCAATTGGACATTCTGAGCGCTAAGAGGCCTATATTGGGAAAAAGAATGTCTACAAATAAAAACTACACAGAAGAATTGTGTGAAACATCTTTCTGTTCTGTTTGTTCAACTAAAAGGGTTGAACCTTAGTTTTGATTGAGTCGTTCTGAAACACTCTTTCTGTAGAAAATGCAAGTGGAGATTCGGAGCGCTAAGAGGTTAATAGTGGAAAAAGGAATGTCTCCAAATATAAACTACACAGAATCATTCTGTGAAACTTCTTTCTGATCTGTGCATTCAGCTAACAGAGTTAAACCATACTTTGATTGAGCAGATCTGAACACTCTTTCTGTAGAAAATGCAACTGGACATTTGGAGCGCTAAGAGAGTAGTAGTGGAAAAAGGAATATATTGAAATATAAACTACACAGAAGCATTCTGTGAAACTTCTTTCTGATCTGAGCATTCAGCTAACAGAGTTAAACCATACTTTTGATTGAGCAGTTTTGAAACACTCTGTCTGTAGAAAATGCAACTGGACATTCGTAGCGCTAATTGGGTAATAGTGGAAAAAATAATATGTTCAAATATAAACTACACAGAAGCATTGTATGAAACTTCTTTCTGTTCTGTGCATTCAACTGACAGAGTTGAAATTTACTTTTGATTGAGCCTTTCTGAAACACTCTTTCTGTAGAAACTGCAATTGGACATTCTGAGCGCTAAGAGGCCTCTATTGGGAAAAATAATATCTTCAAATAAAAACTACACAGAAGCATTGTGTGAAACTTATTTCTGATATGTTCATTAAGCTAACAGAGTTAAACCATACTTTTGATTGCTCATTTCTGAACACTCTTTCTGTAGAAAATGCAAGTGGACATTCGGAGCGCTAAGAGGGTAATAGTGGAAAAAGGAATATATTCAAATATAAACTACACAGTAGCATTCTGTGAAAATTCTTTCTGTTCTGTGTATTCAACTAACAGTGTTGGACCTTACTTTTGATTGAGCCGTTCTGAAACACTCTTTCTGTAGAAACTGCAATTGGACATGCTAAGCGCTAAGAAGCCTACATTGGGAAAAAGAATATCTTCATATAAAAACTACACAGATGCATTCTGTGAAACTTATTTCTGAACTGTAAATTCAGTTAACAGAGATAAAACATATTTTTGATTGAGCAGTCATGAAACACACTTTTTGTAGAAAATGCAAGTGGAGATTCGGAGCGCTAAGAGGGTAATAGTGGAAAAAGGAATGTCTTCAAATATAAACTACACAGAATCATTCGGTGAAACTTCTTTCTGATCTGTGCATTCAGCTAACAGAGTTAAACCATACTTTTGATTGAGCAGATCTGAACACTCTTTCTGTAGAAAATGCAACTGGACATTTGGAGCGCTAAGAGCGTAGTAGTGGAAAAAGGAATATATTCAAATATAAACTACACAGAAGCATTCTGTGAAACTTCTTTCTGATCTGAGCATTCAGCTAACAGAGTTAAACCATAGTTTTGATTGAGCAGTTTTGAAACACTCTGTCTGTAGAAAATGCAACTGGACATTCGTAGCGCTAAGTGGGTAATAGTGGAAAAAAAATATGTTCAAATATAAACTACACAGAAGCATTGTATGAAACTTCTTTATGTTCTGTGCATTCAACTAACAGAGTTGAACCTTACTTTTGATTGAGCCTTTCTGAAACACTCTTTCTGTAGAAACTGCAATTGGACATTCTGAGCGCTAAGAGGCCTCTATTGGGAAAAATAATATCTTCAAATAAAAACTACACAGAAGCATTGTGTGAAACATATTCCTGATATGTTCATTAAGCTAACAGAGTTAAACCATACTTTTGATTGCACAGTTCTGAACACTCTTTCTGTAGAAAATGCAAGTGGACATTCGGAGCGCTAAGAGGGTAATAGTGGAAAAAGGAATATATTCAAATATAAACTACACAGTAGCATTCTGTGAAAATTCTTTCTGTTCTGTGCATTCAACTAACAGACTTGAACCTTACTTTTGATTGAGCCGTTCTGAAACACTCTTTCTGTAGAAACTGCAATTGGACATGCTAAGCGCTAAGAGGCCTACATTGGGAAAAAGAATATCTTCAAATAAAAACTACACAGATGCATTCTGTGAAACTTATTTCTGATCTGTAAATTCAGTTAACAGAGATAAAACATATTTTTGATTGAGCAGTTATTAAACACTCTTTTTGTAGAAAATGCAAGTGGAGATTCGGAGCGCTAAGAGGGTAATAGTGGAAAAAGGAATGTCTTCAAATATAAACTACACAGAATCATTCGGTGAAACTTCTTTCTGATCTGTGCATTCAGCTAACAGAGTTAAACCATACTTTTGATTGAGCAGATCTGAACACTCTTTCTGTAGAAAATGCAACTGGTCATTTGGAGCGCTAAGAGCGTAGTAGTGGAAAAAGGAATATATTCAAATATAAACTACACAGAAGCATTCTGTGAAACTTCTTTCTGATCTGAGCATTCAGCTAACAGAGTTAAACCATACTTTTGATTGAGCAGTTTTGAAACACTCTGTCTGTAGAAAATGCAACTGGACATTCGTAGCGCTAAGTGGGTAATAGTGGAAAAAAGAATATGTTCAAATATAAACTACACAGAAGCATTGTATGAAACTTCTTTATGTTCTGTGCATTCAACTAACAGAGTTGAACCTTACTTTTGATTGAGCCGTTCTGAAACACTCTTTCTGTAGAAACTGCAATTGGACATTCTGAGCGCTAAGAGGCCTATATTGGGAAAAAGAATGTCTACAAATAAAAACTACACAGAAGAATTGTGTGAAACATCTTTCTGTTCTGTTTGTTCAACTAAAAGGTTTGAACCTTAGTTTTGATTGAGTCGTTCTGAAACACTCTTTCTGTAGAAAATGCAAGTGGAGATTCGGAGCGCTAAGAGGGTAATAGTGGAAAAAGGAATGTCTCCAAATATAAACTACACAGAAACATTCTGTGAAACTTCTTTCTGATCTGTGCATTCAGCTTACAGATTTAAACCATACTTTTAATTGAGCAGTTCTGAACACTCTTTCTGTAGAAAATGCAAGAGGATATTCTGCGCGCTAAGAGGGTAATAGTGGAAAAAGGAATATATTCAAATATAAACTACACAGTAGCATTCTGTGAAAATTCTTTCTGTTCTGTGCATTCAACTAACAGAGTTGGAACTTACTTTTGATTGAGCCTTTCTGAAACACTCTTTCTGTAGAAACTGCAATTGGACATGCTAATCGCTAAGAGGCCTACATTGGGAAAAAGAATATCTTCATATAAAAACTACACAGATGCATTCTGTGAAACGTATTTCTGATCTGTAAATTCAGTTAACAGAGATAAAACATATTTTTGATTGAGCAGTTATGAAACACTCTTTTTGTAGAAAATGCAAGTGGAGATTCGGAGCGCTAAGAGGGTAATAGTGGACAAAAGAATATGTTCAAATATAAACTACACAGAAGCATTGTATGAAACTTCTTTCTGTTCTGTTCATTCAACTAACAGAGTTGAACCTTACTTTTTATTGAGCCGTTCTGAAACACTCTTTCTGTAGAAACTGCAATTGGACATTCTGAGCGCTAAGAGGCCTATATTGGGAAATAGAATGTCTACAAATAAAAACTACACAGAAGAATTGTGTGAAACATCTTTCTGTTCTGTTTGTTCAACTAAAAGGGTTGAACCTTAGTTTTGATTGTGTCGTTCTGAAACACTCTTTCTGTAGAAAATGCAAGTGGAGATTCGGAGCGCTAAGAGGGTAATAGTGGAAAAAGGAATGTCTCCAAATATAAACTACACAGAATCATTCGGTGAAACTTCTTTCTGATCTGTGCATTCAGCTAACAGGGTTAAACCATACTTTTGATTGAGCAGATCTGAACACTCTTTCTGTAGAAAATGCAACTGGACATTTGGAGCGCTAAGAGCGTAGTAGTGGAAAAAGGAATATATTCAAATATAAACTACACAGAAGCATTCTGTGAAACTTCTTTCTGATCTGAGCATTCAGCTAACAGAGTTAAACCATACTTTTGATTGAGCAGTTTTGAAACACTCTGTCTGTAGAAAATGCAACTGGACATTCGTAACGCTAAGTGGGTAATAGTGGAAAAAAAATATGTTCAAATATAAACTACACAGAAGCATTGTATGTAACTTCTTTCTGTTCTGTGCATTCAACTAACAGAGTTGAACCTTACTTTTGATTGAGCCTTTCTGAAACACTCTTTCTGTAGAAACTGCAATTGGACATTCTGAGCGCTAAGAGGCCTCTATTGGGAAAAATAATATCTTCAAATAAAAACTACACAGAAGCATTGTGTGAAACATATTCCTGATATGTTCATTAAGCTAACAGAGTTAAACCATACTTTTGATTGCACAGTTCTGAACACTCTTTCTGTAGAAAATGCAAGTGGACATTCGGAGCGCTAAGAGGGTAATAGTGGAAAAAGGAATATATTCATATATAAACTACACAGTAGCATTCTGTGAAAATTCTTTCTGTTCTGTGCATTCAACTAACAGAGTTGAACCTTACTTTTGATTGAGCCGTTCTGAAACACTCTTTCTGTAGAAACTGCAATTGGACATGCTAAGCGCTAAGAGGCCTACATTGGGAAAAAGAATATCTTCAAATAAAAACTACACAGATGCATTCTGTGAAACTTATTTCTGATCTGTAAATTCAGTTAACAGAGATAAAACATATTTTTGATTGAGCAGTTATTAAACACTCTTTTTGTAGAAAATGCAAGTGGAGATTCGGAGCGCTAAGAGGGTAATAGTGGAAAAAGGAATGTCTTCAAATATAAACTACACAGAATCATTCGGTGAAACTTCTTTCTGATCTGTGCATTCAGCTAACAGAGTTAAACCATACTTTTGATTGAGCAGATCTGAACACTCTTTCTGTAGAAAATGCAAGAGGACATTCGGCGCGCTAAGAGGGTAATAGTGGAAAAAGGAATATATTCAAATATAAACTACACAGTAGCATTCTGTGAAAATTCTTTCTGTTCTGTGCATTCAACTAACAGAGTTGGACCTTACTTTTGATTGAGCCTTTCTGAAACACTCTTTATGTAGAAACTGCAATTGGACATGCTAATCGCTAAGAGGCCTACATTGGGAAAGAGAATATCTTCATATAAAAACTACACAGATGCATTCTGTGAAACTTATTTCTGATCTGTAAATTCAGTTAACAGAGATAAAACATATTTTTGATTGAGCAGTTATGAAACACTCTTTTTGTAGAAAATGCAAGTGGAGATTCAGAGCACTAAGAGGGTAATAGTGGACAAAAGAATATGTTCAAATATAAACTACACAGAAGCATTGTATGAAACTTCTTTCTGTTCTGTGCATTCAACTAACAGAGTTGAACCTTACTTTTGATTGAGCCGTTCTGAAACACTCTTTCTGTAGAAACTGCAATTGGACATTCTGAGCGCTAAGAGGCCTATATTGGGAAATAGAATGTCTACAAATAAAAACTACACGGAAGAATTGTGTGAAACATCTTTCTGTTCTGTTTGTTCAACTAAAAGGATTGAACCTTAGTTTTGATTGTGTCGTTCTGAAACACTATTTCTGTAGAAAATGCAAGTGGAGATTCGGAGCGCTAAGAGGGTAATAGTGGAAAAAGGAATGTCTCCAAATATAAACTACACAGAATCATTCTGTGAAACTTCTTTCTGGTCTGTGCATTCAGCTAACAGAGTTAAACCATACTTTTGATTGAGCAGATCTGAACACTCTTTCTGTAGAAAATGCAACTGGACATTTGGAGCGCTAAGAGAGTAGTAGTGGAAAAAGTAATATATTGAAATATAAACTACACAGAAGCATTCTGTGAAACTTCTTTCTGTTCTGTGCATTCAACTAACAGAGTTGAACCTTACTTTTGATTGAGCCGTTCTGAAACACTCTTTCTGTAGAAACTGCAATTGGACATTCTGAGCGCTAAGAGGCCTATATTGGGAAAAAGAATGTCTACAAATAAAAACTACACAGAAGAATTGTGTGAAACTTCTTTCTGTTCTGTTTGTTCAACTAAAAGAGTTGAACCTTAGTTTTGATTGAGCCGTTCTGAAACACTCTTTCTGTAGAAAATGCAAGTGGAGATTCGCAGCGCTAAGAGGGTAATAGTGGAAAAAGGAATGTCTCCAAATGTAAACTACACAGAATCATTCTGTGAAACTTCTTTCTGATCTGTGCATTCAGCTATCTGAGTTAAAACATACTTTTGATTGAGCAGATCTGAACACTCTTTCTGTAGAAAATGCAACTGGACATTTGGAGCGCGAAGAGAGTAGTAGTGGAAAAAGGAATATATTCAAATATAAACTACACAGAAGCATTCTGTGAAACTTCTTTCTGATCTGAGAATTCAGCTAACAGAGTTAAACCATACTTTTGATTGAGCAGTTTTGAAACACTCTTTCTGTAGAAACTGCAATTGGACATTCTGAGCGCTAAGAGGCCTCTATTGGGAAAAATAATATCTTCAAATAAAAACTACACAGAAGCATTGTGTGAAACTTATTTCTGATATGTTCATTAAGCTAACAGAGTTAAACCATACTTTTGATTGCGCAGTTCTGAACACCCTTTCTGTAGATAATGCAAGTGGACATTAAGAGCGCTAAGAGGGTAATAGTGGAAAAAGGAATATATTCAAATATAAACTACACAGTAGCATTCTGTGAAAATCATTTCTGTTCTGTGCATTCAACTAACAGAGTTGAACCTTACTTTTGATTGAGCAGATCTGAAACACTCTTTCTGTAGAAACTGCAATTGGACATGCTAAGCGCTAAGAGGCCTACATTGGGAAAAAGAATATCTTCAAATAAAAACTACACAGATGCATTCTGTGAAACTTATTTCTGATCTGTAAATTCAGTTAACAGAGATAAAACATATTTTTGATTGAGCAGTTATGAAACACTCTTTTTGTAGAAAATGCAAGTGGAGATTCGGAGCGCTAAGAGGGTAATAGTGGAAAAAGTAATGTCTTCAAATATAAACTACACAGAATCATTCGGTGAAACTTCTTTCTGATCTGTGCATTCAGCTAACAGTGTTAAAGAATACTTTTGATTGAGCAGATCTGAACACTCTTTCTGTAGCAAATGCAACTGGACATTTGGAGCGCTAAGAGCGTAGTAGTGAAAAAGGAATATATTCAAATATAAACTAAACAGAAGCATTCTGTGAAACTTCTTTCTGATCTGAGCATGCAGCTAACAGAGTTAAACCATACTTTTGATTGAGCAGTTTTGAAACACTCTGTCTGTAGAAAATGCAACTGGACATTCGTAGCGCTAAGTGGGTAATAGTGGACAAAAGAATATGTTCAAATATAAACTACACAGAAGCATTGTATGAAACTTCTTTCTGTTCTGTGCATTCAACTAACAGTGTTGAACCTTACTTTTGATTGAGCCGTTCTGAAACACTCTTTCTGTAGAAACTGCAATTGGACATTCTGAGCGCTAGGAGGCCTATATTGGGAAAAAGAATGTCTACAAATAAAAATTACACAGAAGAATTGTGTGAAACTTCTTTCTGTTCTGTTTGTTCAACTAAAAGAGTTGAACCTTAGTTTTGATTGAGCCGTTCTGAAACACTCTTTCTGTAGAAAACGCAAGTGGAGATTCGCAGCGCTAAGAGGGTAATAGTGGAAAAAGGAATGTCTCCAAATATAAACTACACAGAATCATTCTGTGAAACTTCTTTCTGATCTGTGCATTCAGCTAACAGAGTTAAACCATACTTTTGATTGAGCAGATCTGAACACTCTTTCTGTAGAAAATGCAACTGGACATTTGGAGCGCTAAGAGAGAAGTAGTGGAAAAAGGAATATATTCAAACATAAACTACACAGAAGCATTCTGTGAAACTTCTTTCTGATCTGAGCATTCAGCTAACAGAGTTAAACCATACTTTTGATTGAGCAGTTTTGAAACACTCTGTCTGTAGAAAATGCAACTGGACATTCGTAGCGCTAAGTGGGTAATAGTGGAAAAAAGAATATGTTCAAATATAAACTACACAGAAGCATTGTATGAAACTTCTTTCTGTTCTGTGCATTCAACTAACAGAGTTGAACCTTACTTTTGATTGAGCCGTTCTGAAGCACTCTTTCTGTAGAAACTGCAATTGGACATTCTGAGCGCTAGGATGCCTATATTGGGAAAAAGAATGTCTACAAATAAAAACTACACAGAAGTATTGTGTGAAACTTCTTTCTGTTCTGTTTGTTCAACTAAAAGAGTTGAACCTTAGTTTTGATTGAGCCGTTCTGAAACACTCTTTCTGTAGAAAATGCAAGTGGAGATTCGCAGCGCTAAGAGGGTAATAGTGGAAAAAGGAATGTCTCCAAATATAAACTACACAGAATCATTCTGTGAAACTTCTTTCTGATCTGTGCATTCAGCTAACAGAGTTAAACCATACTTTTGATTGAGCAGATCTGAACACTCTTTCTGTAGAAAATGCAACTGAACATTTGGATGGCTAAGAGAGTAGTAGTGGAAAAAGGAATATATTCAAATATAAACTACACAGAAGCATTCTGTGAAACTTCTTTCTGATCTGAGCATTCAGCTAACAGAGTTAAACCATACTTTTGATTGAGCTGTTTTGAAACACTCTGTCTGTAGAAAATGCAACTGGACATTCGTAGCGCTAAGTGGGTTATAGTGGAAAAAAGAATATGTTCAAATATAAACTACACAGAAGCATTGTATGAAACTTCTTTCTGTTCTGTGCATTCAACTAACAGAGTTGAACCTTACTTTTGATTGAGCCTTTCTGAAACACTCTTTCTGTAGAAACTGCAATTGGACATTCTGAGCGCTAAGAGGCCTCTATTGGGAAAAATAATATCTTCAAATAAAAACTACACAGAAGCATTGTGTGAAACTTATTTCTGATATGTTCATTAAGCTAACAGAGTTAAACCATACTTTTGATTGCGAAGTTCTGAACACTCTTTCTGTAGATAATGCAAGTGGACATTCGGAGCGCTAAGAGGGTAATAGTGGAAAAAGGAATATATTCAAATATAAACTACACAGTAGCATTCTGTGAAAATTCTTTCTCTTCTGTGCATTCAAGTAACAGAGTTGAACCTTACTTTTGATTGAGCCGTTCTGAAACACTCTTTCTGTAGAAACTGCAATTGGACATGCTAAGCGCTAAGAGGCCTACATTGGGAAAAAGAATATCTTCAAATAAAAACTACACAGATGCATTCTGTGAAACTTATTTCTGATCTGTAAATTCAGTTAACAGAGATAAAACATATTTTTGATTGAGCAGTTATGAAACACTCTTTTTGTAGAAAATGTAAGTGGAGATTCGGAGCGCTAAGTGGGTAATAGTGGAAAAAGGAATGTCTTCAAATATAAACTACACAGAATCATTCGGTGAAACTTCTTTCTGATCTGTGCATTCAGCTAACAGAGTTAAACCATACTTTTGATTGAGCAGATCTGAACACTCTTTCTGTAGAAAATTCAACTGGACATTTGGAGCGCTAAGAGCGTAGTAGTGGAAAAAGGAATATATTCAAATATGAACTACACAGAAGCATTCTGTGAAACTTCTTTCTGATCTGAGCATTCAGCTAACAGAGTTAAACCATACTTTTGATTGAGCAGTTTTGAAACACTCTGTCTGTAGAAACTGCAACTGGACATTCGTAGCGCTAAGTGGGTAATAGTGGAAAAAAGAATATGTTCAAATATAAACTACACAGAAGCATTGTATGAAACTTCTTTCTGTTCTGTGCATTCAACTAACAGAGTTGAACCTTACTTTTGATTGAGCCGTTCTGAAACACTATTTCTGTAGAAACTGCAATTGGACATTCTGAGCGCTAAGAGGCCTATATTGGGAAAAAGAATGTCTACAAATAAAAACTACACAGAAGAATTGTGTGAAACTTCTTTCTGTTCTGTTTGTTCAACTAAAAGAGTTGATCCTTAGTTTTGATTGAGCCGTTCTGTAACACTCTTTCTGTAGAAAACGCAAGTGGAGATTCGCAGCGCTAAGAGGGTAATAGTGGAAAAAGGAATGTCTCCAAATATAAACTACACAGAATCATTCTGTGAAACTTCTTTCTGATCTGTGCATTCAGCTAACAGAGTTAAACCATACTTTTGATTGAGCAGATCTGAACACTCTTTCTGTAGAAAATGCAACTGGACATTTGGTGCGCTAAGAGATTAGTAGTGGAAAAAGGAATATATTCAAATATAAACTACAGAGAAGCATTCTGTGAAACTTCTTTCTGATCTGAGCATTCAGCTAACAGAGTTAAACCATACTTTTAATTGAGCAGTTTTGAAACACTCTGTCTGTAGGAAATGCAACTGGACATTCGTAGCGCTAAGTGGGTAATAGTGGAAAAAAGAATATGTTCAAATATAAACTACACAGAAGCATTGTATGAAACTTCTTTCTGTTCTGTGCATGCAACTAACAGAGTTGAACCTTACTATTGATTGAGCCTTTCTGAAACACTCTTTCTGTAGAAACTGCAATTGGACATTCTGAGCGCTAAGAGGCCTCCTTTGGGAAAAATAATATCTTCAAATAAAAACTACACAGAAGCATTGTGTGAAACTTATTTCTGATATGTTCATTAAGCTAACAGAGTTAAACCATACTTTTGATTGCGCAGTTCTGAACACTCTTTCTGTAGATAATGCAAGTGGACATTCGGAGCGCTAAGAGGGTAATAGTGGAAAAAGGAATATATTCAAATATAAACTACACAGTAGCATTCTGTGAAAATTCTTTCTGTTCTGTGCATTCAACTAACAGAGTTGATCCTTACTTTTGATTGAGCCGTTCTGAAACACTCTTTCTGTAGAAACTGCAATTGGACATGCTAAGCGCTAAGAGGCCTACATTGGGAAAAAGAATATCTTCAATTAAAAACTACACAGATGCATTCTGTGAAACTTATTTCTGATCTGTAAATTCAGTTAACAGAGATAAAACATATTTTTGATTGAGCAGTTATGAAACACTCTTTTTGTAGAAAATGCAAGTGGAGATTCGGAGCGCTAAGTGGGTAATAGTGGAAAAAGGAATGTCTTCAAATATAAACTACACAGAATCATTCGGTGAAACTTCTTTCTGATCTGTGCATTCAGCTAACAGAGTTAAACCATACTTTTGATTGAGCAGATCTGAACACTCTTTCTGTAGAAAATGCAACTGGACATTTGGAGCGCTAAGAGCGTAGTAGTGGAAAAAGGAATATATTCAAATATAAACTACACAGAAGCATTCTGTGAAACTTCTTTCTGATCTGAGCATTCAGCTAACAGAGTTAAACCATACTTTTGATTGAGCAGTTTTGAAACACTCTGTCTGTAGAAACTGCAACTGGACCTTCGTAGCGCTAAGTGGGTAATAGTGGAAAAAAGAATATGTTGAAATATAAACTACACAGAAGCATTGTATGAAACTTCTTTCTGTTCTGTGCATTCAACTAACAGAGTTGAACCTTACTTTTGATTGAGCCGTTCTGAAACACTATTTCTGTAGAAACTGCAATTGGACATTCTGAGCGCTAAGAGGCCTATATTGGGAAAAAGAATGTCTACAAATAAAAACTACACAGAAGAATTGTGTGAAACTTCTTTCTGTTCTGTTTGTTCAACTAAAAGAGTTGAACCTTAGTTTTGATTGAGCCGTTCTGAAACACTCTTTCTGTAGAAAACGCAAGTGGAGATTCGCAGCGATAAGAGGGTAATAGTGGAAAAAGGAATGTCTCCAAATATAAACTACACAGAATCATTCTGTGAAAATTCTTTCTGATCTGTGCATTCAGCTAACAGAGTTAAACCATACTTTTGATTGAGCAGATCTGAACACTCTTTCTGTAGAAAATGCAACTGGACATTTGGTGCGCTAAGAGAGTAGTAGTGGAAAAAGGAATATATTCAAATATAAACTACAGAGAAACATTCTGTGAAACTTCTTTCTGAACTGAGCATTCAGCTAACAGAGTTAAACCATACTTTTAATTGAGCAGTTTTGAAACACTCTGTCTGTAGAAAATGCAACTGGACATTCGTAGTGCTAAGTGGGTAATAGTGGAAAAAAAATATGTTCAAATATAAACTACACAGAAGCATTGTATGAAACTTCTTTCTGTTCTGTGCATTCAACTAACAGAGTTGAACCTTACTATTGATTGAGCCTTTCTGAAACACTCTTTCTGTAGAAACTGCAATTGGACATTCTGAGCGCTAAGAGGCCTCCTTTGGGAAAAATAATATCTTCAAATAAAAACTACACAGAAGCATTGTGTGAAACTTATTTCTGATATGTTCATTAAGCTAACAGAGTTAAACCATACTTTTGATTGCGCAGTTCTGAACACTCTTTCTGTAGATAATGCAAGTGGACATTCGGAGCGCTAAGAGGGTAATAGTGGAAAAAGGAATATATTCAAATATAAACTACACAGTAGCATTCTGTGAAAATTCTTTCTGTTCTGTGCATTCAACTAACAGAGTTGATCCTTACTTTTGATTGAGCCGTTCTGAAACACTCTTTCTGTAGAAACTGCAATTGGACATGCTAAGCGCTAAGAGGCCTACATTGGGAAAAAGAATATCTTCAAATAAAAACTACACAGATGCCTTCTGTGAAACTTATTTCTGATCTGTAAATTCAGTTAACAGAGATAAAACATATTTTTGATTGAGCAGTTATGAAACACTCTTTTTATAGAAAATGCAAGTGGAGATTCGGAGCGCTAAGAGGGTAATAGTGGAAAAAGGAATGTCTTCAAATATAAACTACACAGAATCATTCGGTGAAACTTCTTTCTGATCTGTGCATTCAGCTAACAGAGTAAAACCATACTTTTGATTGAGCAGATCTGAACACTCTTTCTGTAGAAAATGCAACTGGACATTTGGAGCGCTAAGAGCGTAGTAGTGGAAAAAGGAATATATTCAAATATAAACTACACAGAAGCATTCTGTGAAACTTCTTTCTGATCTGAGCATTCAGCTAACAGAGTTAAACCATACTTTTGATTGAGCAGTTTTGAAACACTCTGTTTGTAGAAAATGCAACTGGGCATTCGTAGCGCTAAGTGGGTAATAGTGGACAAAAGAATATGTTCAAATATAAACTACACAGAAGCATTGTATGAAACTTCTTTCTGTTCTGTGCATTCAACTAACAGAGTTGAACCTTACTTTTGATTGAGCCGTTCTGAAACACTATTTCTGTAGAAACTGCAATTGGACATTCTGAGCGCTAAGAGGCCTATATTGGGAAAAAGAATGTCTACAAATAAAAACTACACAGAAGAATTGTGTGAAACTTCTTTCTGTTCTGTTTGTTCAACTAAAAGAGTTGAACCTTAGTTTTGATTGAGCCGTTCTGAAACACTCTTTCTGTAGAAAACGCAAGTGGAGATTCGCAGCGCTAAGAGGGTAATAGTGGAAAAAGGAATGTCTCCAAATATAAACTACACAGAATCATTCTGTGAAACTTCTTTCTGATCTGTGCATTCAGCTAACAGAGTTAAACCATACTTTTGATTGAGCAGATCTGAACACTCTTTCTGTAGAAAATGCAACTGGACATTTGGAGCGCTAAGAGAGTAGTAGTGGAAAAAGGAATATATTCAAATATAAACTACAGAGAAGCATTCTGTGAAACTTCTTTCTGATCTCAGCATTCAGCTAACAGAGTTAAACCATACTTTTGATGGAACAGTTTTGAAACACTCTTTCTGTAGAAAATGCAACTGGACATTCGTAGCGCTAAGTGGGTAATAGTGGAAAAAAGAATATGTTCAAATTTAAACTACACAGAAGCATTGTATGAAACTTCTTTCTGTTCTGTGCATTCAACTAACAGAGTTGAACCTTACTTTTGATTGAGCCTTTCTGAAACTCTCTATCTGTAGAAACTGCAATTGGACATTCTGAGCGCTAAGAGGCCTCTATTGGGAAAAATAATATCTTCAAACAAAAACTACACAGAAGCATTGTGTGAAATTTATTTCTGATATGTTCATTAAGCTAACAGAGTTAAACCATACTTTTGATTGCGCAGTTCTGAACACTCTTTCTGTAGAAAATGCAAGTGGACATTCGGAGCGCTAAGAGGGTAATAGTGGATAAAGGAATATATTCAAATATAAACTACACAGTAGCATTCTGTGAAAATACTTTCTGTTTTGTGCATTCAACTAACAGAGTTGAACCTTACTTTTGATTGAGCCGTTCTGAAACACTCTTTCTGTAGAAACTGCAATTGGACATGCTAAGCGCTAAGAGGCCTACATTGGGAAAAAGAATATCTTCAAATAAAAACTACACAGATGCATTCTGTGAAACTTATTTCTGATCTGTAAATTCAGTTAACAGAGATAAAACATATTTGTGATTGAGCAGTTATGAAACACTCTTTTTGTAGAAAATGCAAGTGGAGATTCGGAGCGCTAAGTGGGTAATAGTGGAAAAAGGAATGTCTTCAAATATAAACTACACAGAATCATTCGGTGAAACTTCCTTCTGATCTGTGCATTCAGCTAACAGAGTTAAACCATACTTTTGATTGAGCAGATCTGAACACTCTTTCTGTAGAAAATGCAACTGGACATTTGGAGCGCTAAGAGCGTGGTAGTGGAAAAAGGAATATATTCAAATATAAACTACACAGAAGCATTCTGTGAAACTTCTTTCTGATCTGAGCATTCAGCTAACAGAGTTAAACCATACTTTTGATTGAGCAGTTTTGAAACACTCTGTCTGTAGAAACTGCAACTGGACATTCGTAGCGCTAAGTGGGTAATAGTGGAAAAAAGAATATGTTCAAATATAAACTACACAGAAGCATTGTATGAAACTTCTTTCTGTTCTGTGCATTCAACTAACAGAGTTGAACCTTACTTTTGATTGAGCCGTTCTGAAACACTATTTCTGTAGAAACTGCAATTGGACATTCTGAGCGCTAAGAGGCCTATATTGGGAAAAAGAATGTCTACAAATAAAAACTACACAGAAGAATTGTGTGAAACTTCTTTCTGTTCTGTTTGTTCAACTAAAAGAGTTGAACCTTAGTTTTGATTGAGCCGTTCTGAAACACTCTTTCTGTAGAAAACGCAAGTGGAGATTCGCAGCGCTAAGAGGGTAATAGTGGAAAAAGGAATGTCTCCAAATATAAACTACACAGAATCATTCTGTGAAACTTCTTTCTGATCTGTGCATTCAGCTAACAGAGTTAAACCATACTTTTGATTGAGCAGATCTGAACACTCTTTCTGTAGAAAATGCAACTGGACATTTGGAGCGCTAAGAGAGTAGTAGTGGAAAAAGGAATATATTCAAATATAAACT
This sequence comes from Symphalangus syndactylus, assembly GCF_028878055.3. Taxonomy (NCBI): domain Eukaryota; kingdom Metazoa; phylum Chordata; class Mammalia; order Primates; family Hylobatidae; genus Symphalangus; species Symphalangus syndactylus. The sequence continues at coordinate 8,503,805 of NC_072426.2, read as the reverse complement.
ACACAGAAGCATTCTGTGAAACTTCTTTCTGATCTGAGCATTCAGCTAACAGAGTTAAACCATACTTTTGATTGAGCTGTTTTGAAACACTCTATCTGTAGAAAATGCAACTGGACATTCGTAGCGCTAAGTGGGTAATAGTGGAAAAAAGAATATGTTCAAATATAAACTACACAGAAGCATTGTATGAAACTTCTTTCTATTTTTGCATTCAACTAACAGAGTTGAACCTTACTTTTGATTGAGCCTTTCTGAAACACTCTTTCTGTAGAAACTGCAATTGGACATTCTGAGCGCTAAGAGGCCTCTATTGGGAAAAATAATACCTTCAAATAAAAACTACACAGAAGCATTGTGTGAAACTTATTTCTGATATGTTCATTAAGCTAACAGAGTTAAACCATACTTTTGATTGCGCAGTTCTGAACAATCTTTCTGTAGATAATGCAAGTTTACATTCGGAGCGCTAAGAGGGTAATAGTGGAAAAAGGAATATATTCAAATATAAACTACACAGTAGCATTCTGTGAAAATACTTTCTCTTCTGTGCATTCAACTAACAGAGTTGAACCTTACTTTTGATTGAGCCGTTCTGAAACACTCTTTCTGTAGAAACTGCAATTGGACATGCTAAGCGCTAAGAGGCCTACATTGGGAAAAAGAATATCTTCAAATAAAAACTACACAGATGCATTCTGTGAAACTTATTTCTGATCTGTAAATTCAGTTAACAGAGATAAAACATATTTTTGATTGAGCAGTTATGAAACACACTTTTTGTAGAAAATGCAAGTGGAGATTCGGAGCGCTAAGAGGGTAATAGTGGAAAAAGGAATGTCTTCAAATATAAACTACACAGAATCATTCGGTGAAACTTCTTTCTGATCTGTGCATTCAGCTAACAGAGTTAAACCATACTTTTGATTGAGCAGATCTGAACACTCTTTCTGTAGAAAATGCAACTGGACATTTGGAGCGCTAAGAGTGTAGTAGTGGAAAAAGGAATATATTCAAATATAAACTACACAGAAGCATTCTGTGAAACTTCTTTCTGATCTGAGCATTCAGCTAACAGAGTTAAACCATACTTTTGATTGAGCAGTTTTGAAACACTCTGTCTGTAGAAAATGCAACTGGACATTCGTAGCGCTAAGTGGGTAATAGTGGAAAAAAGAATATGTTCAAATATAAACTACACAGAAGCATTGTATGAAACTTCTTTCTGTTCTGTGCATTCAACTAACAGAGTTGAACCTTACTTTTGATTGAGCCGTTCTGAAACACTATTTCTGTAGAAACTGCAATTGGACATTCTGAGCGCTAAGAGGCCTATATTGGGAAAAAGAATGTCTACAAATAAAAACTACACAGAAGAATTGTGTGAAACTTCTTTCTGTTCTGTTTCTTCAACTAAAAGTGTTGAACCTTATTTTTGATTGAGCCGTTCTGAAACACTTTTTCTGTAGAAAATGCAAGTGGAGATTCAGAGCGCTAAGAGGGTAATAGTGGAAAAAGGAATGTCTCCAAATATAAACTACACAGAATCATTCTGTGAAACTTCTTTCTGATCTGCGCATTCAGCTAACAGAGTTAAACCATACTTTTGATTGAGCAGATCTGAACACTCTTTCTGTAGAAAATGCAACTGGACATTTGGAGCGCTAAGAGATTAGTAGTGGAAAAAGGAATATATTCAAATATAAACTACACAGAAGCATTCTGTGAAACTTCTTTCTGATCTGAGCATTCAGCTAACAGAGTTAAACCATACTTTTGATTGAACAGTTTTGAAACACTCTGTCTGTAGAAAATGCAACTGGACATTCGTAGCGCTAAGTGGGTAATAGTGGAAAAAAGAATATGTTCAAATATAAACTACACAGAAGCATTGTATGAAACTTCTTTCTATTTTTGCATTCAACTAACAGAGTTGAACCTTACTTTTGATTGAGCCTTTCTGAAACACTCTTTCTGTAGAAACTGCAATTGGACATTCTGAGCGCTAAGAGGCCTCTATTGGGAAAAATAATACCTTCAAATAAAAACTACACAGAAGCATTGTGTGAAACTTATTTCTGATATGTTCATTAAGCTAACAGAGTTAAACCATACTTTTGATTGCGCAGTTCTGAACAATCTTTCTGTAGATAATGCAAGTTTACATTCGGAGCGCTAAGAGGGTAATAGTGGAAAAAGGAATATATTCAAATATAAACTACACAGTAGCATTCTGTGAAAATTCTTTCTCTTCTGTGCATTCAACTAACAGAGTTGAACCTTACTTTTGATTGAGCCGTTCTGAAACACTCTTTCTGTAGAAACTGCAATTGGACATGCTAAGCGCTAAGAGGCCTACATTGGGAAAAAGAATATCTTCAAATAAAAACTACACAGATGCATTCTGTGAAACTTATTTCTGATCTGTAAATTCAGTTAACAGAGATAAAACATATTTTTGATTGAGCAGTTATGAAACACACTTTTTGTAGAAAATGCAAGTGGAGATTCGGAGCGCTAAGAGGGTAATAGTGGAAAAAGGAATGTCTTAAAATATAAACTACACAGAATCATTCTGTGAAACTTCTTTCTGATCTGTGCATTCAGCTAACAGAGTTAAACCATACTTTTGATTGAGCAGATCTGAACACTCTTTCTGTAGAAAATGCAACTGGACATTTGGAGCGCTAAGAGAGTAGTAGTGGAACAAGGAATATATTCAAATATAAACTACACAGAAGCATTCTGTGAAACTTCTTTCTGATCTGAGCATTCAGCTAACAGAGTTAAACCATACTTTTGATTGAGCAGTTTTGAAACACTCTGTCTGTAGAAAATGCAACTGGACATTCGTAGCGCTAAGTGGGTAATAGTGGAAAAAAGAATATGTTCAAATATAAACTACACAGAAGCATTGTATGAAACTTCTTTCTGTTCTGTGCATTCAACTAACAGAGTTGAACCTGACTTTTGATTGAGCCTTTCTGAAACACTCTTTCTGTAGAAACTGCAATTGGACATTCTGAGCGCTAAGAGGCCTATATTGGGAAAAATAATATCTTCAAATAAAAACTACACAGAAGCATTGTGTGAAACTTATTTCTGATATGTTCATTAAGCTAACAGAGTTAAACCATAATTTTGATTGCGCAGTTCTGAACACTCTTTCTCTAGAAAATGCAAGTGGACATTCCGAGCGCTAAGAGGGTAATAGTGGAAAAAGGAATATATTCAAATATAAACTACACAGTAGCATTCTGTGAAAATTCTTTCTGTTCTGTGCATTCAACTAACAGAGTTGAACCTTACTTTTGATTGAGCCGTTCTGAAAAACTCTTTCTGTAGAAACTGCAATTGGACATGCTAAGCGCTAAGAGGCCTACATTGGGAAAAAGAATATCTTCAAATAAAAACTACACAGATGCATTCTGTGAAACTTATTTCTGATCTGTAAATTCAGTTAACAGAGATAAAACATATTTTTGATTGAGCAGTTATGAAACACTCTTTTTTTAGAAAATGCAAGTGGAGATTCGGAGCGCTAAGAGGTTAATAGTGGAAAAAGGAATGTCTTCAAATATAAACTACACAGAATCATTCGGTGAAACTTCTTTCTGATCTGTGCATTCAGCTAACAGAGTAAAACCATACTTTTGATTGAGCAGATCTGAACACTCTTTCTGTAGAAAATGCAACTGGACATTTGGAGCGCTAAGAGCGTAGTAGTGGAAAAAGGAATATATTCAAATATAAACTACACAGAAGCATTCTGTGAAACTTCTTTCTGATCTGTGCATTCAGCTAACAGAGTTAAACCATACTTTTGATTGAGCAGTTTTGAAACACTCTGTTTGTAGAAAATGCAACTGGGCATTCGTAGCGCTAAGTGGGTAATAGTGGACAAAAGAATATGTTCAAATATAAACTACACAGAAGCATTGTATGAAACTTCTTTCTGTTCTGTGCATTCAACTAACAGAGTTGAACCTTACTTTTGATTGAGCCGTTCTGAAACACTATTTCTGTAGAAACTGCAATTGGACATTCTGAGCGCTAAGAGGCCTATATTGGGAAAAAGAATGTCTACAAATAAAAACTACACAGAAGAATTGTGTGAAACTTCTTTCTGTTCTGTTTGTTCAACTAAAAGAGTTGAACCTTAGTTTTGATTGAGCCGTTCTGAAACACTCTTTCTGTAGAAAACGCAAGTGGAGATTCGCAGCGCTAAGAGGGTAATAGTGGAAAAAGGAATGTCTCCAAATATAAACTACACAGAATCATTCTGTGAAACTTCTTTCTGATCTGTGCATTCAGCTAACAGAGTTAAACCATACTTTTGATTGAGCAGATCTGAACACTCTTTCTGTAGAAAATGCAACTGGACATTTGGAGCGCTAAGAGAGTAGTAGTGGAAAAAGGAATATATTCAAATATAAACTACAGAGAAGCATTCTGTGAAACTTCTTTCTGATCTCAGCATTCAGCTAACAGAGTTAAACCATACTTTTGATGGAACAGTTTTGAAACACTCTTTCTGTAGAAAATGCAACTGGACATTCGTAGCGCTAAGTGGGTAATAGTGGAAAAAAGAATATGTTCAAATTTAAACTACACAGAAGCATTGTATGAAACTTCTTTCTGTTCTGTGCATTCAACTAACAGAGTTGAACCTTACTTTTGATTGAGCCTTTCTGAAACTCTCTATCTGTAGAAACTGCAATTGGACATTCTGAGCGCTAAGAGGCCTCTATTGGGAAAAATAATATCTTCAAACAAAAACTACACAGAAGCATTGTGTGAAATTTATTTCTGATATGTTCATTAAGCTAACAGAGTTAAACCATACTTTTGATTGCGCAGTTCTGAACACTCTTTCTGTAGAAAATGCAAGTGGACATTCGGAGCGCTAAGAGGGTAATAGTGGATAAAGGAATATATTCAAATATAAACTACACAGTAGCATTCTGTGAAAATACTTTCTGTTCTGTGCATTCAACTAACAGAGTTGAACCTTACTTTTGATTGAGCCGTTCTGAAACACTCTTTCTGTAGAAACTGCAATTGGACATGCTAAGCGCTAAGAGGCCTACATTGGGAAAAAGAATATCTTCAAATAAAAACTACACAGATGCATTCTGTGAAACTTATTTCTGATCTGTAAATTCAGTTAACAGAGATAAAACATATTTGTGATTGAGCAGTTATGAAACACTCTTTTTGTAGAAAATGCAAGTGGAGATTCGGAGCGCTAAGTGGGTAATAGTGGAAAAAGGAATGTCTTCAAATATAAACTACACAGAATCATTCGGTGAAACTTCCTTCTGATCTGTGCATTCAGCTAACAGAGTTAAACCATACTTTTGATTGAGCAGATCTGAACACTCTTTCTGTAGAAAATGCAACTGGACATTTGGAGCGCTAAGAGCGTGGTAGTGGAAAAAGGAATATATTCAAATATAAACTACACAGAAGCATTCTGTGAAACTTCTTTCTGATCTGAGCATTCAGCTAACAGAGTTAAACCATACTTTTGATTGAGCAGTTTTGAAACACTCTGTCTGTAGAAACTGCAACTGGACATTCGTAGCGCTAAGTGGGTAATAGTGGAAAAAAGAATATGTTCAAATATAAACTACACAGAAGCATTGTATGAAACTTCTTTCTGTTCTGTGCATTCAACTAACAGAGTTGAACCTTACTTTTGATTGAGCCGTTCTGAAACACTATTTCTGTAGAAACTGCAATTGGACATTCTGAGCGCTAAGAGGCCTATATTGGGAAAAAGAATGTCTACAAATAAAAACTACACAGAAGAATTGTGTGAAACTTCTTTCTGTTCTGTTTGTTCAACTAAAAGAGTTGAACCTTAGTTTTGATTGAGCCGTTCTGAAACACTCTTTCTGTAGAAAACGCAAGTGGAGATTCGCAGCGCTAAGAGGGTAATAGTGGAAAAAGGAATGTCTCCAAATATAAACTACACAGAATCATTCTGTGAAACTTCTTTCTGATCTGTGCATTCAGCTAACAGAGTTAAACCATACTTTTGATTGAGCAGATCTGAACACTCTTTCTGTAGAAAATGCAACTGGACATTTGGAGCGCTAAGAGAGTAGTAGTGGAAAAAGGAATATATTCAAATATAAACTACACAGAAGCATTCTGTGAAACTTCTTTCTGATCTGAGCATTCAGCTAACAGAGTTAAACCATACTTTTGATTGAGCTGTTTTGAAACACTCTATCTGTAGAAAATGCAACTGGACATTCGTAGCGCTAAGTGGGTAATAGTGGAAAAAAGAATATGTTCAAATATAAACTACACAGAAGCATTGTATGAAACTTCTTTCTATTTTTGCATTCAACTAACAGAGTTGAACCTTACTTTTGATTGAGCCTTTCTGAAACACTCTTTCTGTAGAAACTGCAATTGGACATTCTGAGCGCTAAGAGGCCTCTATTGGGAAAAATAATACCTTCAAATAAAAACTACACAGAAGCATTGTGTGAAACTTATTTCTGATATGTTCATTAAGCTAACAGAGTTAAACCATACTTTTGATTGCGCAGTTCTGAACAATCTTTCTGTAGATAATGCAAGTTTACATTCGGAGCGCTAAGAGGGTAATAGTGGAAAAAGGAATATATTCAAATATAAACTACACAGTAGCATTCTGTGAAAATTCTTTCTCTTCTGTGCATTCAACTAACAGAGTTGAACCTTACTTTTGATTGAGCCGTTCTGAAACACTCTTTCTGTAGAAACTGCAATTGGACATGCTAAGCGCTAAGAGGCCTACATTGGGAAAAAGAATATCTTCAAATAAAAACTACACAGATGCATTCTGTGAAACTTATTTCTGATCTGTAAATTCAGTTAACAGAGATAAAACATATTTTTGATTGAGCAGTTATGAAACACACTTTTTGTAGAAAATGCAAGTGGAGATTCGGAGCGCTAAGAGGGTAATAGTGGAAAAAGGAATGTCTTCAAATATAAACTACACAGAATCATTCGGTGAAACTTCTTTCTGATCTGTGCATTCAGCTAACAGAGTTAAACCATACTTTTGATTGAGCAGATCTGAACACTCTTTCTGTAGAAAATGCAACTGGACATTTGGAGCGCTAAGAGTGTAGTAGTGGAAAAAGGAATATATTCAAATATAAACTACACAGAAGCATTCTGTGAAACTTCTTTCTGATCTGAGCATTCAGCTAACAGAGTTAAACCATACTTTTGATTGAGCAGTTTTGAAACACTCTGTCTGTAGAAAATGCAACTGGACATTCGTAGCGCTAAGTGGGTAATAGTGGAAAAAAGAATATGTTCAAATATAAACTACACAGAAGCATTGTATGAAACTTCTTTCTGTTCTGTGCATTCAACTAACAGAGTTGAACCTTACTTTTGATTGAGCCGTTCTGAAACACTATTTCTGTAGAAACTGCAATTGGACATTCTGAGCGCTAAGAGGCCTATATTGGGAAAAAGAATGTCTACAAATAAAAACTACACAGAAGAATTGTGTGAAACTTCTTTCTGTTCTGTTTCTTCAACTAAAAGTGTTGAACCTTATTTTTGATTGAGCCGTTCTGAAACACTTTTTCTGTAGAAAATGCAAGTGGAGATTCAGAGCGCTAAGAGGGTAATAGTGGAAAAAGGAATGTCTCCAAATATAAACTACACAGAATCATTCTGTGAAACTTCTTTCTGATCTGCGCATTCAGCTAACAGAGTTAAACCATACTTTTGATTGAGCAGATCTGAACACTCTTTCTGTAGAAAATGCAACTGGACATTTGGAGCGCTAAGAGATTAGTAGTGGAAAAAGGAATATATTCAAATATAAACTACACAGAAGCATTCTGTGAAACTTCTTTCTGATCTGAGCATTCAGCTAACAGAGTTAAAACATACTTTTGATTGAACAGTTTTGAAACACTCTGTCTGTAGAAAATGCAACTGGACATTCGTAGCGCTAAGTGGGTAATAGTGGAAAAAAGAATATGTTCAAATATAAACTACACAGAAGCATTGTATGAAACTTCTTTCTGTTCTGTGCATTCAACTAACAGAGTTGAACCTTACTTTTGATTGAGCCTTTCTGAAACTCTCTTTCTGTAGAAACTGCAGTTGGACATTCTGAGCGCTAAGAGGCCTCTATTGGGAAAAATAATATCTTCAAATAAAAACTACACAGAAGCATTGTGTGAAACTTATTTCTGATATGTTCATTAAGCTAACAGAGTTAAACCATACTTTTGATTGCGCAGTTCTGAACACTCTTTCTGTAGATAATGCAAGTGGACATTCGGAGCGCTAAGAGGGTAATAGTGGATAAAGGAATATATTCAAATATAAACTACACAGTAGCATTCTGTGAAAATTCTTTCTATTCTGTGCATTCAACTAACAGAGTTGAACCTTACTTTTGATTGAGCCGTTCTGAAACACTCTTTCTGTAGAAACTGCAATTGGACATGCTAAGCGCTAAGAGGCCTACATTGGGAAAAAGAATATCTTCAAATAAAAACTACACAGATGCATTCTGTGAAACTTATTTCTGATCTGTAAATTCAGTTAACAGAGATAAAACATATTTTTGATTGAGCAGTTATGAAACACTCTTTTTGTAGAAAATGCAAGTGGAGATTCGGAGCGCTAAGTGGGTGATAGTGGAAAAAGGAATGTCTTCAAATATAAACTACACAGAATCATTCGGTGAAACTTCTCTCTGATCTGTGCATTCAGCTAACAGAGTTAAACCATACTTTTGATTGAGCAGATCTGAACACTCTTTCTGTAGAAAATGCAACTGGACATTTGGAGCGCTAAGAGCGTAGTAGTGGAAAAAGTAATATATTCAAATATAAATTACACAGAAGCATTCTGTGAAACTACTTTCTGATCTGAGCATTCAGCTAACAGAGTTAAACCATACTTTTGATTGAGCAGTTTTGAAACACTCTGTCTGTAGAAAATGCAACTGGACATTCGTAGCGCTAAGTGGGTAATAGTGGACAAAAGAATATGTTCAAATATAAACTACACAGAAGCATTGTATGAAACTTCTTTCTGTTCTGTGCATCCAACGAACAGAGTTGAACCTTACTTTTGATTGAGCCGTTCTGAAACACTATTTCTGTAGAAACTGCAATTGGACATTCTGAGCGCTAAGAGGCCTATATTGGGAAAAAGAATGTCTACAAATAAAAACTACACAGAAGAATTGTGTGAAACTTCTTTCTGTTCTGTTTGTTAAACTAAAAGTGTTGAACCTTAGTTTTGATTGAGCCGTTCTGAAACACTCTTTCTGTAGAAAATGCAAGTGGAGATTCAGAGCGCTAAGAGGGTAATAGTGGAAAAAGGAATGTCTCCAAATATAAACTACACAGAATCATTCTGTGAAACTTCTTTCTGATCTGTGCATTCAGCTAACAGAGTTAAACCATACTTTTGATTGAGCAGATCTGAACACTCTTTCTGTAGAAAATGCAACTGGACATTTGGAGCGCTAAGAGAGTAGTAGTGGAACAAGGAATATATTCAAATATAAACTACACAGAAGCATTCTGTGAAACTTCTTTCTGATCTGAGCATTCAGCTAACAGAGTTAAACCATACTTTTGATTGAGCAGTTTTGAAACACTCTGTCTGTAGAAAATGCAACTGGACATTCGTAGCGCTAAGTGGGTAATAGTGGAAAAAAGAATATGTTCAAATATAAACTACACAGAAGCATTGTATGAAACTTCTTTCTGTTCTGTGCATTCAACTAACAGAGTTGAACCTGACTTTTGATTGAGCCTTTCTGAAACACTCTTTCTGTAGAAACTGCAATTGGACATTCTGAGCGCTAAGAGGCCTATATTGGGAAAAATAATATCTTCAAATAAAAACTACACAGAAGCATTGTGTGAAACTTATTTCTGATATGTTCATTAAGCTAACAGAGTTAAACCATAATTTTGATTGCGCAGTTCTGAACACTCTTTCTCTAGAAAATGCAAGTGGACATTCCGAGCGCTAAGAGGGTAATAGTGGAAAAAGGAATATATTCAAATATAAACTACACAGTAGCATTCTGTGAAAATTCTTTCTGTTCTGTGCATTCAACTAACAGAGTTGAACCTTACTTTTGATTGAGCCGTTCTGAAAAACTCTTTCTGTAGAAACTGCAATTGGACATGCTAAGCGCTAAGAGGCCTACATTGGGAAAAAGAATATCTTCAAATAAAAACTACACAGATGCATTCTGTGAAACTTATTTCTGATCTGTAAATTCAGTTAACAGAGATAAAACATATTTTTGATTGAGCAGTTATGAAACACTCTTTTTGTAGAAAATGCAAGTGGAGATTCGGAGCGCTAAGAGGGTAATAGTGGAAAAAGGAATGTCTTCAAATATAAACTACACAGAATCATTCGGTGAAACTTCTTTCTGATCTGTGCATTCAGCTAACAGAGTAAAACCATACTTTTGATTGAGCAGATCTGAACACTCTTTCTGTAGAAAATGCAACTGGACATTTGGAGCGCTAAGAGCGTAGTAGTGGAAAAAGGAATATATTCAAATATAAACTACACAGAAGCATTCTGTGAAACTTCTTTCTGATCTGAGCATTCAGCTAACAGAGTTAAACCATACTTTTGATTGAGCAGTTTTGAAACACTCTGTTTGTAGAAAATGCAACTGGGCATTCGTAGCGCTAAGTGGGTAATAGTGGACAAAAGAATATGTTCAAATATAAACTACACAGAAGCATTGTATGAAACTTCTTTCTGTTCTGTGCATTCAACTAACAGAGTTGAACCTTACTTTTGATTGAGCCGTTCTGAAACACTATTTCTGTAGAAACTGCAATTGGACATTCTGAGCGCTAAGAGGCCTATATTGGGAAAAAGAATGTCTACAAATAAAAACTACACAGAAGAATTGTGTGAAACTTCTTTCTGTTCTGTTTGTTCAACTAAAAGAGTTGAACCTTAGTTTTGATTGAGCCGTTCTGAAACACTCTTTCTGTAGAAAACGCAAGTGGAGATTCGCAGCGCTAAGAGGGTAATAGTGGAAAAAGGAATGTCTCCAAATATAAACTACACAGAATCATTCTGTGAAACTTCTTTCTGATCTGTGCATTCAGCTAACAGAGTTAAACCATACTTTTGATTGAGCAGATCTGAACACTCTTTCTGTAGAAAATGCAACTGGACATTTGGAGCGCTAAGAGAGTAGTAGTGGAAAAAGGAATATATTCAAATATAAACTACAGAGAAGCATTCTGTGAAACTTCTTTCTGATCTCAGCATTCAGCTAACAGAGTTAAACCATACTTTTGATGGAACAGTTTTGAAACACTCTTTCTGTAGAAAATGCAACTGGACATTCGTAGCGCTAAGTGGGTAATAGTGGAAAAAAGAATATGTTCAAATTTAAACTACACAGAAGCATTGTATGAAACTTCTTTCTGTTCTGTGCATTCAACTAACAGAGTTGAACCTTACTTTTGATTGAGCCTTTCTGAAACTCTCTATCTGTAGAAACTGCAATTGGACATTCTGAGCGCTAAGAGGCCTCTATTGGGAAAAATAATATCTTCAAACAAAAACTACACAGAAGCATTGTGTGAAATTTATTTCTGATATGTTCATTAAGCTAACAGAGTTAAACCATACTTTTGATTGCGCAGTTCTGAACACTCTTTCTGTAGAAAATGCAAGTGGACATTCGGAGCGCTAAGAGGGTAATAGTGGATAAAGGAATATATTCAAATATAAACTACACAGTAGCATTCTGTGAAAATACTTTCTGTTCTGTGCATTCAACTAACAGAGTTGAACCTTACTTTTGATTGAGCCGTTCTGAAACACTCTTTCTGTAGAAACTGCAATTGGACATGCTAAGCGCTAAGAGGCCTACATTGGGAAAAAGAATATCTTCAAATAAAAACTACACAGATGCATTCTGTGAAACTTATTTCTGATCTGTAAATTCAGTTAACAGAGATAAAACATATTTGTGATTGAGCAGTTATGAAACACTCTTTTTGTAGAAAATGCAAGTGGAGATTCGGAGCGCTAAGTGGGTAATAGTGGAAAAAGGAATGTCTTCAAATATAAACTACACAGAATCATTCGGTGAAACTTCCTTCTGATCTGTGCATTCAGCTAACAGAGTTAAACCATACTTTTGATTGAGCAGATCTGAACACTCTTTCTGTAGAAAATGCAACTGGACATTTGGAGCGCTAAGAGCGTGGTAGTGGAAAAAGGAATATATTCAAATATAAACTACACAGAAGCATTCTGTGAAACTTCTTTCTGATCTGAGCATTCAGCTAACAGAGTTAAACCATACTTTTGATTGAGCAGTTTTGAAACACTCTGTCTGTAGAAACTGCAACTGGACATTCGTAGCGCTAAGTGGGTAATAGTGGAAAAAAGAATATGTTCAAATATAAACTACACAGAAGCATTGTATGAAACTTCTTTCTGTTCTGTGCATTCAACTAACAGAGTTGAACCTTACTTTTGATTGAGCCGTTCTGAAACACTATTTCTGTAGAAACTGCAATTGGACATTCTGAGCGCTAAGAGGCCTATATTGGGAAAAAGAATGTCTACAAATAAAAACTACACAGAAGAATTGTGTGAAACTTCTTTCTGTTCTGTTTGTTCAACTAAAAGAGTTGAACCTTAGTTTTGATTGAGCCGTTCTGAAACACTCTTTCTGTAGAAAACGCAAGTGGAGATTCGCAGCGCTAAGAGGGTAATAGTGGAAAAAGGAATGTCTCCAAATATAAACTACACAGAATCATTCTGTGAAACTTCTTTCTGATCTGTGCATTCAGCTAACAGAGTTAAACCATACTTTTGATTGAGCAGATCTGAACACTCTTTCTGTAGAAAATGCAACTGGACATTTGGAGCGCTAAGAGAGTAGTAGTGGAAAAAGGAATATATTCAAATATAAACTACACAGAAGCATTCTGTGAAACTTCTTTCTGATCTGAGCATTCAGCTAACAGAGTTAAACCATACTTTTGATTGAGCTGTTTTGAAACACTCTATCTGTAGAAAATGCAACTGGACATTCGTAGCGCTAAGTGGGTAATAGTGGAAAAAAGAATATGTTCAAATATAAACTACACAGAAGCATTGTATGAAACTTCTTTCTATTTTTGCATTCAACTAACAGAGTTGAACCTTACTTTTGATTGAGCCTTTCTGAAACACTCTTTCTGTAGAAACTGCAATTGGACATTCTGAGCGCTAAGAGGCCTCTATTGGGAAAAATAATACCTTCAAATAAAAACTACACAGAAGCATTGTGTGAAACTTATTTCTGATATGTTCATTAAGCTAACAGAGTTAAACCATACTTTTGATTGCGCAGTTCTGAACAATCTTTCTGTAGATAATGCAAGTTTACATTCGGAGCGCTAAGAGGGTAATAGTGGAAAAAGGAATATATTCAAATATAAACTACACAGTAGCATTCTGTGAAAATTCTTTCTCTTCTGTGCATTCAACTAACAGAGTTGAACCTTACTTTTGATTGAGCCGTTCTGAAACACTCTTTCTGTAGAAACTGCAATTGGACATGCTAAGCGCTAAGAGGCCTACATTGGGAAAAAGAATATCTTCAAATAAAAACTACACAGATGCATTCTGTGAAACTTATTTCTGATCTGTAAATTCAGTTAACAGAGATAAAACATATTTTTGATTGAGCAGTTATGAAACACACTTTTTGTAGAAAATGCAAGTGGAGATTCGGAGCGCTAAGAGGGTAATAGTGGAAAAAGGAATGTCTTCAAATATAAACTACACAGAATCATTCGGTGAAACTTCTTTCTGATCTGTGCATTCAGCTAACAGAGTTAAACCATACTTTTGATTGAGCAGATCTGAACACTCTTTCTGTAGAAAATGCAACTGGACATTTGGAGCGCTAAGAGTGTAGTAGTGGAAAAAGGAATATATTCAAATATAAACTACACAGAAGCATTCTGTGAAACTTCTTTCTGATCTGAGCATTCAGCTAACAGAGTTAAACCATACTTTTGATTGAGCAGTTTTGAAACACTCTGTCTGTAGAAAATGCAACTGGACATTCGTAGCGCTAAGTGGGTAATAGTGGAAAAAAGAATATGTTCAAATATAAACTACACAGAAGCATTGTATGAAACTTCTTTCTGTTCTGTGCATTCAACTAACAGAGTTGAACCTTACTTTTGATTGAGCCGTTCTGAAACACTATTTCTGTAGAAACTGCAATTGGACATTCTGAGCGCTAAGAGGCCTATATTGGGAAAAAGAATGTCTACAAATAAAAACTACACAGAAGAATTGTGTGAAACTTCTTTCTGTTCTGTTTCTTCAACTAAAAGTGTTGAACCTTATTTTTGATTGAGCCGTTCTGAAACACTTTTTCTGTAGAAAATGCAAGTGGAGATTCAGAGCGCTAAGAGGGTAATAGTGGAAAAAGGAATGTCTCCAAATATAAACTACACAGAATCATTCTGTGAAACTTCTTTCTGATCTGCGCATTCAGCTAACAGAGTTAAACCATACTTTTGATTGAGCAGATCTGAACACTCTTTCTGTAGAAAATGCAACTGGACATTTGGAGCGCTAAGAGATTATTAGTGGAAAAAGGAATATATTCAAATATAAACTACACAGAAGCATTCTGTGAAACTTCTTTCTGATCTGAGCATTCAGCTAACAGAGTTAAACCATACTTTTGATTGAACAGTTTTGAAACACTCTGTCTGTAGAAAATGCAACTGGACATTCGTAGCGCTAAGTGGGTAATAGTGGAAAAAAGAATATGTTCAAATATAAACTACACAGAAGCATTGTATGAAACTTCTTTCTGTTCTGTGCATTCAACTAACAGAGTTGAACCTTACTTTTGATTGAGCCTTTCTGAAACTCTCTTTCTGTAGAAACTGCAGTTGGACATTCTGAGCGCTAAGAGGCCTCTATTGGGAAAAATAATATCTTCAAATAAAAACTACACAGAAGCATTGTGTGAAACTTATTTCTGATATGTTCATTAAGCTAACAGAGTTAAACCATACTTTTGATTGCGCAGTTCTGAACACTCTTTCTGTAGATAATGCAAGTGGACATTCGGAGCGCTAAGAGGGTAATAGTGGATAAAGGAATATATTCAAATATAAACTACACAGTAGCATTCTGTGAAAATTCTTTCTATTCTGTGCATTCAACTAACAGAGTTGAACCTTACTTTTGATTGAGCCGTTCTGAAACACTCTTTCTGTAGAAACTGCAATTGGACATGCTAAGCGCTAAGAGGCCTACATTGGGAAAAAGAATATCTTCAAATAAAAACTACACAGATGCATTCTGTGAAACTTATTTCTGATCTGTAAATTCAGTTAACAGAGATAAAACATATTTTTGATTGAGCAGTTATGAAACACTCTTTTTGTAGAAAATGCAAGTGGAGATTCGGAGCGCTAAGTGGGTGATAGTGGAAAAAGGAATGTCTTCAAATATAAACTACACAGAATCATTCGGTGAAACTTCTCTCTGATCTGTGCATTCAGCTAACAGAGTTAAACCATACTTTTGATTGAGCAGATCTGAACACTCTTTCTGTAGAAAATGCAACTGGACATTTGGAGCGCTAAGAGCGTAGTAGTGGAAAAAGGAATATATTCAAATATAAATTACACAGAAGCATTCTGTGAAACTACTTTCTGATCTGAGCATTCAGCTAACAGAGTTAAACCATACTTTTGATTGAGCAGTTTTGAAACACTCTGTCTGTAGAAAATGCAACTGGACATTCGTAGCGCTAAGTGGGTAATAGTGGACAAAAGAATATGTTCAAATATAAACTACACAGAAGCATTGTATGAAACTTCTTTCTGTTCTGTGCATCCAACGAACAGAGTTGAACCTTACTTTTGATTGAGCCGTTCTGAAACACTATTTCTGTAGAAACTGCAATTGGACATTCTGAGCGCTAAGAGGCCTATATTGGGAAAAAGAATGTCTACAAATAAAAACTACACAGAAGAATTGTGTGAAACTTCTTTCTGTTCTGTTTGTTAAACTAAAAGTGTTGAACCTTAGTTTTGATTGAGCCGTTCTGAAACACTCTTTCTGTAGAAAATGCAAGTGGAGATTCAGAGCGCTAAGAGGGTAATAGTGGAAAAAGGAATGTCTCCAAATATAAACTACACAGAATCATTCTGTGAAACTTCTTTCTGATCTGTGCATTCAGCTAACAGAGTTAAACCATACTTTTGATTGAGCAGATCTGAACACTCTTTCTGTAGAAAATGCAACTGGACATTTGGAGCGCTAAGAGAGTAGTAGTGGAACAAGGAATATATTCAAATATAAACTACACAGAAGCATTCTGTGAAACTTCTTTCTGATCTGAGCATTCAGCTAACAGAGTTAAACCATACTTTTGATTGAGCAGTTTTGAAACACTCTGTCTGTAGAAAATGCAAGTGGACATTCGTAGCGCTAAGTGGGTAATAGTGGAAAAAAGAATATGTTCAAATATAAACTACACAGAAGCATTGTATGAAACTTCTTTCTGTTCTGTGCATTCAACTAACAGAGTTGAACCTGACTTTTGATTGAGCCTTTCTGAAACACTCTTTCTGTAGAAACTGCAATTGGACATTCTGAGCGCTAAGAGGCCTATATTGGGAAAAATAATATCTTCAAATAAAAACTACACAGAAGCATTGTGTGAAACTTATTTCTGATATGTTCATTAAGCTAACAGAGTTAAACCATAATTTTGATTGCGCAGTTCTGAACACTCTTTCTCTAGAAAATGCAAGTGGACATTCCGAGCGCTAAGAGGGTAATAGTGGAAAAAGGAATATATTCAAATATAAACTACACAGTAGCATTCTGTGAAAATTCTTTCTGTTCTGTGCATTCAACTAACAGAGTTGAACCTTACTTTTGATTGAGCCGTTCTGAAAAACTCTTTCTGTAGAAACTGCAATTGGACATGCTAAGCGCTAAGAGGCCTACATTGGGAAAAAGAATATCTTCAAATAAAAACTACACAGATGCATTCTGTGAAACTTATTTCTGATCTGTAAATTCAGTTAACAGAGATAAAACATATTTTTGATTGAGCAGTTATGAAACACTCTTTTTGTAGAAAATGCAAGTGGAGATTCGGAGCGCTAAGAGGGTAATAGTGGAAAAAGGAATGTCTTCAAATATAAACTACACAGAATCATTCGGTGAAACTTCTTTCTGATCTGTGCATTCAGCTAACAGAGTTAAACCATACTTTTGATGCAGCAGATCTGAACACTCTTTCTGTAGAAAATGCAACTGGACATTTGGAGCGCTAAGAGCGTAGTAGTGGAAAAAGGAATATATTCAAATATAAACTACACAGAAGCATTCTGTGAAACTTCTTTCTGATCTGAGCATTCAGCTAACAGAGTTAAACCATACTTTTGATTGAGCAGTTTTGAAACACTCTGTCTGTAGAAAATGCAACTGGACATTCGTAGCGCTAAGTGGGTAATAGTGGAAAAAAGAATATGTTCAAATATAAACTACACAGAAGCATTGTATGAAACTTCTTTCTGTTCTGTGCATTCAACTAACAGAGTTGAACCTTACTTTTGATTGAGCCGTTCTGAAATACTCTTTCTGTAGAAACTGCAATTGGACATTCTGAGCGCTAGGAGGCCTATATTGGGAAAAAGAATGTCTACAAATAAAAACTACACAGAAGAATTGTGTGAAACTTCTTTCTGTTCTGTTTGTTCAACTAAAAGAGTTGAACCTTAGTTTTGATTGAGCCGTTCTGAAACACTCTTTCTGTAGAAAATGCAAGTGGAGATTCGGAGCGCTAAGAGGGTAATAGTGGAAAAAGGAATGTCTCCAAATATAAACTACACAGAATCATTCTGTGAAACTTCTTTCTGATCTGTGCATTCAGCTAACAGAGTTGAACCTTACTTTTGATTGAGCCCTTCTGAAACACTCTTTCTGTAGAAACTGCAATTGGACATTCTGAGCGCTAAGAGGCCTATATTGGGAAAAAGAATGTCTACAAATAAAAACTACACAGAAGAATTGTGTGAAACATTTTTCTGTTCTGTTTGTTCAACTAAAAGAGTTGAACCTTAGTTTTGATTGAGCCGTTCTGAAACACTCTTTCTGTAGAAAATGCAAGTGGAGATTCGGAGCGCTAAGAGGGTAATAGTGGAAAAAGGAATGTCTCCAAATATAAACTACACAGAATCATTCTGTGAAACTTCTTTCTGATCTGTGCATTCAGCTAACAGAGTTAAACCATACTTTTGATTGCGCAGTTCTGAACACTCTTTCTGTAGAAAATGCAAGTGGACATTCGGAGCGCTAAGAGGGTAATAGTGGAAAAAGGAATATATTCAAATATAAACTACACAGTAGCATTCTGTGAAAATTCTTTCTGTTCTGTGCATTCAACTAACAGAGTTGAACCTTACTTTTGATTGAGCCGTTCTGAAACACTCTTTCTGTAGAAACTGCAATTGGACATGCTAAGCGCTAAGAGGCCTACATTGGGAAAAAGAATATCTTCAAATAAAAAATACACAGATGCATTCTGTGAAACTTATTTCTGATCTGTAAATTCAGTTAACAGAGATAAAACATATTTTTGATTGAGCAGTTATGAAACACTCTTTTTGTAGAAAATGCAAGTGGAGATTCGGAGCGCTAAGGGGGTAATAGTGGAAAAAGGAATGTCTTCAAACATAAACTACACAGAATCATTCGGTGAAACTTCTTTCTGATCTGTGCATTCAGCTAACAGAGTTAAAACATACTTTTGATTGAGCAGATCTGAACACTCTTTCTGTAGAAAATGCAACTGGACATTTGGAGCGCTAAGAGCGTAGTAGTGGAAAAAGGAATATATTCAAATATAAACTACACAGAAGCATTCTGTGAAACTTCTTTCTGATCTGAGCATTCAGCTAACAGAGTTAAACCATACTTTTGATTGAGCAGTTTTGAAACACTCTGTCTGTAGAAAATGCAACTGGACATTCGTAGCGCTAAGTGGGTAATAGTGGAAAAAAGAATATGTTCAAATATAAACTACACAGAAGCATTGTATGAAACTTCTTTCTGTTCTGTGCATTCAACTAACAGAGTTGAACCTTACTTTTGATTAAGCCGTTCTGAAACTCTCTTTCTGTAGAAACTGCAATTGGACATTCTGAGCGCTAAGAGGCCTATATTGGGAAAAAGAATGTCTACAAATAAAAACTACACAGAAGAATTGTGTGAAACTTCTTTCTGTTCTGTTTGTTCAACTAAAAGGGTTGAACCTTAGTTTTGATTGAGCCGTTCTGAAACACTCTTTCTGTAGAAAATGCAAGTGGAGATTCGGAGCGCTAAGAGGGTAATAGTGGAAAAAGGAATGTCTCCAAATATAAACTACACAGAATCATTCTGTGAAACTTCTTTCTGATCTGTGCATTCAGCTAACAGAGTTAAAGCATACTTTTGATTGAGCAGATCTGAACTCTCTTTCTGTAGAAAATGCAACTGGACATTTGGAGCCCTAAGAGGGTAGTAGTGGAAAAAAGAATATATTCAAATATAAACTACACAGAAGCATTCTGTGAAACTTCTTTCTGATCTGAGCATTCAGCTAACAGAGTTAAACCATACTTTTGATTGAGCAGTTTTGAAACACTCTGTCTGTAGAAAATGCAACTGGACATTCGTAGCGCTAAGTGGGTAATAGTGGAAAAAAGAATATGTTCAAATATAAACTACACAGAAGCATTTTATGAAACTTCTTTCTGTTCTGTGCATTCAACTAACAGAGTTGAACCTGACTTTTGATTGAGCCTTTCTGAAACACTCTTTCTGTAGAAACTGCAATTGGACATTCTGAGCGCTAAGAGGCCTCTATTGGGAAAAATAATATCTTCAAATAAAAACTACACAGAAGCATTGTGTGAAACTTATTTCTGATATGTTCATTAAGCTAACAGAGTTAAACCATACTTTTGATTGCGCAGTTCTGAACACTCTTTCTGTAGAAAATGCAAGTGGACATTCGGAGCGCTAAGAGGGTAATAGTGGAAAAAGGAATATATTCAAATATAAACTACACAGTAGCATTCTGTGAAAATGCTTTCTGTTCTGTGCATTCAACTAACAGAGTTGAACCTTACTTTTGATTGAGCCGTTCTGAAAAACTCTTTCTGTAGAAACTGCAATTGGACATGCTAAGCGCTAAGATGCCTACATTGGGAAAAAGAATATCTTCAAATAAAAACTACGCAGATGCATTTTGTGAAACTAATTTCTGATCTGTAAATTCAGTTAACAGAGATAAAACATATTTTTGATTGAGCAGTTATGAAACACACTTTTTGTAGAAAATGCAAGTGGAGATTCGGAGCGCTAAGAGGGTAATAGTGGAAAAAGGAATGTCTTCAAATATAAACTACACAGAATCATTCGGTGAAACTTCTTTCTGATCTGAGCATTCAGCTAACAGAGTTAAACCATACTTTTGATTGAGCAGTTTTGAAACACTCTGTCTGTAGAAAATGCAACTGGACATTCGTAGCGCTAAGTGGGTAATAGTGGAAAAAAGAATATGTTCAAATATAAACTACACAGAAGCATTGTATGAAACTTCTTTCTGTTCTGTGCATTCAACTAACAGAGTTGAACCTTACTTTTGATTGAGCCGTTCTGAAACACTCTTTCTGTAGAAACTGCAATTGGACATTCTGAGCGCTAAGAGGCCTATATTGGGAAAAAGAATGTCTACAAATAAAAACTACACAGAAGAATTGTGTGAAACATCTTTCTGTTCTGTTTGTTCAACTAAAAGAGTTGAAACTTAGTTTTGATTGAGCGGTTCTGAAACACTCTTTCTGTAGAAAATGCAAGTGGAGATTCGGAGCGCTAAGAGGGTAATAGTGGAAAAAGGAATGTCTTCAAATATAAACTACACAGAATCATTCTGTGAAACTTCTTTCTGATCTGTGCATTCAGCTAACAGATTTAAACCATACTTTTGATTGAGCAGATCTGAACACTCTTTCTGTAGAAAATGCAACTGGACATTTGGAGCACTAAGAGGGTAGTAGTGGAAAAAGGAATATATTCAAATATAAACTACACAGAAGCATTCTGTGAAACTTCTTTCTGATCTGAGCATTCAGCTAACAGAATTAAACCATACTTTTGATTGAGCAGTTTTGTAACACTCTGTCTGTAGAAAATGCAACTGGACATTCGTAGCGCTAAGTGGGTAATAGTGGAAAAAAGAATATGTTCTAATATAAACTACACAGAAGCATTGTATGAAACTTCTTTCTCTTCTGTGCATTCAACTAACAGAGTTGAACCTGACATTTGATTGAGCCTTTCTGAAACACTCTTTCTGTAGAAACTGCAATTGGACATTCTGAGCGCTAAGAGGCCTCTATTGGGAAAAATAATATCTTCAAATAAAAACTACACAGAAGCATTGTGTGAAACTTATTTCTGATATGTTCATTAAGCTAACAGTGTTAAACCATACTTTTGATTGCGCCGTTCTGAACACTCTTTCTGTAGAAAATGCAAGTGTACATTCGGAGCGCTAAGAGGGTAATAGTGGAAAAAGGAATATATTCAAATATAAACTACACAGTAGCATTCTGTGAAAATTCTTTCTGTTCTGTGCATTCAATTAACAGAGTTGAACCTTACTTTTGATTGAGCCGTTCTGAAACACTCTTTCTGTAGAAACTGCAATTGGACATGCTAAGCGCTAAGAGGCCTACATTGGGAAAAAGAATATCTTCAAATAAAAACTACACAGATGCATTCTGTGAAACTTATTTCTGATCTGTAAATTCAGATAACAGAGATAAAACATATTTTTGATTGAGCAGTTATGAAACACTCTTTTTGTAGAAAATGCAAGTGGAGATTCGGAGCGCTAAGAGGGTAATAGTGGAAAAAGGAATGTCTTCAAATATAAACTACACAGAATCATTCGGTGAAACTTCTTTCTGATCTGTGCATTCAGCTAACAGAGTTAAACCATACTTTTGATGGAGCAGATCTGAACACTCTTTCTGTAGAAAATGCAACTGGACATTTGGAGCGCTAAGAGCGTAGTAGTGGAAAAAGGAATATATTCAAATATAAACTACACAGAAGCATTCTGTGAAACTACTTTCTGATCTGAGCATTCAGCTAACAGAGTTAAACCATACTTTTGATTGAGCAGTTTTGAAACACTCTGTCTGTAGAAAATGCAACTGGACATTCGTAGCGCTAAGTGGGTAATAGTGGAAAAAAGAATATGTTCAAATACAAACTACAAAGAAACATTGTATGAAACTTCTTTCTGTTCTGTGCATTCAACTAACAGAGTTGAACCTTACTTTTGATTGAGCCGTTCTGAAACACTCTTTCTGTAGAAACTGCAATTGGACATTCTGAGCGCTAAGAGGCCTATATTGGGAAAAACAATGTCTACAAATAAAAACTACACAGAAGAATTGTGTGAAACTTCTTTCTGTTCTGTTTGTTCAAATAAAATAGTTGAACCTTAGTTTTGATTGAGCCGTTCTGAAACAGTCTTTCTGTAGAAAATGCAAGTGGAGATTCGGAGCGCTAAGAGGGTAATAGTGGAAAAAGGAATGTCTCCAAATATAAACTACACAGAATCATTCTGTGAAACTTCTTTCTGATCTGTGCATACAGCTAACAGAGTTAAACCATACTTTTGATTGAGCAGATCTGAACACTCTTTCTGTAGAAAATGCAACTGGACATTTGGAGCGCTAAGAGAGTAGTAGTGGAAAAAGGAATATATTCAAATATAAACTACACAGAAGCATTCTGTGAAACTTCTTTCTGATCTGAGCATTCAGCTAACAGAGTTAAACCATACATTTGATTGAGCAGTTTTGAAACACTCTGTCTGTAGAAAATGCAACTGGACATTCGTAGCGTTAAGTGGGTAATAGTGGAAAAAAGAATATGTTCAAATATAAACTACACAGAAGCATTGTATGAAACTTCTTTCTGTTCTGTGCATTCAACTAACAGAGTTGAACCTTACTTTTGATTGAGCCGTTCTGAAACACTCTTTCTGTAGAAACTGCAATTGGACATTCTGAGCGCTAAGAGGCCTATATTGGGAAAAAGAATGTCTACAAATAAAAACTACACAGAAGAATTGTGTGAAACATCTTTCTGTTCTGTTTGTTCAACTAAAAGAGTTGAACCTTAGTTTTGATTGAGCCGTTCTGAAACACTCTTTCTGTAGAAAATGCAAGTTGAGATTCGGAGCGCTAAGAGGGTAATAGTGGAAAAAGGAATGTCTCCAAATATGAACTACACAGAATCATTCTGTGAAACTTCTTTCTGATCTGTGCATTCAGCTAACAGAGTTAAACCATACTTTTGATTGAGCAGATCTGAACACTCTTTCTGTAGAAAATGCAACTGGACATTTGGAGCGCTAAGAGAGTAGTAGTGGAAAAAGGAATATATTCAAATATAAACTACACAGAAGCATTCTGTGAAACTTCTTTCTGATCTGAGCATTCAGCTAACAGAGTTAAACCATACTTTTGATTGAGCAGTTTTGAAACACTCTGTCTGTAGAAAATGCAACTGGACATTCTTAGCGCTAAGTGGGTAATAGTGGAATAAAGAATATGTTCAAATATAAACTACACAGAAGCATTGTATGAAACTTATTTCTGTTCTGTGCATTCAACTAACAGAGTTGAACCTTACTTATGATTGAGCTTTTCTGAAACACTCTTTCTGTAGAAACTGCAATTGGACATTCTGAGCGCTAAGAGGCCTCTATTGGGAAAAATAATATCTTCAAATAAAAACTACACAGAAGCATTTTGTGAAACTTATTTCAGATATGTTCATTAAGCTAACAGAGTTAAACCATACTTTTGATTGCGCAGTTCTGAACACTCTTTCTGTAGAAAATGCAAGTGGACATTCGGAGCGCTAAGAGGGTAATAGTGGAAAAAGGAATATATTCAAATATAAACTACACAGTAGCATTCTGTGAAAATTCTTTCTGTTCTGTGCATTCAACTAACAGAGTTGAACCTTACTTTTGATTGAGCCGTTCTGAAACACTCTTTCTGTAGAAACTGCAATTGGATATGCTAAGCGCTAAGAGGCCTATATTGGGAAAAAGAATATCTTCAAATAAAAACTACACAGATGCATTCTGTGAAACTTATTTCTGATCTGTAAATTCAGTTAACAGAGATAAAACATATTTTTGATTGAGCAGTTATGAAACACTCTTTTTGTAGAAAATGCAAGTGGAGATTCAGAGCGCTAAGAGGGTAATAGTGGAAAAAGGAATGTCTTCAAATATAAACTACACAGAATCATTCGGTGAAACTTCTTTCTGATCTGTGCATTCAGCTAACAGAGTTAAACCATACTTTTGATGGAGCAGATCTGAACACTCTTTCTGTAGAAAATGCAACTGGACATTTGGAGCGCTAAGAGCGTAGTAGTGGAAAAAGGAATATATTCAAATATAAACTACACAGAAGCATTCTGTGAAACTACTTTCTGATCTGAGCATTCAGCTAACAGAGTTAAACCATACTTTTGATTGAGCAGTTTTGAAACACTCTGTCTGTAGAAAATGCAACTGGACATTCGTAGCGCTAAGTGGGTAATAGTGGACAAAAGAATATGTTCAAATATAAACTACACAGAAGCATTGTATGAAACTTCTTTCTGTTCTGTGCATTCAACTAACAGAGTTGAACCTTACTTTTGATTGAGCCGTTCTGAAATACTCTTTCTGTAGAAACTGCAATTGGACATTCTGAGCGCTAAGAGGCCTATATTGGGAAAAAGAATGTCTACAAATAAAAACTACACAGAAGAATTGTGTGAAACTTCTTTCTGTTCTGTTTGTTCAACTAAAAGAGTTGAACCTTAGTTTTGATTGAGCCGTTCTGAAACACTCTTTCTGTAGAAAATGCAAGTGGAGATTCGGAGCGCTAAGAGGGTAATAGTGGAAAAAGGAATGTCTCCAAATATAAACTACACAGAATCATTCTGTGAAACTTCTTTCTGATCTGTGCATTCAGCTAACAGAGTTGAACCTTACTTTTGATTGAGCCCTTCTGAAACACTCTTTCTGTAGAAACTGCAATTGGACATTCTGAGCGCTAAGAGGCCTATATTGGGAAAAAGAATGTCTACAAATAAAAACTACACAGCAGAATTGTGTGAAACATTTTTCTGTTCTGTTTGTTCAACTAAAAGAGTTGAACCTTAGTTTTGATTGAGCCGTTCTGAAACACTCTTTCTGTAGAAAATGCAAGTGGAGATTCGGAGCGCTAAGAGGGTAATAGTGGAAAAAGGAATGTCTCCAAATATAAACTACACAGAATCATTCTGTGAAACTTCTTTCTGATCTGTGCATTCAGCTAACAGAGTTAAACCATACTTTTGATTGCGCAGTTCTGAACACTCTTTCTGTAGAAAATGCAAGTGGACATTCGGAGCGCTAAGAGGGTAATAGTGGAAAAAGGAATATATTCAAATATAAACTACACAGTAGCATTCTGTGAAAATTCTTTCTGTTCTGTGCATTCAACTAACAGAGTTGAACCTTACTTTTGATTGAGCCGTTCTGAAACACTCTTTCTGTAGAAACTGCAATTGGACATGCTAAGCGCTAAGAGGCCTACATTGGGAAAAAGAATATCTTCAAATAAAAAATACACAGATGCATTCTGTGAAACTTATTTCTGATCTGTAAATTCAGTTAACAGAGATAAAACATATTTTTGATTGAGCAGTTATGAAACACTCTTTTTGTAGAAAATGCAAGTGGAGATTCGGAGCGCTAAGGGGGTAATAGTGGAAAAAGGAATGTCTTCAAACATAAACTACACAGAATCATTCGGTGAAACTTCTTTCTGATCTGTGCATTCAGCTAACAGAGTTAAACCATACTTTTGATTGAGCAGATCTGAACACTCTTTCTGTAGAAAATGCAACTGGACATTTGGAGCGCTAAGAGCGTAGTAGTGGAAAAAGGAATATATTCAAATATAAACTACACAGAAGCATTCTGTGAAACTTCTTTCTGATCTGAGCATTCAGCTAACAGAGTTAAACCATACTTTTGATTGAGCAGTTTTGAAACACTCTGTCTGTAGAAAATGCAACTGGACATTCGTAGCGCTAAGTGGGTAATAGTGGAAAAAAGAATATGTTCAAATATAAACTACACAGAAGCATTGTATGAAACTTCTTTCTGTTCTGTGCATTCAACTAACAGAGTTGAACCTTACTTTTGATTAAGCCGTTCTGAAACTCTCTTTCTGTAGAAACTGCAATTGGACATTCTGAGCGCTAAGAGGCCTATATTGGGAAAAGAAAGGCTACAAATAAAAACTACACAGAAGAATTGTGTGAAACTTCTTTCTGTTCTGTTTGTTCAACTAAAAGGGTTGAACCTTAGTTTTGATTGAGCCGTTCTGAAACACTCTTTCTGTAGAAAATGCAAGTGGAGATTCGGAGCGCTAAGAGGGTAATAGTGGAAAAAGGAATGTCTCCAAATATAAACTACACAGAATCATTCTGTGAAACTTCTTTCTGATGTGTGCATTCAGCTAACAGAGTTAAAGCATACTTTTGATTGAGCAGATCTGAACTCTCTTTCTGTAGAAAATGCAACTGGACATTTGGAGCCCTAAGAGGGTAGTAGTGGAAAAAGGAATATATTCAAATATAAACTACACAGAAGCATTCTGTGAAACTTCTTTCTGATCTGAGCATTCAGCTAACAGAGTTAAACCATACTTTTGATTGAGCAGTTTTGAAACACTCTGTCTGTAGAAAATGCAACTGGACATTCGTAGCGCTAAGTGGGTAATAGTGGAAAAAAGAATATGTTCAAATATAAACTACACAGAAGCATTTTATGAAACTTCTTTCTGTTCTGTGCATTCAACTAACAGAGTTGAACCTGACTTTTGATTGAGCCTTTCTGAAACACTCTTTCTGTAGAAACTGCAATTGGACATTCTGAGCGCTAAGAGGCCTCTATTGGGAAAAATAATATCTTCAAATAAAAACTACACAGAAGCATTGTGTGAAACTTATTTCTGATATGTTCATTAAGCTAACAGAGTTAAACCATACTTTTGATTGCGCAGTTCTGAACACTCTTTCTGTAGAAAATGCAAGTGGACATTCGGAGCGCTAAGAGGGTAATAGTGGAAAAAGGAATATATTCAAATATAAACTACACAGTAGCATTCTGTGAAAATGCTTTCTGTTCTGTGCATTCAACTAACAGAGTTGAACCTTACTTTTGATTGAGCCGTTCTGAAAAACTCTTTCTGTAGAAACTGCAATTGGACATGCTAAGCGCTAAGATGCCTACATTGGGAAAAAGAATATCTTCAAATAAAAACTACGCAGATGCATTTTGTGAAACTAATTTCTGATCTGTAAATTCAGTTAACAGAGATAAAACATATTTTTGATTGAGCAGTTATGAAACACACTTTTTGTAGAAAATGCAAGTGGAGATTCGGAGCGCTAAGAGGGTAATAGTGGAAAAAGGAATGTCTTCAAATATAAACTACACAGAATCATTCGGTGAAACTTCTTTCTGATCTGAGCATTCAGCTAACAGAGTTAAACCATACTTTTGATTGAGCAGTTTTGAAACACTCTGTCTGTAGAAAATGCAACTGGACATTCGTAGCGCTAAGTGGGTAATAGTGGAAAAAAGAATATGTTCAAATATAAACTACACAGAAGCATTGTATGAAACTTCTTTCTGTTCTGTGCATTCAACTAACAGAGTTGAACCTTACTTTTGATTGAGCCGTTCTGAAACACTCTTTCTGTAGAAACTGCAATTGGACATTCTGAGCGCTAAGAGGCCTATATTGGGAAAAAGAATGTCTACAAATAAAAACTACACAGAAGAATTGTGTGAAACATCTTTCTGTTCTGTTTGTTCAACTAAAAGAGTTGAAACTTAGTTTTGATTGAGCGGTTCTGAAACACTCTTTCTGTAGAAAATGCAAGTGGAGATTCGGAGCGCTAAGAGGGTAATAGTGGAAAAAGGAATGTCTTCAAATATAAACTACACAGAATCATTCTGTGAAACTTCTTTCTGATCTGTGCATTCAGCTAACAGAGTTAAACCATACTTTTGATTGAGCAGATCTGAACACTCTTTCTGTAGAAAATGCAACTGGACATTTGGAGCACTAAGAGGGTAGTAGTGGAAAAAGGAATATATTCAAATATAAACTACACAGAAGCATTCTGTGAAACTTCTTTCTGATCTGAGCATTCAGCTAACAGAATTAAACCATACTTTTGATTGAGCAGTTTTGTAACAATCTGTCTGTAGAAAATGCAACTGGACATTCGTAGCGCTAAGTGGGTAATAGTGGAAAAAAGAATATGTTCTAATATAAACTACACAGAAGCATTGTATGAAACTTCTTTCTGTTCTGTGCATTCAACTAACAGAGTTGAACCTGACATTTGATTGAGCCTTTCTGAAACACTCTTTCTGTAGAAACTGCAATTGGACATTCTGAGCGCTAAGAGGCCTCTATTGGGAAAAATAATATCTTCAAATAAAAACTACACAGAAGCATTGTGTGAAACTTATTTCTGATATGTTCATTAAGCTAACAGTGTTAAACCATACTTTTGATTGCGCCGTTCTGAACACTCTTTCTGTAGAAAATGCAAGTGTACATTCGGAGCGCTAAGAGGGTAATAGTGGAAAAAGGAATATATTCAAATATAAACTACACAGTAGCATTCTGTGAAAATTCTTTCTGTTCTGTGCATTCAATTAACAGAGTTGAACCTTACTTTTGATTGAGCCGTTCTGAAACACTCTTTCTGTAGAAACTGCAATTGGACATGCTAAGCGCTAAGAGGCCTACATTGGGAAAAAGAATATCTTCAAATAAAAACTACACAGATGCATTCTGTGAAACTTATTTCTGATCTGTAAATTCAGATAACAGAGATAAAACATATTTTTGATTGAGCAGTTATGAAACACTCTTTTTGTAGAAAATGCAAGTGGAGATTCGGAGCGCTAAGAGGGTAATAGTGGAAAAAGGAATGTCTTCAAATATAAACTACACAGAATCATTCGGTGAAACTTCTTTCTGATCTGTGCATTCAGCTAACAGAGTTAAACCATACTTTTGATGGAGCAGATCTGAACACTCTTTCTGTAGAAAATGCAACTGGACATTTGGAGCGCTAAGAGCGTAGTAGTGGAAAAAGGAATATATTCAAATATAAACTACACAGAAGCATTCTGTGAAACTACTTTCTGATCTGAGCATTCAGCTAACAGAGTTAAACCATACTTTTGATTGAGCAGTTTTGAAACACTCTGTCTGTAGAAAATGCAACTGGACATTCGTAGCGCTAAGTGGGTAATAGTGGAAAAAAGAATATGTTCAAATACAAACTACAAAGAAACATTGTATGAAACTTCTTTCTGTTCTGTGCATTCAACTAACAGAGTTGAACCTTACTTTTGATTGAGCCGTTCTGAAACACTCTTTCTGTAGAAACTGCAATTGGACATTCTGAGCGCTAAGAGGCCTATATTGGGAAAAACAATGTCAACAAATAAAAACTACACAGAAGAATTGTGTGAAACTTCTTTCTGTTCTGTTTGTTCAAATAAAATAGTTGAACCTTAGTTTTGATTGAGCCGTTCTGAAACACTCTTTCTGTAGAAAATGCAAGTGGAGATTCGGAGCGCTAAGAGGGTAATAGTGGAAAAAGGAATGTCTCCAAATATAAACTACACAGAATCATTCTGTGAAACTTCTTTCTGATCTGTGCATTCAGCTAACAGAGTTAAACCATACTTTTGATTGAGCAGATCTGAACACTCTTTCTGTACAAAATGCAACTGGACATTTGGAGCGCTAAGAGAGTAGTAGTGGAAAAAGGAATATATTCAAATATAAACTACACAGAAGCATTCTGTGAAACTTCTTTCTGATCTGAGCATTCAGCTAACAGAGTTAAACCATACATTTGATTGAGCAGTTTTGAAACACTCTGTCTGTAGAAAATGCAACTGGACATTCGTAGCGTTAAGTGGGTAATAGTGGAAAAAAGAATATGTTCAAATATAAACTACACAGAAGCATTGTATGAAACTTCTTTCTGTTCTGTGCATTCAACTAACAGAGTTGAACCTTACTTTTGATTGAGCCGTTCTGAAACACTCTTTCTGTAGAAACTGCAATTGGACATTCTGAGCGCTAAGAGGCCTATATTGGGAAAAAGAATGTCTACAAATAAAAACTACACAGAAGTATTGTGTGAAACATCTTTCTGTTCTGTTTGTTCAACTAAAAGAGTTGAACCTTAGTTTTGATTGAGCCGTTCTGAAACACTCTTTCTGTAGAAAATGCAAGTTGAGATTCGGAGCGCTAAGAGGGTAATAGTGGAAAAAGGAATGTCTCCAAATATGAACTACACAGAATCATTCTGTGAAACTTCTTTCTGATCTGTGCATTCAGCTAACAGAGTTAAACCATACTTTTGATTGAGCAGATCTGAACACTCTTTCTGTAGAAAATGCAACTGGACATTTGGAGCGCTAAGAGAGTAGTAGTGGAAAAAGGAATATATTCAAATATAAACTACACAGAAGCATTCTGTGAAACTTCTTTCTGATCTGAGCATTCAGCTAACAGAGTTAAACCATACATTTGATTGAGCAGTTTTGAAACCC
Source organism: Symphalangus syndactylus (assembly GCF_028878055.3). NCBI lineage: Eukaryota > Metazoa > Chordata > Mammalia > Primates > Hylobatidae > Symphalangus > Symphalangus syndactylus. The sequence continues at coordinate 8,472,991 of NC_072426.2, read as the reverse complement.
TCTGTCTGTGGAAAATGCAACTGGACATTCTTAGCGCTAAGTGGGTAATAGTGGAATAAAGAATATGTTCAAATATAAACTACACAGAAGCATTGTATGAAACTTATTTCTGTTCTGTGCATTCAACTAACAGAGTTGAACCTTACTTATGATTGAGCTTTTCTGAAACACTCTTTCTGTAGAAACTGCAATTGGACATTCTGAGCGCTAAGAGGCCTCTATTGGGAAAAATAATATCTTCAAATAAAAACTACACAGAAGCATTTTGTGAAACTTATTTCAGATATGTTCATTAAGCTAACAGAGTTAAACCATACTTTTGATTGCGCAGTTCTGAACACTCTTTCTGTAGAAAATGCAAGTGGACATTCGGAGCGCTAAGAGGGTAATAGTGGAAAAAGGAATATATTCAAATATAAACTACACAGTAGCATTCTGTGAAAATTCTTTCTGTTCTGTGCATTCAACTAACAGAGTTGAACCTTACTTTTGATTGAGCCGTTCTGAAACACTCTTTCTGTAGAAACTGCAATTGGACATGCTAAGCGCTAAGAGGCCTACATTGGGAAAAAGAATATCTTCAAATAAAAAATACACAGATGCATTCTGTGAAACTTATTTCTGATCTGTAAATTCAGTTAACAGAGATAAAACATATTTTTGATTGAGCAGTTATGAAACACTCTTTTTGTAGAAAATGCAAGTGGAGATTCGGAGCGCTAAGTGGGTAATAGTGGAAAAAGGAATGTCTTCAAACATAAACTACACAGAATCATTCGGTGAAACTTCTTTCTGATCTGTGCATTCAGCTAACAGAGTTAAACCATACTTTTGATTGAGCAGATCTGAACACTCTTTCTGTAGAAAATGCAACTGGACATTGGGAGCGCTAAGAGCGTAGTAGTGGAAAAAGGAATATATTCAAATATAAACTACACAGAAGCATTCTGTGAAACTACTTTCTGATCTGAGCATTCAGCTAACAGAGTTAAACCATACTTTTGATTGAGCAGTTTTGAAACACTCTGTCTGTAGAAAATGCAACTGGACATTCGTAGCGCTAAGTGGGTAATAGTGGACAAAAGAATATGTTCAAATATAAACTACACAGAAGCATTGTATGAAACTTCTTTCTGTTCTGTGCATCCAACTAACAGAGTTGAACCTTACTTTTGATTGAGCCGTTCTGAAATACTCTTTCTGTAGAAACTGCAATTGGACATTCTGAGCGCTAAGAGGCCTATATTGGGAAAAAGAATGTCTACAAATAAAAACTACACAGAAGAATTGTGTGAAACTTCTTTCTGTTCTGTTTGTTCAACTAAAAGAGTTGAACCTTAGTTTTGATTGAGCCGTTCTGAAACACTCTTTCTGTAGAAAATGCAAGTGGAGATTCGGAGCGCTAAGAGGGTAATAGTGGAAAAAGGAATGTCTCCAAATATAAACTACACAGAATCATTCTGTGAAACTTCTTTCTGATCTGTGCATTCAGCTAACAGAGTTGAACCTTACTTTTGATTGAGCCCTTCTGAAACACTCTTTCTGTAGAAACTGCAATTGGACATTCTGAGCGCTAAGAGGCCTATATTGGGAAAAAGAATGTCTACAAATAAAAACTACACAGCAGAATTGTGTGAAACATTTTTCTGTTCTGTTTGTTCAACTAAAAGAGTTGAACCTTAGTTTTGATTGAGCCGTTCTGAAACACTCTTTCTGTAGAAAATGCAAGTGGAGATTCGGAGCGCTAAGAGGGTAATAGTGGAAAAAGGAATGTCTCCAAATATAAACTACACAGAATCATTCTGTGAAACTTCTTTCTGATCTGTGCATTCAGCTAACAGAGTTAAACCATACTTTTGATTGCGCAGTTCTGAACACTCTTTCTGTAGAAAATGCAAGTGGACATTCGGAGCGCTAAGAGGGTAATAGTGGAAAAAGGAATATATTCAAATATAAACTACACAGTAGCATTCTGTGAAAATTCTTTCTGTTCTGTGCATTCAACTAACAGAGTTGAACCTTACTTTTGATTGAGCCGTTCTGAAACACTCTTTCTGTAGAAACTGCAATTGGACATGCTAAGCGCTAAGAGGCCTACATTGGGAAAAAGAATATCTTCAAATAAAAAATACACAGATGCATTCTGTGAAACTTATTTCTGATCTGTAAATTCAGTTAACAGAGATAAAACATATTTTTGATTGAGCAGTTATGAAACACTCTTTTTGTAGAAAATGCAAGTGGAGATTCGGAGCGCTAAGTGGGTAATAGTGGAAAAAGGAATGTCTTCAAACATAAACTACACAGAATCATTCGGTGAAACTTCTTTCTGATCTGTGCATTCAGCTAACAGAGTTAAACCATACTTTTGATTGAGCAGATCTGAACACTCTTTCTGTAGAAAATGCAACTGGACATTGGGAGCGCTAAGAGCGTAGTAGTGGAAAAAGGAATATATTCAAATATAAACTACACAGAAGCATTCTGTGAAACTTCTTTCTGATCTGAGCATTCAGCTAACAGAGTTAAACCATACTTTTGATTGAGCAGTTTTGAAACACTCTGTCTGTAGAAAATGCAACTGGACATTCGTAGCGCTAAGTGGGTAATAGTGGATAAAAGAATATGTTCAAATATAAACTACACAGAAGCATTGTATGAAACTTCTTTCTGTTCTGTGCATTCAACTAACAGAGTTGAACCTTACTTTTGATTAAGCCGTTCTGAAACTCTCTTTCTGTAGAAACTGCAATTGGACATTCTGAGCGCTAAGAGGCCTATATTGGGAAAAAGAATGTCTACAAATAAAAACTACACAGAAGAATTGTGTGAAACTTCTTTCTGTTCTGTTTGTTCAACTAAAAGGGTTGAACCTTAGTTTTGATTGAGCCGTTCTGAAACACTCTTTCTGTAGAAAATGCAAGTGGAGATTCGGAGCGCTAAGAGGGTAATAGTGGAAAAAGGAATGTCTCCAAATATAAACTACACAGAATCATTCTGTGAAACTTCTTTCTGATCTGTGCATTCAGCTAACAGAGTTAAAGCATACTTTTGATTGAGCAGATCTGAACTCTCTTTCTGTAGAAAATGCAACTGGACATTTGGAGCCCTAAGAGGGTAGTAGTGGAAAAAGGAATATATTCAAATATAAACTACACAGAAGCATTCTGTGAAACTTCTTTCTGATCTGAGCATTCAGCTAACAGAGTTAAACCATACTTTTGATTGAGCAGTTTTGAAACACTCTGTCTGTAGAAAATGCAACTGGACATTCGTAGCGCTAAGTGGGTAATAGTGGAAAAAAGAATATGTTCAAATATAAACTACACAGAAGCATTTTATGAAACTTCTTTCTGTTCTGTGCATTCAACTAACAGAGTTGAACCTGACTTTTGATTGAGCCTTTCTGAAACACTCTTTCTGTAGAAACTGCAATTGGACATTCTGAGCGCTAAGAGGCCTCTATTGGGAAAAATAATATCTTCAAATAAAAACTACACAGAAGCATTGTGTGAAACTTATTTCTGATATGTTCATTAAGCTAACAGAGTTAAACCATACTTTTGATTGCGCAGTTCTGAACACTCTTTCTGTAGAAAATGCAAGTGGACATTCGGAGCGCTAAGAGGGTAATAGTGGAAAAAGGAATATATTCAAATATAAACTACACAGTAGCATTCTGTGAAAATGCTTTCTGTTCTGTGCATTCAACTAACAGAGTTGAACCTTACTTTTGATTGAGCCGTTCTGAAAAACTCTTTCTGTAGAAACTGCAATTGGACATGCTAAGCGCTAAGATGCCTACATTGGGAAAAAGAATATCTTCAAATAAAAACTACGCAGATGCATTTTGTGAAACTAATTTCTGATCTGTAAATTCAGTTAACAGAGATAAAACATATTTTTGATTGAGCAGTTATGAAACACACTTTTTGTAGAAAATGCAAGTGGAGATTCGGAGCGCTAAGAGGGTAATAGTGGAAAAAGGAATGTCTTCAAATATAAACTACACAGAATCATTCGGTGAAACTTCTTTCTGATCTGAGCATTCAGCTAACAGAGTTAAACCATACTTTTGATTGAGCAGTTTTGAAACACTCTGTCTGTAGAAAATGCAACTGGACATTCGTAGCGCTAAGTGGGTAATAGTGGAAAAAAGAATATGTTCAAATATAAACTACACAGAAGCATTGTATGAAACTTCTTTCTGTTCTGTGCATTCAACTAACAGAGTTGAACCTTACTTTTGATTGAGCCGTTCTGAAACACTCTTTCTGTAGAAACTGCAATTGGACATTCTGAGCGCTAAGAGGCCTATATTGGGAAAAAGAATGTCTACAAATAAAAACTACACAGAAGAATTGTGTGAAACATCTTTCTGTTCTGTTTGTTCAACTAAAAGAGTTGAAACTTAGTTTTGATTGAGCGGTTCTGAAACACTCTTTCTGTAGAAAATGCAAGTGGAGATTCGGAGCGCTAAGAGGGTAATAGTGGAAAAAGGAATGTCTTCAAATATAAACTACACAGAATCATTCTGTGAAACTTCTTTCTGATCTGTGCATTCAGCTAACAGAGTTAAACCATACTTTTGATTGAGCAGATCTGAACACTCTTTCTGTAGAAAATGCAACTGGACATTTGGAGCACTAAGAGGGTAGTAGTGGAAAAAGGAATATATTCAAATATAAACTACACAGAAGCATTCTGTGAAACTTCTTTCTGATCTGAGCATTCAGCTAACAGAATTAAACCATACTTTTGATTGAGCAGTTTTGTAACACTCTGTCTGTAGAAAATGCAACTGGACATTCGTAGCGCTAAGTGGGTAATAGTGGAAAAAATAATATGTTCTAATATAAACTACACAGAAGCATTGTATGAAAGTTCTTTCTGTTCTGTGCATTCAACTAACAGAGTTGAACCTGACATTTGATTGAGCCTTTCTGAAACACTCTTTCTGTAGAAACTGCAATTGGACATTCTGAGCGCTAAGAGGCCTCTATTGGGAAAAATAATATCTTCAAATAAAAACTACACAGAAGCATTGTGTGAAACTTATTTCTGATATGTTCATTAAGCTAACAGTGTTAAACCATACTTTTGATTGCGCCGTTCTGAACACTCTTTCTGTAGAAAATGCAAGTGTACATTCGGAGCGCTAAGAGGGTAATAGTGGAAAAAGGAATATATTCAAATATAAACTACACAGTAGCATTCTGTGAAAATTCTTTCTGTTCTGTGCATTCAATTAACAGAGTTGAACCTTACTTTTGATTGAGCCGTTCTGAAACACTCTTTCTGTAGAAACTGCAATTGGACATGCTAAGCGCTAAGAGGCCTACATTGGGAAAAAGAATATCTTCAAATAAAAACTACACAGATGCATTCTGTGAAACTTATTTCTGATCTGTAAATTCAGATAACAGAGATAAAACATATTTTTGATTGAGCAGTTATGAAACACTCTTTTTGTAGAAAATGCAAGTGGAGATTCGGAGCGCTAAGAGGGTAATAGTGGAAAAAGGAATGTCTTCAAATATAAACTACACAGAATCATTCGGTGAAACTTCTTTCTGATCTGTGCATTCAGCTAACAGAGTTAAACCATACTTTTGATGGAGCAGATCTGAACACTCTTTCTGTAGAAAATGCAACTGGACATTTGGAGCGCTAAGAGCGTAGTAGTGGAAAAAGGAATATATTCAAATATAAACTACACAGAAGCATTCTGTGAAACTACTTTCTGATCTGAGCATTCAGCTAACAGAGTTAAACCATACTTTTGATTGAGCAGTTTTGAAACACTCTGTCTGTAGAAAATGCAACTGGACATTCGTAGCGCTAAGTGGGTAATAGTGGAAAAAAGAATATGTTCAAATACAAACTACAAAGAAACATTGTATGAAACTTCTTTCTGTTCTGTGCATTCAACTAACAGAGTTGAACCTTACTTTTGATTGAGCCGTTCTGAAACACTCTTTCTGTAGAAACTGCAATTGGACATTCTGAGCGCTAAGAGGCCTATATTGGGAAAAAGAATGTCTACAAATAAAAACTACACAGAAGAATTGTGTGAAACTTCTTTCTGTTCTGTTTGTTCAAATAAAGTAGTTGAACCTTAGTTTTGATTGAGCCGTTCTGAAACACTCTTTCTGTAGAAAATGCAAGTGGAGATTCGGAGCGCTAAGAGGGTAATAGTGGAAAAAGGAATGTCTCCAAATATAAACTACACAGAATCATTCTGTGAAACTTCTTTCTGATCTGTGCATTCAGCTAACAGAGTTAAACCATACTTTTGATTGAGCAGATCTGAACACTCTTTCTGTAGAAAATGCAACTGGACATTTGGAGCGCTAAGAGAGTAGTAGTGGAAAAAGGAATATATTCAAATATAAACTACACAGAAGCATTCTGTGAAACTTCTTTCTGATCTGAGCATTCAGCTAACAGAGTTAAACCATACATTTGATTGAGCAGTTTTGAAACACTCTGTCTGTAGAAAATGCAACTGGACATTCGTAGCGTTAAGTGGGTAATAGTGGAAAAAAGAATATGTTCAAATATAAACTACACAGAAGCATTGTATGAAACTTCTTTCTGTTCTGTGCATTCAACTAACAGAGTTGAACCTTACTTTTGATTGAGCCGTTCTGAAACACTCTTTCTGTAGAAACTGCAATTGGACATTCTGAGCGCTAAGAGGCCTATATTGGGAAAAAGAATGTCTACAAATAAAAACTACACAGAAGAATTGTGTGAAACATCTTTCTGTTCTGTTTGTTCAACTAAAAGAGTTGAACCTTAGTTTTGATTGAGCCGTTCTGAAACACTCTTTCTGTAGAAAATGCAAGTTGAGATTCGGAGCGCTAAGAGGGTAATAGTGGAAAAAGGAATGTCTCCAAATATGAACTACACAGAATCATTCTGTGAAACTTCTTTCTGATCTGTGCATTCAGCTAACAGAGTTAAACCATACTTTTGATTGAGCAGATCTGAACACTCTTTCTGTAGAAAATGCAACTGGACATTTGGAGCGCTAAGAGAGTAGTAGTGGAAAAAGGAATATATTCAAATATAAACTACACAGAAGCATTCTGTGAAACTTCTTTCTGATCTGAGCATTCAGCTAACAGAGTTAAACCATACTTTTGATTGAGCAGTTTTGAAACACTCTGTCTGTAGAAAATGCAACTGGACATTCTTAGCGCTAAGTGGGTAATAGTGGAATAAAGAATATGTTCAAATATAAACTACACAGAAGCATTGTATGAAACTTATTTCTGTTCTGTGCATTCAACTAACAGAGTTGAACCTTACTTATGATTGAGCTTTTCTGAAACACTCTTTCTGTAGAAACTGCAATTGGACATTCTGAGCGCTAAGAGGCCTCTATTGGGAAAAATAATATCTTCAAATAAAAACTACACAGAAGCATTTTGTGAAACTTATTTCAGATATGTTCATTAAGCTAACAGAGTTAAACCATACTTTTGATTGCGCAGTTCTGAACACTCTTTCTGTAGAAAATGCAAGTGGACATTCGGAGCGCTAAGAGGGTAATAGTGGAAAAAGGAATATATTCAAATATAAACTACACAGTAGCATTCTGTGAAAATTCTTTCTGTTCTGTGCATTCAACTAACAGAGTTGAACCTTACTTTTGATTGAGCCGTTCTGAAACACTCTTTCTGTAGAAACTGCAATTGGATATGCTAAGCGCTAAGAGGCCTATATTGGGAAAAAGAATATCTTCAAATAAAAACTACACAGATGCATTCTGTGAAACTTATTTCTGATCTGTAAATTCAGTTAACAGAGATAAAACATATTTTTGATTGAGCAGTTATGAAACACTCTTTTTGTAGAAAATGCAAGTGGAGATTCAGAGCGCTAAGAGGGTAATAGTGGAAAAAGGAATGTCTTCAAATATAAACTACACAGAATCATTCGGTGAAACTTCTTTCTGATCTGTGCATTCAGCTAACAGAGTTAAACCATACTTTTGATGGAGCAGATCTGAACACTCTTTCTGTAGAAAATGCAACTGGACATTTGGAGCGCTAAGAGCGTAGTAGTGGAAAAAGGAATATATTCAAATATAAACTACACAGAAGCATTCTGTGAAACTACTTTCTGATCTGAGCATTCAGCTAACAGAGTTAAACCATACTTTTGATTGAGCAGTTTTGAAACACTCTGTCTGTAGAAAATGCAACTGGACATTCGTAGCGCTAAGTGGGTAATAGTGGAAAAAAGAATATGTTCAAATATAAACTACACAGAAGCATTGTATGAAACTTCTTTCTGTTCTGTGCATCCAACTAACAGAGTTGAACCTTACTTTTGATTGAGCCGTTCTGAAATACTCTTTCTGTAGAAACTGCAATTGGACATTCTGAGCGCTAAGAGGCCTATATTGGGAAAAAGAATGTCTACAAATAAAAACTACACAGAAGAATTGTGTGAAACTTCTTTCTGTTCTGTTTGTTCAACTAAAAGAGTTGAACCTTAGTTTTGATTGAGCCGTTCTGAAACACTCTTTCTGTAGAAAATGCAAGTGGAGATTCGGAGCGCTAAGAGGGTAATAGTGGAAAAAGGAATGTCTCCAAATATAAACTACACAGAATCATTCTGTGAAACTTCTTTCTGATCTGTGCATTCAGCTAACAGAGTTGAACCTTACTTTTTATTGAGCCCTTCTGAAACACTCTTTCTGTAGAAACTGCAATTGGACATTCTGAGCGCTAAGAGGCCTATATTGGGAAAAAGAATGTCTACAAATAAAAACTACACAGCAGAATTGTGTGAAACATTTTTCTGTTCTGTTTGTTCAACTAAAAGAGTTGAACCTTAGTTTTGATTGAGCCGTTCTGAAACACTCTTTCTGTAGAAAATGCAAGTGGAGATTCGGAGCGCTAAGAGGGTAATAGTGGAAAAAGGAATGTCTCCAAATATAAACTACACAGAATCATTCTGTGAAACTTCTTTCTGATCTGTGCATTCAGCTAACAGAGTTAAACCATACTTTTGATTGCGCAGTTCTGAACACTCTTTCTGTAGAAAATGCAAGTGGACATTCGGAGCGCTAAGAGGGTAATAGTGGAAAAAGGAATATATTCAAATATAAACTACACAGTAGCATTCTGTGAAAATTCTTTCTGTTCTGTGCATTCAACTAACAGAGTTGAACCTTACTTTTGATTGAGCCGTTCTGAAACACTCTTTCTGTAGAAACTGCAATTGGACATGCTAAGCGCTAAGAGGCCTACATTGGGAAAAAGAATATCTTCAAATAAAAACTACACAGATGCATTCTGTGAAACTTATTTCTGATCTGTAAATTCAGTTAACAGAGATAAAACATATTTTTGATTGAGCAGTTATGAAACACTCTTTTTGTAGAAAATGCAAGTGGAGATTCGGAGCGCTAAGGGGGTAATAGTGGAAAAAGGAATGTCTTCAAATATAAACTACACAGAATCATTCGGTGAAACTTCTTTCTGATCTGTGCATTCAGCTAACAGAGTTAAACCATACTTTTGATGGAGCAGATCTGAACACTCTTTCTGTAGAAAATGCAACTGGACATTTGGAGCGCTAAGAGCGTAGTAGTGGAAAAAGGAATATATTCAAATATAAACTACACAGAAGCATTCTGTGAAACTTCTTTCTGATCTGAGCATTCAGCTAACAGAGTTAAACCATACATTTGATTGAGCAGTTTTGAAACACTCTGTCTGTAGAAAATGCAACTGGACATTCGTAGCGCTAAGTGGGTAATAGTGGAAAAAAGAATATGTTCAAATATAAACTACACAGAAGCATTGTATGAAACTTCTTTCTGTTCTGTGCATTCAACTAACAGAGTTGAACCTTACTTTTGATTAAGCCGTTCTGAAACACTCTTTCTGTAGAAACTGCAATTGGACATTCTGAGCGCTAAGAGTCCTATATTGGGAAAAAGAATGTCTACAAATAAAAACTACACAGAAGAATTGTGTGAAACTTCTTTCTGTTCTGTTTGTTCAACTAAAAGAGTTGAACCTTAGTTTTGATTGAGCCATTCTGAAACACTCTTTCTGTAGAAAATGCAAGTGGAGATTCGGAGCACTAAGAGGGTAATAGTGGAAAAAGGAATGTCTCCAAATATAAACTACACAGAATCATTCTGTGAAATTTTTTCTGATCTGTGCATTCAGCTAACAGAGTTAAACCATACTTTTGATTGAGCAGATCTGAACACTCTTTCTGTAGAAAATGCAACTGGACATTTGGAGCGCTAAGAGAGTAGTAGTGGAAAAAGGAATATATTCAAATATAAACTACACAGAAGCATTCTGTGAAACTTCTTTCTGATCTGAGCATTCAGCTAACAGAGTTAAACCATACTTTTGATTGAGCAGTTTTGAAACACTCTGTCTGTAGAAAATGCAACTGGACATTCGTAGCCCTAAGTGGGTAATTGTGGAAAAAAGAATAGGTTCAAATATAAACTACACAGAAGCATTTTATGAAACTTCTTTCTGTTCTGTGCATTCAACTAACAGAGTTGAACCTTACTTTTGATTGAGCCTTTCTGAAACACTCTTTCTGTAGAAACTGCAATTGGACATTCTGAGCGCTAAGAGGCCTCTATTGGGAAAAATAATATCTTCAAATAAAAACTACACAGAAGCATTGTGTGAAACTTATTCCTGATATGTTCATTAAGCTAACAGAGTTAAACCATACTTTTGATTGCGCAGTTCTGAACACTCTTTCTGTAGAAAATGCAAGTGGACATTCGGAGCGCTAAGAGGGTAATAGTGGAAAAAGGAATATATTCAAATATAAACTACACAGTAGCATTCTGTGAAAATTCTTTCTGTTCTGTGCATTCAACTAACAGAGTTGAACCTTACTTTTGATTGAGCCGTTCTGAAACACTCTTTCTGTAGAAACTGCAATTGGACATGCTAAGCGCTAAGAGGCCTACATTGGGAAAAAGAATATCTTCAAATAAAAAATACACAGATGCATTCTGTGAAACTTATTTCTGATCTGTAAATTCAGTTAACAGAGATAAAACATATTTTTGATTGAGCAGTTATGAAACACTCTTTTTGTAGAAAATGCAAGTGGAGATTCGGAGCGCTAAGGGGGTAATAGTGGAAAAAGGAATGTCTTCAAATATAAACTACACAGAATCATTCGGTGAAACTTCTTTCTGATCTGTGCATTCAGCTAACAGAGTTAAACCATACTTTTGATTGAGCAGATCTGAACACTCTTTCTGTAGAAAATGCAACTGGACATTTGGAGCGCTAAGAGCGTAGTAGTGGAAAAAGGAATATATTCAAATATAAACTACACAGAAGCATTCTGTGAAACTTCTTTCTGATCTGAGCATTCAGCTAACAGAGTTAAACCATACTTTTGATTGAGCAGTTTTGAAACACTCTGTCTGTAGAAAATGCAACTGGACATTCGTAGCGCTAAGTGGGTAATAGTGGAAAAAAGAATATGTTAAAATATAAACTACACAGAAGCATTCTATGAAACTTCTTTCTGTTCTGTGCATTCAACTAACAGAGTTGAACCTTACTTTTGATTAAGCCGTTCTGAAACACTCTTTCTGTAGAAACTGCAATTGGACATTCTGAGCGCTAAGAGGCCTATATTGGGAAAAAGAATGTCTACAAATAAAAACTACACAGAAGAATTGTGTGAAACTTCTTTCTGTTCTGTTTGTTCAACTAAAAGGGTTGAACCTTAGTTTTGATTGAGCCGTTCTGAAACACTCTTTCTGTAGAAAATGCAAGTGGAGATTCGGAGCGCTAAGAGGGTAATAGTGGAAAAAGGAATGTCTCCAAATATAAACTACACAGAATCATTCTGTGAAACTTCTTTCTGATCTGTGCATTCAGCTAACAGAGTTGAACCTTACTTTTGATTGAGCCCTTCTGAAACACTCTTTCTGTAGAAACTGCAATTGGACATTCTGAGCGCTAAGAGGCCTATATTGGGAAAAAGAATGTCTACAAATAAAAACTACACAGCAGAATTGTGTGAAACATTTTTCTGTTCTGTTTGTTCAACTAAAAGAGTTGAACCTTAGTTTTGATTGAGCCGTTCTGAAACACTCTTTCTGTAGAAAATGCAAGTGGAGATTCGGAGCGCTAAGAGGGTAATAGTGGAAAAAGGAATGTCTCCAAATATAAACTACACAGAATCATTCTGTGAAACTTCTTTCTGATCTGTGCATTCAGCTAACAGAGTTAAACCATACTTTTGATTGCGCAGTTCTGAACACTCTTTCTGTAGAAAATGCAAGTGGACATTCGGAGCGCTAAGAGGGTAATAGTGGAAAAAGGAATATATTCAAATATAAACTACACAGTAGCATTCTGTGAAAATTCTTTCTGTTCTGTGCATTCAACTAACAGAGTTGAACCTTACTTTTGATTGAGCCGTTCTGAAACACTCTTTCTGTAGAAACTGCAATTGGACATGCTAAGCGCTAAGAGGCCTACATTGGGAAAAAGAATATCTTCAAATAAAAACTACACAGATGCATTCTGTGAAACTTATTTCTGATCTGTAAATTCAGTTAACAGAGATAAAACATATTTTTGATTGAGCAGTTATGAAACACTCTTTTTGTAGAAAATGCAAGTGGAGATTCGGAGCGCTAAGGGGGTAATAGTGGAAAAAGGAATGTCTTCAAATGTAAACTACACAGAATCATTCGGTGAAACTTCTTTCTGATCTGTGCATTCAGCTAACAGAGTTAAACCATACTTTTGATGGAGCAGATCTGAACACTCTTTCTGTAGAAAATGCAACTGGACATTTGGAGCGCTAAGAGCGTAGTAGTGGAAAAAGGAATATATTCAAATATAAACTACACAGAAGCATTCTGTGAAACTTCTTTCTGATCTGAGCATTCAGCTAACAGAGTTAAACCATACATTTGATTGAGCAGTTTTGAAACACTCTGTCTGTAGAAAATGCAACTGGACATTCGTAGCGCTAAGTGGGTAATAGTGGAAAAAAGAATATGTTCAAATATAAACTACACAGAAGCATTGTATGAAACTTCTTTCTGTTCTGTGCATTCAACTAACAGAGTTGAACCTTACTTTTGATTGAGCCGTTCTGAAACACTCTTTCTGAAGAAACTGCAATTGGACATTCTGAGCGCTAAGAGTCCTATATTGGGAAAAAGAATGTCTACAAATAAAAACTACACAGAAGAATTGTGTGAAACTTCTTTCTGTTCTGTTTGTTCAACTAAAAGAGTTGAACCTTAGTTTTGATTGAGCCATTCTGAAACACTCTTTCTGTAGAAAATGCAAGTGGAGATTCGGAGCGCTAAGAGGGTAATAGTGGAAAAAGGAATGTCTCCAAATATACACTACACAGAATCATTCTGTGAAATTTTTTCTGATCTGTGCATTCAGCTAACAGAGTTAAACCATACTTTTGATTGAGCAGATCTGAACACTCTTTCTGTAGAAAATGCAACTGGACATTTGGAGCGCTAAGAGAGTAGTAGTGGAAAAAGGAATATATTCAAATATAAACTACACAGAAGCATTCTGTGAAACTTCTTTGTGATCTGAGCATTCAGCTAACAGAGTTAAACCATACTTTTGATTGAGCAGTTTTGAAACACTCTGTCTGTAGAAAATGCAACTGGACATTCGTAGCCCTAAGTGGGTAATTGTGGAAAAAAGAATAGGTTCAAATATAAACTACACAGAAGCATTTTATGAAACTTCTTTCTGTTCTGTGCATTCAACTAACAGAGTTGAACCTTACTTTTGATTGAGCCTTTCTGAAACACTCTTTCTGTAGAAACTGCAATTGGACATTCTGAGCGCTAAGAGGCCTCTATTGGGAAAAATAATATCTTCAAATAAAAACTACACAGAAGCATTGTGTGAAACTTATTCCTGATATGTTCATTAAGCTAACAGAGTTAAACCATACTTTTGATTGCGCAGTTCTGAACACTCTTTCTGTAGAAAATGCAAGTGGACATTCGGAGCGCTAAGAGGGTAATAGTGGAAAAAGGAATATATTCAAATATAAACTACACAGTAGCATTCTGTGAAAATTCTTTCTGTTCTGTGCATTCAACTAACAGAGTTGAACCTTACTTTTGATTGAGCCGTTCTGAAACACTCTTTCTGTAGAAACTGCAATTGGACATGCTAAGCGCTAAGAGGCCTACATTGGGAAAAAGAATATCTTCAAATAAAAAATACACAGATGCATTCTGTGAAACTTATTTCTGATCTGTAAATTCAGTTAACAGAGATAAAACATATTTTTGATTGAGCAGTTATGAAACACTCTTTTTGTAGAAAATGCAAGTGGAGATTCGGAGCGCTAAGGGGGTAATAGTGGAAAAAGGAATGTCTTCAAATATAAACTACACAGAATCATTCGGTGAAACTTCTTTCTGATCTGTGCATTCAGCTAACAGAGTTAAACCATACTTTTGATTGAGCAGATCTGAACACTCTTTCTGTAGAAAATGCAATTGGACATTTGGAGCGCTAAGAGCGTAGTAGTGGAAAAAGGAATATATTCAAATATAAACTACACAGAAGCATTCTGTGAAACTTCTTTCTGATCTGAGCATTCAGCTAACAGAGTTAAACCATACTTTTGATTGAGCAGTTTTGAAACACTCTGTCTGTAGAAAATGCAACTGGACATTCGTAGCGCTAAGTGGGTAATAGTGGAAAAAAGAATATGTTAAAATATAAACTACACAGAAGCATTGTATGAAACTTCTTTCTGTTCTGTGCATTCAACTAACAGAGTTGAACCTTACTTTTGATTAAGCCGTTCTGAAACACTCTTTCTGTAGAAACTGCAATTGGACATTCTGAGCGCTAAGAGGCCTATATTGGGAAAAAGAATGTCTACAAATAAAAACTACACAGAAGAATTGTGTGAAACTTCTTTCTGTTCTGTTTGTTCAACTAAAAGGGTTGAACCTTAGTTTTGATTGAGCCGTTCTGAAACACTCTTTCTGTAGAAAATGCAAGTGGAGATTCGGAGCGCTAAGAGGGTAATAGTGGAAAAAGTAATGTCTCCAAATATAAACTACACAGAATCATTCTGTGAAACTTCTTTCTGATCTGTGCATTCAGCTAACAGAGTTAAACCATACTTTTGATTGAGCAGATCTGAACTCTCTTTCTGTAGAAAATGCAACTGGACATTTGGAGCGCTAAGAGAGTAGTAGTGGAAAAAGGAATATATTCAAATATAAACTACACAGAAGCATTCTGTGAAACTTCTTTGTGATCTGAGCATTCAGCTAACAGAGTTAAACCATACTTTTGATTGAGCAGTTTTGAAACACTCTGTCTGTAGAAAATGCAACTGGACATTCGTAGCCCTAAGTGGGTAATTGTGGAAAAAAGAATAGGTTCAAATATAAACTACACAGAAGCATTTTATGAAACTTCTTTCTGTTCTGTGCATTCAACTAACAGAGTTGAACCTTACTTTTGATTGAGCCTTTCTGAAACACTCTTTCTGTAGAAACTGCAATTGGACATTCTGAGCGCTAAGAGGCCTCTATTGGGAAAAATAATATCTTCAAATAAAAACTACACAGAAGCATTGTGTGAAACTTATTCCTGATATGTTCATTAAGCTAACAGAGTTAAACCATACTTTTGATTGCGCAGTTCTGAACACTCTTTCTGTAGAAAATGCAAGTGGACATTCGGAGCGCTAAGAGGGTAATAGTGGAAAAAGGAATATATTCAAATATAAACTACACAGTAGCATTCTGTGAAAATTCTTTCTGTTCTGTGCATTCAACTAACAGAGTTGAACCTTACTTTTGATTGAGCCGTTCTGAAACACTCTTTCTGTAGAAACTGCAATTGGACATGCTAAGCGCTAAGAGGCCTACATTGGGAAAAAGAATATCTTCAAATAAAAAATACACAGATGCATTCTGTGAAACTTATTTCTGATCTGTAAATTCAGTTAACAGAGATAAAACATATTTTTGATTGAGCAGTTATGAAACACTCTTTTTGTAGAAAATGCAAGTGGAGATTCGGAGCGCTAAGGGGGTAATAGTGGAAAAAGGAATGTCTTCAAATATAAACTACACAGAATCATTCGGTGAAACTTCTTTCTGATCTGTGCATTCAGCTAACAGAGTTAAACCATACTTTTGATTGAGCAGATCTGAACACTCTTTCTGTAGAAAATGCAATTGGACATTTGGAGCGCTAAGAGCGTAGTAGTGGAAAAAGGAATATATTCAAATATAAACTACACAGAAGCATTCTGTGAAACTTCTTTCTGATCTGAGCATTCAGCTAACAGAGTTAAACCATACTTTTGATTGAGCAGTTTTGAAACACTCTGTCTGTAGAAAATGCAACTGGACATTCGTAGCGCTAAGTGGGTAATAGTGGAAAAAAGAATATGTTAAAATATAAACTACACAGAAGCATTGTATGAAACTTCTTTCTGATCTGTGCATTCAGCTAACAGAGTTGAACCTTACTTTTGATTGAGCCCTTCTGAAACACTCTTTCTGTAGAAACTGCAATTGGACATTCTGAGCGCTAAGAGGCCTATATTGGGAAAAAGAATGTCTACAAATAAAAACTACACAGCAGAATTGTGTGAAACATTTTTCTGTTCTGTTTGTTCAACTAAAAGAGTTGAACCTTAGTTTTGATTGAGCCGTTCTGAAACACTCTTTCTGTAGAAAATGCAAGTGGAGATTCGGAGCGCTAAGAGGGTAATAGTGGAAAAAGGAATGTCTCCAAATATAAACTACACAGAATCATTCTGTGAAACTTCTTTCTGATCTGTGCATTCAGCTAACAGAGTTAAACCATACTTTTGATTGCGCAGTTCTGAACACTCTTTCTGTAGAAAATGCAAGTGGACATTCGGAGCGCTAAGAGGGTAATAGTGGAAAAAGGAATATATTCAAATATAAACTACACAGTAGCATTCTGTGAAAATTCTTTCTGTTCTGTGCATTCAACTAACAGAGTTGAACCTTACTTTTGATTGAGCCGTTCTGAAACACTCTTTCTGTAGAAACTGCAATTGGACATGCTAAGCGCTAAGAGGCCTACATTGGGAAAAAGAATATCTTCAAATAAAAACTACACAGATGCATTCTGTGAAACTTATTTCTGATCTGTAAATTCAGTTAACAGAGATAAAACATATTTTTGATTGAGCAGTTATGAAACACTCTTTTTGTAGAAAATGCAAGTGGAGATTCGGAGCGCTAAGGGGGTAATAGTGGAAAAAGGAATGTCTTCAAATGTAAACTACACAGAATCATTCGGTGAAACTTCTTTCTGATCTGTGCATTCAGCTAACAGAGTTAAACCATACTTTTGATGGAGCAGATCTGAACACTCTTTCTGTAGAAAATGCAACTGGACATTTGGAGCGCTAAGAGCGTAGTAGTGGAAAAAGGAATATATTCAAATATAAACTACACAGAAGCATTCTGTGAAACTTCTTTCTGATCTGAGCATTCAGCTAACAGAGTTAAACCATACATTTGATTGAGCAGTTTTGAAACACTCTGTCTGTAGAAAATGCAACTGGACATTCGTAGCGCTAAGTGGGTAATAGTGGAAAAAAGAATATGTTCAAATATAAACTACACAGAAGCATTGTATGAAACTTCTTTCTGTTCTGTGCATTCAACTAACAGAGTTGAACCTTACTTTTGATTGAGCCGTTCTGAAACACTCTTTCTGAAGAAACTGCAATTGGACATTCTGAGCGCTAAGAGTCCTATATTGGGAAAAAGAATGTCTACAAATAAAAACTACACAGAAGAATTGTGTGAAATTTCTTTCTGTTCTGTTTGTTCAACTAAAAGAGTTGAACCTTAGTTTTGATTGAGCCATTCTGAAACACTCTTTCTGTAGAAAATGCAAGTGGAGATTCGGAGCGCTAAGAGGGTAATAGTGGAAAAAGGAATGTCTCCAAATATACACTACACAGAATCATTCTGTGAAATTTTTTCTGATCTGTGCATTCAGCTAACAGAGTTAAACCATACTTTTGATTGAGCAGATCTGAACACTCTTTCTGTAGAAAATGCAACTGGACATTTGGAGCGCTAAGAGAGTAGTAGTGGAAAAAGGAATATATTCAAATATAAACTACACAGAAGCATTCTGTGAAACTTCTTTGTGATCTGAGCATTCAGCTAACAGAGTTAAACCATACTTTTGATTGAGCAGTTTTGAAACACTCTGTCTGTAGAAAATGCAACTGGACATTCGTAGCCCTAAGTGGGTAATTGTGGAAAAAAGAATAGGTTCAAATATAAACTACACAGAAGCATTTTATGAAACTTCTTTCTGTTCTGTGCATTCAACTAACAGAGTTGAACCTTACTTTTGATTGAGCCTTTCTGAAACACTCTTTCTGTAGAAACTGCAATTGGACATTCTGAGCGCTAAGAGGCCTCTATTGGGAAAAATAATATCTTCAAGTAAAAACTACACAGAAGCATTGTGTGAAACTTATTCCTGATATGTTCATTAAGCTAACAGAGTTAAACCATACTTTTGATTGCGCAGTTCTGAACACTCTTTCTGTAGAAAATGCAAGTGGACATTCGGAGCGCTAAGAGGGTAATAGTGGAAAAAGGAATATATTCAAATATAAACTACACAGTAGCATTCTGTGAAAATTCTTTCTGTTCTGTGCATTCAACTAACAGAGTTGAACCTTACTTTTGATTGAGCCGTTCTGAAACACTCTTTCTGTAGAAACTGCAATTGGACATGCTAAGCGCTAAGAGGCCTACATTGGGAAAAAGAATATCTTCAAATAAAAAATACACAGATGCATTCTGTGAAACTTATTTCTGATCTGTAAATTCAGTTAACAGAGATAAAACATATTTTTGATTGAGCAGTTATGAAACACTCTTTTTGTAGAAAATGCAAGTGGAGATTCGGAGCGCTAAGGGGGTAATAGTGGAAAAAGGAATGTCTTCAAATATAAACTACACAGAATCATTCGGTGAAACTTCTTTCTGATCTGTGCATTCAGCTAACAGAGTTAAACCATACTTTTGATTGAGCAGATCTGAACACTCTTTCTGTAGAAAATGCAATTGGACATTTGGAGCGCTAAGAGCGTAGTAGTGGAAAAAGGAATATATTCAAATATAAACTACACAGAAGCATTCTGTGAAACTTCTTTCTGATCTGAGCATTCAGCTAACAGAGTTAAACCATACTTTTGATTGAGCAGTTTTGAAACACTCTGTCTGTAGAAAATGCAACTGGACATTCGTAGCGCTAAGTGGGTAATAGTGGAAAAAAGAATATGTTAAAATATAAACTACACAGAAGCATTGTATGAAACTTCTTTCTGTTCTGTGCATTCAACTAACAGAGTTGAACCTTACTTTTGATTAAGCCGTTCTGAAACACTCTTTCTGTAGAAACTGCAATTGGACATTCTGAGCGCTAAGAGGCCTATATTGGGAAAAAGAATGTCTACAAATAAAAACTACACAGAAGAATTGTGTGAAACTTCTTTCTGTTCTGTTTGTTCAACTAAAAGGGTTGAACCTTAGTTTTGATTGAGCCGTTCTGAAACACTCTTTCTGTAGAAAATGCAAGTGGAGATTCGGAGCGCTAAGAGGGTAATAGTGGAAAAAGGAATGTCTCCAAATATAAACTACACAGAATCATTCTGTGAAACTTCTTTCTGATCTGTGCATTCAGCTAACAGAGTTAAACCATACTTTTGATTGAGCAGATCTGAACTCTCTTTCTGTAGAAAATGCAACTGGACATTTGGAGCGCTAAGAGAGTAGTAGTGGAAAAAGGAATATATTCAAATATAAACTACACAGAAGCATTCTGTGAAACTTCTTTGTGATCTGAGCATTCAGCTAACAGAGTTAAACCATACTTTTGATTGAGCAGTTTTGAAACACTCTGTCTGTAGAAAATGCAACTGGACATTCGTAGCCCTAAGTGGGTAATTGTGGAAAAAAGAATAGGTTCAAATATAAACTACACAGAAGCATTTTATGAAACTTCTTTCTGTTCTGTGCATTCAACTAACAGAGTTGAACCTTACTTTTGATTGAGCCTTTCTGAAACACTCTTTCTGTAGAAACTGCAATTGGACATTCTGAGCGCTAAGAGGCCTCTATTGGGAAAAATAATATCTTCAAATAAAAACTACACAGAAGCATTGTGTGAAACTTATTCCTGATATGTTCATTAAGCTAACAGAGTTAAACCATACTTTTGATTGCGCAGTTCTGAACACTCTTTCTGTAGAAAATGCAAGTGGACATTCGGAGCGCTAAGAGGGTAATAGTGGAAAAAGGAATATATTCAAATATAAACTACACAGTAGCATTCTGTGAAAATTCTTTCTGTTCTGTGCATTCAACTAACAGAGTTGAACCTTACTTTTGATTGAGCCGTTCTGAAACACTCTTTCTGTAGAAACTGCAATTGGACATGCTAAGCGCTAAGAGGCCTACATTGGGAAAAAGAATATCTTCAAATAAAAAATACACAGATGCATTCTGTGAAACTTATTTCTGATCTGTAAATTCAGTTAACAGAGATAAAACATATTTTTGATTGAGCAGTTATGAAACACTCTTTTTGTAGAAAATGCAAGTGGAGATTCGGAGCGCTAAGGGGGTAATAGTGGAAAAAGGAATGTCTTCAAATATAAACTACACAGAATCATTCGGTGAAACTTCTTTCTGATCTGTGCATTCAGCTAACAGAGTTAAACCATACTTTTGATTGAGCAGATCTGAACACTCTTTCTGTAGAAAATGCAATTGGACATTTGGAGCGCTAAGAGCGTAGTAGTGGAAAAAGGAATATATTCAAATATAAACTACACAGAAGCATTCTGTGAAACTTCTTTCTGATCTGAGCATTCAGCTAACAGAGTTAAACCATACTTTTGATTGAGCAGTTTTGAAACACTCTGTCTGTAGAAAATGCAACTGGACATTCGTAGCGCTAAGTGGGTAATAGTGGAAAAAAGAATATGTTAAAATATAAACTACACAGAAGCATTGTATGAAACTTCTTTCTGTTCTGTGCATTCAACTAACAGAGTTGAACCTTACTTTTGATTAAGCCGTTCTGAAATACTCTTTCTGTAGAAACTGCAATTGGACATTCTGAGCGCTAAGAGGCCTATATTGGGAAAAAGAATGTCTACAAATAAAAACTACACAGAAGAATTGTGTGAAACTTCTTTCTGTTCTGTTTGTTCAACTAAAAGGGTTGAACCTTAGTTTTGATTGAGCCGTTCTGAAACACTCTTTCTGTAGAAAATGCAAGTGGAGATTCGGAGCGCTAAGAGGGTAATAGTGGAAAAAGGAATGTCTCCAAATATAAACTACACAGAATCATTCTGTGAAACTTCTTTCTGATCTGTGCATTCAGCTAACAGAGTTAAACCATACTTTTGATTGAGCAGATCTGAACTCTCTTTCTGTAGAAAATGCAACTGGACATTTGGAGCCCTAAGAGGGTAGTAGTGGAAAAAGGAATATATTCAAATATAAACTACACAGAAGCATTCTGTGAAACTTCTTTCTGATCTGAGCATTCAGCTAACAGAGTTAAACCATACTTTTGATTGAGCAGTTTTGAAACACTCTGTCTGTAGAAAATGCAACTGGACATTCGTAGCGCTAAGTGGGTAATAGTGGAAAAAAGAATATGTTCAAATATAAACTACACAGAAGCATTTTATGAAACTTCTTTCTGTTCTGTGCATTCAACTAACAGAGTTGAACCTGACTTTTGATTGAGCCTTTCTGAAACACTCTTTCTGTAGAAACTGCAATTGGACATTCTGAGCGCTAAGAGGCCTCTATTGGGAAAAATAATATCTTCAAATAAAAACTACACAGAAGCATTGTGTGAAACTTATTTCTGATATGTTCATTAAGCTAACAGAGTTAAACCATACTTTTGATTGCGCAGTTCTGAACACTCTTTCTGTAGAAAATGCAAGTGGACATTCGGAGCGCTAAGAGGGTAATAGTGGAAAAAGGAATATATTCAAATATAAACTACACAGTAGCATTCTGTGAAAATGCTTTCTGTTCTGTGCATTCAACTAACACAGTTGAACCTTACTTTTGATTGAGCCGTTCTGAAAAACTCTTTCTGTAGAAACTGCAATTGGACATGCTAAGCGCTAAGATGCCTACATTGGGAAAAAGAATATCTTCAAATAAAAACTACGCAGATGCATTTTGTGAAACTAATTTCTGATCTGTAAATTCAGTTAACAGAGATAAAACATATTTTTGATTGAGCAGTTATGAAACACACTTTTTGTAGAAAATGCAAGTGGAGATTCGGAGCGCTAAGAGGGTAATAGTGGAAAAAGGAATGTCTTCAAATATAAACTACACAGAATCATTCGGTGAAACTTCTTTCTGATCTGAGCATTCAGCTAACAGAGTTAAACCATACTTTTGATTGAGCAGTTTTGAAACACTCTGTCTGTAGAAAATGCAACTGGACATTCGTAGCGCTAAGTGGGTAATAGTGGAAAAAAGAATATGTTCAAATATAAACTACACAGAAGCATTGTATGAAACTTCTTTCTGTTCTGTGCATTCAACTAACAGAGTTGAACCTTACTTTTGATTAAGCCGTTCTGAAACACTCTTTCTGTAGAAACTGCAATTGGACATTCTGAGCGCTAAGAGGCCTATATTGGGAAAAAGAATGTCTACAAATAAAAACTACACAGAAGAATTGTGTGAAACTTCTTTCTGTTCTGTTTGTTCAACTAAAAGGGTTGAACCTTAGTTTTGATTGAGCCGTTCTGAAACACTCTTTCTGTAGAAAATGCAAGTGGAGATTCGGAGCGCTAAGAGGGTAATAGTGGAAAAAGGAATGTCTCCAAATATAAACTACACAGAATCATTCTGTGAAACTTCTTTCTGATCTGTGCATTCAGCTAACAGAGTTAAACCATACTTTTGATTGAGCAGATCTGAACTCTCTTTCTGTAGAAAATGCAACTGGACATTTGGAGCCCTAAGAGGGTAGTAGTGGAAAAAGGAATATATTCAAATATAAACTACACAGAAGCATTCTGTGAAACTTCTTTCTGATCTGAGCATTCAGCTAACAGAGTTAAACCATACTTTTGATTGAGCAGTTTTGAAACACTCTGTCTGTAGAAAATGCAACTGGACATTCGTAGCGCTAAGTGGGTAATAGTGGAAAAAAGAATATGTTCAAATATAAACTACACAGAAGCATTTTATGAAACTTCTTTCTGTTCTGTGCATTCAACTAACAGAGTTGAACCTGACTTTTGATTGAGCCTTTCTGAAACACTCTTTCTGTAGAAACTGCAATTGGACATTCTGAGCGCTAAGAGGCCTCTATTGGGAAAAATAATATCTTCAAATAAAAACTACACAGAAGCATTGTGTGAAACTTATTTCTGATATGTTCATTAAGCTAACAGAGTTAAACCATACTTTTGATTGCGCAGTTCTGAACACTCTTTCTGTAGAAAATGCAAGTGGACATTCGGAGCGCTAAGAGGGTAATAGTGGAAAAAGGAATATATTCAAATATAAACTACACAGTAGCATTCTGTGAAAATGCTTTCTGTTCTGTGCATTCAACTAACACAGTTGAACCTTACTTTTGATTGAGCCGTTCTGAAAAACTCTTTCTGTAGAAACTGCAATTGGACATGCTAAGCGCTAAGATGCCTACATTGGGAAAAAGAATATCTTCAAATAAAAACTACGCAGATGCATTTTGTGAAACTAATTTCTGATCTGTAAATTCAGTTAACAGAGATAAAACATATTTTTGATTGAGCAGTTATGAAACACACTTTTTGTAGAAAATGCAAGTGGAGATTCGGAGCGCTAAGAGGGTAATAGTGGAAAAAGGAATGTCTTCAAATATAAACTACACAGAATCATTCGGTGAAACTTCTTTCTGATCTGAGCATTCAGCTAACAGAGTTAAACCATACTTTTGATTGAGCAGTTTTGAAACACTCTGTCTGTAGAAAATGCAACTGGACATTCGTAGCGCTAAGTGGGTAATAGTGGAAAAAAGAATATGTTCAAATATAAACTACACAGAAGCATTGTATGAAACTTCTTTCTGTTCTGTGCATTCAACTAACAGAGTTGAACCTTACTTTTGATTGAGCCGTTCTGAAACACTCTTTCTGTAGAAACTGCAATTGGACATTCTGAGTGCTAAGAGGCCTATATTGGGAAAAAGAATGTCTACAAATAAAAACTACACAGAAGAATTGTGTGAAACATCTTTCTGTTCTGTTTGTTCAACTAAAAGAGTTGAAACTTAGTTTTGATTGAGCGGTTCTGAAACACTCTTTCTGTAGAAAATGCAAGTGGAAATTCGGAGCGCTAAGAGGGTAATAGTGGAAAAAGGAATGTCTCCAAATATAAACTACACAGAATCATTCTGTGAAACTTCTTTCTGATCTGTGCATTCAGCTAACAGAGTTAAACCATACTTTTGATTGAGCAGATCTGAACACTCTTTCTGTAGAAAATGCAACTGGACATTTGGAGCACTAAGAGGGTAGTAGTGGAAAAAGGAATATATTCAAATATAAACTACACAGAAGCATTCTGTGAAACTTCTTTCTGATCTGAGCATTCAGCTAACAGAGTTAAACCATACTTTTGATTGAGCAGTTTTGAAACACTCTGTCTGTAGAAAATGCAACTGGACATTCGTAGCGCTAAGTGGGTAATAGTGGAAAAAAGAATATGTTCTAATATAAACTACACAGAAGCATTGTATGAAACTTCTTTCTGTTCTGTGCATTCAACTAACAGAGTTGAACCTGACATTTGATTGAGCCTTTCTGAAACACTCTTTCTGTAGAAACTGCAATTGGACATTCTGAGCGCTAAGAGGCCTCTATTGGGAAAAATAATATCTTCAAATAAAAACTACACAGAAGCATTTTGTGAAACTTATTTCTGATATGTTCATTAAGCTAACAGAGTTAAACCATACTTTTGATTGCGCAGTTCTGAACACTCTTTCTGTAGAAAATGCAAGTGGACATTCGGAGCGCTAAGAGGGTAATAGTGGAAAAAGGAATATATTCAAATATAAACTACACAGTAGCATTCTGTGAAAATTCTTTCTGTTCTGTGCATTCAATTAACAGAGTTGAACCTTACTTTTGATTGAGCCGTTCTGAAACACTCTTTCTGTAGAAACTGCAATTGGACATGCTAAGCGCTAAGAGGCCTACATTGGGAAAAAGAATATCTTCAAATAAAAACTACACAGATGCATTCTGTGAAACTTATTTCTGATCTGTAAATTCAGTTAACAGAGATAAAACATATTTTTGATTGAGCAGTTATGAAACACTCTTTTTGTAGAAAATGCAAGTGGAGATTCGGAGCGCTAAGAGGGTAATAGTGGAAAAAGGAATGTCTTCAAATATAAACTAAACAGAATCATTCGGTGAAACTTCTTTCTGATCTGTGCATTCAGCTAACAGAGTTAAACCATACTTTTGATGGAGCAGATCTGAACACTCTTTCTGTAGAAAATGCAACTGGACATTTGGAGCGCTAAGAGCGTAGTAGTGGAAAAAGGAATATATTCAAATATAAACTACACAGAAGCATTCTGTGAAACTTCTTTCTGATCTGAGCATTTAGCTAACAGATTTAAACCATACTTTTGATTGAGCAGTTTTGAAACACTCTGTCTGTAGAAAATGCAACTGGACATTCGTAGCGCTAAGTGGGTAATAGTGGAAAAAAGAATATGTTCAAATATAAACTACACAGAATCATTGTATGAAACTTCTTTCTGTTCTGTGCATTCAACTAACAGAGTTGAACCTTACTTTTGATTGAGCCGTTCTGAAACACTCTTTCTGTAGAAACTGCAATTGGACATTCTGAGCGCTAGGACGCCTATATTGGGAAAAAGAATGTCTACAAATAAAAATTACACAGAAGAATTGTGTGAAACTTCTTTCTGTTCTGTTTGTTCAACTAAAAGAGTTGAACCTTAGTTTTGATTGAGCCGTTCTGAAACACTCTTTCTGTAGAAAATGCAAGTGGAGATTCGGAGCGCTAAGAGGGTAATAGTGGAAAAAGGAATGTCTCCAAATATAAACTACACAGAATCATTCTGTGAAACTTCTTTCTGATCTGTGCATTCAGCTAACAGAATTAAATCATACTTTTGATTGAGCAGATCTGAACACTCTTTCTGTAGAAAATGCAACTGGACATTTGGAGCGCGAAGAGAGTAGTAGTGGAAAAAGGAATATATTCAAATATAAACTACACAGAAGCATTCTGTGAAACTTCTTTCTGATCTGAGCATACAGCTAACAGAGTTAAACCATACTTTTGATTGAGCAGTTTTGAAACACTCTGTCTGTGGAAAATGCAACTGGACATTCGTAGCGCTAAGTGGGTAATAGTGGAAAAAAGAATATGTTCAAATATAAACTACACAGAAGCATTGTATGAAACTTCTTTCTGTTCTTTGCATTCAACTAACGGAGTTGAACCTTACTTTTGATTGAGCCTTTCTGAAACACTCTTTCTGTAGAAACTGCAATTGGACATTCTGAGCGCTAAGAGGCCTATATTGGGAAAAATAATATCTTCAAATAAAAACTACACAGAAGCATTGTGTGAAACTTATTTCTGATATGTTCATTAAGCTAACAGAGTTAAACCATACTTTTGATTGCGCAGTTCTGAACACTCTTTCTGTAGAAAATGCAAGTGGACATTCGGAGCTCTAAGAGGGTAATAGTGGAAAAAGGAATATATTCAAATATAAACTACACAGTAGCATTCTGTGAAAATTCTTTCTGTTCTGTGCATTCAACTAACAGAGTTCAACCATACTTTTGATTGAGCCATTCTGAAACACTCTTTCTGTAGAAACTGCAATTGGACATGCTAAGCGCTAAGAGGCCTACATTGGGAAAAAGAATATCTTCAAATAAAAACTACACAGATGCATTCTGTGAAACTTATTTCTGATCTGTAAATTCAGTTAACGGAGATAAAACATATTTTTGATTGAGCAGTTATGAAACACACTTTTTGTAGAAAATGCAAGTGGAGATTCGGAGCGCTAAGAGGGTAATAGTGGAAAAAGGAATGTCTCCAAATATAAACTACACAGAATCATTCTGTGAAACTTCTTTCTGATCTGTGCATTCAGCTAACAGAGTTAAACCATACTTTTGATTGAGCAGATCTGAACACTCTTTCTGTAGAAAATGCAACTGGACATTTGGAGCGCTAAGAGAGTAGTAGTGGAAAAAGGAATATATTCAAATATAAACTACACAGAAGCATTCTGTGAAACTTCTTTCTGATCTGAGCATTCAGCTAACAGAGTTAAACCATACTTTTGATTGAGCAGTTTTGAAACCCTCTGTCTGTGGAAAATGCAACTGGACATTCGTAGCGCTCAGTGGGTAATAGTGGAAAAAAGAATATGTTCAAATATAAACTACACAGAAGCATTGTATGAAACTTCTTTCTGTTCTGTGCATTCAACTAACAGAGTTGAACCTTACTTTTGATTGAGTCTTTCTGAAACACTCTTTCTGTAGAAACTGCAATTGGACATTCTGAGCGCTAAGAGGCCTATATTGGGAAAAATAATATCTTTAAATAAAAACTACACAGAAGCATTGTGTGAAACTTATTTCTGATATGTTCATTAAGCTAACAGAGTTAAGCCATACTTTTGATTGCGCAGTTCTGAACACTCTTTCTGTAGAAAATGCAAGTGGACATTCGGAGCGCTAAGAGGGTAATAGTGGAAAAAGGAATATATTCAAATATAAACTACACAGTAGCATTCTGTGAAAATTCTTTCTGTTCTGTGCATTCAACTAACAGAGTTGAACCTTACTTTTGATTGAGCCGTTCTGAAACACTCTTTCTGTAGAAACTGCAATTGGACATGCTAAGCGCTAAGAGGACAACATTGGGAAAAAGAATATCTTCAAATAAAAACTACACAGATGCATTCTGTGAAACTTATTTCTGATCTGTAAATTCAGTTAACAGAGATAAAATATATTTTTGATTGAGCAGTTATGAAACACTCTTTTTGTAGAAAATGCAAGTGGAGATTCGGAGCGCTAAGTGTGTAATAGTGGAAAAAGGACTGTCTTCAAATATAAACTTCACAGAATCATTCGGTGAAACTTCTTTCTGATCTGTGCATTCAGCTAACAGAGTTAAACCATACTTTTGATTGAGCAGATCTGAACACTCTTTCTGTAGAAAATGCAACTGGACATTTGGAGCGCTAAGAGGGTAGTAGTGGAAAAAGGAATATATTCAAACATAAACTACACAGAAGCTTTCTGTGAAACTTCTTTCTGATCTGAGCATTCAGCTAACAGAGTTAAACCATACTTTTGATTGAGCAGTTTTGAAACACTCTGTCTGTAGAAAATGCAACTGGATATTCGTAGCGCTAAGTGGGTAATAGTGGAAAAAAGAATATGTTCAAATATAAACTACACAGAAGCATTGTATGAAACTTCTTTCTGTTCTGTGCATTCAACTAACAGAGTTGAACCTTACTTTTGATTGAGTCTTTCTGAAACACTCTTTCTGTAGAAACTGCAATTGGACATTCTGAGCGCTAAGAGTCCTATATTGGGAAAAATAATATCTTCAAATAAAAACTACACAGAAGCATTGTGTGAAACTTATTTCTGATATGTTCATTAAGCTAACAGAGTTAAGCCATACTTTTGATTGCGCAGTTCTGAACACTCTTTCTGTAGAAAATGCAAGTGGACATTCGGAGCGCTAAGAGGGTAATAGTGGAAAAAGGAATATATTCAAATATAAACTACACAGTAGCATTCTGTGAAAATTCTTTCTGTTCTGTGCATTCAACTAACAGAGTTGAACCTTACTTTTGATTGAGCCGTTCTGAAACTCTCTTTCTGTAGAAACTGCAATTGGACATGCTAAGCGCTAAGAGGCCTACATTGGGAAAAAGAATATCTTCAAATAAAAACTACACAGATGCATTCTGTGAAACTTATTTCTGATCTGTGAATTCAGTTAACAGAGATAAAACATATTTTTTATTGAGCAGTTATGAAACACACTTTTTGTAGAAAATGCAAGTGGAGATTCGGAGCGCTAAGAGGGTAATAGTGGAAAAAGGAATGTCTCCAAATATAAACTACACAGAATCATTCTGTGAAACTTCTTTCTGATCTGTGCATTCAGCTAACAGAGTTAAACCATACTTTTGATTGAGCAGATCTGAACACTCTTTCTGTAGAAAATGCAACTGGACATTTGGAGCGCTAAGAGAGTAGTAGTGGAAAAAGGAATATATTCAAATATAAACTACACAGAAGCATTCTGTGAAACTTCTTTCTGATCTGAGCATTCAGCTAACAGAGTTAAACCATACTTTTGATTGAGCAGTTTTGAAACCCTCTGTCTGTGGAAAATGCAACTGGACATTCGTAGCGCTCAGTGGGTAATAGTGGAAAAAAGAATATGTTCAAATATAAACTACACAGAAGCATTGTATGAAACTTCTTTCTGTTCTGTGCATTCAACTAACAGAGTTGAACCTTACTTTTGATTGAGTCTTTCTGAAACACTCTTTCTGTAGAAACTGCAATTGGACATTCTGAGCGCTAAGAGGCCTATATTGGGAAAAATAATATCTTTAAATAAAAACTACACAGAAGCATTGTGTGAAACTTATTTCTGATATGTTCATTAAGCTAACAGAGTTAAGCCATACTTTTGATTGCGCAGTTCTGAACACTCTTTCTGTAGAAAATGCAAGTGGACATTCGGAGCGCTAAGAGGGTAATAGTGGAAAAAGGAATATATTCAAATATAAACTACACAGTAGCATTCTGTGAAAATTCTTTCTGTTCTGTGCATTCAACTAACAGAGTTGAACCTTACTTTTGATTGAGCCGTTCTGAAACACTCTTTCTGTAGAAACTGCAATTGGACATGCTAAGCGCTAAGAGGACAACATTGGGAAAAAGAATATCTTCAAATAAAAACTACACAGATGCATTCTGTGAAACTTATTTCTGATCTGTAAATTCAGTTAACAGAGATAAAATATATTTTTGATTGAGCAGTTATGAAACACTCTTTTTGTAGAAAATGCAAGTGGAGATTCGGAGCGCTAAGTGTGTAATAGTGGAAAAAGGACTGTCTTCAAATATAAACTTCACAGAATCATTCGGTGAAACTTCTTTCTGATCTGTGCATTCAGCTAACAGAGTTAAACCATACTTTTGATTGAGCAGATCTGAACACTCTTTCTGTAGAAAATGCAACTGGACATTTGGAGCGCTAAGAGGGTAGTAGTGGAAAAAGGAATATATTCAAACATAAACTACACAGAAGCTTTCTGTGAAACTTCTTTCTGATCTGAGCATTCAGCTAACAGAGTTAAACCATACTTTTGATTGAGCAGTTTTGAAACACTCTGTCTGTAGAAAATGCAACTGGATATTCGTAGCGCTAAGTGGGTAATAGTGGAAAAAAGAATATGTTCAAATATAAACTACACAGAAGCATTGTATGAAACTTCTTTCTGTTCTGTGCATTCAACTAACAGAGTTGAACCTTACTTTTGATTGAGTCTTTCTGAAACACTCTTTCTGTAGAAACTGCAATTGGACATTCTGAGCGCTAAGAGTCCTATATTGGGAAAAAAAATATCTTCAAATAAAAACTACACAGAAGCATTGTGTGAAACTTATTTCTGATATGTTCATTAAGCTAACAGAGTTAAGCCATACTTTTGATTGCGCAGTTCTGAACACTCTTTCTGTAGAAAATGCAAGTGGACATTCGGAGCGCTAAGAGGGTAATAGTGGAAAAAGGAATATATTCAAATATAAACTACACAGTAGCATTCTGTGAAAATTCTTTCTGTTCTGTGCATTCAACTAACAGAGTTGAACCTTACTTTTGATTGAGCCGTTCTGAAACTCTCTTTCTGTAGAAACTGCAATTGGACATGCTAAGCGCTAAGAGGCCTACATTGGGAAAAAGAATATCTTCAAATAAAAACTACACAGATGCATTCTGTGAAACTTATTTCTGATCTGTGAATTCAGTTAACAGAGATAAAACATATTTTTTATTGAGCAGTTATGAAACACTCTTTTTGTAGAAAATGCAAGTGGAAATTCGGAGCGCTAAGAGGGTAATAGTGGAAAAAGGAATGTCTTCAAATATAAACTACACAGAATCATTCGGTGAAACTTCTTTCTGATCTGTGCATTCAGCTAACAGAGTTAAACCATACTTTTGATTGAGCAGATCTGAACACTCTTTCTGTAGAAAATGCAACTGGACATTTGGAGCGCTAAGAGCGTAGTAGTGGAAAAAGGAATATATTCAAATATAAACTAAACAGAAGCATTCTGTGAAACTTCTTTCTGATCTGAGCATTCAGCTAACAGAGTTAAACCATACTTTTGATTGAGCAGTTTTGAAACACTCTGTCTGTAGAAAATGCAACTGGACATTCGTAGCGCTAAGTGGGTAATAGTGGAAAAAAGAATATGTTCAAATATAAACTACACAGAAGCATTGTATGAAACTTCTTTCTGTTCTGTGCATTCAACTAACAGAGTTGAACCTTACTTTTGATTGAGCCGTTCTGAAACACTCTTTCTGTAGAAACTGCAATTGGACATTCTGAGCGCTAAGAGGCCTATATTGGGAAAAATAATATCTTCAAATAAAAACTACACAGAAGCATTGTGTGAAACTTATTTCTGATATGTTCATTAAGCTAACAGAGTTAAACCATATTTTTGATTGCGCAGTTCTGAACACTCTTTCTGTAGAAAATGCAAGTGGACATTCGGAGCGCTAAGAGGGTAATAGTGGAAAAAGGAATATATTCAAATATAAACTACACAGTAGCATTCTGTGAAAATTCTTTCTGTTCTGTGCATTCAACTAACAGAGTTGAACCTTACTTTTGATTGAGCCGTTCTGAAACACTCTTTCTGTAGAAACTGCAATTGGACATGCTAAGCGCTAAGAGGCCTACATTGGGAAAAAGAATATCTTCAAATAAAAACTACACAGATGCATTCTGTGAAACTTATTTCTGATCTGTAAATTCAGTTAACAGAGATAAAACATATTTTTGATTGAGCAGTTATGAAACACTCTTTTTGTAGAAAATGCAAGTGGAGATTCGGAGCGCTAAGGGGGTAATAGTGGAAAAAGGAATGTCTTCAAATATAAACTACACAGAATCATTCGGTGAAACTTCTTTCTGATCTGTGCATTCAGCTAACAGAGTTAAACCATACTTTTGATGGAGCAGATCTGAACACTCTTTCTGTAGAAAATGCAACTGGACATTTGGAGCGCTAAGAGCGTAGTAGTGGAAAAAGGAATATATTCAAATATAAACTACACAGAAGCATTCTGTGAAACTTCTTTCTGATCTGAGCATTCAGCTAACAGAGTTAAACCATACATTTGATTGAGCAGTTTTGAAACACTCTGTCTGTAGAAAATGCAACTGGACATTCGTAGCGCTAAGTGGGTAATAGTGGAAAAAAGAATATGTTCAAATATAAACTACACAGAAGCATTGTATGAAACTTCTTTCTGTTCTGTGCATTCAACTAACAGAGTTGAACCTTACTTTTGATTGAGCCGTTCTGAAACACTCTTTCTGTAGAAACTGCAATTGGACATTCTGAGCGCTAAGAGTCCTATATTGGGAAAAAGAATGTCTACAAATAAAAACTACACAGAAGAATTGTGTGAAACTACTTTCTGTTCTGTTTGTTCAACTAAAAGAGTTGAACCTTAGTTTTGATTGAGCCATTCTGAAACACTCTTTCTGTAGAAAATGCAAGTGGAGATTCGGAGCGTTAAGAGGGTAATAGTGGAAAAAGGAATGTCTCCAAATATAAACTACACAGAATCATTCTGTGAAACTTCTTTCTGATCTGTGCATTCAGCTAACAGAGTTAAACCATACTTTTGATTGAGCAGATCTGAACACTCTTTCTGTAGAAAATGCAACTGGACATTTGGAGCGCTAAGAGAGTAGTAGTGGAAAAAGGAATATATTCAAATATAAACTACACAGAAGCATTCTGTGAAACTTCTTTCTGATCTGAGCATTCAGCTAACAGAATTAAACCATACTTTTGATTGAGAAGTTTGGAAACACTCTGTCTGTAGAAAATGCAACTGGACATTCGTAGCCCTAAGTGGGTAATAGTGGAAAAAAGAATAGGTTCAAATATAAACTACACAGAAGCATTGTATGAAACTACTTTCTGTTCTGTGCATTCAACTAACAGAGTTGAACCTTACTTTTGATTGAGCCTTTCTGAAACACTCTTTCTGTAGAAACTGCAATTGGACATTCTGAGCGCTAAGAGGCCTCTATTGGGAAAAATAATATCTTCAAATAAAAACTACACAGAAGCATTGTGTGAAACTTATTCCTGATATGTTCATTAAGCTAACAGAGTTAAACCATACTTTTGATTGCGCAGTTCTGAACACTCTTTCTGTAGAAAATGCAAGTGGACATTCGGAGCGCTAAGAGGGTAATAGTGGAAAAAGGAATATATTCAAATATAAACTACACAGTAGCATTCTGTGAAAATTCTTTCTGTTCTGTGCATTCAACTAACAGAGTTGAACCTTACTTTTGATTGAGCCGTTCTGAAACACTCTTTCTGTAGAAACTGCAATTGGAAATGCTAAGCGCTAAGAGGCCTACATTGGGAAAAAGAATATCTTCAAATAAAAAATACACAGATGCATTCTGTGAAATTTATTTCTGATCTGTAAATTCAGTTAACAGAGATAAAACATATTTTTGATTGAGCAGTTATGAAACACTCTTTTTGTAGAAAATGCAAGTGGAGATTCGGACCGCTAAGGGGGTAATAGTGGAAAAAGGAATGTCTTCAAATATAAACTACACAGAATCATTCGGTGAAACTTCTTTCTGATCTGTGCATTCAGCTAACAGAGTTAAACCATACTTTTGATTGAGCAGATCTGAACACTCTTTCTGTAGAAAATGCAACTGGACATTTGGAGCGCTAAGAGCGTAGTAGTGGAAAAAGGAATATATTCAAATATAAACTACACAGAAGCATTCTGTGAAACTTCTTTCTGATCTGAGCATTCAGCTAACAGAGTTAAACCATACTTTTGATTGAGCAGTTTTGAAACACTCTGTCTGTAGAAAATGCAACTGGACATTCGTAGCGCTAAGTGGGTAATAGTGGAAAAAAGAATATGTTCAAATATAAACTACACAGAAGCATTGTATGAAACTTCTTTCTGTTCTGTGCATTCAACTAACAGAGTTGAACCTTACTTTTGATTGAGCCGTTCTGAAACACTCTTTCTGTAGAAACTGCAATTGGACATTCTGAGCGCTAAGAGGCCTATATTGGGAAAAATAATATCTTCAAATAAAAACTACACAGAAGCATTGTGTGAAACTTATTTCTGATATGTTCATTAAGCTAACAGAGTTAAACCATATTTTTGATTGCGCAGTTCTGAACACTCTTTCTGTAGAAAATGCAAGTGGACATTCGGAGCGCTAAGATGGTAATAGTGGAAAAAGGAATATATTCAAATATAAACTACACAGTAGCATTCTGTGAAAATTCTTTCTGTTCTGTGCATTCAACTAACAGAGTTGAACCTTACTTTTGATTGAGCCGTTCTGAAACACTCTTTCTGTAGAAACTGCAATTGGACATGCTAAGCGCTAAGAGGCCTACATTGGGAAAAAGAATATCTTCAAATAAAAACTACACAGATGCATTCTGTGAAACTTATTTCTGATCTGTAAATTCAGTTAACAGAGATAAAACATATTTTTGATTGAGCAGTTATGAAACACTCTTTTTGTAGAAAATGCAAGTGGAGATTCGGAGCGCTAAGGGGGTAATAGTGGAAAAAGGAAGGTCTTCAAATATAAACTACACAGAATCATTCGGTGAAACTTCTTTCTGATCTGTGCATTCAGCTAACAGAGTTAAACCATACTTTTGATTGAGCAGATCTGAACACTCTTTCTGTAGAAAATGCAACTGGACATTTGGAGCGCTAAGAGCGTAGTAGTGGAAAAAGGAATATATTCAAATATAAACTACACAGAAGCATTCTGTGAAACTATTTTCTGATCTGAGCATTCAGCTAACAGAGTTAAACCATACTTTTGATTGAGCAGTTTTGAAACACTCTGTCTGTAGAAAATGCAACTGGACATTCGTAGCGCTAAGTGGGTAATAGGGGAAAAAAGAATATGTTCAAATATAAACTACACAGAAGCATTGTATGAAACTTCTTTCTGTTCTGTGCATTCAATTAACAGAGTTGAACCTTACTTTTGATTGAGCCGTTCTGAAACACTCTTTCTGTAGAAACTGCAATTGGATATTCTGAGCGCTAGGAGGCCTATATTGGGAAAAAGAATGTCTACAAATAAAAACTACACAGAAGAATTGTGTGAAACTTCTTTCTGTTCTGTTTGTTCAACTAAACTAGTTGAACCTTAGTTTTGATTGAGCCGTTCTGAAACACTCTTTCTGTAG
Source organism: Symphalangus syndactylus (assembly GCF_028878055.3). Lineage (NCBI taxonomy): Eukaryota > Metazoa > Chordata > Mammalia > Primates > Hylobatidae > Symphalangus > Symphalangus syndactylus. The sequence goes on along the minus strand of NC_072426.2, from coordinate 8,437,303 downwards.
AAAATGCAAGTGGAGATTCGGAGCGCTAAGAGGGTAATAGTGGAAAAAGGAATGTCTCCAAATATAAACTACACAGAATCATTCTGTGAAACTTCTTTCTTATCTGTGCATTCAGCTAACAGAGTTAAACCATACTTTTGATTGAGCAGATCTGAACACTCTTTCTGTAGAAAATGCAACTGGACATTTTGAGCGCTAAGAGGGTAGTAGTGGAAAAAGGAATATATTCAAACATAAACTACACAGAAGCTTTCTGTGAAACTTCTTTCTGATCTGAGCATTCAGCTAACAGAGTTAAAACATACTTTTGATTGAGCAGTTTTGAAACACTCTGTCTGTAGAAAATGCAACTGGTATTCGTAGCGCTAAGTGGGTAATAGTGGAAAAAAGAATATGTTCAAATATAAACTACACAGAAGCATTGTATGAAACTTCTTTCTGTTCTGTGCATTCAACTAACAGAGTTGAACCTTACTTTTGATTGAGTCTTTCTGAAACACTCTTTCTGTAGAAACTGCAATTGGACATTCTGAGCGCTAAGAGGCCTCTATTGGGAAAAATAATATCTTCAAATAAAAACTACACAGAAGCATTGTGTGAAACTTATTTCTGATATGTTCATTAAGCTAACAGAGTTAAGCCATACTTTTGATTGCGCAGTTCTGAACACTCTTTCTGTAGAAAATGCAAGTGGACATTCGTAGCGCTAAGAGGGTAATAGTGGAAAAGGGAATATATTCAAATATAAACTACACAGTAGCATTCTGTGAAAATTCTTTCTGTTCTGTGCATTCAACTAACAGATTTGAACCTTACTTTTGATTGAGCCGTTCTGAAACTCTCTTTCTGTAGAAACTGCAATTGGACATGCTAAGCGCTAAGAGGCCTACATTGGGAAAAAGAATATCTTCAAATAAAAACTACACAGATGCATTCTGTGAAACTTATTTCTGATCTGTGAATTCAGTTAACAGAGATAAAACATATTTTTTATTGAGCAGTTATGAAACACTCTTTTTGTAGAAAATGCAAGTGGAAATTCGGAGCGCTAAGAGGGTAATAGTGGAAAAAGGAATGTCTTCAAATATAAACTACACAGAATCATTCGGTGAAACTTATTTCTGATCTGTGCATTCAGCTAACAGAGTTAAACCATACTTTTGATTGAGCAGATCTGAACACTCTTTCTGTAGAAAATGCAACTGGACATTTGGAGCGCTAAGAGCGTAGTAGTGGAAAAAGGAATATATTCAAATATAAACTACACAGAAGCATTCTGTGAAACTTCTTTCTGATCTGAGCATTCAGCTAACAGAGTTAAACCATACTTTTGATTGAGCAGTTTTGAAACACTCTGTCTGTAGAAAATGCAACTGGACATTCGTAGCGCTAAGTGGGTAATAGTGGAAAAAAGAATATGTTCAAATATAAACTACACAGAAGCATTGTATGAAACTTCTTTCTGTTCTGTGCATTCAACTAACAGAGTTGAACCTTACTTTTGATTGAGCCGTTCTGAAACACTCTTTCTGTAGAAACTGCAATTGGACATTCTGAGCGCTAAGAGGCCTATATTGGGAAAAATAATATCTTCAAATAAAAACTACACAGAAGCATTGTGTGAAACTTATTTCTGATATGTTCATTAAGCTAACAGAGTTAAACCATATTTTTGATTGCGCAGTTCTGAACACTCTTTCTGTAGAAAATGCAAGTGGACATTCGGAGCGCTAAGAGGGTAATAGTGGAAAAAGGTATATATTCAAATATAAACTACACAGTAGCATTCTGTGAAAATTCTTTCTGTTCTGTGCATTCAACTAACAGAGTTGAACCTTACTTTTGATTGAGCCGTTCTGAAACACTCTTTCTGTAGAAACTGCAATTGGACATGCTAAGCGCTAAGAGGCCTACATTGGGAAAAAGAATATCTTCAAATAAAAACTACACAGATGCATTCTGTGAAACTTATTTCTGATCTGTAAATTCAGTTAACAGAGATAAAACATATTTTTGATTGAGCAGTTATGAAACACTCTTTTTGTAGAAAATGCAAGTGGAGATTCGGAGCGCTAAGGGGGTAATAGTGGAAAAAGGAATGTCTTCAAATATAAACTACACAGAATCATTCGGTGAAACATCTTTCTGATCTGTGCATTCAGCTAACAGAGTTAAACCATACTTTTGATGGAGCAGATCTGAACACTCTTTCTGTAGAAAATGCAACTGGACATTTGGAGCGCTAAGAGCGTAGTAGTGGAAAAAGGAATATGTTCAAATATAAACTACACAGAAGCATTCTGTGAAACTTCTTTCTGATCTGAGCATTCAGCTAACAGAGTTAAACCATACATTTGATTGAGCAGTTTTGAAACACTCTGTCTGTAGAAAATGCAACTGGACATTCGTAGCGCTAAGTGGGTAATAGTGGAAAAAAGAATATGTTAAAATATAAACTACACAGAAGCATTGTATGAAACTTCTTTCTGTTCTGTGCATTCAACTAACAGAGTTGAACCTTACTTTTGATTAAGCCGTTCTGAAACTCTCTTTCTGTAGAAACTGCAATTGGACATTCTGAGCGCTAAGAGGCCTATATTGGGAAAAAGAATGTCTACAAATAAAAACTACACAGAAGAATTGTGTGAAACTTCTTTCTGTTCTGTTTGTTCAACTAAAAGGGTTGAACCTTAGTTTTGATTGAGCCGTTGTGAAACACTCTTTCTGTAGAAAATGCAAGTGGAGATTCGGAGCGCTAAGAGGGTAATAGTGGAAAAAGGAATGTCTCCAAATATAAACTACACAGAATCATTCTGTGAAACTTCTTTCTGATCTGTGCATTCAGCTAACAGAGTTAAACCATACTTTTGATTGAGCAGATCTGAACTCTCTTTCTGTAGAAAATGCAACTGGACATTTGGAGCCCTAAGAGGGTAGTAGTGGAAAAAGGAATATACTCAAATATAAACTACACAGAAGCATTCTGTGAAACTTCTTTCTGATCTGAGCATTCAGCTAACAGAGTGAAACCATACTTTTGATTGAGCAGTTTTGAAACACTCTGTCTGTAGAAAATGCAACTGGACATTCGTAGCGCTAAGTGGGTAATAGTGGAAAAAAGAATATGTTCAAATATAAACTACACAGAAGCATTTTATGAAACTTCTTTCTGTTCTGTGCATTCAACTAACAGAGTTGAACCTGACTTTTGATTGAGCCTTTCTGAAACACTCTTTCTGTAGAAACTGCAATTGGACATTCTGAGCGCTAAGAGGCCTCTATTGGGAAAAATAATATCTTCAAATAAAAACTACACAGAAGCATTGTGTGAAACTTATTTCTGATATGTTCATTAAGCTAACAGAGTTAAACCATACTTTTGATTGCGCAGTTCTGAACACTCTTTCTGTAGAAAATGCAAGTGGACATTCGGAGCGCTAAGAGGGTAATAGTGGAAAAAGGAATATATTCAAATATAAACTACACAGTAGCATTCTGTGAAAATGCTTTCTGTTCTGTGCATTCAACTAACAGAGTTGAACCTTACTTTTGATTGAGCCGTTCTGAAAAACTCTTTCTGTAGAAACTGCAATTGGACATGCTAAGCGCTAAGAGGACTACATTGGGAAAAAGAATATCTTCAAATAAAAACTACGCAGATGCATTTTGTGAAACTAATTTCTGATCTGTAAATTCAGTTAACAGAGATAAAACATATTTTTGATTGAGCAGTTATGAAACACACTTTTTGTAGAAAATGCAAGTGGAGATTCGGAGCGCTAAGAGGGTAATAGTGGAAAAAGGAATGTCTTCAAATATAAACTACACAGAATCATTCGGTGAAACTTCTTTCTGATCTGAGCATTCAGCTAACAGAGGTAAACCATACTTTTGATTGAGCAGTTTTGAAACACTCTGTCTGTAGAAAATGCAACTGGACATTCGTAGCGCTAAGTGGGTAATAGTGGAAAAAAGAATATGTTCTAATATAAACTACACAGAAGCATTGTATGAAACTTCTTTCTGTTCTGTGCATTCAACTAACAGAGTTGAACCTGACTTTTGATTGAGCCTTTCTGAAACACTCTTTCTGTAGAAACTGCAATTGGACATTCTGAGCGCTAAGAGGCCTCTATTGGGAAAAATAATATCTTCAAATAAAAACTACACAGAAGCATTGTGTGAAACTTATTTCTGATATGTTCATTAAGCTAACAGAGTTAAACCATACTTTTGATTGCGCAGTTCTGAACACTCTTTCTGTAGAAAATTCAAGTGGACATTCGGAGCGCTAAGAGGGTAATAGTGGAAAAAGGAATATATTCAAATATAAACTACACAGTAGCATTCTGTGAAAATTCTTTCTGTTCTGTGCATTCAATTAACAGAGTTGAACCTTACATTTGATTGAGCCGTTCTGAAACACTCTTTCTGTAGAAACTGCAATTGGACATGCTAAGCGCTAAGAGGCCTACATTGGGAAAAAGAATATCTTCAAATAAAAACTACACAGATGCATTCTGTGAAACTTATTTCTGATCTGTAAATTCAGTTAACAGAGATAAAACATATTTTTGATTGAGCAGTTATGAAACACTCTTTTTGTAGAAAATGCAAGTGGAGATTCGGAGCGCTAAGAGGGTAATAGTGGAAAAAGGAATGTCTTCAAATATAAACTACACAGAATCATTCGGTGAAACTTCTTTCTGATCTGTGCATTCAGCTAACAGAGTTAAACCATACTTTTGATGGAGCAGATCTGAACACTCTTTCTGTAGAAAATGCAACTGGACATTTGGAGCGCTAAGAGCGTAGTAGTGGAAAAAGGAATATATTCAAATATAAACTACACAGAAGCATTCTGTGAAACTACTTTCTGATCTGAGCATTCAGCTAACAGAGTTAAACCATACTTTTGATTGAGCAGTTTTGAAACACTCTGTCTGTAGAAAATGCAACTGGACATTCTTAGCGCTAAGTGGGTAATAGTGGAAAAAAGAATATGTTCAAATACAAACTACAAAGAAGCATTGTATGAAACTTCTTTCTGTTCTGTGCATTCAACTAACAGAGTTGAACCTTACTTTTGATTGAGCCGTTCTGAAACACTCTTTCTGTAGAAACTGCAATTTTACATTCTGAGCGCTAAGAGGCCTATATTGGGAAAAAGAATGTCTACAAATAAAAACTACACAGAAGAATTGTGTGAAACTTCTTTCTGTTCTGTTTGTTCAAATAAAAGAGTTGAACCTTAGTTTTGATTGAGCCGTTCTGAAACACTCTTTCTGTAGAAAATGCAAGTGGAGATTCGGAGCGCTAAGAGGGTAATAGTGGAAAAAGGAATGTCTCCAAATATAAACTACACAGAATCATTCGGTGAAACTTCTTTCTGATCTGTGCATTCAGCTAAGAGTTAAACCATACTTTTGATTGAGCAGATCTGAACACTCTTTCTGTAGAAAATGCAACTGGACATTTGGAGCGCTAAGAGAGTAGTAGTGGAAAAAGGAATATATTCAAATATAAACTACACAGAAGCATTCTGTGAAACTTCTTTCTGATCTGAGCATTCAGCTAACAGAGTTAAACCATACTTTTGATTGAGCAGTTTTGAAACACTCTGTCTGTAGAAAATGCAACTGGACATTCGTAGCGCTAAGTGGGTAATAGTGGAAAAAAGAATATGTTCAAATATAAACTACACAGAAGCATTGTATGAAACTTCTTTCTGTTTTGTGCATTCAACTAACAGAGTTGAACCTTACTTTTGATTGAGCCGTTCTGAAACACTCTTTCTGTAAAAACTGCAATTGGACATTCTGAGCGCTAAGAGGCCTATATTGGGAAAAAGAATGTCTACAAATAAAAACTACACAGAAGAATTGTGTGAAACAACTTTCTGTTCTGTTTGTTCAACTAAAAGAGTAGAACCTTAGTTTTGATTGAGCCGTTCTGAAACACTCTTTCTGTAGAAAATACAAGTTGAGATTCGGAGCGCTAAGAGGGTAATAGTGGAAAAAGGAATGTCTCCAAATATGAACTACACAGAATCATTCTGTGAAACTTCTTTCTGATCTGTGCATTCAGCTAACAGAGTTAAACCATACTTTTGATTGAGCAGATCTGAACACTCTTTCTGTAGAAAATGCAACTGGACATTTGGAGCGCTAAGAGAGTATTAGTGGAAAAATTAATATATTCAAATATAAACTACACAGAAGCATTCTGTGAAACTTCTTTCTGATCTGAGCATTCAGCTAACAGAGTTAAACCATACTTTTGAATGAGCAGTTTTGAAACACTCTGTCTGTAGAAAATGCAACTGGACATTCGTAGCGCTAAGTGCGTAATAGTGGAATAAAGAATATGTTCAAATATAAACTACACAGAAGCATTGTATGAAACTTCTTTCTGTTCTGTGCATTCAACTAACAGAGTTGAACCTTACTTATGATTGAGCCTTTCTGAAACACTCTTTCTGTAGAAACTGCAATTGGACATTCTGAGCGCTAAGAGGCCTCTATTGGGAAAAATAATATCTTCAAATAAAAACTACACAGAAGCATTTTGTGAAACTTATTTCAGATATGTTCATTAAGCTAACAGAGTTAAACCATACTTTTGATTGCGCAGTTCTGAACACTCTTTCTGTAGAAAATGCAAGTGGACATTCGGAGCGCTAAGAGGGTAATAGTGGAAAAAGGAATATATTCAAATATAAACTACACAGTAGCATTCTGTGAAAATTCTTTCTGTTCTGTGCATTCAACTAACAGAGTTGAACCTTACTTTTGATTGAGCCGTTCTGAAACACTCTTTCTGTAGAAACTGCAATTGGACATGCTAAGCGCTAAGAGGCCTACATTGGGAAAAAGAATATCTTCAAATAAAAACTACACAGATGCATTCTGTGAAACTTATTTCTGATCTGTAAATTCAGTTAACAGAGATAAAACATATTTTTGATTGAGCAGTTATGAAACACTCTTTTTGTAGAAAATGCAAGTGGAGATTCAGAGCGCTAAGAGGGTAATAGTGGAAAAAGGAATGTCTTCAAATATAAACTACACAGAATCATTCGGTGAAACTTCTTTCTGATCTGTGCATTCAGCTAACAGAGTTAAACCATACTTTTGATGGAGCAGATCTGAACACTCTTTCTGTAGAAAATGCAACTGGACATTTGGAGCGCTAAGAGCGTAGTAGTGGAAAAAGGAATATATTCAAATATAAACTACACAGAAGCATTCTGTGAAACTTCTTTCTGATCTGAGCATTCAGCTAACAGAGTTAAACCATACTTTTGATGGAGCAGATCTGAACACTCTTTCTGTAGAAAATGCAACTGGACATTTGGAGCGCTAAGGGGGTAATAGTGGAAAAAGGAATGTCTTCAAATATAAACTACACAGAATCATTCGGTGAAACTTCATTCTGATCTGTGCATTCAGCTAACAGAGTTAAACCATACTTTTGATGGAGCAGATCTGAACACTCTTTCTGTAGAAAATGCAACTGGACATTTGGAGCGCTAAGAGCGTAGTAGTGGAAAAAGTAATATATTCAAATATAAACTACACAGAAGCATTCTGTGAAACTTCTTTCTGATCTGAGCATTCAGCTAACAGAGTTAAACCATACATTTGATTGAGCAGTTTTGAAACACTCTGTCTGTAGAAAATGCAACTGGACATTCGTAGCGCTAAGTGGGTTATAGTGGAAAAAAGAATATGTTCAAATATAAACTACACAGAAGCATTGTATGAAACTTCTTTCTGTTCTGTGCATTCAACTAACAGAGTTGAACCTTACTTTTGATTGAGCCGTTCTGAAACACTCTTTCTGTAGAAACTGCAATTGGACATTCTGAGCGCTAAGTGTCCTATATTGGGAAAAAGAATGTCTACAAATAAAAACTACACAGAAGAATTGTGTGAAACTTCTTTCTGTTCTGTTTGTTCAACTAAAAGAATTGAACCTTAGTTTTGATTGAGCCATTCTGAAACACTCTTTCTGTAGAAAATGCAAGTGGAGATTCGGAGCGCTAAGAGGGTAATAGTGGAAAAAGGAATGTCTCCAAATATAAACTACACAGAATCATTCTGTGAAACTTCTTTCTGATCTGTGCATTCAGCTAACAGAGTTAAACCATACTTTTGATTGAGCAGATCTGAACACTCTTTCTGTAGAAAATGCAACTGGACATTTGGAGCGCTAAGAGAGTAGTAGTGGAAAAAGGAATATATTCAAATATAAACTACACAGAAGCATTCTGTGAAACTTCTTTCTGATCTGAGCATTCAGCTAACAGAGTTAAACCATACTTTTGATTGAGCAGTTTTGAAACACTCTGTCTGTAGAAAATGCAACTGGACATTCGTAGCCCTAAGTGGGTAATAGTGGAAAAAAGAATAGGTTCAAATATAAACTACACAGAAGCATTGTATGAAACTTCTTTCTGTTCTGTGCATTCAACTAACAGAGTTGAACCTTACTTTTGATTGAGCCTTTCTGAAACACTCTTTCTGTAGAAACTGCAATTGGACATTCTGAGCGCTAAGAGGCCTCTATTGGGAAAAATAATATCTTCAAATAAAAACTACACAGAAGCATTGTGTGAAACTTATTCCTGATATGTTCATTAAGCTAACAGAGTTAAACCATACTTTTGATTGCGCAGTTCTGAACACTCTTTCTGTAGAAAATGCAAGTGGACATTCGGAGCGCTAAGAGGGTAATAGTGGAAAAAGGAATATATTCAAATATAAACTACACAGTAGCATTCTGTGAAAATTCTTTCTGTTCTGTGCATTCAACTAACAGAGTTGAACCTTACTTTTGATTGAGCCGTTCTGAAACACTCTTTCTGTAGAAACTGCAATTGGTCATGCTAAGCGCTAAGAGGCCTACATTGGGAAAAAGAATATCTTCAAATAAAAAATACACAGATGCATTCTGTGAAACTTATTTCTGATCTGTAAATTCAGTTAACAGAGATAAAACATATTTTTGATTGAGCAGTTATGAAACACTCTTTTTGTAGAAAATGCAAGTGGAGATTCGGAGCGCTAAGGGGGTAATAGTGGAAAAAGGGATGTCTTCAAATATAAACTACACAGAATCATTCGGTGAAACTTCTTTCTGATCTGTGCATTCAGCTAACAGAGTTAAACCATACTTTTGATTGAGCAGATCTGAACACTCTTTCTGTAGAAAATGCAACTGGACATTTGGAGCGCTAAGAGCGTAGTAGTGGAAAAAGGAATATATTCAAATATAAACTACACAGAAGCATTCTGTGAAACTTCTTTCTGATCTGAGCATTCAGCTAACAGAGTTAAACCATACTTTTGATTGAGCAGTTTTGAAACACTCTGTCTGTAGAAAATGCAACTGGACATTCGTAGCGCTAAGTGGGTAATAGTGGAAAAAAGAATATGTTAAAATATAAACTACACAGAAGCATTGTATGAAACTTCTTTCTGTTCTGTGCATTCAACTAACAGAGTTGAACCTTACTTTTGATTAAGCCGTTCTGAAACACTCTTTCTGTAGAAACTGCAATTTGACATTCTGAGCGCTAAGAGGCCAATATTGGGAAAAAGAATATCTACAAATAAAAACTACACAGAAGAATTGTGTGAAACTTCTTTCTGTTCTGTTTGTTCAACTAAAAGGGTTGAACCTTAGTTTTGATTGAGCCTTTCTGAAACACTCTTTCTGTAGAAAATGCAAGTGGAGATTCGGAGCGCTAAGAGGGTAATAGTGGAAAAAGGAATGTCTTCAAATATAAACTACACAGAATCATTCGGTGAAACTTCTTTCTGATCTGAGCATTCAGCTAACAGAGTTAAACCATACTTTTGATTGAGCAGTTTTGAAACACTCTGTCTGTAGAAAATGCAACTGGACATTCGTAGCGCTAAGTGGGTAATAGTGGAAAAAAGAATATGTTCAAATATAAACTACACAGAAGCATTGTATGAAACTTCTTTCTGTTCTGTGCATTCAACTAACAGAGTTGAACCTTACTTTTGATTGAGCCGTTCTGAAACACTCTTTCTGTAGAAACTGCAATTGGACATTCTGAGCGCTAAGAGGCCTATATTGGGAAAAAGAATGTCTACAAATAAAAACTACACAGAAGAATTGTGTGAAACATCTTTCTGTTCTGTTTGTTCAACTAAAAGAGTTGAACCTTAGTTTTGATTGAGCGGTTCTGAAACACTCTTTCTGTAGAAAATGCAAGTGGAGATTCGGAGCGCTAAGAGGGTAATAGTGGAAAAAGGAATGTCTCCAAATATAAACTACACAGAATCATTCTGTGAAACTTCTTTCTGATCTGTGCATTCAGCTAACAGAGTTAAACCATACTTTTGATTGAGCAGATCTGAACACTCTTTCTGTAGAAAATGCAACTGGACATTTGGAGCACTAAGAGGGTAGTAGTGGAAAAAGGAATATATTCAAATATAAACTACACAGAAGCATTCTGTGAAACTTCTTTCTGATCTGAGCATTCAGCTAACAGAGTTAAACCATACTTTTGATTGAGCAGTTTTGAAACACTCTGTCTGTAGAAAATGCAACTGGACATTCGTAGCGCTAGGTGGGTAATAGTGGAAAAAAGAATATGTTCTAATATAAACTACACAGAAGCATTGTATGAAACTTCTTTCTGTTCTGTGCATTCAACTAACAGAGTTGAACCTGACTTTTGATTGAGCCTTTCTGAAACACTCTTTCTGTAGAAACTGCAATTGGACATTCTGAGCGCTAAGAGGCCTCTATTGGGAAAAATAATATCTTCAAATAAAAACTACACAGAAGCATTGTGTGAAACTTATTTCTGATATGTTCATTAAGCTAACAGAGTTAAACCATACTTTTGATTGCGCAGTTCTGAACACTCTTTCTGTAGAAAATGCAAGTGGACATTCGGAGCGCTAAGAGGGTAATAGTGGAAAAAGGAATATATTCAAATATAAACTACACAGTAGCATTCTGTGAAAATTCTTTCTGTTCTGTGCATTCAATTAACAGAGTTGAACCTTACTTTTGATTGAGCCGTTCTGAAACACTCTTTCTGTAGAAACTGCAATTGGACATGCTAAGCGCTAAGAGGCCTACATTGGGAAAAAGAATATCTTCAAATAAAAACTACACAGATGCATTCTGTGAAACTTATTTCTGATCTGTTAATTCAGTTAACAGAGATAAAACATATTTTTGATTGAGCAGTTATGAAACACTCTTTTTGTAGAAAATGCAAGTGGAGATTCGGAGCGCTAAGAGGGTAATAGTGGAAAAAGGAATGTCTTCAAATATAAACTACACAGAATCATTCGGTGAAACTTCTTTCTGATCTGTGCATTCAGCTAACAGAGTTAAACCATACTTTTGATGGAGCAGATCTGAACACTCTTTCTGTAGAAAATGCAACTGGACATTTGGAGCGCTAAGAGCGTAGTAGTGGAAAAAGGAATATATTCAAATATAAACTACACAGAAGCATTCTGTGAAACTACTTTCTGATCTGAGCATTCAGCTAACAGAGTTAAACCATACTTTTGATTGAGCAGTTTTGAAACACTCTGTCTGTAGAAAATGCAACTGGACATTCGTAGCGCTAAGTGGGTAATAGTGGAAAAAAGAATATGTTCAAATATAAACTACACAGAAGCATTGTATGAAACTTCTTTCTGTTCTGTGCATTCAACTAACAGAGTTGAACCTTACTTTTGATTAAGCCGTTCTGAAACACTCTTTCTGTAGAAACTGCAATTGGACATTCTGAGCGCTAAGAGGCCAATATTGGGAAAAAGAATGTCTACAAATAAAAACTACACAGAAGAATTGTGTGAAACTTCTTTCTGTTCTGTTTGTTCAACTAAAAGGGTTGAACCTTAGTTTTGATTGAGCCTTTCTGAAACACTCTTTCTGTAGAAAATGCAAGTGGAGATTCGGAGCGCTAAGAGGGTAATAGTGGAAAAAGGAATGTCTTCAAATATAAACTACACAGAATCATTCGGTGAAACTTCTTTCTGATCTGAGCATTCAGCTAACAGAGTTAAACCATACTTTTGATTGAGCAGTTTTGAAACACTCTGTCTGTAGAAAATGCAACTGGACATTCGTAGCGCTAAGTGGGTAATAGTGGAAAAAAGAATATGTTCAAATATAAACTACACAGAAGCATTGTATGAAACTTCTTTCTGTTCTGTGCATTCAACTAACAGAGTTGAACCTTACTTTTGATTGAGCCGTTCTGAAACACTCTTTCTGTAGAAACTGCAATTGGACATTCTGAGCGCTAAGAGGCCTATATTGGGAAAAAGAATGTCTACAAATAAAAACTACACAGAAGAATTGTGTGAAACATCTTTCTGTTCTGTTTGTTCAACTAAAAGAGTTGAACCTTAGTTTTGATTGAGCGGTTCTGAAACACTCTTTCTGTAGAAAATGCAAGTGGAGATTCGGAGCGCTAAGAGGGTAATAGTGGAAAAAGGAATGTCTCCAAATATAAACTACACAGAATCATTCTGTGAAACTTCTTTCTGATCTGTGCATTCAGCTAACAGAGTTAAACCATACTTTTGATTGAGCAGATCTGAACACTCTTTCTGTAGAAAATGCAACTGGACATTTGGAGCACTAAGAGGGTAGTAGTGGAAAAAGGAATATATTCAAATATAAACTACACAGAAGCATTCTGTGAAACTTCTTTCTGATCTGAGCATTCAGCTAACAGAGTTAAACCATACTTTTGATTGAGCAGTTTTGAAACACTCTGTCTGTAGAAAATGCAACTGGACATTCGTAGCGCTAGGTGGGTAATAGTGGAAAAAAGAATATGTTCTAATATAAACTACACAGAAGCATTGTATGAAACTTCTTTCTGTTCTGTGCATTCAACTAACAGAGTTGAACCTGACTTTTGATTGAGCCTTTCTGAAACACTCTTTCTGTAGAAACTGCAATTGGACATTCTGAGCGCTAAGAGGCCTCTATTGGGAAAAATAATATCTTCAAATAAAAACTACACAGAAGCATTGTGTGAAACTTATTTCTGATATGTTCATTAAGCTAACAGAGTTAAACCATACTTTTGATTGCGCAGTTCTGAACACTCTTTCTGTAGAAAATGCAAGTGGACATTCGGAGCGCTAAGAGGGTAATAGTGGAAAAAGGAATATATTCAAATATAAACTACACAGTAGCATTCTGTGAAAATTCTTTCTGTTCTGTGCATTCAATTAACAGAGTTGAACCTTACTTTTGATTGAGCCGTTCTGAAACACTCTTTCTGTAGAAACTGCAATTGGACATGCTAAGCGCTAAGAGGCCTACATTGGGAAAAAGAATATCTTCAAATAAAAACTACACAGATGCATTCTGTGAAACTTATTTCTGATCTGTTAATTCAGTTAACAGAGATAAAACATATTTTTGATTGAGCAGTTATGAAACACTCTTTTTGTAGAAAATGCAAGTGGAGATTCGGAGCGCTAAGAGGGTAATAGTGGAAAAAGGAATGTCTTCAAATATAAACTACACAGAATCATTCGGTGAAACTTCTTTCTGATCTGTGCATTCAGCTAACAGAGTTAAACCATACTTTTGATGGAGCAGATCTGAACACTCTTTCTGTAGAAAATGCAACTGGACATTTGGAGCGCTAAGAGCGTAGTAGTGGAAAAAGGAATATATTCAAATATAAACTACACAGAAGCATTCTGTGAAACTACTTTCTGATCTGAGCATTCAGCTAACAGAGTTAAACCATACTTTTGATTGAGCAGTTTTGAAACACTCTGTCTGTAGAAAATGCAACTGGACATTCGTAGCGCTAAGTGGGTAATAGTGGAAAAAAGAATATGTTCAAATATAAACTACACAGAAGCATTGTATGAAACTTCTTTCTGTTCTGTGCATTCAACTAACAGAGTTGAACCTTACTTTTGATTGAGCCGTTCTGAAACACTCTTTCTGTAGAAACTGCAATTGGACATGCTAAGCGCTAAGAGGCCTACATTGGGAAAAAGAATATCTTCAAATAAAAACTACACAGATGCATTCTGTGAAACTTATTTCTGATCTGTAAATTCAGTTAACAGAGATAAAACATATTTTTGATTGAGCAGTTATGAAACACTCTTTTTGTAGAAAATGCAAGTGGAGATTCAGAGCGCTAAGAGGGTAATAGTGGAAAAAGGAATGTCTTCAAATATAAACTACACAGAATCATTCGGTGAAACTTCTTTCTGATCTGTGCATTCAGCTAACAGAGTTAAACCATACTTTTGATGGAGCAGATCTGAACACTCTTTCTGTAGAAAATGCAACTGGACATTTGGAGCGCTAAGAGCGTAGTAGTGGAAAAAGGAATATATTCAAATATAAACTACACAGAAGCATTCTGTGAAACTTCTTTCTGATCTGAGCATTCAGCTAACAGAGTTAAACCATACTTTTGATGGAGCAGATCTGAACACTCTTTCTGTAGAAAATGCAACTGGACATTTGGAGCGCTAAGGGGGTAATAGTGGAAAAAGGAATGTCTTCAAATATAAACTACACAGAATCATTCGGTGAAACTTCTTTCTGATCTGTGCATTCAGCTAACAGAGTTAAACCATACTTTTGATGGAGCAGATCTGAACACTCTTTCTGTAGAAAATGCAACTGGACATTTGGAGCGCTAAGAGCGTAGTAGTGGAAAAAGTAATATATTCAAATATAAACTACACAGAAGCATTCTGTGAAACTTCTTTCTGATCTGAGCATTCAGCTAACAGAGTTAAACCATACATTTGATTGAGCAGTTTTGAAACACTCTGTCTGTAGAAAATGCAACTGGACATTCGTAGCGCTAAGTGGGTTATAGTGGAAAAAAGAATATGTTCAAATATAAACTACACAGAAGCATTGTATGAAACTTCTTTCTGTTCTGTGCATTCAACTAACAGAGTTGAACCTTACTTTTGATTGAGCCGTTCTGAAACACTCTTTCTGTAGAAACTGCAATTGGACATTCTGAGCGCTAAGTGTCCTATATTGGGAAAAAGAATGTCTACAAATAAAAACTACACAGAAGAATTGTGTGAAACTTCTTTCTGTTCTGTTTGTTCAACTAAAAGAATTGAACCTTAGTTTTGATTGAGCCATTCTGAAACACTCTTTCTGTAGAAAATGCAAGTGGAGATTCGGAGCGCTAAGAGGGTAATAGTGGAAAAAGGAATGTCTCCAAATATAAACTACACAGAATCATTCTGTGAAACTTCTTTCTGATCTGTGCATTCAGCTAACAGAGTTAAACCATACTTTTGATTGAGCAGATCTGAACACTCTTTCTGTAGAAAATGCAACTGGACATTTGGAGCGCTAAGAGAGTAGTAGTGGAAAAAGGAATATATTCAAATATAAACTACACAGAAGCATTCTGTGAAACTTCTTTCTGATCTGAGCATTCAGCTAACAGAGTTAAACCATACTTTTGATTGAGCAGTTTTGAAACACTCTGTCTGTAGAAAATGCAACTGGACATTCGTAGCCCTAAGTGGGTAATAGTGGAAAAAAGAATAGGTTCAAATATAAACTACACAGAAGCATTGTATGAAACTTCTTTCTGTTCTGTGCATTCAACTAACAGAGTTGAACCTTACTTTTGATTGAGCCTTTCTGAAACACTCTTTCTGTAGAAACTGCAATTGGACATTCTGAGCGCTAAGAGGCCTCTATTGGGAAAAATAATATCTTCAAATAAAAACTACACAGAAGCATTGTGTGAAACTTATTCCTGATATGTTCATTAAGCTAACAGAGTTAAACCATACTTTTGATTGCGCAGTTCTGAACACTCTTTCTGTAGAAAATGCAAGTGGACATTCGGAGCGCTAAGAGGGTAATAGTGGAAAAAGGAATATATTCAAATATAAACTACACAGTAGCATTCTGTGAAAATTCTTTCTGTTCTGTGCATTCAACTAACAGAGTTGAACCTTACTTT
This sequence comes from Symphalangus syndactylus, assembly GCF_028878055.3. Lineage (NCBI taxonomy): Eukaryota > Metazoa > Chordata > Mammalia > Primates > Hylobatidae > Symphalangus > Symphalangus syndactylus. The sequence goes on along the minus strand of NC_072426.2, from coordinate 8,421,294 downwards.
TGATTGAGCCGTTCTGAAACACTCTTTCTGTAGAAACTGCAATTGGTCATGCTAAGCGCTAAGAGGCCTACATTGGGAAAAAGAATATCTTCAAATAAAAAATACACAGATGCATTCTGTGAAACTTATTTCTGATCTGTAAATTCAGTTAACAGAGATAAAACATATTTTTGATTGAGCAGTTATGAAACACTCTTTTTGTAGAAAATGCAAGTGGAGATTCGGAGCGCTAAGGGGGTAATAGTGGAAAAAGGAATGTCTTCAAATATAAACTACACAGAATCATTCGGTGAAACTTCTTTCTGATCTGTGCATTCAGCTAACAGAGTTAAACCATACTTTTGATTGAGCAGATCTGAACACTCTTTCTGTAGAAAATGCAACTGGACATTTGGAGCGCTAAGAGCGTAGTAGTGGAAAAAGGAATATATTCAAATATAAACTACACAGAAGCATTCTGTGAAACTTCTTTCTGATCTGAGCATTCAGCTAACAGAGTTAAACCATACTTTTGATTGAGCAGTTTTGAAACACTCTGTCTGTAGAAAATGCAACTGGACATTCGTAGCGCTAAGTGGGTAATAGTGGAAAAAAGAATATGTTAAAATATAAACTACACAGAAGCATTGTATGAAACTTCTTTCTGTTCTGTGCATTCAACTAACAGAGTTGAACCTTACTTTTGATTAAGCCGTTCTGAAACACTCTTTCTGTAGAAACTGCAATTGGACATTCTGAGCGCTAAGAGGCCTATATTGGGAAAAAGAATGTCTACAAATAAAAACTACACAGAAGAATTGTGTGAAACTTCTTTCTGTTCTGTTTGTTCAACTAAAAGGGTTGAACCTTAGTTTTGATTGAGCCTTTCTGAAACACTCTTTCTGTAGAAAATGCAAGTGGAGATTCGGAGCGCTAAGAGGGTAATAGTGGAAAAAGGAATGTCTTCAAATATAAACTACACAGAATCATTCGGTGAAACTTCTTTCTGATCTGAGCATTCAGCTAACAGAGTTAAACCATACTTTTGATTGAGCAGTTTTGAAACACTCTGTCTGTAGGAAATGCAACTGGACATTCGTAGCGCTAAGTGGGTAATAGTGGAAAAAAGAATATGTTCAAATATAAACTACACAGAAGCATTGTATGAAACTTCTTTCTGTTCTGTGCATTCAACTAACAGAGTTGAACCTTACTTTTGATTGAGCCGTTCTGAAACACTCTTTCTGTAGAAACTGCAATTGGACATTCTGAGCGCTAAGAGGCCTATATTGGGAAAAAGAATGTCTACAAATAAAAACTACACAGAAGAATTGTGTGAAACATCTTTCTGTTCTGTTTGTTCAACTAAAAGAGTTGAACCTTAGTTTTGATTGAGCGGTTCTGAAACACTCTTTCTGTAGAAAATGCAAGTGGAGATTCAGAGCGCCAAGAGGGTAATAGTGGAAAAAGGAATGTCTCCAAATATAAACTACACAGAATCATTCTGTGAAACTTCTTTCTGATCTGTGCATTCAGCTAACAGAGTTAAACCATACTTTTGATTGAGCAGATCTGAACACTCTTTCTGTAGAAAATGCAACTGGACATTTGGAGCACTAAGAGGGTAGTAGTGGAAAAAGGAATATATTCAAATATAAACTACACAGAAGCATTCTGTGAAACTTCTTTCTGATCTGAGCATTCAGCTAACAGAGTTAAACCATACTTTTGATTGAGCAGTTTTGAAACACTCTGTCTGTAGAAAATGCAACTGGACATTCGTAGCGCTAGGTGGGTAATAGTGGAAAAAAGAATATGTTCTAATATAAACTACACAGAAGCATTGTATGAAACTTCTTTCTGTTCTGTGCATTCAACTAACAGAGTTGAACCTGACTTTTGATTGAGCCTTTCTGAAACACTCTTTCTGTAGAAACTGCAATTGGACATTCTGAGCGCTAAGAGGCCTCTATTGGGAAAAATAATATCTTCAAATAAAAACTACACAGAAGCATTGTGTGAAACTTATTTCTGATATGTTCATTAAGCTAACAGAGTTAAACCATACTTTTGATTGCGCAGTTCTGAACACTCTTTCTGTAGAAAATGCAAGTGGACATTCGGAGCGCTAAGAGGGTAATAGTGGAAAAAGGAATATATTCAAATATAAACTACACAGTAGCATTCTGTGAAAATTCTTTCTGTTCTGTGCATTCAATTAACAGAGTTGAACCTTACTTTTGATTGAGCCGTTCTGAAACACTCTTTCTGTAGAAACTGCAATTGGACATGCTAAGCGCTAAGAGGCCTACATTGGGAAAAAGAATATCTTCAAATAAAAACTACACAGATGCATTCTGTGAAACTTATTTCTGATCTGTTAATTCAGTTAACAGAGATAAAACATATTTTTGATTGAGCAGTTATGAAACACTCTTTTTGTAGAAAATGCAAGTGGAGATTCGGAGCGCTAAGAGGGTAATAGTGGAAAAAGGAATGTCTTCAAATATAAACTACACAGAATCATTCGGTGAAACTTCTTTCTGATCTGTGCATTCAGCTAACAGAGTTAAACCATACTTTTGATGGAGCAGATCTGAACACTCTTTCTGTAGAAAATGCAACTGGACATTTGGAGCGCTAAGAGCGTAGTAGTGGAAAAAGGAATATATTCAAATATAAACTACACAGAAGCATTCTGTGAAACTACTTTCTGATCTGAGCATTCAGCTAACAGAGTTAAACCATACTTTTGATTGAGCAGTTTTGAAACACTCTGTCTGTAGAAAATGCAACTGGACATTCGTAGCGCTAAGTGGGTAATAGTGGAAAAAAGAATATGTTCAAATATAAACTACACAGAAGCATTGTATGAAACTTCTTTCTGTTCTGTGCATTCAACTAACAGAGTTGAACCTTACTTTTGATTGAGCCGTTCTGAAACACTCTTTCTGTAGAAACTGCAATTGGACATGCTAAGCGCTAAGAGGCCTACATTGGGAAAAAGAATATCTTCAAATAAAAACTACACAGATGCATTCTGTGAAACTTATTTCTGATCTGTAAATTCAGTTAACAGAGATAAAACATATTTTTGATTGAGCAGTTATGAAACACTCTTTTTGTAGAAAATGCAAGTGGAGATTCAGAGCGCTAAGAGGGTAATAGTGGAAAAAGGAATGTCTTCAAATATAAACTACACAGAATCATTCGGTGAAACTTCTTTCTGATCTGTGCATTCAGCTAACAGAGTTAAACCATACTTTTGATGGAGCAGATCTGAACACTCTTTCTGTAGAAAATGCAACTGGACATTTGGAGCGCTAAGAGCGTAGTAGTGGAAAAAGGAATATATTCAAATATAAACTACACAGAAGCATTCTGTGAAACTTCTTTCTGATCTGAGCATTCAGCTAACAGAGTTAAACCATACTTTTGATGGAGCAGATCTGAACACTCTTTCTGTAGAAAATGCAACTGGACATTTGGAGCGCTAAGGGGGTTATAGTGGAAAAAGGAATGTCTTCAAATATAAACTACACAGAATCATTCGGTGAAACTTCTTTCTGATCTGTGCATTCAGCTAACAGAGTTAAACCATACTTTTGATGGAGCAGATCTGAACACTCTTTCTGTAGAAAATGCAACTGGACATTTGGAGCGCTAAGAGCGTAGTAGTGGAAAAAGTAATATATTCAAATATAAACTACACAGAAGCATTCTGTGAAACTTCTTTCTGATCTGAGCATTCAGCTAACAGAGTTAAACCATACATTTGATTGAGCAGTTTTGAAACACTCTGTCTGTAGAAAATGCAACTGGACATTCGTAGCGCTAAGTGGGTTATAGTGGAAAAAAGAATATGTTCAAATATAAACTACACAGAAGCATTGTATGAAACTTCTTTCTGTTCTGTGCATTCAACTAACAGAGTTGAACCTTACTTTTGATTGAGCCGTTCTGAAACACTCTTTCTGTAGAAACTGCAATTGGACATTCTGAGCGCTAAGTGTCCTATATTGGGAAAAAGAATGTCTACAAATAAAAACTACACAGAAGAATTGTGTGAAACTTCTTTCTGTTCTGTTTGTTCAACTAAAAGAATTGAACCTTAGTTTTGATTGAGCCATTCTGAAACACTCTTTCTGTAGAAAATGCAAGTGGAGATTCGGAGCGCTAAGAGGGTAATAGTGGAAAAAGGAATGTCTCCAAATATAAACTACACAGAATCATTCTGTGAAACTTCTTTCTGATCTGTGCATTCAGCTAACAGAGTTAAACCACACTTTTGATTGAGCAGATCTGAACACTCTTTCTGTAGAAAATGCAACTGGACATTTGGAGCGCTAAGAGAGTAGTAGTGGAAAAAGGAATATATTCAAATATAAACTACACAGAAGCATTCTGTGAAACTTCTTTCTGATCTGAGCATTCAGCTAACAGAGTTAAACCATACTTTTGATTGAGCAGTTTTGAAACACTCTGTCTGTAGAAAATGCAACTGGACATTCGTAGCCCTAAGTGGGTAATAGTGGAAAAAAGAATAGGTTCAAATATAAACTACACAGAAGCATTGTATGAAACTTCTTTCTGTTCTGTGCATTCAACTAACAGAGTTGAACCTTACTTTTGATTGAGCCTTTCTGAAACACTCTTTCTGTAGAAACTGCAATTGGACATTCTGAGCGCTAAGAGGCCTCTATTGGGAAAAATAATATCTTCAAATAAAAACTACACAGAAGCATTGTGTGAAACTTATTCCTGATATGTTCATTAAGCTAACAGAGTTAAACCATACTTTTGATTGCGCAGTTCTGAACACTCTTTCTGTAGAAAATGCAAGTGGACATTCGGAGCGCTAAGAGGGTAATAGTGGAAAAAGGAATATATTCAAATATAAACTACACAGTAGCATTCTGTGAAAATTCTTTCTGTTCTGTGCATTCAACTAACAGAGTTGAACCTTACTTTTGATTGAGCCGTTCTGAAACACTCTTTCTGTAGAAACTGCAATTGGTCATGCTAAGCGCTAAGAGGCCTACATTGGGAAAAAGAATATCTTCAAATAAAAAATACACAGATGCATTCTGTGAAACTTATTTCTGATCTGTAAATTCAGTTTACAGAGATAAAACATATTTTTGATTGAGCAGTTATGAAACACTCTTTTTGTAGAAAATGCAAGTGGAGATTCGGAGCGCTAAGGGGGTAATAGTGGAAAAAGGAATGTCTTCAAATATAAACTACACAGAATCATTCGGTGAAACTTCTTTCTGATCTGTGCATTCAGCTAACAGAGTTAAACCATACTTTTGATTGAGCAGATCTGAACACTCTTTCTGTAGAAAATGCAACTGGACATTTGGAGCGCTAAGAGCGTAGTAGTGGAAAAAGGAATATATTCAAATATAAACTACACAGAAGCATTCTGTGAAACTTCTTTCTGATCTGAGCATTCAGCTAACAGAGTTAAACCATACTTTTGATTGAGCAGTTTTGAAACACTCTGTCTGTAGAAAATGCAACTGGACATTCGTAGCGCTAAGTGGGTAATAGTGGAAAAAAGAATATGTTAAAATATAAACTACACAGAAGCATTGTATGAAACTTCTTTCTGTTCTGTGCATTCAACTAACAGAGTTGAACCTTACTTTTGATTAAGCCGTTCTGAAACACTCTTTCTGTAGAAACTGCAATTGGACATTCTGAGCGCTAAGAGGCCTATATTGGGAAAAAGAATGTCTACAAATAAAAACTACACAGAAGAATTGTGTGAAACTTCTTTCTGTTCTGTTTGTTCAACTAAAAGGGTTGAACCTTAGTTTTGATTGAGCCTTTCTGAAACACTCTTTCTGTAGAAAATGCAAGTGGAGATTCGGAGCGCTAAGAGGGTAATAGTGGAAAAAGGAATGTCTTCAAATATAAACTACACAGAATCATTCGGTGAAACTTCTTTCTGATCTGAGCATTCAGTTAACAGAGTTAAACCATACTTTTGATTGAGCAGTTTTGAAACACTCTGTCTGTAGAAAATGCAACTGGACATTCGTAGCGCTAAGTGGGTAATAGTGGAAAAAAGAATATGTTCAAATATAAACTACACAGAAGCATTGTATGAAACTTCTTTCTGTTCTGTGCATTCAACTAACAGAGTTGAACCTTACTTTTGATTGAGCCGTTCTGAAACCCTCTTTCTGTAGAAACTGCAATTGGACATTCTGAGCGCTAAGAGGCCTATATTGGGAAAAAGAATGTCTACAAATAAAAACTACACAGAAGAATTGTGTGAAACATCTTTCTGTTCTGTTTGTTCAACTAAAAGAGTTGAACCTTAGTTTTGATTGAGCGGTTCTGAAACACTCTTTCTGTAGAAAATGCAAGTGGAGATTCGGAGCGCTAAGAGGGTAATAGTGGAAAAAGGAATGTCTCCAAATATAAACTACACAGAATCATTCTGTGAAACTTCTTTCTGATCTGTGCATTCAGCTAACAGAGTTAAACCATACTTTTGATTGAGCAGATCTGAACACTCTTTCTGTAGAAAATGCAACTGGACATTTGGAGCACTAAGAGGGTAGTAGTGGAAAAAGGAATATATTCAAATATAAACTACACAGAAGCATTCTGTGAAACTTCTTTCTGATCTGAGCATTCAGCTAACAGAGTTAAACCATACTTTTGATTGAGCAGTTTTGAAACACTCTGTCTGTAGAAAATGCAACTGGACATTCGTAGCGCTAGGTGGGTAATAGTGGAAAAAAGAATATGTTCTAATATAAACTACACAGAAGCATTGTATGAAACTTCTTTCTGTTCTGTGCATTCAACTAACAGAGTTGAACCTGACTTTTGATTGAGCCTTTCTGAAACACTCTTTCTGTAGAAACTGCAATTGGACATTCTGAGCGCTAAGAGGCCTCTATTGGGAAAAATAATATCTTCAAATAAAAACTACACAGAAGCATTGTGTGAAACTTATTTCTGATATGTTCATTAAGCTAACAGAGTTAAACCATACTTTTGATTGCGCAGTTCTGAACACTCTTTCTGTAGAAAATGCAAGTGGACATTCGGAGCGCTAAGAGGGTAATAGTGGAAAAAGGAATATATTCAAATATAAACTACACAGTAGCATTCTGTGAAAATTCTTTCTGTTCTGTGCATTCAATTAACAGAGTTGAACCTTACTTTTGATTGAGCCGTTCTGAAACACTCTTTCTGTAGAAACTGCAATTGGACATGCTAAGCGCTAAGAGGCCTACATTGGGAAAAAGAATATCTTCAAATAAAAACTACACAGATGCATTCTGTGAAACTTATTTCTGATCTGTTAATTCAGTTAACAGAGATAAAACATATTTTTGATTGAGCAGTTATGAAACACTCTTTTTGTAGAAAATGCAAGTGGAGATTCGGAGCGCTAAGAGGGTAATAGTGGAAAAAGGAATGTCTTCAAATATAAACTACACAGAATCATTCGGTGAAACTTCTTTCTGATCTGTGCATTCAGCTAACAGAGTTAAACCATACTTTTGATGGAGCAGATCTGAACACTCTTTCTGTAGAAAATGCAACTGGACATTTGGAGCGCTAAGAGCGTAGTAGTGGAAAAAGGAATATATTCAAATATAAACTACACAGAAGCATTCTGTGAAACTACTTTCTGATCTGAGCATTCAGCTAACAGAGTTAAACCATACTTTTGATTGAGCAGTTTTGAAACACTCTGTCTGTAGAAAATGCAACTGGACATTCGTAGCGCTAAGTGGGTAATAGTGGAAAAAAGAATATGTTCAAATACAAACTACAAAGAAGCATTGTATGAAACTTCTTTCTGTTCTGTGCATTCAACTAACAGAGTTGAACCTTACTTTTGATTGAGCCATTCTGAAACACTCTTTCTGTAGAAACTGCAATTGGACATTCTGAGCGCTAAGAGGCCTATATTGGGAAAAAGAATGTCTACAAATAAAAACTACACAGAAGAATTGTGTGAAACTTCTTTCTGTTCTGTTTGTTCAAATAAAAGAGTTGAACCTTAGTTTTGATTGAGCCGTTCTGAAACACTCTTTCTGTAGAAAATGCAAGTGGAGATTCGGAGCGCTAAGAGGGTAATAGTGGAAAAAGGAATGTCTCCAAATATAAACTACACAGAATCATTCTGTGAAACTTCTTTCTGATCTGTGCATTCAGCTAACAGAGTTAAACCATACTTTTGATTGAGCAGATCTGAACACTCTTTCTGTAGAAAATGCAACTGGACATTTGGAGCGCGAAGAGAGTAGTAGTGGAAAAAGGAATATATTCAAATATAAACTACACAGAAGCATTCTGTGAAACTTCTTTCTGATCTGAGCATACAGCTAACAGAGTTAAACCATACTTTTGATTGAGCAGTTTTGAAACACTCTGTCTGTGGAAAATGCAACTGGACATTCGTAGCGCTAAGTGGGTAATAGTGGAAAAAAGAATATGTTCAAATATAAACTACACAGAAGCATTGTATGAAACTTCTTTCTGTTCTGTGCATTCAACTAACGGAGTTGAACCTTACTTTTGATTGAGCCTTTCTGAAACACTCTTTCTGTAGAAACTGCAATTGGACATTCTGAGCGCTAAGAGGCCTCTATTGGGAAATATAATATCTTCAAATAAAAACTACACAGAAGCATTGTGTGAAACTTATTTCTGATATATTCATTAAGCTAACAGAGTTAAACCATACTTTTGATTGCGCAGTTCTGAACACTCTTTCTGTAGAAAATGCAAGTGGACATTCGGAGCGCTAAGAGGGTAATATTGGAAAAAGGAATATATTCAAATATAAACTACACAGTAGCATTCTGTGAAAATTCTTTCTGTTCTGTGCATTCAACTAACAGAGTTGAACCTTACTTTTGATTGAGCCGTTCTGAAACTCTCTTTCTGTAGAAACTGCAATTGGACATGCTAAGCGCTAAGAGGCCTACATTGGGAAAAAGAATATCTTCAAATAAAAACTACACAGATGCATTCTGTGAAACTTATTTCTGATCTGTGAATTCAGTTAACAGAGATAAAACATATTTTTTATTGAGCAATTATGAAACACTCTTTTTGTAGAAAATGCAAGTGGAGATTCGGAGCGCTAAGAAGGTAATAGTGGAAAAAGGAATGTCTTCAAATATAAACTACACAGAATCATTCGGTGAAACTTCTTTCTGATCTGTGCATTCAGCTAACAGAGTTAAACCATACTTTTGATTGAGCAGATCTGAACACTCTTTCTGTAGAAAATGCAACTGGACATTTGGAGCGCTAAGAGCGTAGTAGTGGAAAAAGGAATATATTCAAATATAAACTACACAGAAGCATTCTGTGAAACTTCTTTCTGATCTGAGCATTCAGCTAACAGAGTTAAACCATACTTTTGATTGAGCAGTTTTGAAACACTCTGTCTGTAGAAAATGCAACTGGACATTCGTAGCACTAAGTGGGTAAGAGTGGAAAAAAGAATATATTCAAATATAAACTACACAGAAGCATTGTATGAAACTTCTTTCTGTTCTGTGCATTCAACTAACAGAGTTGAACCTTACTTTTGATTGAGCCGGTCTGTAACACTCTTTCTGTAGAAACTGCAATTGGACATTCTGAGCGCTAGGAGGCCTATATTGGGAAAAAGAATGTCTACAAATAAAAACTACACAGAAGAATTGTGTGAAACTTCTTTCTGTTCTGTTTGTTCAACTAAACTAGTTGAACCTTAGTTTTGATTGAGCCGTTCTGAAACACTCTTTCTGTAGAAAATGCAAGTGGAGATTCGGAGCGCTAAGAGGGTAATAGTGGAAAAAGGAATGTCTCCAAATATAAACTACACAGAATCATTCTGTGAAACTTCTTTCTGATCTGTGCATTCAGCTAACAGTGTTAAACCATACTTTTGATTGAGCAGATCTGAACACTCTTTCTGTAGAAAATGCAACTGGACATTTGGAGTGCTAAGAGAGTAGTAGTGGAAAAAGGAATATATTCAAATATAAACTACACAGAAGCATTCTGTGAAACTTCTTTCTGATCTGAGCATTCAGCTTACAGAGTTAAACCATACTTTTGATTGAGCAGTTTTGAAACACTCTGTCTGTAGAAAATGCAACTGGACATTCATAGGGCTAAGTGGGTAATAGTGGAAAAAAAAATATGTTCAAATATAAACTACACAGAAGCATTGTATGAAACTCCTTTCTGTTCTGTGCATTCAACTAACAGAGTTGAACCTTACTTTTGATTGAGCCTTTCTGAAACACTCTTTCTGTAGAAACTGCAATTGGACATTCTGAGCGCTAAGAGGCCTATATTGGGAAAAATAATATCTTCAAATAAAAACTACACAGAATCATTGTGTGAATCTTATTTCTGATATGTTCATTAAGCTAACAGAGATAAGCCATACTTTTGATTGCGCAGTTCTGAACCCTCTTTCTGTAGAAAATGCAAGTGGACATTCGGAGCGCTAAGAGGGTAATAGTGGAAAAAGGAATATATTCAAATATAAACTACACAGTAGCATTCTGTGAAAATTCTTTCTGTTCTGTGCATTCAACTAACAGAGTTGAACCTTACTTTTGATTGAGCCGTTCTGAAACACTCTTTCTGTAGAAACTGCAATTGGACATTCTGAGCGCTAAGAGGCCTATATTCTGAAAAATAATATCTTCAAATAAAAAGTACACAGAAGCATTGTGTTAAACTTATTTCTGATATGTTCATTAAGCTAACAGAGTTAAACCATACTTTTGATTGCGCAGTTCTGAACACTCTTTCTGTAGAAAATGCAAGTGGACATTCAGAGCGCTAAGAGGGTAATAGTGGAAAAAGGAATATATTCAAATATAAACTACACAGTAGCATTCTGTGAAAATTCTTTCTGTTCTGTGCATTCAACTAACAGAGTTGAACCTTACTTTTGATTGAGTCGTTCGGAAACACTCTTTCTGTAGAAACTGCAATTGGACATGCTAAGCGCTAAGAGGCCTACATTGGGAAAAAGAATATCTTCAAATAAAAACTACACAGATGCATTCTGTGAAACTTATTTCTGATCTGTAAATTCAGTTAACAGAGATAAAACATATTTTTGATTGAGCAGTTATGAAACACTCTTTTTGTAGAAAATGCAAGTGGAGATTCGGAGCGCTAAGAGGGTAATAGTGGAAAAAGGAATGTCTTCAAATATAAACTACACAGAATCATTTGGTGAAACTTCTTTCTGATCTGTGCATTCAGCTAACAGAGTTAAACCATACTTTTGATTGAGCAGATCTGAACACTCTTTCTGTAGAAAATGCAACTGGACATTTGGAGCGCTAAGAGCGTAGTAGTGGAAAAAGGAATATATGCAAATATAAACTACACAGAAGCATTCTGTGAAACTTCTTTCTGATCTGAGCATTCAGCTAACAGAGTTAAACCATACTTTTGATTGAGCAATTTTGAAACACTCTGTCTGTAGAAAATGCAACTGGACATTCGTAGCGCTAAGTGGGTAATAGTGGAAAAAAGAATATGTTCAAATATAAACTACACAGAAGCATTGTATGAAACTTCTTTCTGTTCTGTTCATTCAACTAAAAGAGTTGAACCTTACTTTTGATTGAGTCTTTCTGAAACACTCTTTCTGTAGAAACTGCAATTGGACATTCTGAGCGCTAAGAGGCCTCTATTGGGAAAAATAATATCTTCAAATAAAAACTACACAGAAGCATTGTGTGAAACTTATTTCTGATATGTTCTTTAAGCTAACAGAGTTAAACCATACTTTTGATTGCGCAGTTCTGAACACTCTTTCTGTAGAAAATGCAAGTGGACCTTCGGAGCGCTAAGAGGGTAATAGTGGAAAAAGGAATATATTCAAATATAAACTACACAGTAGCATTCTGTGAAAATTCTTTCTGTTCTGTGCATTCAACTAACAGAGTTGAACCTTACTTTTGATTGAGCCGTTCTGAAACACTCTTTCTGTAGAAACAGCAATTGGACATGCTAAGCGCTAAGAGGCCTACATTGGGAAAAAGAATATCTTCAAATAAAAACTACACAGATGCATTCTGTGAAACTTATTTCTGATCTGTAAATTCAGTTAACAGAGATAAAACATATTTTTGTTTGAGCAGTTATGAAACACTCTTTTTGTAGAAAATGCAAGTGGAGATTCGGAGCGCTAAGAGGGTAGTAGTGGAAAATGGAATGTCTTCAAATATAAACTACACAGAATCATTCGGTGAAACTTCTTTCTGATCTGTGCATTCAGCTAACAGAGTTAAACCATACTTTTGATTGAGCAGATCTGAACACTCTTTCTGTAGAAAATGCAACTGGACATTTGGAGCGCTAAGAGAGTAGTAGTGGAAAAAGGAATATATTCAAATATAAACTACACAGAAGCATTCTGTGAAACTTCTTTCTGATCTGAGCATTCAGCTAACAGAGTTAAACCATACTTTTGATTGAGCAGTTTTGAAACACTCTTTCTGTAGAAAATGCAACCGGACATTCGTAGCGCTAAGTGGGTAATAGTGGAAAAAAGAATATGTTCAAATATAAACTACACAGAAGCATTGTATGAAACTTCTTTCTGTTCTGTGCATTCAACTAACAGAGTTGGACCTTACTTTTGATTGAGCCTTTCTGAAACACTCTTTCTGTAGAAACTGCAATTGGACATTCTGAGCGCTAAGAGGCCTATATTGGGAAAAAGAATGTCTACAAATAAAAACTACACAGAAGAATTGTGTGAAACTTCTTTCTGTTCTGTTTGTTCAACTAAAAGAGTTGAACCTTAGTTTTGATTGAGCCGTTCTGAAACACTCTTTCTGTAGAAAATGCAAGTGGAGATTCGGAGCGCTAAGAGGGTAATAGTGGAAAAAGGAATGTCTCCAAATATAAACTACACAGAATCATTCTGTGAAACTTCTTTCTGATCTGTGCATTCAGCTAACAGAGTTAAACCATACTTTTGATTGAGCGGATCTGAACACTCTTTCTGTAGAAAATGCAACTGGACATTTGGAGCGCTAAGAGAGTAGTTGTGGAAAAAGGAATATATTCAAATATAAACTACACAGAAGCATTCTGTGAAACTTCTTTCTGATCTGAGCATTCAGCTAACAGAGTTAAACCATACTTTTGATTGAGCAGTTTTGAAACACTCTGTCTGTAGAAAATGCAACTGGACATTCATAGGGCTAAGTGGGTAATAGTGGAAAAAAAAATATGTTCAAATATAAACTACACAGAAGCATTGTATGAAACTTCTTTCTGTTCTGTGCATTCAACTAACAGAGTTGAACCTTACTTTTGATTGAGCCTTTCTGAAACACTCTTTCTGTAGAAACTGCAATTGGACATTCTGAGCGCTAAGAGGCCTATATTGGGAAAAATAATATCTTCAAATAAAAACTACACAGAATCATTGTGTGAATCTTATTTCTGATATGTTCATTAAGCTAACAGAGTTAAGCCATACTTTTGATTGCGCAGTTCTGAACACTCTTTCTGTAGAAAATGCAAGTGGACATTCGGAGGGCTAAGAGCGTAATTGTGGAAAAAGGAATATATTCAAATATAAACTACACAGTAGCATTCTGTGAAAATTCTTTCTGTTCTGTGCATTCAACTAACAGAGTTGAACCTTACTTTTGATTGAGCCGTTCTGAAACACTCTTTCTGTAGAAACTGCAATTGGACATGCTAAGAGCTAAGAGGCCTACATTGGGAAAAAGAATATCTTCAAATAAAAACTACACAGATGCATTCTGTGAAACTTATTTCTGATCTGTAAATTCAGTTAACAGAGATAAAACATATTTTTGATTGAGCAGTTATGAAACACTCTTTTTGTAGAAAATGCAAGTGCAGATTCGGAGCGCTAAGAGGGTAATAGTGGAAAAAGGAATGTCTACAAATATAAACTACACAGAATCATTCTGTGAAACTTCTTTCTGATCTGTGCATTCAGCTAACAGTGTTAAACCATACTTTTGATTGAGCAGATCTGAACACTCTTTCTGTAGAAAATGCAACTGGACATTTGGAGCGCTTAGAGCGAAGTAGTGGAAAAAGGAATATATTCAAATATAAACTACACAGAAGCATTCTATGAAACTTCTTTCTGATCTGAGCATTCAGCTAACAGAGTTAAACCATACTTTTGATTGAGCAGTTTTGAAACACTCTGTCTGTAGAAAATGCAACTGGACATTCGTAGCGCTAAGTGGGTAATATTGGAAAACATAATATGTTCAATTATAAACTACACAGAAACATTGTATGAAACTTCTTTCTGTTCTGTGCATTCAACTAACATAGTTGAACCTTACTTTTGATTGAGCCTTTCTGAAACACTCTTTCTGTAGAAACTGCAATTGGACATTCTGAGCGCTAAGAGGCCTCTATTGGGAAAAATAATATCTTCAAATAAAAACTCCACGGAAGCATTGTGTGAAACTTATTTCTGATATGTTCATTAAGTTAACAGAGTTAAACCATACTTTTGATTGCGCAGTTCTGAACACTCTTTCTGTAGAAAATGCAAGTGGACATTCGGAGCGCTAAGAGGGTAATAGTGGAAAAAGGAGTATATTCAAATATAAACTACACAGTAGCATTCTGTGAAAATTCTTTCTGTTCTGTGCATTCAACTAACAGAGTTGAACCTTCCTTTTGATTGAGCCGTTCTGAAACTCTCTTTCTGTAGAAACTGCAATTGGACATGCTAAGCGCTAAGAGGCCTACATTGGGAAAAAGAATATCTTCAAATAAAAACTACACAGATGCATTCTGTGAAACTTATTTCTGATCTGTGAATTCAGTTAACAGAGATAAAACATATTTTTTATTGAGCAATTATGAAACACTCTTTTTGTAGAAAATGCAAGTGGAGATTCGGAGCGCTAAGAAGGTAATAGTGGAAAAAGGAATGTCTTCAAATATAAACTACACAGAATCATTCGGTGAAACTTCTTTCTGATCTGTGCATTCAGCTAACAGAGTTAAACCATACTTTTGATTGAGCAGATCTGAACACTCTTTCTGTAGAAAATGCAACTGGACATTCGTAGCACTAAGTGGGTAAGAGTGGAAAAAAGAATATATTCAAATATAAACTACACAGAAGCATTGTATGAAACTTCTTTCTGTTCTGTGCATTCAACTAACAGAGTTGAACCTTACTTTTGATTGAGCCGGTCTGTAACACTCTTTCTGTAGAAACTGCAATTGGACATTCTGAGCGCTAGGAGGCCTATATTGGGAAAAAGAATGTCTACAAATAAAAACTACACAGAAGAATTGTGTGAAACTTCTTTCTGTTCTGTTTGTTCAACTAAACTAGTTGAACCTTAGTTTTGATTGAGCCGTTCTGAAACACTCTTTCTGTAGAAAATGCAAGTGGAGATTCGGAGCGCTAAGAGGGTAATAGTGGAAAAAGGAATGTCTCCAAATATAAACTACACAGAATCATTCTGTGAAACTTCTTTCTGATCTGTGCATTCAGCTAACAGTGTTAAACCATACTTTTGATTGAGCAGATCTGAACACTCTTTCTGTAGAAAATGCAACTGGACATTTGGAGTGCTAAGAGAGTAGTAGTGGAAAAAGGAATATATTCAAATATAAACTACACAGAAGCATTCTGTGAAACTTCTTTCTGATCTGAGCATTCAGCTTACAGAGTTAAACCATACTTTTGATTGAGCAGTTTTGAAACACTCTGTCTGTAGAAAATGCAACTGGACATTCATAGGGCTAAGTGGGTAATAGTGGAAAAAAAAATATGTTCAAATATAAACTACACAGAAGCATTGTATGAAACTCCTTTCTGTTCTGTGCATTCAACTAACAGAGTTGAACCTTACTTTTGATTGAGCCTTTCTGAAACACTCTTTCTGTAGAAACTGCAATTGGACATTCTGAGCCCTAAGAGGCCTATATTGGGAAAAATAATATCTTCAAATAAAAACTACACAGAATCATTGTGTGAATCTTATTTCTGATATGTTCATTAAGCTAACAGAGATAAGCCATACTTTTGATTGCGCAGTTCTGAACCCTCTTTCTGTAGAAAATGCAAGTGGACATTCGGAGCGCTAAGAGGGTAATAGTGGAAAAAGGAATATATTCAAATATAAACTACACAGTAGCATTCTGTGAAAATTCTTTCTGTTCTGTGCATTCAACTAACAGAGTTGAACCTTACTTTTGATTGAGCCGTTCTGAAACACTCTTTCTGTAGAAACTGCAATTGGACATTCTGAGCGCTAAGAGGCCTATATTCTGAAAAATAATATCTTCAAATAAAAAGTACACAGAAGCATTGTGTTAAACTTATTTCTGATATGTTCATTAAGCTAACAGAGTTAAACCATACTTTTGATTGCGCAGTTCTGAACACTCTTTCTGTAGAAAATGCAAGTGGACATTCAGAGCGCTAAGAGGGTAATAGTGGAAAAAGGAATATATTCAAATATAAACTACACAGTAGCATTCTGTGAAAATTCTTTCTGTTCTGTGCATTCAACTAACAGAGTTGAACCTTACTTTTGATTGAGTCGTTCGGAAACACTCTTTCTGTAGAAACTGCAATTGGACATGCTAAGCGCTAAGAGGCCTACATTGGGAAAAAGAATATCTTCAAATAAAAACTACACAGATGCATTCTGTGAAACTTATTTCTGATCTGTAAATTCAGTTAACAGAGATAAAACATATTTTTGATTGAGCAGTTATGAAACACTCTTTTTGTAGAAAATGCAAGTGGAGATTCGGAGCGCTAAGAGGGTAATAGTGGAAAAAGGAATGTCTTCAAATATAAACTACACAGAATCATTTGGTGAAACTTCTTTCTGATCTGTGCATTCAGCTAACAGAGTTAAACCATACTTTTGATTGAGCAGATCTGAACACTCTTTCTGTAGAAAATGCAACTGGACATTTGGAGCGCTAAGAGCGTAGTAGTGGAAAAAGGAATATATGCAAATATAAACTACACAGAAGCATTCTGTGAAACTTCTTTCTGATCTGAGCATTCAGCTAACAGAGTTAAACCATACTTTTGATTGAGCAATTTTGAAACACTCTGTCTGTAGAAAATGCAACTGGACATTCGTAGCGCTAAGTGGGTAATAGTGGAAAAAAGAATATGTTCAAATATAAACTACACAGAAGCATTGTATGAAACTTCTTTCTGTTCTGTTCATTCAACTAAAAGAGTTGAACCTTACTTTTGATTGAGTCTTTCTGAAACACTCTTTCTGTAGAAACTGCAATTGGACATTCTGAGCGCTAAGAGGCCTCTATTGGGAAAAATAATATCTTCAAATAAAAACTACACAGAAGCATTGTGTGAAACTTATTTCTGATATGTTCTTTAAGCTAACAGAGTTAAACCATACTTTTGATTGCGCAGTTCTGAACACTCTTTCTGTAGAAAATGCAAGTGGACCTTCGGAGCGCTAAGAGGGTAATAGTGGAAAAAGGAATATATTCAAATATAAACTACACAGTAGCATTCTGTGAAAATTCTTTCTGTTCTGTGCATTCAACTAACAGAGTTGAACCTTACTTTTGATTGAGCCGTTCTGAAACACTCTTTCTGTAGAAACAGCAATTGGACATGCTAAGCGCTAAGAGGCCTACATTGGGAAAAAGAATATCTTCAAATAAAAACTACACAGATGCATTCTGTGAAACTTATTTCTGATCTGTAAATTCAGTTAACAGAGATAAAACATATTTTTGTTTGAGCAGTTATGAAACACTCTTTTTGTAGAAAATGCAAGTGGAGATTCGGAGCGCTAAGAGGGTAGTAGTGGAAAATGGAATGTCTTCAAATATAAACTACACAGAATCATTCGGTGAAACTTCTTTCTGATCTGTGCATTCAGCTAACAGAGTTAAACCATACTTTTGATTGAGCAGATCTGAACACTCTTTCTGTAGAAAATGCAACTGGACATTTGGAGCGCTAAGAGAGTAGTAGTGGAAAAAGGAATATATTCAAATATAAACTACACAGAAGCATTCTGTGAAACTTCTTTCTGATCTGAGCATTCAGCTAACAGAGTTAAACCATACTTTTGATTGAGCAGTTTTGAAACACTCTTTCTGTAGAAAATGCAACCGGACATTCGTAGCGCTAAGTGGGTAATAGTGGAAAAAAGAATATGTTCAAATATAAACTACACAGAAGCATTGTATGAAACTTCTTTCTGTTCTGTGCATTCAACTAACAGAGTTGGACCTTACTTTTGATTGAGCCTTTCTGAAACACTCTTTCTGTAGAAACTGCAATTGGACATTCTGAGCGCTAAGAGGCCTATATTGGGAAAAAGAATGTCTACAAATAAAAACTACACAGAAGAATTGTGTGAAACTTCTTTCTGTTCTGTTTGTTCAACTAAAAGAGTTGAACCTTAGTTTTGATTGAGCCGTTCTGAAACACTCTTTCTGTAGAAAATGCAAGTGGAGATTCGGAGCGCTAAGAGGGTAATAGTGGAAAAAGGAATGTCTCCAAATATAAACTACACAGAATCATTCTGTGAAACTTCTTTCTGATCTGTGCATTCAGCTAACAGAGTTAAACCATACTTTTGATTGAGCGGATCTGAACACTCTTTCTGTAGAAAATGCAACTGGACATTTGGAGCGCTAAGAGAGTAGTTGTGGAAAAAGGAATATATTCAAATATAAACTACACAGAAGCATTCTGTGAAACTTCTTTCTGATCTGAGCATTCAGCTAACAGAGTTAAACCATACTTTTGATTGAGCAGTTTTGAAACACTCTGTCTGTAGAAAATGCAACTGGACATTCATAGGGCTAAGTGGGTAATAGTGGAAAAAAAAATATGTTCAAATATAAACTACACAGAAGCATTGTATGAAACTTCTTTCTGTTCTGTGCATTCAACTAACAGAGTTGAACCTTACTTTTGATTGAGCCTTTCTGAAACACTCTTTCTGTAGAAACTGCAATTGGACATTCTGAGCGCTAAGAGGCCTATATTGGGAAAAATAATATCTTCAAATAAAAACTACACAGAATCATTGTGTGAATCTTATTTCTGATATGTTCATTAAGCTAACAGAGTTAAGCCATACTTTTGATTGCGCAGTTCTGAACACTCTTTCTGTAGAAAATGCAAGTGGACATTCGGAGGGCTAAGAGCGTAATTGTGGAAAAAGGAATATATTCAAATATAAACTACACAGTAGCATTCTGTGAAAATTCTTTCTGTTCTGTGCATTCAACTAACAGAGTTGAACCTTACTTTTGATTGAGCCGTTCTGAAACACTCTTTCTGTAGAAACTGCAATTGGACATGCTAAGAGCTAAGAGGCCTACATTGGGAAAAAGAATATCTTCAAATAAAAACTACACAGATGCATTCTGTGAAACTTATTTCTGATCTGTAAATTCAGTTAACAGAGATAAAACATATTTTTGATTGAGCAGTTATGAAACACTCTTTTTGTAGAAAATGCAAGTGCAGATTCGGAGCGCTAAGAGGGTAATAGTGGAAAAAGGAATGTCTACAAATATAAACTACACAGAATCATTCTGTGAAACTTCTTTCTGATCTGTGCATTCAGCTAACAGTGTTAAACCATACTTTTGATTGAGCAGATCTGAACACTCTTTCTGTAGAAAATGCAACTGGACATTTGGAGCGCTTAGAGCGAAGTAGTGGAAAAAGGAATATATTCAAATATAAACTACACAGAAGCATTCTATGAAACTTCTTTCTGATCTGAGCATTCAGCTAACAGAGTTAAACCATACTTTTGATTGAGCAGTTTTGAAACACTCTGTCTGTAGAAAATGCAACTGGACATTCGTAGCGCTAAGTGGGTAATATTGGAAATCATAATATGTTCAATTATAAACTACACAGAAACATTGTATGAAACTTCTTTCTGTTCTGTGTATTCAACTAACATAGTTGAACCTTACTTTTGATTGAGCCTTTCTGAAACACTCTTTCTGTAGAAACTGCAATTGGACATTCTGAGCGCTAAGAGGCCTCTATTGGGAAAAATAATATCTTCAAATAAAAACTCCACGGAAGCATTGTGTGAAACTTATTTCTGATATGTTCATTAAGTTAACAGAGTTAAACCATACTTTTGATTGCGCAGTTCTGAACACTCTTTCTGTAGAAAATGCAAGTGGACATTCGGAGCGCTAAGAGGGTAATAGTGGAAAAAGGAGTATATTCAAATATAAACTACACAGTAGCATTCTGTGAAAATTCTTTCTGTTCTGTGCATTCAACTAACAGAGTTGAACCTTCCTTTTGATTGAGCCGTTCTGAAACACTCTTTCTTTAGAAACTGCAATTGGACATTCTAAGCGCTAAGAGGCCTACATTGGGAAAAAGAATATCTTCAAATAAAAACTACACAGATGCATTCTGTGAAACTTATTTCTGATCTGTAAATTCAGTTAACAGAGATAAAACATATTTTTGATTGAGCAGTTATGAAACACTCTTTTTGTAGAAAATGCAAGTGGAGATTCGGAGCGCTAAGAGGGTAATAGTGGAAAAAGGAATGTCTTCAAATATAAACTACACAGAATCATTCTGTGAAACTTCTTTCTGATCTGTGCATTCAGCTAACAGAGTTAAACCATACTTTTGATTGAGCAGATCTGAACACTCTTTCTGTAGAAAATGCAACTGGACATTTGGAGCGCTAAGAGAGTAGTAGTGGAAAAAGGAATATATTCAAATATAAACTACACAGAAGCATTCTGTGAAACTTCTTTCTGATCTGAGCATTCAGCTAACAGAGTTAAACCATACTTTTGATTGAGCAGTTTTGAAACACTCTGTCTGTAGAAAATGGAACTGGACATTCGTAGCGCTAAGTGGGTAATAGTGGAAAAAAGAATATGTTCAAATATAAACTACACAGAAGCATTGTATGAAACTTCTTTCTGTTCTGTGCATTCAACTAACAGAGTTGAACCTTACTTTTGATTGAGCCGTTCTGAAACACTCTTTCTGTAGAAACTGCAATTGGACATTCTGAGCGCTAAGAGGCCTATATTGGGAAAAAGAATGTCTACAAATAAAAACTACACAGAAGAATTGTGTGAAACTTCTTTCTGTTCTGTTTGTTCAACTAAAAGAGTTGAACCTTAGTTTTGATTGAGCCGTTCTGAAACACTCTTTCTGTAGAAAATGCAAGTGGAGATTCGGAGCGCTAAGAGGATAATAGTGGAAAAAGGAATGTCTCCAAATATAAACTACACAGAATCATTCTGTGAAACTTCTTTCTGATCTGTGCATTCAGCTAACAGAGTTAAACCATACTTTTGATTGAGCAGATCTGAACACTCTTTCTGTTGAAAATGCAACTGGACATTTGGAGCGCTAAGAGAGTAGTAGTGGAAAAAGGAATATATTCAAATATAAACTACACAGAAGCATTCTGTGAAACTTCTTTCTGATCTGAGCATTCAGCTAACAGAGTTAAACCATACTTTTGATTGAGCAGTTTTGAAACACTCTGTCTGTAGAAAATGCAACTGGACATTCGTAGCGCTAAGTGGGTAATAGTGGAAAAAAGAATATGTTCAAATATAAACTACACAGAAGCATTGTATGAAACTTCTTTCTGTTCTGTGCATTCAACTAACAGAGATGAACCTGACTTTTGATTGAGCCTTTCTGAAACACTCTTTCTGTAGAAACTGCAATTGGACATTCTGAGCGCTAAGAGGCCTATATTCTGAAAAATAATATCTTCAAATAAAAACTACACAGAAGCATTGTGTTAAACTTATTTCTGATATGTTCATTAAGCTAACAGAGTTAAACCATACTTTTGATTGCGCAGTTCTGAACACTCTTTCTGTAGAAAATGCAAGTGGACAATCGGAGCGCTAAGAGGGTAATAGTGGAAAAAGGAATATATTCAAATATAAACTACACAGTAGCATTCTCTGAAAATTCTTTCTGTTCTGTGCATTCAACTAACAGAGTTGAACCTTACTTTTGATTGAGTCGTTCGGAAACACTCTTTCTGTAGAAACTGCAATTGGACATGCTAAGCGCTAAGAGGCCTACATTGGGAAAAAGAATATCTTCAAATAAAAACTACACAGATGCATTCTGTGAAACTTATTTCTGATCTGTAAATTCAGTTAACAGAGATAAAACATATTTTTGATTGAGCAGTTATGAAACACTCTCTTTGTAGAAAATGCAAGTGGAGATTCGGAGCGCTAAGAGGGTAATAGTGGAAAAAGGAATGTCTTCAAATATAAACTACACAGAATCATTCGGTGAAACTTCTTTCTGATCTGTGCATTCAGGTAACAGAGTTAAACCATACTTTTGATTGAGCAGATCTGAACACTCTCTCTGTAGAAAATGCAACTGGACATTTGGGGCGCTAAGAGCGTAGTAGTGGAAAAAGGAATATATTCAAATATAAACTACACAGAAGCATTCTGTGAAACTTCTTTCTGATCTGAGCATTCAGCTAACAGAGTTAAACCATACTTTTGATTGAGCAGTTTTGAAACACTCTGTCTGTAGAAAATGCAACTGGACATTCGTAGCGCTAAGTGGGTAATAGTGGAAAAAACAATATGTTCAAATATAAACTACACAGAAGCCTTGTATGAAACTTCTTTCTGTTCTGTGCATTCAACTAACAGAGTTGAACCTTACTTTTGATTGAGCCGTTCTGAAACACTCTTTCTGTAGAAACTGCAATTGGACATTCTGAGCGCTAGGAGGCCTATATTGGGAAAAAGAATGTCTACAAATAAAAACTACACAGAAGAATTGTGTGAAACTTCTTTCTGTTCTGTTTGTTCAACTAAACTAGTTGAACCTTAGTTTTGATTGAGCCGTTCTGAAACACTCTTTCTGTAGAAAATGCAAGTGGAGATTTGGAGCGCTAAGTGGGTAATAGTGGAAAAAGGAATGTCTCCAAATATAAACTACACAGAATCATTCTGTGAAACTTCTTTCTGATCTGTGCATTCAGCTAACAGAGTTAAACCATACTTTTGATTGAGCAGATCTGAACACTCTTTCTGTAGAAAATGCAACTGGACATTTGGAGCGCTAAGAGAGTAGTAGTGGAAAAAGGAATATATTCAAATATAAACTACACAGAAGCATTCTGTGAAACTTCTTTCTGATCTGAGCATTCAGCTAACAGAGTTAAACCATACTTTTGATTGAGCAGTTTTGAAACACTCTGTCTGTGGAAAATGCAACTGGACATTCGTAGCGCTAAGTGGGTAATAGTGGAAAAAAGAATATGTTCAAATATAAGCTACACAGAAGCATTGTATGAAACTTCTTTCTGTTCTGTGCATTCAACTAACAGAGTTGAACCTTACTTTTGATTGAGTCTTTCTGAAACACTCTTTCTGTAGAAACTGCAATTGGACATTCTGAGCGCTAAGAGGCCTATATTGGGAAAAATAATATCTTCAAATAAAAACTACACAGAAGCAGTTTGTGAAACTTATTTCTGATATGTTCATTAAGCTAACAGAGTTAAGCCATACTTTTGATTGCGCAGTTCTGAACACTCTTTCTGTAGAAAATGCAAGTGGACATTCGGAGCGCTAAGAGGGTAATAGTGGAAAAAGGAATATATTCACATATAAACTACACAGTAGCATTCTGTGAAAATTCTTTCTGTTCTGTGCATTCAACTAACAGAGTTGAACCTTACTTTTGATTGAGCCGTTCTGAAACACTCTTTCTGTAGAAACTGCAATTGGACATGCTAAGCGCTAAGAGGCCTACATTGGGAAAAAGAATATCTTCGAATAAAAACTACACAGATGCATTCTGTGAAACTTATTTCTGATCTGTAAATTCAGTTAACAGAGATAAAAATTATTTTTGATTGAGCAGTTATGAAACACTCTTTTTGTAGAAAATGCAAGTGGAGATTCGGAGCGCTAAGAGGGTAATAGTGGAAAAAGGAATGTCTTCAAATATAAACTACACAGAATCATTCGGTGAAACTTCTTTCTGATCTGTGCATTCAGCTAACAGAGTTAAACCATACTTTTGATTGAGCAGATCTGAACACTCTTTCTGTAGAAAATGCAACTGGACATTTGGAGCGCTAAGAGGGTAGTAGTGGAAAAAGGAATATATTCAAATATAAACTACACAGAAGCATTCTGTGAAACTTCTTTCTGATCTGAGCATTCAGCTAACAGAGTTAAACCATACTTTTGATTGAGCAGTTTTGAAACACTCTGTCTGTAGCAAATGCAACTGGATATTCGTAGCGCTAAGTGGGTAATAGTGGAAAAAAGAATATGTTCAAATATAAACTACACAGAAGCATTGTATGAAACTTCTTTCTGTTCTGTGCATTCAACTAACAGAGTTGAACCTTACTTTTGATTGAGCCTTTCTGAAACACTCTTTCTGTAGAAACTGCAATTGGACATTCTGAGCGCTAAGAGGCCTCTATTGGGAAAAATAATATCTTCAAATAAAAACTACACAGAAGCATTGTGTGAAACATATTTCTGATATGTGCATTAAGCTAACAGAGTTAAACCATACTTTTGATTGCGCAGTTCTGAACACTCTTTCTGTAGAAAATGCAAGTGGACATTCGGAGCGCTAAGAGGGTAATAGTGGAAAAAGGAAAGTCTTCAAACATAAACTACACAGAATCATTCGGTGAAACTTCTTTCTGATCTGTGCATTCAGCTAACAGAGTTAAACCATACTTTTGATTGAGCAGATCTGAACACTCTTTCTGTAGAAAATGCAACTGGACATTTGGAGCGCTAAGAGCGTAGTAGTGGAAAAAGGAATATATTCAAATATAAACTACACAGAAGCATTCTGTGAAACTTCTTTCTGATCTGAGCATTCAGCTAACAGAGTTAAACCATACTTTTGATTGAGCAGTTTTGAAACTCTCTGTCTGTAGAAAATGCAACTGGACATTCGTAGCGCTAAGTGAGTAATAGTGGAAAGAAGAATATGTTCAAATATAAACTACACAGAAGCATTGTATGAAACTTCTTTCTGTTCTGTGCATTCAACTAACAGAGTTGAACCTTACTTTTGATTGAGCCGTTCTGAAACACTCTTTCTGTAGAAACTGCAATTGGACATTCTGAGCGCTAAGAGGCCTATATTGGGAAAAAGAATGTCTACAAATAAAAACTACACAGAAGAATTGTGTGAAACTTCTTTCTGTTCTGTTTGTTCAACTAAAAGAGTTGAACTTTTGTTTTGATTGAGCCGTTCTGAAACACTCTTTCTGTAGAAAATGCAAGTGGAGATTAGGAGGGCTAAGAGGGTAATAGTGGAAAAAGGAATGTCTCCGAATATAAACTACACAGAATCATTCTGTGAATCTTCTTTCTGATCTGTGCATTCAGCTAACAGAGTTAAACCATACTTTTGATTGAGCAGATCTGAACACTCTTTCTGTAGAAAATGCAACTGGACATTTGGAGCGCTAAGAGAGTAGTAGTGGAAAAAGAAATATATTCAAATATAAACTACACAGAAGCATTCTGTGAAACTTCTTTCTGATCTGAGCATTCAGCTAACAGAGTTAAACCATACTTTTGATTGAGCAGTTTTGAAACACTCTGTCTGTAGAAAATGCAACTGGTCATTCGTAGCGCTAAGTGGGTAATAGTGGAAAAAAGAATATGTTCAAATATAAACTACACAAAAGCATTGTATGAAACTTCTTTCTGTTCTGTGCATTGAACTAACAGAGTTGAACCTTACTTTTGATTGAGCCTTTCTGAAACACTCTTTCTGTAGAAACTGCAATTGGACATGCTAAGCGCTAAGAGGCCTACATTGGGAAAAAGAATATCTTCAAATAAAAACTACACAGATGCATTCTGTGAAACATATTTCTGATCTGTAAATTCAGTTAACAGAGATAAAACATATTTTTGATTGAGCAGTTATGAAACACTCTTTTTGTAGAAAATGCAAGTGGAGATTCGGAGCGCTAAGTGGGTAATAGTGGAAAAAGGAATGTCTTCAAATATAAACTAAACAGAATCATTCGGTGAAACTTCTTTCTGATCTGTGCATTCAGCTAACAGAGTTAAAACATACTTTTGATTGAGCAGATCTGAACACTCTCTCTGTAGAAAATGCAACTGGACATTTGGAGCGCTTAGAGCGTAGTAGTGGAAAAAGGAATATATTCAAATATAAACTACACAGAAGCATTCTGTGAAACTTCTTTCTGATCTGAGCATTCAGCTAACAGAGTTAAAACATACTTTTGATTGAGCAGTTTTGAAACACTCTGTCTGTAGAAAATGCAACTGGACATTCGTAGCGCTAAGTGGGTAATAGTGGAAAAAAGAATATGTTCAAATATAAACTACACAGAAGCCTTGTATGAAACTTCTTTCTGTTCTGTGCATTCAACTAACAGAGTTGAACCTTACTTTTGATTGAGCCGTTCTGAAAAACTCTTTCTGTAGAAACTGCAATTGGACATTCTGAGCGCTAGGAGGCCTATATTGGGAAAAAGAATGTCTACAAATAAAAACTACACAGAAGAATTGTGTGAAACTTCTTTCTGTTCTGTTTGTTCAACTAAAAGAGTTGAACCTTAGTTTTGATTGAGCCGTTCTGAAACACTCTTTCTGTAGAAAATGCAAGTGGAGATTCGGAGCGCTAAGAGGGTAATAGTGGAAAAAGGAATGTCTCCAAATATAAACTACACAGAAACATTCTGTGAAACTTCTTTCTGATCTGTGCATTCAGCTAACAGAGTTAAACCATACTTTTGATTGAGCGGATCTGAACACTCTTTCTGTAGAAAATGCAACTGGAAATTTGGAGCGCTAAGAGAGTTGTAGTGGAAAAAGGAATATATTCAAATATAAACTACACAGAATCATTCTGTGAAACTTCTTTCTGATCTGAGCATTCAGCTAACAGAGTTAAACCATACTTTTGATTGAGCAGTTTTGAAACAATCTGTCTGTAGAAAATGCAACTGGACATTCGTAGCGCTAAGTGGGTTATAGTGGAAAAAAGAATTTGTTCAATTATAAACTACACAGAAGCATTGTATGAAACTTCTTTCTGTTCTGTGCATTCAACTAACAGAGTTGAAGCTTACTTTTGATTGAGACTTTCTGAAACACTCTTTCTGTAGAAACTGCAATTGGACATTCTGAGCGCTAAGAGGCATATATTGGGAAAAATAATATCTTCAAATAAAATCTACACAGAAGCATTGTGTGAAACTTATTTCTGATATGTTCTTTAAGCTAACAGAGTTAAACCATACTTTTGATTGCGCAGTTCTGAACACTCTTTCTGTAGGAAATGCAAGTGGACATTCGGAGCGCTAAGAGGGTAATAGTGGAAAAAGGAATATATTCAAATATAAACTACACAGTAGCATTGTGTGAAAATTCTTTCTGTTCTGTGCATTCAACTAACAGAGTTGAACCTTACTTTTGATTGAGCCGTTCTGAAACACTCTTTCTGTAGAAACTGCAATTGGACATGCTAAGCGCTAAGAGGCCTACATTGGGAAAAAGAATATCTTCAAATAAAAACTACACAGATGCATTCTGTGAAACTTATTTCTGATCTGTAAATTCAGTTAACAGAGATAAAACATATTTTTGATTGAGCAGTTATGAAACACTCTTTTTGTAGAAAATGCAAGTGGAGATTCGGAGCGCTAAGAGGGTAATAGTGGAAAAAGGAATGTCTTCAAATATAAACTACACAGAATCATTCGGTGAAACTTCTTTCTGATCTGTGCATTCAGGTAACATAGTTAAACCATACTTTTGATTGAGCAGATCTGAACACTCTCTCTGTAGAAAATGCAACTGGACATTTGGGGCGCTAAGAGCGTAGTAGTGGAAAAAGGAATATATTCAAATATAAACTACACAGAAGCATTCTGTGAAACTTCTTTCTGATCTGAGCATTCAGCTAACAGAGTTAAACCATACTTTTGATTGAGCAGTTTTGAAACACTCTGTCTGTAGAAAATGCAACTGGACATTCGTAGCGCTAAGTGGGTAATAGTGGAAAAAACAATATGTTCAAATATAAACTACACAGAAGCCTTGTATGAAACTTCTTTCTGTTCTGTGCATTCAACTAACAGAGTTGAACCTTACTTTTGATTGAGCCGTTCTGAAACACTCTTTCTGTAGAAACTGCAATTGGACATTCTGAGCGCTAGGAGGCCTATATTGGGAAAAAGAATGTCTACAAATAAAAACTACACAGAAGAATTGTGTGAAACTTCTTTCTGTTCTGTTTGTTCAACTAAACTAGTTGAACCTTAGTTTTGATTGAGCCGTTCTGAAACACTCTTTCTGTAGAAAATGCAAGTGGAGATTCAGAGCGCTAAGAGGGTAATAGTGGAAAAAGGAATGTCTCCAAATATAAACTACACAGAATCATTCTGTGAAACTTCTTTCTGATCTGTGCATTCAGCTAACAGAGTTAAACCATACTTTTGATTGAGCAGATCTGAACACTCTTTCTGTAGAAAATGCAACTGGACATTTGGAGCGCTAAGAGTGTAGTAGTGGAAAAAGGAATATATTCAAATATAAACTACACAGAAGCATTCTGTGAAACTTCTTTCTGATCTGAGCATTCAGCTAACAGAGTTAAACTATACTTTTGATTGAGCAGTTTTGAAACACTCTGTCTGTGGAAAATGCAACTGGACATTCGTAGCGCTAAGTGGGTAATAGTGGAAAAAAGTATATATTCAAATATAAACTACACAGAAGCATTGTATGAAACTTCTTTCTGTTCTGTGCATTCAACTAACAGAGTTGAACCTTACTTTTGATTGAGTCTTTCTGAAACACTCTTTCTGTAGAAACTGCAATTGGACATTCTGAGCGCTAAGAGGCCTATATTGGGAAATATAATATCTTCAAATAAAAACTACACAGAAGCAGTTTGTGAAACTTATTTCTGATATGTTCATTAAGCTAACAGAGTTAAGCCATACTTTTGATTGCGCAGTTCTGAACACTCTTTCTGTAGAAAATGCAAGTGGACATTCGGAGCGCTAAGAGGGTAATAGTGGAAAAAGGAATATATTCAAATATAAACTACACAGTAGCATTCTGTGAAAATTCTTTCTGTTCTGTGCATTCAACTAACAGAGTTGAACCTTACTTTTGATTGAGCCGTTCTGAAACACTCTTTCTGTAGAAACTGCAATTGGACATGCTAAGCGCTAAGAGGCCTACATTGGGAAAAAGAATATCTTCGAATAAAAATTACACAGATGCATTCTGTGAAACTTATTTCTGATCTGTAAATTCAGTTAACAGAGATAAAACTTATTTTTGATTGAGCAGTTATGAAACACTCTTTTTGTAGAAAATGCAAGTGGAGATTCGGAGCGCTAAGAGGGTAATAGTGGAAAAAGGAATGTCTTCAAATATAAACTACACAGAATCATTCGGTGAAACTTCTTTCTGATCTGTGCATTCAGCTAACAGAGTTAAACCATACTTTTGATTGAGCAGATCTGAACACTCTTTCTGTAGAAAATGCAACTGGACATTTGGAGCGCTAAGAGGGTAGTAGTGGAAAAAGGAATATATTCAAATATAAACTACACAGAAGCATTCTGTGAAACTTCTTTCTGATCTGAGCATTCAGCTAACAGAGTTAAACCATACTTTTGATTGAGCAGTTTTGAAACACTCTGTCTGTAGCAAATGCAACTGGATATTCGTAGCGCTAAGTGGGTAATAGTGGAAAAAAGAATATGTTCAAATATAAACTACACAGAAGCATTGTATGAAACTTCTTTCTGTTCTGTGCATTCAACTAACAGAGTTGAACCTTACTTTTGATTGAGCCTTTCTGAAACACTCTTTCTGTAGAAACTGCAATTGGACATTCTGAGCGCTAAGAGGCCTCTACTGGGAAAAATAATATCTTCAAATAAAAACTACACAGAAGCATTGTGTGAAACTTATTTCTGATATGTGCATTAAGCTAACAGAGTTAAACCATACTTTTGATTGCGCAGTTCTGAACACTCTTTCTGTAGAAAATGCAAGTGGACATTCGGAGCGCTAAGAGGGTAATAGTGGAAAAAGGAAAATATTCAAATATAAACTACACAGTAGCATTCTGTGAAAATTCTTTCTGTTCTGTGCATTCAACTAACAGAGTTGAACCTTACTTTTGATTGAGCCGTTCTGAAACACTCTTTCTGTAGAAACTGCAATTGGACATGCTAAGCGCTAAGAGGCCTACATTGGGAAAAAGAATATCTTCAAATAAAAAATACACAGATGAATTCTGTGAAACTTATTTCTGATCTGTAAATTCAGTTAACAGAGATAAAACATATTTTTGATTGAGCAGTTATGAAACACTCTTTTTGTAGAAAATGCAAGTGGAGATTCGGAGCGCTAAGAGGGTAATAGTGGAAAAAGGAATGTCTTCAAATATAAACTACACAGAATCATTCTCTGAAACTTCTTTCTGATCTGTGCATTCAGCTAACAGAGTTAAACCATACTTTTGATTGAGCAGATCTGAACACTCTTTCTGTAGAAAATGCAACTGGACATTTGGAGCGCTAAGAGCGTAGTAGTGGAAAAAGGAATATATTCAAATATAAACTACACAGAAGCATTCTGTGAAACTTCTTTCTGATCTGAGCATTCAGCTAACAGAGTTAAACCATACTTTTGATTGAGCAGTTTTGAAACGCTCTGTCTGTAGAAAATGCAACTGGACATTCGTAGCACTAAGTGGGTAATAGTGGAAAAAAGAATATGTTCAAATATAAACTACACAGAAGCATTGTATGAAACTTCTTTCTGTTCTGTGCATTCAACTAACAGAGTTGAACCTTACTTTTGATTGAGCCGTTCTGAAACACTCTTTCTGTAGAAACTGCAATTGGACATGCTAAGCGCTAAGAGGCCTACATTGGGAAAAAGAATATTTTCAAATAAAAACTACACAGATGCATTCTGTGAAACTGATTTCTGATCTGTAAATTCAGTTAACAGAGATAAAACATATTTTTGATTGAGCAGTTATGAAACACTCTTTTTGTAGAAAATGCAAGTCGAGATTCGGAGCGCTAAGAGGGTAATAGTGGAAAAAGTAATGTCTTCAAACATAAACTACACAGAATCATTCGGTGAAACTTCTTTCTGATCTGTGCATTCAGCTAACAGAGTTAAACCATACTTTTGATTGAGCAGATCTGAACACTCTTTCTGTAGAAAATGCAACTGGACATTTGGAGCGCTATGAGCGTAGTAGTGGAAAAAGGAATATATTCAAATATAAATTACACAGAAGCATTCTGTGAAACTTCTTTCTGATCTGAGCATTCAGCTAACAGAGTTAAACCATACTTTTGATTGAGCAGTTTTGAAACACTCTGTCTGTAGAAAATGCAACTGGACATTCGTAGCGCTAAGTGGGTAATAGTGGAAAAAAGAATATGTTCAATTATAAACTACAGAGAAGCATTGTATGAAACTTCTTTCTGTTCTGTGCATTCAACTAACAGAGTTGAACCTTACTTTTGATTGAGCCTTTCTGAAACACTCTTTCTGTAGAAACTGCAATTGGACATTCTGAGCGCTAAGAGGCCTATATTGGGAAAAATAATATCTTCAAATAAAAACTACACAGAAGCATTGTGTGAAACTTATTTCTGATATGTTCTTTAAGCTAACAGAGTTAAACCATACTTTTGATTGCGCAGTTCTGAACACTCTTTCTGTAGAAAATGCAAGTGGACATTCGGAGCGCTAAGAGGGTAATAGTGGAAAAAGGAATATATTCAAATATAAACTACACAGTAGCATTCTGTGAAAATTCTTTCTGTTCTGTGCATTCAACTAACAGAGTTGAACCTTACTTTTGATTGAGCCGTTCTGAAACACTCTTTCTGTAGAAACTGCAGTAGGACATGCTAAGCGCTAAGAGGCCTACATTGGGAAAAAGAATATCTTCAAATAAAAACTACACAGATGCATTCTGTGAAACTTATTTCTGATCTGTAAATTCAGTTAACAGAGATAAAACATATTTTTGATTGAGCAGTTATGAAAAACTCTTTTTGTAGAAAATGCAAGTGGAGATTCGGAGCGCTAAGAGGGTAATAGTGGAAAAAGGAATGTCTTCAAATATAAACTACACAGAATCATTCGGTGAAACTTCTTTCTGATCTGTGCATTCAGCTAACAGAGTTAAACCATACTTTTGATTGAGCAGATCTGAACACTCTTTCTGTAGAAAATGCAACTGGACATTTGGAGCGCTAAGAGCGTAGTAGTGGAAAAAGGAATATATTCAAATATAAACTACACAGAAGCATTCTGTGAAACTTCTTTCTGATCTGAGCATTCAGCTAACAGAGTTAAACCATACTTTTGATTGAGCAGTTTTGAAACACTCTGTCTGTAGAAAATGCAACTGGACATTGGTAGCACTAAGTGGGTAATAGGGGAAAAAAGAATATGTTCAAATATAAACTACACAGAAGCATTGTATGAAACTTCTTTCTGTTCTGTGCATTCAACTAACAGAGTTGAACCTTACTTTTGATTGAGCCATTCTGAAACACTCTTTCTGTAGAAACTGCAATTGGACATTCTGAGCGCTAGGAGGCCTATATTGGGAAAAAGAATGTCTACAAATAAAAACTACACAGAAGAATTGTGTGAAACTTCTTTCTGTTCTGTTTGTTCAACTAAACTAGTTGAAACTTAGTTTTGATTGAGCCGTTCTGAAACACTCTTTCTGTAGAAAATGCAAGTGGAGATTCGGAGCGCTAAGAGGGTAATAGTGGGAAAAGGAATATCTCCAAATATAAACTACACAGAATCATTCTGTGAAACTGCTTTCTGATCTGTGCATTCAGCTAACAGAGTTAAACCATACTTTTGATTGAGCAGATCTGAACACTCTTTCTGTAGAAAATGCAACTGGACATTTGGAGCGCTAAGAGAGTAGTAGTGGAAAAAGGAATATATTCAAATATAAACTACACAGAAGCATTCTGTGAAACTTCTTTCTGATCTGAGCATTCAGCTAACAGAGTTAAACCATACTTTTGATTGAGCAGTTTTGAAACACTCTGTCTGTGGAAAATGCAACTGGACATTCGTAGCGCTAAGTGGGTAATAGTGGAAAAAAGAATATGTTCAAATATAAACTACACAGAAGCATTGTATGAAACTTCTTTCTGTTCTGTGCATTCAACTAACAGAGTTGAACCTTACTTTTGATTGAGTCTTTCTGAAACACTCTTTCTGTAGAAACTGCAATTGGACATTCTGAGCGCTAAGAGGCCTATATTGGGAAAAATAATATCTTCAAATAAAAACTGCACAGAAGCAGTGTGTGAAACTTATTTCTGATATGTTCATTAAGCTAACAGAGTTAAGCCATACTTTTGATTGCGCAGTTCTGAACACTCTTTCTGTAGAAAATGCAAGTGGACATTCGGAGCGCTAAGAGGGTAATAGTGGAAAAAGGAATATATTCAAATATAAACTACACAGTAGCATTCTGTGAAAATTCTTTCTGTTCTGTGCATTCAACTAACAGAGTTGAACCTTACTTTTGATTGAGCCGTTCTGAAACACTCTTTCTGTAGAAACTGCAATTGGACATGCTAAGCGCTAAGAGGCCTACATTGGGAAAAAGAATATCTTCAAATAAAAACGACACAGATGCATTCTGTGAAACTTATTTCTGATCTGTAAATTCAGTTAACAGAGATAAAACATATTTTTGATTGAGCAGTTATGAAACACTCTTTTTGTAGAAAATGCAAGTGGAGATTCGGAGCGCTAAGAGGGTAATAGTGGAAAAAGGAATGTCTTCAAATATAAACTACACAGAATCATTCGGTGAAACATCTTTCTGATCTGTGCATTCAGGTAACAGAGTTAAAACATACTTTTGATTGAGCAGATCTGAACACTCTTTCTGTAGAAAATGCAACTGGACATTTGGAGCGCTAAGAGGGTAGTAGTGGAAAAAGGAATATATTCAAATATAAACTACACAGAAGCATTCTGTGAAACTTCTTTCTGATCTGAGCATTCAGCTAACAGAGTTAAACCATACTTTTGATTGAGCAGTTTTGAAACACTCTGTCTGTAGCAAATGCAACTGGATATTCGTAGCGCTAAGTGGGTAATAGTGGAAAAAAGAATATGTTCAAATATAAACTACACAGAAGCATTGTATGAAACTTCTTTCTGTTCTGTGCATTCAACTAACAGAGTTGAACCTTACTTTTGATTGAGCCTTTCTGAAACACTCTTTCTGTAGAAACTGCAATTGGACATTCTGAGCGCTAAGAGGCCTCTATTGGGAAAAATAATATCTTCAAATAAAAACTACACAAAAGCATTGTGTGAAACTTATTTCTGATATGTGCATTAAGCTAACAGAGTTAAACCATACTTTTGATTGCGCAGTTCTGAACACTCTTTCTGTAGAAAATGCAAGTGGACATTCGGAGCGCTAAGAGGGTAATAGTGGAAAAAGGAATATATTCAAATATAAACTACACAGTAGCATTCTGTGAAAATTCTTTCTGTTCTGTGCATTCAACTAACAGAGTTGAACCTTACTTTTGATTGAGCCGTTCTGAAACACTCTTTCTGTAGAAACTGCAATTGGACATGCTAAGCGCTAAGAGGCCTACATTGGGAAAAAGAATATCTTCAAATAAAAACTACACAGATGCATTCTGTGAAACTTATTTCTGATCTGTAAATTCAGTTAACAGAGATAAAACATATTCTTGATTGAGCAGTTATGAAACACTCTTTTTGTAGAAAATGCAAGTGGAGATTCGGAGCGCTAAGAGGGTAGTAGTGGAAAAAGGAATGTCTTCAAATATAAACTACACAGAATAATTCGGTGAAACTTCTTTCTGATCTGTGCATTCAGCTAACAGAGTTAAACCATACTTTTGATTGAGCAGATCTGAACACTCTTTCTGTAGAAAATGCAACTGGACATTTGGAGCGCTAAGAGCGTAGTAGTGGAAAAAGGAATATATTCAAATATAAACTACACAGAAGCATTCTGTGAAACTTCTTTCTGATCTGAGCATTCAGCTAAGAGAGTTAAACCATACTTTTGATTGAGCAGTTTTGAAACGCTCTGTCTGTAGAAAATGCAACTGTACATTCGTAGCACTAACTGGGTAATAGTGGAGAAAAGAATATGTTCAAATATAAACTACACAGAAGCATTGTATGAAACTTCTTTCTGTTCTGTGCATTCAACTAACAGAGTTGAACCTTACTTTTGATTGAGCCGTTCTGAAACACTCTTTCTGTAGAAACTGCAATTGGACATGCTAAGCGCTAAGAGGCCTACATTGGGAAAAAGAATATCTTCAAATAAAAACTACACAGATGCTTTCTGTGAAACTTATTTCTGATCTGTAAATTCAGTTAACAGAGATAAAACATATTTTTGATTGAGCAGTTATGAAACACTCTTTTTGTAGAAAATGCAAGTGGAGATTCGGAGCGCTAAGAGGGTAATAGTGGAAAAAGGAATGTCTTCAAACAAAAACTACACAGAATCATTCGGTGAAACTTCTTTCTGATCTGTGCATTCAGCTAACAGAGTTAAAACATACTTTTGATTGAGCAGATCTGAACACTCTTTCTGTAGAAAATGCAACTGGACATTTGGAGCGCTAAGAGCGTAGTAGTGGAAAAAGGAATATATTCAAATATAAACTACACAGAAGCATTCTGTGAAACTTCTTTCTGATCTGAGCATTCAGCTAACAGATTTAAAGCATACTTTTGATTGAGCAGTTTTGAAACTCTCTGTCTGTAGAAAATGCAACTGGACATTCGTAGCGCTAAGTGAGTAATAGTGGAAAAAAGAATATGTTCAAATATAAACTACACAGAAGCATTGTATGAAACTTCTTTCTGTTCTGTGCATTCAACTAACAGAGTTGAACCTTACTTTTGATTGAGCCGTTCTGAAACACTCTTTCTGTAGAAACTGCAATTGGACATTCTGAGCGCTAAGAGGCCTATATTGGGAAAAAGAATGTCTACAAATAAAAACTACACAGAAGAATTGTGTGAAACTTCTTTCTGTTCTGTTTGTTCAACTAAAAGAGTTGAACCTTAGTTTTGATTGAGCCGTTCTGAAACACACTTTCTGTAGAAAATGCAAGTGGAGATTAGGAGCGCTAAGAGGTTAATAGTGGAAAAAGGAATGTCTCCGAATATAAACTACACAGAATCATTCTGTGAAACATTTTTCTGATCTGTGCATTCAGCTAACAGAGTTAAACCATACTTTTGATTGAGCAGATCTGAACACTCTTTCTGTAGAAAATGCAACTGGACATTTGGAGCGCTAAGAGAGTAGTAGTGGAAAAAGGAATATATTCAAATATAAACTACACAGAAGCATTCTGTGAAACTTCTTTCTGATCTGAGAATTCAGCTAACAGAGTTAAACCATACTTTTGATTGAGCAGTTTTGAAACACTCTGTCTGTAGAAAATGCAACTGGACATTCGTAGTGCTAAGTGGGTAATAGTGGAAAAAAGAATATGTTCAAATATAAACTACACAGAAGCATTGTATGAAACTTCTTTCTGTTCTGTGCATTCAACTAACAGAGTTGAACTTTACTTTTGATTGAGCCTTTCTGAAACACTCTTTCTGTGGAAACTGCAATTGGACATTATGAGCGCTAAGAGGCCTATATTGGGAAAAATAATATCTTCAAATAAAAACTACACAGAAGCATTGTGTGAAACTTATTTCTGATATGTTCTTTAAGCTAACAGAGTTAAACCATACTTTTGATTGCGCAGTTCTGAACACTCTTTCTGTAGAAAATGCAAGTGGACATTCGGAGCGCTAAGAGAGTAATAGTGGAAAAAGGAATATATTCAAATATAAACTACACAGTAGCATTCTGTGAAAATTCTTTCTGTTCTGTGCATTCAACTAACAGAGTTGAACCTTACTTTTGATTGAGCCGTTCTGAAACACTCTTTCTGTAGAAACTGCAATTGGACATGCTAAGCGCTAAGAGGCCTACATTGGGAAAAAGAATATCTTCAAATAAAAACTACACAGATGCATTCTGTGAAACTTATTTCTGATCTGTAAATTCAGTTAACAGAGATAAAACATATTTTTGATGGAGCAGTTATGAAACACTCTTTTTGTAGAAAATGCAAGTGGAGATTCGGAGCGCTAAGAGGGTAATAGTGGAAAAAGGAATGTCTTCAAATATAAACTACACAGAATCATTCGGTGAAACTTCTTTCTGATCTGTGCATTCAGCTAACAGAGTTAAACCATACTTTTGATTGAGCAGATCTGAACACTCTTTCTGTAGAAAATGCAACTGGACATTTGGAGCGCTAAGAGCGTAGTAGTGGAAAAAGGAATATATTCAAATATAAACTACACAGAAGCATTCTGTGAAACTTCTTTCTGATCTGAGCATTCAGCTAACAGAGTTAAACCATACTTTTGATTGAGCAGTTTTGAAACACTCTGTCTGTAGAAAATGCAACTGGATATTCGTAGCGCTAAGTGGGTAATAGTGGAAAAAAGAATATGTTCAAATATAAACTACACAGAAGCATTGTATGAAACTTCTTTCTGTTCTGTGCATTCAACTAACAGAGTTGAACTTTACTTTTGATTGAGCCTTTCTGAAACACTCTTTCTGTAGAAACTGCAATTGGACATTATGAGCGCTAAGAGGCCTATATTGGGAAAAATAATATCTTCAAATAAAAACTACACAGAAGCATTGTGTGAAACTTATTTCTGATATGTTCTTTAAGCTAACAGAGTTAAACCATACTTTTGATTGCGCAGTTCTGAACACTCTTTCTGTAGAAAATGCAAGTGGACATTCGGAGCGCTAAGAGAGTAATAGTGGAAAAAGGAATATATTCAAATATAAACTACACAGTAGCATTCTGTGAAAATTCTTTCTGTTCTGTGCATTCAACTAACAGAGTTGAACCTTACTTTTGATTGAGCCGTTCTGAAACACTCTTTCTGTAGAAACTGCAATTGGACATGCTAAGCGCTAAGAGGCCTACATTGGGAAAAAGAATATCTTCAAATAAAAACTACACAGATGCATTCTGTGAAACTTATTTCTGATCTGTAAATTCAGTTAACAGAGATAAAACATATTTTTGATGGAGCAGTTATGAAACACTCTTTTTGTAGAAAATGCAAGTGGAGATTCGGAGCGCTAAGAGGGTAATAGTGGAAAAAGGAATGTCTTCAAATATAAACTACACAGAATCATTCGGTGAAACTTCTTTCTGATCTGTGCATTCAGCTAACAGAGTTAAACCATACTTTTGATTGAGCAGATCTGAACACTCTTTCTGTAGAAAATGCAACTGGACATTTGGAGCGCTAAGAGCGTAGTAGTGGAAAAAGGAATATATTCAAATATAAACTACACAGAAGCATTCTGTGAAACTTCTTTCTGATCTGAGCATTCAGCTAACAGAGTTAAACCATACTTTTGATTGAGCAGTTTTGAAACACTCTGTCTGTAGAAAATGCAACTGGATATTCGTAGCGCTAAGTGGGTAATAGTGGAAAAAAGAATATGTTCAAATATAAACTACACAGAAGCCTTGTATGAAACTTCTTTCTGTTCTGTGCATTCAACTAACAGAGTTGAACCTTACTTTTGATTGAGCCGTTCTGAAAAACTCTTTCTGTAGAAACTGCAATTGGACATTCTGAGCGCTAGGAGGCCTATATTGGGAAAAAGAATGTCTACAAATAAAAACTACACAGAAGAATTGTGTGAAACTTCTTTCTGTTCTGTTTGTTCAACTAAAAGAGTTGAACCTTAGTTTTGATTGAGCCGTTCTGAAATACTCTTTCTGTAGAAAATGCAAGTGGAGATTCGGAGCGCTAAGAGGGTAATAGTGGAAAAAGGAATGTCTCCAAATATAAACTACACAGAATCATTCTGTGAAACTTCTTTCTGATCTGTGCATTCAGCTAACAGAGTTAAACCATACTTTTGATTGAGCAGATCTGAACACTCTTTCTGTAGAAAATGCAACTGGACATTTGGAGCGCTAAGAGAGTAGTAGTGGAAAAAGTAATATATTCAAATATAAACTACACAGAAGCATTCTGTGAAACTTCTTTCTGATCTGAGCATTCAGCTAACAGAGTTAAACCATACTTTTGATTGAGCACTTTTGAAACACTCTGTCTGTAGAAAATGCAACTGGACATTCGTAGCGCTAAGTGGATAATAGTGGAAAAAAGAATATGTTCAATTATAAACTACACAGAAGTATTGTATGAAACTTCTTTCTGTTCTGTGCATTCAACTAACAGAGTTGAACCTTACTTTTGATTGAGACTTTCTGAAACACTCTTTCTGTAGAAACTGCAATTGGACATTCTGAGCGCTAAGAGGCCTCTATTGGGAAAAATAATATCTTCAAATAAAAACTACACAGAAGCATTGTGTGAAACTTATTTCTGATATGTTCTTTAAGCTAACAGAGTTAAACCATACTTTTGATTGCGCAGTTCTGAACACTCTTTCTGTAGAAAATGCAAGTGGACATTCGGAGCGCTAAGAGGGTAATAGTGGAAAAAGGAATATATTCCAATATAAACTACACAGTAGCATTCTGTGAAAATTCTTTCTGTTCTGTGCATTCAACTAACAGAGTTGAACCTTACTTTTGATTGAGCCGTTCTGAAACACTCTTTCTGTAGAAACTGCAATTGGACATGCTAAGCGCTAAGAGGCCTACATTGGGAAAAAGAATATCTTCAAATAAAAACTACACAGATGCATTCTGTGAAACTTATTTCTGATCTGTAAATTCAGTTAACAGAGATAAAACATATTTTTGATTGAGCAGTTATGAAACACTCTTTTTGTAGAAAATGCAAGTGGAGATTCGGAGCGCTAAGAGGGTAATAGTGGAAAAAGGAATGTCTTCAAATATAAACTACACAGAATCATTCGGTGAAACTTCTTTCTGATCTGTGCATTCAGCTAACACAGTTAAACCATACTTTTGATTGAGCAGATCTGAACACTCTTTCTGTAGAAAATGCAACTGGACATTTGGAGCGCTAAGAGCGTAGTAGTGGAAAAAGGAATATATTCAAATATAAACTACACAGAAGCATTCTGTGAAACTTCTTTCTGATCTGAGCATTCAGCTAACAGAGTTAAACCATACTTTTGATTGAGCAATTTTGAAACACTCTGTCTGTAGAAAATGCAACTGGACATTCGTAGCGCTAAGTGGGTAATAGTGGAAAAAAGAATATGTTCAAATATAAACTACACAGAAGCATTGTATGAAACTTCTTTCTGTTCTGTGCATTCAACTAACAGAGTTGAACCTTACTTTTGATTGAGCCGTTCTGAAACACTCTTTCTGTAGAAACTGCAATTGGACATGCTAAGCGCTAAGAGGCCTACATTGGGAAAAAGAATATCTTCAAATAAAAACTACACAGATGCATTCTGTGAAACTTATTTCTGATCTGTAAA
Organism: Symphalangus syndactylus; assembly: GCF_028878055.3. Lineage (NCBI taxonomy): Eukaryota > Metazoa > Chordata > Mammalia > Primates > Hylobatidae > Symphalangus > Symphalangus syndactylus. The sequence goes on along the minus strand of NC_072426.2, from coordinate 8,380,697 downwards.
TTCAGTTAACAGAGATAAAACATATTTTTGATTGAGCAGTTATGAAACACTCTTTTTGTAGAAAATGCAAGTGGAGATTCGGAGCGCTAAGGGGGTAGTAGTGGAAAAAGGAATGTCTTCAAATATAAACTACACAGAATCATTCGGTGAAACTTCTTTCTGATCTGTGCATTCAGCTAACAGAGTTAAACCATACTTTTGATTGAGCAGATCTGAACACTCTTTCTGTAGAAAATGCAACTGGACATTTGGAGCGCTAAGAGCGTAGTAGTGGAAAAAGTAATATATTCAGATATAAACTACACAGAAGCATTCTGTGAAACTTCTTTCTGATCTGAGCATTCAGCTAACAGAGTTAAACCATACTTTTGATTGAGCAGTTTTGAAACACTCTGTCTGTAGAAAATGCAACTGGACATTCGTAGCACTAAGTGGGTAATAGTGGAAAAAAGATGTTCAAATATAAACTACACAGAAGAATTGTATGAAACTTCTTTCTGTTCTGTGCATTCAACTAACAGAGTTGAACCTTACTTTTGATTGAGCCGTTCTGAAACACTCTTTCTGTAGAAACTGCAATTGGACATGCTAAGCGCTAAGAGGCCTATATTGGGAAAAAGAATATCTTCAAATAAAAACTACACAGATGCATTCTGTGAAACTTATTTCTGATCTGTAAATTCAGTTAACAGAGATAAAACATATTTTTGATTGAGCAGTTATGAAACACTCTTTTTGTAGAAAATGCAAGTGGAGATTCGGAGCGCTAAGAGGGTAATAGTGGAAAAAGGAATGTCTTCAAATATAAACTACACAGAATCATTCGGTGAAACTTCTTTCTGATCTGTGCATTCAGCTAACAGTGTTAAACCATACTTTTGATTGAGCAGATCTGAACACTCTTTCTGTAGAAAATGCAACTGGACATTTGGAGCGCTAATAGCGTAGTAGTGGAAAAAGGAATATATTCAAATATAAACTACACAGAAGCATTCTGTGAAACTTCTTTCTGATCTGAGCATTCAGCTAACAGAGTTAAACCATACTTTTGATTGAGCAGTTTTGAAACACTCTGTCTGTAGAAAATGCAACTGGACATTCGTAGCGCTAAGTGGGTAATAGTGGAAAAAAGAATATGTTCAAATATAAACTACACAGAAGCCTTGTATGAAACTTCTTTCTGTTCTGTGCATTCAACTACCAGAGTTGAACCTTACTTTTGATTGAGCCGTTCTGAAACACTCTTTCTGTAGAAAGTGCAATTGGACATTCTGAGCGCTAAGAGGCCTATATTGGGAAAAAGAATGTCTACACATAAAAACTACACAGAAGAATTGTGTGAAACTTCTTTCTGTTCTGTTTGTTCAACTAAAAGTGTTGAACCTTAGTTTTGATTGAGCCGTTCTGAAACACTCTTTCTGTAGAAAATGCAAGTGGAGATTCGGAGCGCTAAGAGGGTAATAGTGGAAAAAGGAATGTCTCCAAATATAAACTACACAGAATCATTCTGTGAAACTTCTTTCTGATCTGTGCATTCAGCTAACAGAGTTAAACCATACTTTTGATTGAGCAGATCTGAACACTCTTTCTGTAGAAAATGCAACTGGACATTTGGAGCGCTAAGAGAGTAGTAGTGGAAAAAGGAATATATTCAAATATAAACTACACAGAAGCATTCTGTGAAACTTCTTTCTGATCTGAGCATTCAGCTAACAGAGTTAAACCATACTTTTGATTGAGCAGTTTTGAAACACTCTGTCTGTAGAAAATGCAACTGGACATTCGTAGCGCTATGTGGATAATAGTGGAAAAAAGAATATGTTCAATTATAAACTACAAAGAAGCATTGTATGAAACTTCTTTCTCTTCTGTGCATTCAACTAACAGAGTTGAACCTTACTTTTGATTGAGACTTTCTGAAACACTCTTTCTGTAGAAACTGCAATTGGACATTCTGAGCGCTAAGAGGCCTCTATTGGGAAAAATAATATCTTCAAATAAAAACTACACAGAAGCATTGTGTGAAACTTATTTCTGATATGTTCTTTAAGCTAACAGAGTTAAACCATACTTTTGATTGCGCAGTTCTGAACACTCTTTCTGTAGAACATGCAAGTGGACATTCGGAGCGCTAAGAGGGTAATAGTGGAAAAAGGAATATATTCAAATATAAACTACACAGTAGCATTCTGTGAAAATTCTTTCTGTTCTGTGCATTCAACTAACAGAGTTGAACCTTACTTTTGATTGAGCCGTTCTGAAACACTCTTTCTGTAGAAACTGCAATTGGACATGCTAAGCGCTAAGAGGCCTACATTGGGAAAAAGAATATCTTCAAATAAAAACTACACAGATGCATTCTGTGAAACTTATTTCTGATCTGTAAATTCAGTTAACAGAGATAAAACATATTTTTGATTGAGCAGTTATGAAACACTCTTTTTGTAGAAAATGCAAGTGGAGATTCGGAGCGCTAAGAGGGTAATAGTGGAAAAAGGAATGTCTTCAAATATAAACTACACAGAATCATTCGGTGAAACTACTTTCTGATCTGTGCATTCAGCTAACAGAGTTAAACCATACTTTTGATTGAGCAGATCTGAACACTCTTTCTGTAGAAAATGCAACTGGACATTTGGAGCGCTAAGAGCGTAGTAGTGGAAAAAGTAATATATTCAAATATAAACTACACAGAAGCATTCTGTGAAACTTCTTTCTGATCTGAGCATTCAGCTAACAGAGTTAAACCATACTTTTGATTGAGCAGTTTTGAAACACTCTGTCTGTAGAAAATGCAACTGGACATTCGTAGCGCTAAGTGGGTAATAGTGGAAAAAAGAATATGTTCAAATATAAACTACACAGAAGCCTTGTATGAAACTTCTTTCTGTTCTGTGCATTCAACTAACAGAGTTGAACCTTACTTTTGATTGAGCCTTTCTGAAACACTCTTTCTGTAGAAACTGCAATTGGACATTCTGAGCGCTAGGAGGCCTATATTGGGAAAAAGAATGTCTACAAATAAAAACTACACAGAAGAATTGTGTGAAACTTCTTTCTGTTCTGTTTGTTCAACTAAAAGAGTTGAACCTTAGTTTTGATTGAGCCGTTCTGAAACACTCTTTCTGTAGAAAATGCAAGTGGAGATTCGGAGCGCTAAGAGGGTAATAGTGGAAAAAGGAATGTCTCCAAATATAAACTACACAGAATCATTCTGTGAAACTTCTTTCTGATCTGTGCATTCAGCTGACAGAGTTAAACCATACTTTTGATTGAGCAGATCTGAACACTCTTTCTGTAGAAAATGCAACTGGACATTTGGAGCGCTAAGAGAGTAGTAGTGGAAAAAGGAATATATTCAAATATAAACTACACAGAAGCATTCTGTGAAACTTCTTTCTGATCTGAGCATTCAGCTAACAGAGTTAAACCATACTTTTGATTGAGCAGTTTTTAAACACTCTGTCTGTAGAAAATGCAACTGGACATTCGTAGCGCTAAGTGGGTAATAGTGGAAAAAAGATTATGTTCAATTATAAACTACACAGAAGCATTGTATGAAACTTCTTTCTGTTCTGTGCATTCAACTAACAGAGTTGAACCTTACTTTTGATTGAGCCTTTCTGAAACACTCTTTCTGTAGAAACTGCAATTGGACATTCTGAGCGCTAAGAGGCCTCAATTGGGAAAAATAATATCTTCAAATAAAAACTACACAGAAGCATTGTGTGAAACTTATTTCTGATATGTTCTTTAAGCTAACAGAGTTAAACCATACTTTTGATTGCGCAGTTCTGAACACTCTTTCTGTAGAAAATGCAAGTGGACATTCGGAGCGCTAAGAGGGTAATATTGGAAAAAGGAATATATTCAAATATAAACTACAAAGTAGCATTCTGTGAAAATTCTTTCTGTTCTGTGCATTCAACTAACAGAGTTGAACCTTACTTTTGATTGAGCCGTTCTGAAACACTCTTTCTGTAGAAACTGCAATTGGACATGCTAAGCGCTAAGAGGCCTACATTGGGAAAAAGAATATCTTCAAATAAAAACTACACAGATGCATTCTGTGAAACTTATTTCTGATCTGTAAATTCAGTTAACAGAGATAAAACATATTTTTGATTGAGCAGTTATGAAACACTCTTTTTGTAGAAAATGCAAGTGGAGATTCGGAGCGCTAAGAGGGTAATAGTGGAAAAAGGAATGTCTTCAAATATAAACTACACAGAATCATTCGGTGAAACTTCTTTCTGATCTGTGCATTCAGCTAACAGAGTTAAACCATACTTTTGATTGAGCAGATCTGAACACTCTTTCTGTAGAAAATGCAACTGGACATTTGGAGCGCTAAGAGCGTATTAGTGGAAAAAGGAATATATTCAAATATAAACTACACAGAAGCATTCTGTGAAACTTCTTTCTGATCTGAGCATTCAGCTAACAGAGTTAAACCATACTTTTGATTGAGCAGTTTTGAAACACTCTGTCTGTAGAAAATGCAACTGGACATTCGTAGCGCTAAGTGGGTAATAGTGGAAAAAAGAATATGTTCAAATATAAACTACACAGAAGCCTTGTATGAAACTTCTTTCTGTTCTGTGCATTCAACTAACAGAGTTGAACCTTACTTTTGATTGAGCCGTTCTGAAAAACTCTTTCTGTAGAAACTGCAATTGGACATTCTGTGCGCTAGGAGGCCTATATTGGGAAAAAGAATGTCTACAAATAAAAACTACACAGAAGAATTGTGTGAAACTTCTTTCTGTTCTGTTTGTTCAACTAAAAGAGTTGAACCTTAGTTTTGATTGAGCCGTTCTGAAACACTCTTTCTGTAGAAAATGCAAGTGGAGATTCGGAGCGCTAAGAGGGTAATAGTGGAAAAAGGAATGTCTCCAAATATAAACTACACAGAATCATTCTGTGAAACTTCTTTCTGATCTGTGCATTCAGCTAACAGAGTTAAACCATACTTTTGATTGAGCAGATCTGAACACTCTTTCTGTAGAAAATGCAACTGGACATTTGGAGCGCTAAGAGAGTAGTAGTGGAAAAAGGAATATATTCAAATATAAACTACACAGAAGCATTCTGTGAAACTTCTTTCTGATCTGAGCATTCAGCTAACAGAGTTAAACCATACTTTTGATTGAGCAGTTTTGAAACACTCTGTCTGTAGAAAATGCAACTGGACATTCGTAGCGCTAAGTGGATAATAGTGGAAAAAAGAATATGTTCAATTATAAACTACACAGAATCATTGTATGAAACTTCTTTCTCTTCTGTGCATTCAACTAACAGAGTTGAACCTTACTTTTGATTGAGACTTTCTGAAACACTCTTTCTGTAGAAACTGCAATTGGACATTCTGAGCGCTAAGAGGCCTCTATTGGGAAAAATAATATCTTCAAATAAAAACTACACAGAAGCATTGTGTGAAACTTATTTCTGATATGTTCTTTAAGCTAACAGAGTTAAACCATACTTTTGATTGCGCAGTTCTGAACACTCTTTCTGTAGAACATGCAAGTGGACATTCGGAGCGCTAAGAGGGTAATAGTGGAAAAAGGAATATATTCAAATATAAACTACACAGTAGCATTCTGTGAAAATTCTTTCTGTTCTGTGCATTCAACTAACAGAGTTGAACCTTACTTTTGATTGAGCCGTTCTGAAACACTCTTTCTGTAGAAACTGCAATTGGACATGCTAAGCGCTAAGAGGCCTACATTGGGAAAAAGAATATCTTCAAATAAAAACTACACAGATGCATTCTGTGAAACTTATTTCTGATCTGTAAATTCAGTTAACAGAGATAAAACATATTTTTGATTGAGCAGTTATGAAACACTCTTTTTGTAGAAAATGCAAGTGGAGATTCGGAGCGCTAAGAGGGTAATAGTGGAAAAAGGAATGTCTTCAAATATAAACTACACAGAATCATTCGGTGAAACTACTTTCTGATCTGTGCATTCAGCTAACAGAGTTAAACCATACTTTTGATTGAGCAGATCTGAACACTCTTTCTGTAGAAAATGCAACTGGACATTTGGAGCGCTAAGAGCGTAGTAGTGGAAAAAGTAATATATTCAAATATAAACTACACAGAAGCATTCTGTGAAACTTCTTTCTGATCTGAGCATTCAGCTAACAGAGTTAAACCATACTTTTGATTGAGCAGTTTTGAAACACTCTGTCTGTAGAAAATGCAACTGGACATTCGTAGCGCTAAGTGGGTAATAGTGGAAAAAAGAATATGTTCAAATATAAACTACACAGAAGCCTTGTATGAAACTTCTTTCTGTTCTGTGCATTCAACTAACAGAGTTGAACCTTACTTTTGATTGAGACTTTCTGAAACACTCTTTCTGTAGAAACTGCAATTGGACATTCTGAGCGCTAGGAGGCCTATATTGGGAAAAAGAATGTCTACAAATAAAAACTACACAGAAGAATTGTGTGAAACTTCTTTCTGTTCTGTTTGTTCAACTAAAAGAGTTGAACCTTAGTTTTGATTGAGCCGTTCTGAAACACTCTTTCTGTAGAAAATGCAAGTGGAGATTCGGAGCGCTAAGAGGGTAATAGTGGAAAAAGGAATGTCTCCAAATATAAACTACACAGAATCATTCTGTGAAACTTCTTTCTGATCTGTGCATTCAGCTAACAGAGTTAAACCATACTTTTGATTGAGCAGATCTGAACACTCTTTCTGTAGAAAATGCAACTGGACATTTGGAGCGCTAAGAGAGTAGTAGTGGAAAAAGGAATATATTCAAATATAAACTACACAGAAGCATTCTGTGAAACTTCTTTCTGATCTGAGCATTCAGCTAACAGAGTTAAACCATACTTTTGATTGAGCAGTTTTGAAACACTCTGTCTGTAGAAAATGCAACTGGACATTCGTAGCGCTAAGTGGATAATAGTGGAAAAAAGAATATGTTCAATTATAAACTACACAGAAGCATTGTATGAAACTTCTTTCTGTTCTGTGCATTCAACTAACAGAGTTGAACCTTACTTTTGATTGAGACTTTCTGAAACACTCTTTCTGTAGAAACTGCAATTGGACATTCTGAGCGCTAAGAGTCCTCTATTGGGAAAATTAATATCTTCAAATAAAAACTACACAGAAGCATTGTGTGAAACTTATTTCTGATATGTTCTTTAAGCTAACAGAGTTAAACCATACTTTTGATTGCGCAGTTCTGAACACTCTTTCTGTAGAAAATGCAAGTGGACATTCGGAGCGCTAAGAGGGTAATAGTGGAAAAAGGAATATATTCAAATATAAACTACACAGTAGCATTCTGTGAAAATTCTTTCTGTTCTGTGCATTCAACTAACAGAGTTGAACCTTACTTTTGATTGAGCCGTTCTGAAACACTCTTTCTGTAGAAACTGCAATTGGACATGCTAAGCGCTAAGAGGCCTACATTGGGAAAAAGAATATCTTCAAATAAAAACTACACAGATGCATTCTGTGAAACTTATTTCTGATCTGTAAATTCAGTTAACAGAGATAAAACATATTTTGGATTGAGCAGTTATGAAACACTCTTTTTGTAGAAAATGCAAGTGGAGATTCGGAGCGCTAAGAGGGTAATAGTGGAAAAAGGAATGTCTTCAAATATAAACTACACAGAATCATTCGGTGAAACTTCTTTCTGATCTGTGCATTCAGCTAACAGAGTTAAACCATACTTTTGATTGAGCAGATCTGAACACTCTTTCTGTAGAAAATGCAACTGGACATTTGGAGCGCTAAGAGCGTAGTAGTGGAAAAAGGAATATATTCAAATATAAACTACACAGAAGCATTCTGTGAAACTTCTTTCTGATCTGAGCATTTAGCTAACAGAGTTAAACCATACTTTTGATTGAGCAGTTTTGAAACACTCTGTCTGTAGAAAATGCAACTGGACATTCGTAGCGCTAAGTGGGTAATAGTGGAAAAAAGAATATGTTCAAATATAAACTACACAGAAGCCTTGTATGAAACTTCTTTCTGTTCTGTGCATTCAACTAACAGAGTTGAACCTTACTTTTGATTGAGCCGTTCTGAAAAACTCTTTCTGTAGAAACTGCAATTGGACATTCTGAGCGCTAGGAGGCCTATATTGGGAAAAAGAATGTCTACAAATAAAAACTACACAGAAGAATTGTGTGAAACTTCTTTCTGTTCTGTTTGTTCAACTAAAAGAGTTGAACCTTAGTTTTGATTGAGCCGTTCTGAAACACTCTTTCTGTAGAAAATGCAAGTGGAGATTCGGAGCGCTAAGAGGGTAATAGTGGAAAAAGGAATGTCTCCAAATATAAACTACACAGAATCATTCTGTGAAACTTCTTTCTGATCTGTGCATTCAGCTGACAGAGTTAAACCATACTTTTGATTGAGCAGATCTGAACACTCTTTCTGTAGAAAATGCAACTGGACATTTGGAGCGCTAAGAGAGTAGTAGTGGAAAAAGGAATATATTCAAATATAAACTACACAGAAGCATTCTGTGAAACTTCTTTCTGATCTGAGCATTCAGCTAACAGAGTTAAACCATACTTTTGATTGAGCAGTTTTTAAACACTCTGTCTGTAGAAAATGCAACTGGACATTCGTAGCGCTAAGTGGGTAATAGTGGAAAAAAGATTATGTTCAATTATAAACTACACAGAAGCATTGTATGAAACTTCTTTCTGTTCTGTGCATTCAACTAACAGAGTTGAACCTTACTTTTGATTGAGCCTTTCTGAAACACTCTTTCTGTAGAAACTGCAATTGGACATTCTGAGCGCTAAGAGGCCTCAATTGGGAAAAATAATATCTTCAAATAAAAACTACACAGAAGCATTGTGTGAAACTTATTTCTGATATGTTCTTTAAGCTAACAGAGTTAAACCATACTTTTGATTGCGCAGTTCTGAACACTCTTTCTGTAGAAAATGCAAGTGGACATTCGGAGCGCTAAGAGGGTAATATTGGAAAAAGGAATATATTCAAATATAAACTACAAAGTAGCATTCTGTGAAAATTCTTTCTGTTCTGTGCATTCAACTAACAGAGTTGAACCTTACTTTTGATTGAGCCGTTCTGAAACACTCTTTCTGTAGAAACTGCAATTGGACATGCTAAGCGCTAAGAGGCCTACATTGGGAAAAAGAATATCTTCAAATAAAAACTACACAGATGCATTCTGTGAAACTTATTTCTGATCTGTAAATTCAGTTAACAGAGATAAAACATATTTTTGATTGAGCAGTTATGAAACACTCTTTTTGTAGAAAATGCAAGTGGAGATTCGGAGCGCTAAGAGGGTAATAGTGGAAAAAGGAATGTCTTCAAATATAAACTACACAGAATCATTCGGTGAAACTTCTTTCTGATCTGTGCATTCAGCTAACAGAGTTAAACCATACTTTTGATTGAGCAGATCTGAACACTCTTTCTGTAGAAAATGCAACTGGACATTTGGAGCGCTAAGAGCGTATTAGTGGAAAAAGGAATATATTCAAATATAAACTACACAGAAGCATTCTGTGAAACTTCTTTCTGATCTGAGCATTCAGCTAACAGAGTTAAACCATACTTTTGATTGAGCAGTTTTGAAACACTCTGTCTGTAGAAAATGCAACTGGACATTCGTAGCGCTAAGTGGGTAATAGTGGAAAAAAGAATATGTTCAAATATAAACTACACAGAAGCCTTGTATGAAACTTCTTTCTGTTCTGTGCATTCAACTAACAGAGTTGAACCTTACTTTTGATTGAGCCGTTCTGAAAAACTCTTTCTGTAGAAACTGCAATTGGACATTCTGTGCGCTAGGAGGCCTATATTGGGAAAAAGAATGTCTACAAATAAAAACTACACAGAAGAATTGTGTGAAACTTCTTTCTGTTCTGTTTGTTCAACTAAAAGAGTTGAACCTTAGTTTTGATTGAGCCGTTCTGAAACACTCTTTCTGTAGAAAATGCAAGTGGAGATTCGGAGCGCTAAGAGGGTAATAGTGGAAAAAGGAATGTCTCCAAATATAAACTACACAGAATCATTCTGTGAAACTTCTTTCTGATCTGTGCATTCAGCTAACAGAGTTAAACCATACTTTTGATTGAGCAGATCTGAACACTCTTTCTGTAGAAAATGCAACTGGACATTTGGAGCGCTAAGAGAGTAGTAGTGGAAAAAGGAATATATTCAAATATAAACTACACAGAAGCATTCTGTGAAACTTCTTTCTGATCTGAGCATTCAGCTAACAGAGTTAAACCATACTTTTGATTGAGCAGTTTTGAAACACTCTGTCTGTAGAAAATGCAACTGGACATTCGTAGCGCTAAGTGGATAATAGTGGAAAAAAGAATATGTTCAATTATAAACTACACAGAATCATTGTATGAAACTTCTTTCTCTTCTGTGCATTCAACTAACAGAGTTGAACCTTACTTTTGATTGAGACTTTCTGAAACACTCTTTCTGTAGAAACTGCAATTGGACATTCTGAGCGCTAAGAGGCCTCTATTGGGAAAAATAATATCTTCAAATAAAAACTACACAGAAGCATTGTGTGAAACTTATTTCTGATATGTTCTTTAAGCTAACAGAGTTAAACCATACTTTTGATTGCGCAGTTCTGAACACTCTTTCTGTAGAACATGCAAGTGGACATTCGGAGCGCTAAGAGGGTAATAGTGGAAAAAGGAATATATTCAAATATAAACTACACAGTAGCATTCTGTGAAAATTCTTTCTGTTCTGTGCATTCAACTAACAGAGTTGAACCTTACTTTTGATTGAGCCGTTCTGAAACACTCTTTCTGTAGAAACTGCAATTGGACATGCTAAGCGCTAAGAGGCCTACATTGGGAAAAAGAATATCTTCAAATAAAAACTACACAGATGCATTCTGTGAAACTTATTTCTGATCTGTAAATTCAGTTAACAGAGATAAAACATATTTTTGATTGAGCAGTTATGAAACACTCTTTTTGTAGAAAATGCAAGTGGAGATTCGGAGCGCTAAGAGGGTAATAGTGGAAAAAGGAATGTCTTCAAATATAAACTACACAGAATCATTCGGTGAAACTACTTTCTGATCTGTGCATTCAGCTAACAGAGTTAAACCATACTTTTGATTGAGCAGATCTGAACACTCTTTCTGTAGAAAATGCAACTGGACATTTGGAGCGCTAAGAGCGTAGTAGTGGAAAAAGTAATATATTCAAATATAAACTACACAGAAGCATTCTGTGAAACTTCTTTCTGATCTGAGCATTCAGCTAACAGAGTTAAACCATACTTTTGATTGAGCAGTTTTGAAACACTCTGTCTGTAGAAAATGCAACTGGACATTCGTAGCGCTAAGTGGGTAATAGTGGAAAAAAGAATATGTTCAAATATAAACTACACAGAAGCCTTGTATGAAACTTCTTTCTGTTCTGTGCATTCAACTAACAGAGTTGAACCTTACTTTTGATTGAGCCTTTCTGAAACACTCTTTCTGTAGAAACTGCAATTGGACATTCTGAGCGCTAGGAGGCCTATATTGGGAAAAAGAATGTCTACAAATAAAAACTACACAGAAGAATTGTGTGAAACTTCTTTCTGTTCTGTTTGTTCAACTAAAAGAGTTGAACCTTAGTTTTGATTGAGCCGTTCTGAAACACTCTTTCTGTAGAAAATGCAAGTGGAGATTCGGAGCGCTAAGAGGGTAATAGTGGAAAAAGGAATGTCTCCAAATATAAACTACACAGAATCATTCTGTGAAACTTCTTTCTGATCTGTGCATTCAGCTAACAGAGTTAAACCATACTTTTGATTGAGCAGATCTGAACACTCTTTCTGTAGAAAATGCAACTGGACATTTGGAGCGCTAAGAGAGTAGTAGTGGAAAAAGGAATATATTCAAATATAAACTACACAGAAGCATTCTGTGAAACTTCTTTCTGATCTGAGCATTCAGCTAACAGAGTTAAACCATACTTTTGATTGAGCAGTTTTGAAACACTCTGTCTGTAGAAAATGCAACTGGACATTCGTAGCGCTAAGTGGATAATAGTGGAAAAAAGAATATGTTCAATTATAAACTACACAGAAGCATTGTATGAAACTTCTTTCTGTTCTGTGCATTCAACTAACAGAGTTGAACCTTACTTTTGATTGAGACTTTCTGAAACACTCTTTCTGTAGAAACTGCAATTGGACATTCTGAGCGCTAAGAGTCCTCTATTGGGAAAATTAATATCTTCAAATAAAAACTACACAGAAGCATTGTGTGAAACTTATTTCTGATATGTTCTTTAAGCTAACAGAGTTAAACCATACTTTTGATTGCGCAGTTCTGAACACTCTTTCTGTAGAAAATGCAAGTGGACATTCGGAGCGCTAAGAGGGTAATAGTGGAAAAAGGAATATATTCAAATATAAACTACACAGTAGCATTCTGTGAAAATTCTTTCTGTTCTGTGCATTCAACTAACAGAGTTGAACCTTACTTTTGATTGAGCCGTTCTGAAACACTCTTTCTGTAGAAACTGCAATTGGACATGCTAAGCGCTAAGAGGCCTACATTGGGAAAAAGAATATCTTCAAATAAAAACTACACAGATGCATTCTGTGAAACTTATTTCTGATCTGTAAATTCAGTTAACAGAGATAAAACATATTTTGGATTGAGCAGTTATGAAACACTCTTTTTGTAGAAAATGCAAGTGGAGATTCGGAGCGCTAAGAGGGTAATAGTGGAAAAAGGAATGTCTTCAAATATAAACTACACAGAATCATTCGGTGAAACTTCTTTCTGATCTGTGCATTCAGCTAACAGAGGTAAACCATACTTTTGATTGAGCAGATCTGAACACTCTTTCTGTAGAAAATGCAACTGGACATTTGGAGCGCTAAGAGCGTAGTAGTGGAAAAAGGAATATATTCAAATATAAACTACACAGAAGCATTCTGTGAAACTTCTTTCTGATCTGAGCATTTAGCTAACAGAGTTAAACCATACTTTTGATTGAGCAGTTTTGAAACACTCTGTCTGTAGAAAATGCAACTGGACATTCGTAGCGCTAAGTGGGTAATAGTGGAAAAAAGAATATGTTCAAATATAAACTACACAGAAGCCTTGTATGAAACTTCTTTCTGTTCTGTGCATTCAACTAACAGAGTTGAACCTTACTTTTGATTGAGCCGTTCTGAAAAACTCTTTCTGTAGAAACTGCAATTGGACATTCTGAGCGCTAGGAGGCCTATATTGGGAAAAAGAATGTCTACAAATAAAAACTACACAGAAGAATTGTGTGAAACTTCTTTCTGTTCTGTTTGTTCAACTAAAAGAGTTGAACCTTAGTTTTGATTGAGCCGTTCTGAAACACTCTTTCTGTAGAAAATGCAAGTGGAGATTCGGAGCGCTAAGAGGGTAATAGTGGAAAAAGGAATGTCTCCAAATATAAACTACACAGAATCATTCTGTGAAACTTCTTTCTGATCTGTGCATTCAGCTAACAGAGTTAAACCATACTTTTGATTGAGCAGATCTGAACACTCTTTCTGTAGAAAATGCAACTGGACATTTGGAGCGCTAAGATAGTAGTAGTGGAAAAAGGAATATATTCAAATATAAACTACACAGAAGCATTCTGTGAAACTTCTTTCTGATCTGAGCATTCAGCTAACAGAGTTAAACCATACTTTTGATTGAGCACTTTTGAAACACTCTGTCTGTAGAAAATGCAACTGGACATTCGTAGCGCTAAGTGGATAATAGTGGAAAAAATAATATGTTCAATTATAAACTACACAGAAGCATTGTATGAAACTTCTTTCTGTTCTGTGCATTCAACTAACAGAGTTGAACCTTACTTTTGATTGAGACTTTCTGAAACACTCTTTCTGTAGAAACTGCAATTGGACATTCTGAGCGCTAAGAGGCCTCTATTGGGAAAAATAATATCTTCAAATAAAAACTACACAGAAGCATTGTGTGAAACTTATTTCTGATATGTTCTTTAAGCTAACAGAGTTAAACCATACTTTTGATTGCGCAGTTCTGAACACTCTTTCTGTAGAAAATGCAAGTGGACATTCGGAGCGCTAAGAGGGTAATAGTGGAAAAAGGAATATATTCAAATATAAACTACACAGTAGCATTCTGTGAAAATTCTTTCTGTTCTGTGCATTCAACTAACAGAGTTGAACCTTACTTTTGGTTGAGCCGTTCTGAAACACTCTTTCTGTAGAAACTGCAATTGGACATGCTAAGCGCTAAGAGGCCTACATTGGGAAAAAGAATATCTTCAAATAAAAACTACACAGATGCATTCTGTGAAACTTATTTCTGATCTGTAAATTCAGTTAACAGAGATAAAACATATTTTTGATTGAGCAGTTATGAAACACTCTTTTTGTAGAAAATGCAAGTGGAGATTCGGAGCGCTAAGAGGGTAATATGGGAAAAAGGAATGTCTTCAAATATAAACTACACAGAATCATTCGGTGAAACTTCTTTCTGATCTGTGCATTCAGCTAACAGAGTTAAACCATACTTTTGATTGAGCAGATCTGAACACTCTTTCTGTAGAAAATGCAACTGGACATTTGGAGCGCTAAGAGCGTAGTAGTGGAAAAAGGAATATATTCAAATATAAACTACACAGAAGCATTCTGTGAAACTTCTTTCAGATCTGAGCATTCAGCTAACAGAGATAAACCATACTTTTGATTGAGCAATTTTGAAACACTCTGTCTGTAGAAAATGCAACTGGACATTCGTAGCGCTAAGTGGGTAATAGTGGAAAAAAGAATATGTTCAAATATAAACTACACAGAAGCATTGTATGAAACTACTTTCTGTTCTGTGCATTCAACTAAAAGAGTTGAACCTTAATTTTGATTGAGCCTTTCTGAAACACTCTTTCTGTAGAAACTGCAATTGGACATTCTGAGCGCTAAGAGGCCTCTATTGGGAAAAATAATATCTTCAAATAAAAACTACACAGAAGCATTGTGTGAAACTTATTTCTGATATGTTCGTTAAGCTAACAGAGTTAAACCATACTTTTGATTGCGCAGTTCTGAACACTCTTTCTGTAGAAAATGCAAGTGGACATTCGGAGCGCTAAGAGGGTAATAGTGGAAAAAGGAATATATTCAAATGTAAACTACACAGGAGCATTCTGTGAAAATTCTTTCTGTTTTGTGCATTCAACTAACAGAGTTGAACCTTACTTTTGATTGAGCCGTTCTGAAACACTCTTTCTGTAGAAACTGCAATTGGACATGCTAAGCGCTAAGAGGCCTACATTGGGAAAAAGAATATCTTCAAATAAAAACTACACAGATGCATTCTGTGAAACTTATTTCTGATCTGTAAATTCAGTTAACAGAGATAAAACATATTTTTGATTGAGCAGTTATGAAACACTCTTTTTGTAGAAAATGCAAGTGGAGATTCGGAGCGCTAAGGGGGTAGTAGTGGAAAAAGGAATGTCTTCAAATATAAACTACACAGAATCATTCGGTGAAACTTCTTTCTGATCTGTGCATTCAGCTAACAGAGTTAAACCATACTTTTGATTGAGCAGATCTGAACACTCTTTCTGTAGAAAATGCAACTGGACATTTGGAGCGCTAAGAGCGTAGTAGTGGAAAAAGGAATATATTCAGATATAAACTACACAGAAGCATTCTGTGAAACTTCTTTCTGATCTGAGCATTCAGCTAACAGAGTTAAACCATACTTTTGATTGAGCAGTTTTGAAACACTCTGTCTGTAGAAAATGCAACTGGACATTCGTAGCACTAAGTGGGTAATAGTGGAAAAAAGAATATGTTCAAATATAAACTACACAGAACCATTGTATGAAACTTCTTTCTGTTCTGTGCATTCAACTAACAGAGTTGAACCTTACTTTTGATTGAGCCGTTCTGAAACACTCTTTCTGTAGAAACTGCAATTGGACATGCTAAGCGCTAAGAGGCCTACATTGGGAAAAAGAATATCTTCAAATAAAAACTACACAGATGCATTCTGTGAAACTTATTTCTGATCTGTAAATTCAGTTAACCGAGATAAAACATATTTTTGATTGAGCAGTTATGAAACACACTTTTTGTAGAAAATGCAAGTGGAGATTCGGAGCGCTAAGAGTGTAATAGTGGAAAAAGGAATGTCTTCAAATACAAACTACACAGAATCATTCGGTGAAACTTCTTTCTGATCTGTGCATTCAGCTAACAGAGTTAAACCATACTTTTGATTGAGCAGATCTGAACACTCTTTCTGTAGAAAATGCAACTGGACATTTGGAGCGCTAAGAGAGTAGTAGTGGAAAAAGGAATATATTCAAATATAAACTACACAGAAGCATTCTGTGAAACTTCTTTCTGATCTGAGCATTCAGATAACAGAGTTAAACCATACTTTTGATTGAGCAGTTTTGAAACACTCTGTCTGTAGAAAAAGCAACTGGACATTCGTAGCGCTAAGTGGGTAATAGTGGAAAAAAGAATATGTTCAAATATAAACTACACAGAAGCATTGTATGAAACTTCTTTCTGTTCTGTGCATTCAACTAACAGAGTTGAACCTTACTTTTGATTGAGCCGTTCTGAAACACTCTTTCTGTAGAAACTGCAATTGGACATTCTGAGCGCTAAGAGGCCTATATTGGGAAAAATTATGTCTACAAATAAAAACTACACAGAAGAATTGTGTGAAACTTCTTTCTGTTCTGTTTGTTCAACTAAAAGAGTTGAACCTTAGTTTTGATTGAGCCGTTCTGATACACTCTTTCTGTAGAAAATGCAAGTGGAGATTCGGAGCGCTAAGAGGGTAATAGTGGAAAAAGGAATGTCTCCAAATATAAACTACACAGAATCATTCTGTGAAACTTCTTTCTGATCTGTGCATTCAGCTAACAGAGTTAAACCATACTTTTGATTGAGCAGATCTGAACACTCTTTCTGTAGAAAATGCAACTGGACATTTGGAGCGCTAAGAGAGTAGTAGTGGAAAGAGGAATATATTCAAATATAAACTACACAGAAGCATTCTGTGAAACTTCTTTCTGATCTGAGCATTCAGCTAACAGAGTTAAACCATACTTTTGATTGAGCAGTTTTGAAACACTCTGTCTGTAGAAAATGCAACTGGACATTCGTAGCGCTAAGTGGATAATAGTGGAAAAAAGAATATGTTCAATTATAAACTACACAGAATCATTGTATGAAACTTCTTTCTGTTCTGTGCATTCAACTAACAGAGTTGAACCTTACTTTTGATTGAGACTTTCTGAAACACTCTTTCTGTAGAAACTGCAATTGGACATTCTGAGCGCTAAGAGGCCTCTATTGGGAAAAATAATATCTTCAAATAAAAACTACACAGAAGCATTGTGTGAAACTTATTTCTGATATGTTCTTTAAGCTAACAGAGTTAAACCATACTTTTGATTGCGCAGTTCTGAACACTCTTTCTGTAGAAAATGCAAGTGGACATTCGGAGCGCTAAGAGGGTAATAGTGGAAAAAGGAATATATTCAAATATAAACTACACAGTAGCATTCTGTGAAAATTCTTTCTGTTCTGTGCATTCAACTAACAGAGTTGAACCTTACTTTTGATTGAGCCGTTCTGAAACACTCTTTCTGTAGAAACTGCAATTGGACATGCTAAGCGCTAAGAGGCCTACATTGGGAAAAAGAATATCTTCAAATAAAAACTACACAGATGCATTCTGTGAAACTTATTTCTGATCTGTAAATTCAGTTAACAGAGATAAAACATATTTTTGATTGAGCAGTTATGAAACACTCTTTTTGTAGAAAATGCAAGTGGAGATTCGGAGCGCTAAGAGGGTAATAGTGGAAAAAGGAATGTCTTCCAATATAAACTACACAGAATCATTCGGTGAAACTTCTTTCTGATCTGTGCATTCAGCTAACAGAGTTAAACCATACTTTTGATTGAGCAGATCTGAACACTCTTTCTGTAGAAAATGCAACTGGACATTTGGAGCGCTAAGAGCGTAGTAGTGGAAAAAGGAATATATTCAAATATAAACTACACAGAAGCATTCTGTGAAACTTCTTTCTGATCTGAGCATTCAGCTAACAGATTTAAACCATACTTTTGATTGAGCAATTTTGAAACACTCTGTCTGTAGAAAATGCAACTGGACATTCGTAGCGCTAAGTGGGTAATAGTGGAAAAAAGAATATGTTCAAATATAAACTACACAGAAGCATTGTATGAAACTTCTTTCTGTTCTGTGCATTCAACTAAAAGAGTTGAACCTTAATTTTGATTGAGCCTTTCTGAAACACTCTTTCTGTAGAAACTGCAATTGGACATTCTGAGCGCTAAGAGGCCTCTATTGGGAAAAATAATATCTTCAAATAAAAACTACACAGAAGCATTGTGTGAAACTTATTTCTGATATGTTCATTAAGCTAACAGAGTTAAACCATACTTTTGATTGCGCAGTTCTGAACACTCTTTCTGTAGAAAATGCAAGTGGACATTCGGAGCGCTAAGAGGGTAATAGTGGAAAAAGGAATATATTCAAATGTAAACTACACAGTAGCATTCTGTGAAAATTCTTTCTGTTTTGTGCATTCAACTAACAGAGTTGAACCTTACTTTTGATTGAGCCGTTCTGAAACACTCTTTCTGTAGAAACTGCAATTGGACATGCTAAGCGCTAAGAGGCCTACATTGGGAAAAAGAATATCTTCAAATAAAAACTACACAGATGCATTCTGTGAAACTTATTTCTGATCTGTAAATTCAGTTAACAGAGATAAAACATATTTTTGATTGAGCAGTTATGAAACACTCTTTTTGTAGAAAATGCAAGTGGAGATTCGGAGCGCTAAGGGGGTAGTAGTGGAAAAAGGAATGTCTTCAAATATAAACTACACAGAATCATTCGGTGAAACTTCTTTCTGATCTGTGCATTCAGCTAACAGAGTTAAACCATACTTTTGATTGAGCAGATCTGAACACTCTTTCTGTAGAAAATGCAACTGGACATTTGGAGCGCTAAGAGCGTAGTAGTGGAAAAATTAATATATTCAGATATAAACTACACAGAAGCATTCTGTGAAACTTCTTTCTGATCTGAGCATTCAGCTAACAGAGTTAAACCATACTTTTGATTGAGCAGTTTTGAAACACTCTGTCTGTAGAAAATGCAACTGGACATTCGTAGCACTAAGTGGGTAATAGTGGAAAAAAGAATATGTTCAAATATAAACTACACAGAAGCATTGTATGAAACTTCTTTCTGTTCTGTGCATTCAACTAACAGAGTTGAACCTTACTTTTGATTGAGCCGTTCTTAAACACTCTTTCTGAAGAAACTGCAATTGGACATGCTAAGCGCTAAGAGGCCTACATTGGGAAAAAGAATATCTTCAAATAAAAACTACACAGATGCATTCTGTGAAACTTATTTCTGATCTGTAAATTCAGTTAACCGAGATAAAACATATTTTTGATTGAGCAGTTATGAAACACTCTTTTTGTAGAAAATGCAAGTGGAGATTCGGAGCGCTAAGAGTGTAATAGTGGAAAAAGGAATGTCTTCAAATACAAACTACACGGAATCATTCGGTGAAACTTCTTTCTGATCTGTGCATTCAGCTAACAGAGTTAAACCATACTTTTGATTGAGCAGATCTGAACACTCTTTCTGTAGAAAATGCAACTGGACATTTGGAGCGCTAAGAGAGTAGTAGTGGAAAAAGGAATATATTCAAATATAAACTACACAGAAGCATTCTGTGAAACTTCTTTCTGATCTGAGCATTCAGATAACAGAGTTAAACCATACTTTTGATTGAGCAGCTTTGAAACACTCTGTCTGTAGAAAATGCAACTGGACATTCGTAGCGCTAAGTGGGTAATAGTGGAAAAAAGAATATGTTCAAATATAAACTACACAGAAGCATTGTATGAAACTTCTTTCTGTTCTGTGCATTCAACTAACAGAGTTGAACCTTACTTTTGATTGAGCCGTTCTGAAACACTCTTTCTGTAGAAACTGCAATTGGACATTCTGAGCGCTAAGAGGCCTATATTGGGAAAAATAATGTCTACAAATAAAAACTACACAGAAGAATTGTGTGAAACTTCTTTCTGTTCTGTTTGTTCAACTAAAAGAGTTGAACCTTAGTTTTGATTGAGCCGTTCTGAAACACTCTTTCTGTAGAAAATGCAAGTGGAGATTCGGAGCGCTAAGAGGGTAATAGTGGAAAAAGGAATGTCTCCAAATATAAACTACACAGAATCATTCTGTGAAACTTCTTTCTGATCTGTGCATTCAGCTAACAGAGTTAAACCATACTTTTGATTGAGCAGATCTGAACACTCTTTCTGTAGAAAATGCAACTGGACATTTGGAGCGCTAAGAGAGTAGTAGTGGAAAAAGGAATATATTCAAATATAAACTACACAGAAGCATTCTGTGAAACTTCTTTCTGATCTGAGCATTCAGCTAACAGAGTTAAACCATACTTTTGATTGAGCAGTTTTGAAACACTCTGTCTGTAGAAAATGCAACTGGACATTCGTAGCGCTAAGTGGATAATAGTGGAAAAAAGAATATGTTCAATTATAAACTACACAGAAGCATTGTATGAAACTTCTTTCTGTTCTGTGCATTCAACTAACAGAGTTGAACCTTACTTTTGATTGAGACTTTCTGAAACACTCTTTCTGTAGAAACTGCAATTGGACATTCTGAGCGCTAAGAGGCCTCTATTGGGAAAAATAATATCTTCAAATAAAAACTACACAGAAGCATTGTGTGAAACTTATTTCTGATATGTTCTTTAAGCTAACAGAGTTAAACCATACTTTTGATTGCGCAGTTCTGAACACTCTTTCTGTAGAAAATGCAAGTGGACATTCGGAGCGCTAAGAGGGTAATAGTGGAAAAAGGAATATATTCAAATATAAACTACACAGTAGCATTCTGTGAAAATTGTTTCTGTTCTGTGCATTCAACTAACAGAGTTGAACCTTACTTTTGATTGAGCCGTTCTGAAACACTCTTTCTGTAGAAACTGCAATTGGACATGCTAAGCGCTAAGAGGCCTACATTGGGAAAAAGAATATCTTCAAATAAAAACTACACAGATGCATTCTGTGAAACTTATTTCTGATCTGTAAATTCAGTTAACAGAGATAAAACATATTTTCGATTGAGCAGTTATGAAACACTCTTTTTGTAGAAAATGCAAGTGGAGATTCGGAGCGCTAAGAGGGTAATAGTGGAAAAAGGAATGTCTTCAAATATAAACTACACAGAATCATTCGGTGAAACTTCTTTCTGATCTGTGCATTCAGCTAACAGAGTTAAACCATACTTTTGATTGAGCAGATCTGAACACTCTTTCTGTAGAAAATGCAACTGGACATTTGGAGCGCTAAGAGCGTAGTAGTGGAAAAAGGAATATATTCAAATATAAACTACACAGAAGCATTCTGTGAAACTTCTTTCTGATCTGAGCATTCAGCTAACAGATTTAAGCCATACTTTTGATTGAGCAATTTTGAAACACTCTGTCTGTAGAAA
The DNA here is from genome assembly GCF_028878055.3 of Symphalangus syndactylus. NCBI lineage: Eukaryota > Metazoa > Chordata > Mammalia > Primates > Hylobatidae > Symphalangus > Symphalangus syndactylus. The sequence goes on along the minus strand of NC_072426.2, from coordinate 8,359,128 downwards.
ATGCAACTGGACATTCGTAGCGCTAAGTGGGTAATAGTGGAAAAAAGAATATGTTCAAGTATAAACTACACAGAAGCATTGTATGAAACTTCTTTCTGTTCTGTGCATTCAACTAAAAGAGTTGAACATTAATTTTGATTGAGCCTTTCTGAAACACTCTTTCTGTAGAAACTGCAATTGGACATTCTGAGCGCTAAGAGGCCTCTATTGGGAAAAATAATATCTTCAAATAAAAACTACACAGAAGCATTGTGTGAAACATATTTCTGATATGTTCATTAAGCTAACAGAGTTAAACCATACTTTTGATTGCGCAGTTCTGAACACTCTTTCTGTAGAAAATGCAAGTGGACATTCGGAGCGCTAAGAGGGTAATAGTGGAAAAAGGAATATATTCAAATGTAAACTACACAGTAGCATTCTGTGAAAATTCTTTCTGTTCTGTGCATTCAACTAACAGAGTTGAACCTTACTTTTGATTGAGCCGTTCTGAAACACTCTTTCTGTAGAAACTGCAATTGGACATGCTAAGCGCTAAGAGGCCTACATTGGGAAAAAGAATATCTTCAAATAAAAACTACACAGATGCATTCTGTGAAACTTATTTCTGATCTGTAAATTCAGTTAACAGAGATAAAACATATTTTTGATTGAGCAGTTATGAAACACTCTTTTTGTAGAAAATGCAAGTGGAGATTCGGAGCGCTAAGGGCTAGTAGTGGAAAAAAGAATGTCTTCAAATATAAACTACACAGAATCATTCGGTGAAACTTCTTTCTGATCTGTGCATTCAGCTAACAGAGTTAAACCATACTTTTGATTGAGCAGATCTGAACACTCTTTCTGTAGAAAATGAAACTGGACATTTGGAGCGCTAAGAGCGTAGTAGTGGAAAAAGGAATATATTCAGATATAAACTACACAGAAGCATTCTGTGAAACTTCTTTCTGATCTGAGCATTCAGCTAACAGAGTTAAACCATACTTTTGATTGAGCAGTTTTGAAACACTCTGTCTGTAGAAAATGCAACTGGACATTCGTAGCGCTAAGTGGGTAATAGTGGAAAAAAGAATATGTTCAAATATAAACTACACAGAAGCATTGTATGAAACTTCTTTCTGTTCTGTGCATTCAACTAACAGAGTTGAACGTTACTTTAGATTGAGCCCTTCTGAAACACTCTTTCTGTAGAAACTGCAATTGGACATTCTGAGCGCTAAGAGGCCTATATTGGGAAAGGGAATGGCTACAAATAAAAACTACACAGAAGAATTGTGTGAAACTTCTTTCTGTTCTGTTTGTTCAACTAAAAGAGTTGAACCTTAGTTTTGATTGAGCCGTTCTGAAACACTCTTTCTGTAGAAAATGCAAGTGGAGATTCGGAGCGCTAAGAGGGTAATAGTGGAAAAAGTAATGTCTTCAAATATAAACTTCACAGAATCATTCGGTGAAACTTCTTTCTGATCTGAGCATTCAGCTAACAGAGTTAAACCATACTTTTGATTGAGCAGTTTTGAAACACTCTGTCTGTAGAAAATGCAACTGGACATTGGTAGCACTAAGTGGGTAATAGGGGAAAAAAGAATATGCTCAAATATAAACTACACAGAAGCATTGTATGAAACTTCTTTCTGTTCTGTGCATTCAACTAACAGAGTTGAACCTTACTTTTGATTGAGCCGTTCTGAAACACTCTTTCTGTAGAAACTGCAATTGGACATTCTGAGCGCTAAGAGGCCTATATTGGGAAAAGGAATGGCTACAAATAAAAACTACACAGAAGAATTGTGTGAAACTTCTTTCTGTTCTGTTTGTTCAACTAAAAGAGTTGAACATTAGTTTTGATTGAGCCGTTCTGTAACACACTTTCTGTAGAAAATGCAAGTGGAGATTCGGAGCGCTAAGAGGGTAATAGTGGAAAAAGGAATGTCTCCAAATAAAAACTACACAGAAGCATTGTGTGAAACTTCTTTCTGATCTGTGCATTCAGCTAACAGAGTTAAACCATACTTTTGATTGAGCAGATCTGAACACTCTTTCTGTAGAAAATGCAACTGGACATTTGGAGCGCTAAGAGAGTAGTAGTGGAAAAAGGAATATATTCAAATATAAACTACACAGAAGCATTCTGTGAAACTTCTTTCTGATCTGAGCATTCAGCTAACAGAGTTAAACCATACTTTTGATTGAGCAGTTTTGAAACACTCTGTCTGTAGAAAATGCAACTGGACATTCGTAGCGCTAAGTGGGTAATAGTGGAAAAAAGAATATGTTCAATTATAAACTACACAGAAGCATTGTATGAAACTTCTTTCTGTTCTGTGCATTCAACTAACAGAGTTGAACCTTACTTTTGATTGAGCCTTTCTGAAACACTCTTTCTGTAGAAACTGCAATTGGACATTCTGAGCGCTAAGAGGCCTCAATTGGGAAAAATAATATCTTCAAATAAAAACTACACAGAAGCATTGTGTGAAACTTCTTTCTGTTCTGTTTGTTCAACTAAACTAGTTGAAACTTAGTTTTGATTGAGCCGTTCTGAAACACTCTTTCTGTAGAAAATGCAAATGGAGATTCGGAGCGCTAAGAGGGTAATAGTGGAAAAAGGAATGTCTCCAAATATAAACTACACAGAATCATTCTGTGAAACTTCTTTCTGATCTGTGCATTCAGCTGACAGAGTTAAACCATACATTTGATTGAGCAGATCTGAACACTCTTTCTGTAGAAAATGCAACTGGACATTTGGAGCGCTAAGAGAGTAGTAGTGGAAAAAGGAATATATTCAAATATAAACTACACAGAAGCATTCTGTGAAACTTCTTTCTGATCTGAGCATTCAGCTAACAGAGTTAAACCATACTTTTGATTGAGCAGTTTAGAAACACTCTGTCTGTGGAAAATGCAACTGGACATTCGTAGCGCTAAGTGGGTAATAGTGGAAAAAAGAATATGTTCAAATATAAACTACACAGAAGCATTGTATGAAACTTCTTTCTGTTCTGTGCATTCAACTAACAGAGTTGAACCTTACTTTTGATTGAGTCTTTCTGAAACACTCTTTCTGTAGGAACTGCAATTGGACATTCTGAGCGCTAAGAGGCCTATATTGGGAAAAATAATATCTTCAAATAAAAACTACACAGAAGCATTGTGTGAAACTTATTTCTGATATGTTCATTAAGCTAACAGAGTTAAGCCATACTTTTGATTGCGCAGTTCTGAACACTCTTTCTGTAGAAAATGCAAGTGGACATTCGGAGCGCTAAGAGGGTAATAGTGGAAAAAGGAATATATTCAAATATAAACTACACAGTAGCATTCTGTGAAAATTCTTTCTGTTCTGTGCATTCAACTAACAGAGTTGAACCTTACTTTTGATTGAGCCGTTCTGAAACACTCTTTCTGTAGAAACTGCAATTGGACATGCTAAGCGCTAAGAGGCCTACATTGGGAAAAAGAATATCTTCAAATAAAAACTACACAGATGCATTCTGTGAAACTTATTTCTGATCTGTAAATTCAGTTAACAGAGATAAAACTTATTTTTGATTGAGCAGTTATGAAACACTCTTTTTGTAGAAAATGCAAGTGGAGATTCGGAGCGCTAAGTGGGTAATAGTGGAAAAAGGAATGTCTTCAAATATAAACTACACAGAATCATTCGGTGAAACTTCTTTCTGATCTGTGCATTCAGCTAACAGAGTTAAACCATACTTTTGATTGAGCAGATCTGAACACTCTTTCTGTAGAAATTGCAACTGGACATTTGGAGCGCTAAGAGGGTAGTAGTGGAAAAAGGAATATATTCAAATATAAACTACACAGAAGCATTCTGTGAAACTTCTTTCTGATCTGAGCATTCAGCTAACAGAGTTAAACCATACTTTTGATTGAGCAGTTTTGAAACACTCTGTCTGTAGAAAATGCAACTGGATATTCGTAGCGCTAAGTGGGTAATAGTGGAAAAAAGAATATGTTCAAATATAAACTACACAGAAGCATTGTATGAAACTTCTTTCTGTTCTGTGCATTCAACTAACAGAGTTGAACCTTACTTTTGATTGAGCCTTTCTGAAACACTCTTTCTGTAGAAACTGCAATTGGACATTCTGAGCGCTAAGAGGCCTCTATTGGGAAAAATAATATCTTCAAATAAAAACTACACAGAAGCATTGTGTGAAACTTATTTCTGATATATTCACTAAGCTAACAGAGTTAAACCATACTTTTGATTGCGCAGTTCTGAACACTCTTTCTGTAGAAAATGCAAGTGGACATTCGGAGCGCTAAGAGGGTAATAGTGGAAAAAGGGATATATTCAAATATAAACTACACAGTAGCATTCTGTGAAAATTCTTTCTGTTCTGTGCATTCAACTAACAGAGTTGAACCTTACTTTTGATTGAGCCGTTCAGAAACACTCTTTCTGTAGAAACTGCAATTGGACATGCTAAGCGCTAAGAGGCCTACATTGGGAAAAAGAATATCTTCAAATAAAAACTACACAGATGCATTCTGTGAAACTTATTTCTGATCTGTAAATTCAGTTAACAGAGATAAAATATATTTTTGATTGAGCAGTTATGAAACACTCTTTTTGTAGATAATGCAAGTGGAGATTCGGAGCGCTAAGAGGGTAATAGTGGAAAAAGGAATGTCTTCAAATATAAACTACACAGAATCATTCGGTGAAATTTCTTTCTGATCTGTGCATTCAGCTAACGGAGTTAAACCATACTTTTGATTGAGCAGATCTCAACACTCTTTCTGTAGAAAATGCAACTGGACATTTTGAGCGCTAAGAGCGTAGTAGTGGAAAAAGGAATATATTCAAATATAAACTACACAGAAGCATTCTGTGAAACTTATTTCTGATCTGAGCATTCAGCTAACAGAGTTAAACCATACTTTTGATTGAGCAGTTTTGAAACACTCTGTCTGTAGAAAATGCAACTGGACATTCGTAGCGCTAAGTGGGTAATAGTGGAAAAAAGAATATGTTCAATTATAAACTACACAGAAGCATTGTGTGAAACTTCTTTCTGTTCTGTGCATTCAACTAACAGAGTTGAACCTTACTTTTGATTGAGCCTTTCTGAAACACTCTTTCTGTAGAAACTGCAATTGGACATTCTGAGCGCTAAGAGGCCTCAATTGTGAAAAATAATATCTTCAAATAAAAACTACACAGAAGCATTGTGTGAAACTTATTTCTGATATGTTCTTTAAGCTAACAGAGTTAAACCATACTTTTGATTGCGCAGTTCTGAACACTCTTTCTGTAGAAAATGCAAGTGGACATTCGGAGCGCTAAGAGGGTAATAGTGGAAAAAGGAATATATTCAAATATAAACTACACAGTAGCATTCTGTGAAAATTCTTTCTGTTCTGTGCATTCAACTAACAGAGTTGAACCTTACTTTTGATTGAGCCGTTCTGAAACACTCTTTCTGTAGAAACTGCAATTGGACATGCTAAGCGCTAAGAGGCCTACATTGGGAAAAAGAATATCTTCAAATAAAAACTACACAGATGCATTCTGTGAAACTTATTTCTGATCTGTAAATTCAGTTAACAGAGATAAAACATATTTTTGATTGAGCAGTTATGAAACACTCTTTTTGTAGAAAATGCAAGTGGAGATTCGGAGCGCTAAGAGGGTAATAGTGGAAAAAGGAATGTCTTCAAATATAAACTACACAGAATCATTCGGTGAAACTTCTTTCTGATCTGTGCATTCAGCTAACAGAGTTAAACCATACTTTTGATTGAGCAGATCTGAACACTCTTTCTGTAGAAAATGCAACTGGACATTTGGAGCGCTAAGAGCGTAGTAGTGGAAAAAGGAATATATTCAAATATAAACTACACAGAAGCATTCTGTGAAACTTCTTTCTGATCTGAGCATTCAGCTAACAGAGTTAAACCATACTTTTGATTGAGCAGTTTTGAAACACTCTGTCTGTAGAAAATGCAACTGGACATTGGTAGCACTAAGTGGGTAATAGGGGAAAAAAGAATATGTTCAAATATAAACTACACAGAAGCATTGTATGAAACTTCTTTCTGTTCTGTGCATTCAACTAACCGAGTTGAACCTTACTTTTGATTGAGCCGTTCTGAAACACTCTTTCTGTATAAACTGCAATTGGACATTCTGAGCGCTAAGAGGCCTATATTGGGAAAAGGAATGGCTACAAATAAAAACTACACAGAAGAATTGTGTGAAACTTCTTTCTGTTCTGTTTGTTCAACTAAAAGAGTTGAACCTTAGTTTTGATTGAGCCGTTCTGTAACACACTTTCTGTAGAAAATGCAAGTGGAGATTCGGAGCGCTAAGAGGGTAATAGTGGAAAAAGGAATGTCTCCAAATAAAAACTACACAGAAGCATTGTGTGAAACTTCTTTCTGATCTGTGCATTCAGCTAACAGAGTTAAACCATACTTTTGATTGAGCAGATCTGAACACTCTTTCTGTAGAAAATGCAACTGGACATTTGGAGCGCTAAGAGAGTAGTAGTGGAAAAAGGAATATATTCAAATATAAACTACACAGAAGCATTCTGTGAAACTTCTTTCTGATCTGAGCATTCAGCTAACAGAGTTAAACCATACTTTTGATTGAGCAGTTTTGAAACACTCTGTCTGTAGAAAATGCAACTGGACATTCGTAGCGCTAAGTGGGTAATAGTGGAAAAAAGAATATGTTCAATTATAAACTACACAGAAGCATTGTATGAAACTTCTTTCTGTTCTGTGCATTCAACTAACAGAGTTGAACCTTACTTTTGATTGAGCCTTTCTGAAACACTCTTTCTGTAGAAACTGCAATTGGACATTCTGAGCGCTAAGAGGCCTCAATTGGGAAAAATAATATCTTCAAATAAAAACTACACAGAAGCATTGTGTGAAACTTCTTTCTGTTCTGTTTGTTCAACTAAACTAGTTGAAACTTAGTTTTGATTGAGCCGTTCTGAAACACTCTTTCTGTAGAAAATGCAAATGGAGATTCGGAGCGCTAAGAGGGTAATAGTGGAAAAAGGAATGTCTCCAAATATAAACTACACAGAATCATTCTGTGAAACTTCTTTCTGATCTGTGCATTCAGCTGACAGAGTTAAACCATACATTTGATTGAGCAGATCTGAACACTCTTTCTGTAGAAAATGCAACTGGACATTTGGAGCGCTAAGAGAGTAGTAGTGGAAAAAGGAATATATTCAAATATAAACTACACAGAAGCATTCTGTGAAACTTCTTTCTGATCTGAGCATTCAGCTAACAGAGTTAAACCATACTTTTGATTGAGCAGTTTAGAAACACTCTGTCTGTGGAAAATGCAACTGGACATTCGTAGCGCTAAGTGGGTAATAGTGGAAAAAAGAATATGTTCAAATATAAACTACACAGAAGCATTGTATGAAACTTCTTTCTGTTCTGTGCATTCAACTAACAGAGTTGAACCTTACTTTTGATTGAGCCTTTCTGAAACACTCTTTCTGTAGAAACTGCAATTGGACATTCTGAGCGCTAAGAGGCCTCAATTGGGAAAAATAATATCTTCAAATAAAAACTACACAGAAGCATTGTGTGAAACTTATTTCTGATATGTTCTTTAAGCTAACAGAGTTAAACCATACTTTTGATTGCGCAGTTCTGAACACTCTTTCTGTAGAAAATGCAAGTGGACATTCGGAGCGCTAAGAGGGTAATAGTGGAAAAAGGAATATATTCAAATATAAACTATACAGTAGCATTCTGTGAAAATTCTTTCTGTTCTGTGCATTCAACTAACAGAGTTGAACCTTACTTTTGATTGAGCCGTTCTGAAACACTCTTTCTGTAGAAACTGCAATTGGACATGCTAAGCGCTAAGAGGCCTACATTGGGAAAAAGAATATCTTCAAATAAAAACTACACAGATGCATTCTGTGAAACTTATTTCTGATCTGTAAATTCAGTTAACAGAGATAAAACATATTTTTGATTGAGCAGTTATGAAACACTCTTTTTGTAGAAAATGCAAGTGGAGATTCGGAGCGCTAAGAGGGTAATAGTGGAAAAAGGAATGTCTTCAAATATAAACTACACAGAATCATTCGGTGAAACTTCTTTCTGATCTGTGCATTCAGCTAACAGAGTTAAACCATACTTTTGATTGAGCAGATCTGAACACTCTTTCTGTAGAAAATGCAACTGGACATTTGGAGCGCTAAGAGCATAGTAGTGGAAAAAGGAATATATTCAAATATAAACTACACAGAAGCATTCTGTGAAACTTCTTTCTGATCTGAGCATTCAGCTAACAGAGTTAAACCATACTTTTGATTGAGCAGTTTTGAAACACTCTGTCTGTAGAAAATGCAACTGGACATTGGTAGCACTAAGTGGGTAATAGGGGAAAAAAGAATATGTTCAAATATAAACTACACAGAAGCATTGTATGAAACTTCTTTCTGTTCTGTTCATTCAACTAACAGAGTTGAACCTTACTTTTGATTGAGCCGTTCTGAAACACTCTTTCTGTAGAAACTGCAATTGGACATTCTGAGCGCTAAGAGGCCTATATTGGGAAAAGGAATGGCTACAAATAAAAACTACACAGAAGAATTGTGTGAAACTTCTTTCTGTTCTGTTTGTTCAACTAAAAGAGTTGAACCTTAGTTTTGATTGAGCCGTTCTGTAACACACTTTCTGTAGAAAATGCAAGTGGAGATTCGGAGCGCTAAGAGGGTAATAGTGGAAAAAGGAATGTCTCCAAATAAAAACTACACAGAAGCATTGTGTGAAACTTCTTTCTGATCTGTGCATTCAGCTAACAGAGTTAAACCATACTTTTGATTGAGCAGATCTGAACACTCTTTCTGTAGAAAATGCAACTGGACATTTGGAGCGCTAAGAGAGTAGTAGTGGAAAAAGGAATATATTCAAATATAAACTACACAGAAGCATTCTGTGAAACTTCTTTCTGATCTGAGCATTCAGCTAACAGAGTTAAACCATACTTTTGATTGAGCAGTTTTGAAACACTCTGTCTGTAGAAAATGCAACTGGACATTCGTAGCGCTAAGTGGGTAATAGTGGAAAAAAGAATATGTTCAATTATAAACTACACAGAAGCATTGTATGAAACTTCTTTCTGTTCTGTGCATTCAACTAACAGAGTTGAACCTTACTTTTGATTGAGCCTTTCTGAAACACTCTTTCTGTAGAAACTGCAATTGGACATTCTGAGCGCTAAGAGGCCTCAATTGGGAAAAATAATATCTTCAAATAAAAACTACACAGAAGCATTGTGTGAAACTTCTTTCTGTTCTGTTTGTTCAACTAAACTAGTTGAAACTTAGTTTTGATTGAGCCGTTCTGAAACACTCTTTCTGTAGAAAATGCAAATGGAGATTCGGAGCGCTAAGAGGGTAATAGTGGAAAAAGGAATGTCTCCAAATATAAACTACACAGAATCATTCTGTGAAACTTCTTTCTGATCTGTGCATTCAGCTGACAGAGTTAAACCATACATTTGATTGAGCAGATCTGAACACTCTTTCTGTAGAAAATGCAACTGGACATTTGGAGCGCTAAGAGAGTAGTAGTGGAAAAAGGAATATATTCAAATATAAACTACACAGAAGCATTCTGTGAAACTTCTTTCTGATCTGAGCATTCAGCTAACAGAGTTAAACCATACTTTTGATTGAGCAGTTTAGAAACACTCTGTCTGTGGAAAATGCAACTGGACATTCGTAGCGCTAAGTGGGTAATAGTGGAAAAAAGAATATGTTCAAATATAAACTACACAGAAGCATTGTATGAAACTTCTTTCTGTTCTGTGCATTCAACTAACAGAGTTGAACCTTACTTTTGATTGAGTCTTTCTGAAACACTCTTTCTGTAGGAACTGCAATTGGACATTCTGAGCGCTAAGAGGCCTATATTGGGAAAAATAATATCTTCAAATAAAAACTACACAGAAGCATTGTGTGAAACTTATTTCTGATATGTTCATTAAGCTAACAGAGTTAAGCCATACTTTTGATTGCGCAGTTCTGAACACTCTTTCTGTAGAAAATGCAAGTGGACATTCGGAGCGCTAAGAGGGTAATAGTGGAAAAAGGAATATATTCAAATATAAACTACACAGTAGCATTCTGTGAAAATTCTTTCTGTTCTGTGCATTCAACTAACAGAGTTGAACCTTACTTTTGATTGAGCCGTTCTGAAACACTCTTTCTGTAGAAACTGCAATTGGACATGCTAAGCGCTAAGAGGCCTACATTGGGAAAAAGAATATCTTCAAATAAAAACTACACAGATGCATTCTGTGAAACTTATTTCTGATCTGTAAATTCAGTTAACAGAGATAAAACTTATTTTTGATTGAGCAGTTATGAAACACTCTTTTTGTAGAAAATGCAAGTGGAGATTCGGAGCGCTAAGTGGGTAATAGTGGAAAAAGGAATGTCTTCAAATATAAACTACACAGAATCATTCGGTGAAACTTCTTTCTGATCTGTGCATTCAGCTAACAGAGTTAAAACATACTTTTGATTGAGCAGATCTGAACACTCTTTCTGTAGAAATTGCAACTGGACATTTGGAGCGCTAAGAGGGTAGTAGTGGAAAAAGGAATATATTCAAATATAAACTACACAGAAGCATTCTGTGAAACTTCTTTCTGATCTGAGCATTCAGCTAACAGAGTTAAACCATACTTTTGATTGAGCAGTTTTGAAACACTCTGTCTGTAGAAAATGCAACTGGATATTCGTAGCGCTAAGTGTGTAATAGTGGAAAAAAGAATATGTTCAAATATAAACTACACAGAAGCATTGTATGAAACTTCTTTCTGTTCTGTGCATTCAACTAACAGAGTTGAACCTTACTTTTGATTGAGCCTTTCTGAAACACTCTTTCTGTAGAAACTGCAATTGGACATTCTGAGCGCTAAGAGGCCTCTATTGGGAAAAATAATATCTTCAAATAAAAACTACACAGAAGCATTGTGTGAAACTTATTTCTGATATATTCACTAAGCTAACAGAGTTAAACCATACTTTTGATTGCGCAGTTCTGAACACTCTTTCTGTAGAAAATGCAAGTGGACATTCGGAGCGCTAAGAGGGTAATAGTGGAAAAAGGGATATATTCAAATATAAACTACACAGTAGCATTCTGTGAAAATTCTTTCTGTTCTGTGCATTCAACTAACAGAGTTGAACCTTACTTTTGATTGAGAAGTTCAGAAACACTCTTTCTGTAGAAACTGCAATTGGACATGCTAAGCGCTAAGAGGCCTACATTGGGAAAAAGAATATCTTCAAATAAAAACTACACAGATGCATTCTGTGAAACTTATTTCTGATCTGTAAATTCAGTTAACAGAGATAAAATATATTTTTGATTGAGCAGTTATGAAACACTCTTTTTGTAGATAATGCAAGTGGAGATTCGGAGCGCTAAGAGGGTAATAGTGGAAAAAGGAATGTCTTCAAATATAAACTACACAGAATCATTCGGTGAAACTTCTTTCTGATCTGTGCATTCAGCTAACGGAGTTAAACCATACTTTTGATTGAGCAGATCTCAACACTCTTTCTGTAGAAAATGCAACTGGACATTTTGAGCGCTAAGAGCGTAGTAGTGGAAAAAGGAATATATTCAAATATAAACTACACAGAAGCATTCTGTGAAACTTCTTTCTGATCTGAGCATTCAGCTAACAGAGTTAAACCATACTTTTGATTGAGCAGTTTTGAAACACTCTGTCTGTAGAAAATGCAACTGGACATTCGTAGCGCTAAGTGGGTAATAGTGGAAAAAAGAATATGTTCAATTATAAACTACACAGAAGCATTGTATGAAACTTCTTTCTGTTCTGTGCATTCAACTAACAGAGTTGAACCTTACTTTTGATTGAGCCTTTCTGAAACACTCTTTCTGTAGAAACTGCAATTGGACATTCTGAGCGCTAAGAGGCCTCAATTGTGAAAAATAATATCTTCAAATAAAAACTACACAGAAGCATTGTGTGAAACTTATTTCTGATATGTTCTTTAAGCTAACAGAGTTAAACCATACTTTTGATTGCGCAGTTCTGAACACTCTTTCTGTAGAAAATGCAAGTGGACATTCGGAGCGCTAAGAGGGTAATAGTGGAAAAAGGAATATATTCAAATATAAACTACACAGTAGCATTCTGTGAAAATTCTTTCTGTTCTGTGCATTCAACTAACAGAGTTGAACCTTACTTTTGATTGAGCCGTTCTGAAACACTCTTTCTGTAGAAACTGCAATTGGACATGCTAAGCGCTAAGAGGCCTACATTGGGAAAAAGAATATCTTCAAATAAAAACTACACAGATGCATTCTGTGAAACTTATTTCTGATCTGTAAATTCAGTTAACAGAGATAAAACATATTTTTGATTGAGCAGTTATGAAACACTCTTTTTGTAGAAAATGCAAGTGGAGATTCGGAGCGCTAAGAGGGTAATAGTGGAAAAAGGAATGTCTTCAAATATAAACTACACAGAATCATTCGGTGAAACTTCTTTCTGATCTGTGCATTCAGCTAACAGAGTTAAACCATACTTTTGATTGAGCAGATCTGAACACTCTTTCTGTAGAAAATGCAACTGGACATTTGGAGCGCTAAGAGCGTAGTAGTGGAAAAAGGAATATATTCAAATATAAACTACACAGAAGCATTCTGTGAAACTTCTTTCTGATCTGAGCATTCAGCTAACAGAGTTAAAACATACTTTTGATTGAGCAGTTTTGAAACACTCTGTCTGTAGAAAATGCAACTGGACATTGGTAGCACTAAGTGGGTAATAGGGGAAAAAAGAATATGTTCAAATATAAACTACACAGAAGCATTGTATGAAACTTCTTTCTGTTCTGTGCATTCAACTAACCGAGTTGAACCTTACTTTTGATTGAGCCGTTCTGAAACACTCTTTCTGTAGAAACTGCAATTGGACATTCTGAGCGCTAAGAGGCCTATATTGGGAAAAGGAATGGCTACAAATAAAAACTACACAGAAGAATTGTGTGAAACTTCTTTCTGTTCTGTTTGTTCAACTAAAAGAGTTGAACCTTAGTTTTGATTGAGCCGTTCTGTAACACACTTTCTGTAGAAAATGCAAGTGGAGATTCGGAGCGCTAAGAGGGTAATAGTGGAAAAAGGAATGTCTCCAAATAAAAACTACACAGAAGCATTGTGTGAAACTTCTTTCTGATCTGTGCATTCAGCTAACAGAGTTAAACCATACTTTTGATTGAGCAGATCTGAACACTCTTTCTGTAGAAAATGCAACTGGACATTTGGAGCGCTAAGAGAGTAGTAGTGGAAAAAGGAATATATTCAAATATAAACTACACAGAAGCATTCTGTGAAACTTCTTTCTGATCTGAGCATTCAGCTAACAGAGTTAAACCATACTTTTGATTGAGCAGTTTTGAAACACTCTGTCTGTAGAAAATGCAACTGGACATTCGTAGCGCTAAGTGGGTAATAGTGGAAAAAAGAATATGTTCAATTATAAACTACACAGAAGCATTGTATGAAACTTCTTTCTGTTCTGTGCATTCAACTAACAGAGTTGAACCTTACTTTTGATTGAGCCGTTCTGAAACACTCTTTCTGTAGTAACTGCAATTGGACATTCTGAGCGCTAAGAGGCCTCAATTGGGAAAAATAATATCTTCAAATAAAAACTACACAGAAGCATTGTGTGAAACTTATTTCTGATATGTTCTTTAAGCTAACAGAGTTAAACCATACTTTTGATTGCGCAGTTCTGAACACTCTTTCTGTAGAAAATGCAAGTGGACATTCGGAGCGCTAAGAGGGTAATAGTGGAAAAAGGAATATATTCAAATATAAACTACACAGTAGCATTCTGTGAAAATTCTTTCTGTTCTGTGCGTTCAACTAACAGAGTTGAAACTTACTTTTGATTGAGCCGTTCTGAAACACTCTTTCTGTAGAAACTGCAATTGGACATGCTAAGCGCTAAGAGGCCTACATTGGGAAAAAGAATATCTTCAAATAAAAACTACACAGATGCATTCTGTGAAACTTATTTCTGATCTGTAAATTCAGTTAACAGAGGTAAAACATATTTTTGATTGAGCAGTTATGAAACACTCTTTTTGTAGAAAATCCAAGTGGAGATTCGGAGCGCTAAGAGGGTAATAGTGGAAAAAGGAATGTCTTCAAATATAAACTACACAGAATCATTCGGTGAAACTTCTTTCTTATCCGTGCATTCAGCTAACAGAGTTAAACCATACTTTTGATTGAGCAGATCTGAACACTCTTTCTGTAGAAAATGCAACTGGACATTTGGAGCGCTAAGAGCGTAGTAGTGGAAAAAGGAATATATTCAAATATAAACTACACAGAAGCATTCTGTGAAACTTCTTTCTGATCTGAGCATTCAGCTAACAGAGTTAAACCATACTTTTGATTGAGCAGTTTTTAAACACTCTGTCTGTAGAAAATGCAACTGGACATTGGTAGCACTAAGTGGGTAATAGGGGAAAAAAGAATATGTTCAAATATAAACTACACAGAAGCATTGTATGAAACTTCTTTCTGTTCTGTGCATTCAAATAACAGAGTTGAACCTTACTTTTGATTGAGCCGTTCTGAAACACTCTTTCTGTAGAAACTGCAATTGGACATTCTGAGCGCTAGGAGGCCTATAATGGGAAAAAGAATGTCTACAAATAAAAACTACACAGAAGAATTGTGTGAAACTTCTTTCTGTTCTGTTTGTTCAACTAAACTAGTTGAAACTTAGTTTTGATTGAGCCGTTCTGAAACACTCTTTCTGTAGAAAATGCAAATGGAGATTCGGAGCGCTAAGAGGGTAATAGTGGAAAAAGGAATGTCTCCAAATATAAACTACACAGAATCATTCTGTGAAACTTCTTTCTGATCTGTGCATTCAGCTGACAGAGTTAAACCATACATTTGATTGAGCAGATCTGAACACTCTTTCTGTAGAAAATGCAACTGGACATTTGGAGCGCTAAGAGAGTAGTAGTGGAAAAAGGAATATATTCAAATATAAACTACACAGAAGCATTCTGTGAAACTTCTTTCTGATCTGAGCATTCAGCTAACAGAGTTAAACCATACTTTTGATTGAGCAGTTTTGAAACACCCTGTCTGTAGAAAATGCAACTGGACATTCGTAGCGCTAAGTGGGTAATAGTGGAAAAAAGAATATGTTCAAATATAAACTAAACAGAAGCATTGTATGAAACTTCTTTCTGTTCTGTGCATTCAACTAACAGAGTTGAACCTTACTTTTGATTGAGCCGTTCTGAAACACTCTTTCTGTAGAAACTGCAATTGGACATTCTGAGCGCTAAGAGGCCTATATTGGGAAAAGGAATGGCTACAAATAAAAACTACACAGAAGAATTGTGTGAAACTTCTTTCTGTTCTGCTTGTTCAACTAAAAGAGTTGAACCTTAGTTTTGATTGAGCCGTTCTGAAACACTCTTTCTGTAGAAAATGCAAGTGGAGATTCGGAGCGCTAAGAGGGTAATAGTGGAAAAAGGAATGTCTCCAAATAAAAACTACACAGAAGCATTGTGTGAAACTTCTTTCTGATCTGTGCATTCAGCTAACAGATTTAAACCATACTTTTGATTGAGCAGATCTGAACACTCTTTCTGTAGAAAATGCAACTGGACATTTGGAGCGCTAAGAGTGTAGTAGTGGAAAAAGGAATATATTCAAATATAAACTACACAGAAGCATTCTGTGAAACTTCTTTCTGATCTGAGCATTCAGCTAACAGAGTTAAACCATACTTTTGATTGAGCAGTTTTGAAACACTCTGTCTGTAGAAAATGCAACTGGACATTCGTAGCGCTAAGTGGGTAATAGTGGAAAAAAGAATATGTTCAATTATAAACTACACAGAAACATTGTATGAAACTTCTTTCTGTTCTGTGCATTCAACTAACAGAGTTGAACCTTACTTTTGATTGAGCCTTTCTGAAACACTCTTTCTGTAGAAACTGCAATTGGACATTCTGAGCGCTAAGAGGCCTCAATTGGGAAAAATAATATCTTCAAATAAAAACTACACAGAAGCATTGTGTGAAACTTATTTCTGATATGTTCTTTAAGCTAACAGAGTTAAACCATACTTTTGATTGCGCAGTTCTGAACACTCTTTCTGTAGAAAATGCAAGTGGACATTCGGAGCGCTAAGAGGGTAATAGTGGAAAAAGGAATATATTCAAATATAAACTACACAGTAGCATTCTGTGAAAATTCTTTCTGTTCTGTGCATTCAACTAACAGAGTTGAACCTTACTTTTGATTGAGCCGTTCTGAAACACTCTTTCTGTAGAACCTGCAATTGGACATGCTAAGCGCTAAGAGGCCTACATTGGGAAAAAGAATATCTTCAAATAAAAACTACACAGATGCATACTGTGAAACTTATTTCTGATCTGTAAATTCAGTTAACAGAGGTAAAACATATTTTTGATTGAGCAGTTATGAAACTCTCTTTTTGTAGAAAATGCAAGTGGAGATTCGGAGCGCTAAGAGGGTAATAGTGGAAAAAGGAATGTCTTCAAATATAAACTACACAGAATCATTCGGTGAAACTTATTTCTTATCTGTGCATTCAGCTAACAGAGTTAAACCATACTTTTGATTGAGCAGATCTGAACACTCTTTCTGTAGAAAATGCAACTGGACATTTGGAGCGCTAAGAGAGTAGTAGTGGAAAAAGGAATATATTCAAATATAAACTACACAGAAGCATTCTGTGAAACTTCTTTCTGATCTGAGCATTCAGCTAACAGAGTTAAACCATACTTTTGATTGAGCAGTTTTTAAACACTCTGTCTGTAGAAAATGCAACTGGACATTCGTAGCGCTAAGTGGGTAATAGTGGAAAAAAGAATATGTTCAATTATAAACTACACAGAAGCATTGTATGAAACTTCTTTCTGTTCTGTGCATTCAACTAACAGAGTTGAACCTTACTTTTGATTGAGCCTTTCTGAAACACTCTTTCTGTAGAAACTGCAATTGGACATTCTGAGCGCTAAGAGGCCTCAATTGGGAAAAATAATATCTTCAAATAAAAACTACACAGAAGCATTGTGTGAAACTTATTTCTGATATGTTCTTTAAGCTAACAGAGTTAAACCATACTTTTGATTGCGCAGTTCTGAACACTCTTTCTGTAGAAAATGCAAGTGGACATTCGGAGCGCTAAGAGGGTAATAGTGGAAAAAGGAATATATTCAAATATAAACTACACAGTAGCATTCTGTGAAAATTCTTTCTGTTCTGTTCATTCAACTAACAGGGTTGAACCTTACTTTTGATTGAGCCGTTCTGAAACACTCTTTCTGTAGAAACTGCAATTGGACATGTTAAGCGCTAAGAGGCCTACATTGGGAAAAAGAATATCTTCAAATAAAAATTACACAGATGCATTCTGTGAAACTTATTTCTGATCTGTAGATTCAGTTAACAGAGATAAAACATATTTTTGATTGAGCAGTTATGAAACACTCTTTTTGTAGAAAATGCAAGTGGAGATTCGGAGCGCTAAGAGGGTAATTGTGGAAAAAGGAATGTCTTCAAATATAAACTACACAGAATCATTCGGTGAAACTTCTTTCTGATCTGTGCATTCAGCTAACAGAGTTAAACCATACTTTTGATTGAGCAGATCTGAACACTCTTTCTGTAGAAAATGCAACTGGACATTTGGAGCGCTAAGAGCGTAGTAGTGGAAAAAGGAATATATTCAAATATAAACTACACAGAAGCATTCTGTGAAACTTCTTTCTGATCTGAGCATTCAGCTAACAGAGTTAAACCATACTTTTGATTGAGAAGTTTTTAAACACTCTGTCTGTAGAAAATGCAACTGGACATTCGTAGCACTAAGTGGGTAATAGTGGAAAAAAGAATATGTTCAAATATAAACTACACAGAAGCATTGTATGAAACTTCTTTCTGTTCTGTGCATTCAACTAACAGAGTTGAACCTTACTTTTGATTGAGCCTTTCTGAAACACTCTTTCTGTAGAAACTGCAATTGGACAATCTGAGCGCTAAGAGGCCTATATTGGGAAAAGGAATGGCTACAAATAAAAACTACACAGAAGAATTGTGTGAAACTTCTTTCTGTTCTGTTTGTTCAACTAAAAGAGTTGAACCTTAGTTTTGATTGAGCCGTTCTGAAACACACTTTCTGTAGAAAATGCAAGTGGAGATTCGGAGCGCTAAGAGGGTAATAGTGGAAAAAGGAATGTCTCCAAATAAAAACTACACAGAAGCATTGTGTGAAACTTCTTTCTGATCTGTGCATTCAGCTTACGGAGTTAAACCATACTTTTGATTGAGCAGATCTGAACACTCTTTCTGTAGAAAATGCAACTGGACATTTGGAGCGCTAAGAGAGTAGTAGTGGAAAAAGGAATATATTCAAATATAAACTACACAGAAGCATTCTGTGAAACTTCTTTCTGATCTGAGCATTCAGCTAACAGAGTTAAACCATACTTTTGATTGAGCAGTTTTGAAACACTCTGTCTGTAGAAAATGCAACTGGACATTCGTAGCGCTAAGTGGGTAATAGTGGAAAAAAGAATATGTTCAATTATAAACTACACAGAAGCATTGTATGAAACTTCTTTCTGTTCTGTGCATTCAACTAACAGAGTTGAACCTTACTTTTGATTGAGCCTTTCTGAAACACTCTTTCTGTAGGAACTGCAATTGGACATTCTGAGCGCTAAGAGGCCTCAATTGGGAAAAATAATATCTTCAAATAAAAACTACACAGAAGCATTGTGTGAAACTTATTTCTGATATGTTCTTTAAGCTAACAGAGTTAAACCATACTTTTGATTGCGCAGTTCTGAACACTCTTTCTGTAGAAAATGCAAGTGGACATTCGGAGCGCTAAGAGGGTAATAGTGGAAAAAGGAATATATTCAAATATAAACTACACAGTAGCATTCTGTGAAAATTCTTTCTGTTCTGTGCGTTCAACTAACAGAGTTGAAACTTACTTTTGATTGAGCCGTTCTGAAACACTCTTTCTGTAGAAACTGCAATTGGACATGCTAAGCGCTAAGAGGCCTACATTGGGAAAAAGAATATCTTCAAATAAAAACTACACAGATGCATTCTGTGAAACTTATTTCTGATCTGTAAATTCAGTTAACAGAGGTAAAACATATTTTTGATTGAGCAGTTATGAAACACTCTTTTTGTAGAAAATCCAAGTGGAGATTCGGAGCGCTAAGAGGGTAATAGTGGAAAAAGGAATGTCTTCAAATATAAACTACACAGAATCATTCGGTGAAACTTCTTTCTTATCCGTGCATTCAGCTAACAGAGTTAAACCATACTTTTGATTGAGCAGATCTGAACACTCTTTCTGTAGAAAATGCAACTGGACATTTGGAGCGCTAAGAGCGTAGTAGTGGAAAAAGGAATATATTCAAATATAAACTACACAGAAGCATTCTGTGAAACTTCTTTCTGATCTGAGCATTCAGCTAACAGAGTTAAACCATACTTTTGATTGAGCAGTTTTTAAACACTCTGTCTGTAGAAAATGCAACTGGACATTGGTAGCACTAAGTGGGTAATAGGGGAAAAAAGAATATGTTCAAATATAAACTACACAGAAGCATTGTATGAAACTTCTTTCTGTTCTGTGCATTCAAATAACAGAGTTGAACCTTACTTTTGATTGAGCCGTTCTGAAACACTCTTTCTGTAGAAACTGCAATTGGACATTCTGAGCGCTAGGAGGCCTATAATGGGAAAAAGAATGTCTACAAATAAAAACTACACAGAAGAATTGTGTGAAACTTCTTTCTGTTCTGTTTGTTCAACTAAACTAGTTGAAACTTAGTTTTGATTGAGCCGTTCTGAAACACTCTTTCTGTAGAAAATGCAAATGGAGATTCGGAGCGCTAAGAGGGTAATAGTGGAAAAAGGAATGTCTCCAAATATAAACTACACAGAATCATTCTGTGAAACTTCTTTCTGATCTGTGCATTCAGCTGACAGAGTTAAACCATACATTTGATTGAGCAGATCTGAACACTCTTTCTGTAGAAAATGCAACTGGACATTTGGAGCGCTAAGAGCGTAGTAGTGGAAAAAGGAATATATTCAAATATAAACTACACAGAAGCATTCTGTGAAACTTCTTTCTGATCTGAGCATTCAGCTAACAGAGTTAAACCATACTTTTGATTGAGCAGTTTTGAAACACTCTGTCTGTGGAAAATGCAACTGGACATTCGTAGCGCTAAGTGGGTAATAGTGGAAAAAAGAATATGTTCAAATATAAACTACACAGAAGCATTGTATGAAACTTCTTTCTGTTCTGTGCATTCAACTAACAGAGTTGAACCTTACTTTTGATTGAGTCTTTCTGAAACACTCTTTCTGTAGAAACTGCAATTGGACATTCTGAGCGCTAAGAGGCCTATATTGGGAAAAATAATATCTTCAAATAAAAACTACACAGAAGCATTGTGTGAAACTTATTTCTGATATGTTCATTAAGCTAACAGAGTTAAGCCATACTTTTGATTGCGCAGTTCTGAACACTCTTTCTGTAGAAAATGCAAGTGGACATTCGGAGCGCTAAGAGGGTAATAGTGGAAAAAGCAATATATTCAAATATAAACTACACAGAAGCATTCTGTGAAACTTCTTTCTGATCTGAGCATTCAGCTAACAGAGTTAAACCATACTTTTGATTGAGCAGTTTTGAAACACTCTGTCTGTAGAAAATGCAACTGGATATTCGTAGCGCTAAGTGGGTAATAGTGGAAAAAAGAATATGTTCAAATATAAACTACACAGAAGCATTGTATGAAACTTCTTTCTCTTCTGTGCATTCAACTAACAGAGTTGAACCTTACTTTTGATTGAGCCTTTCTGAAACACTCTTTCTGTAGAAACTGCAATTGGACATTCTGAGCGCTAAGAGGCCTCTATTGGGAAAAATAATATCTTCAAATAAAAACTACACAGAAGCATTGTGTGAAACTTATTTCTGATATATTCATTAAGCTAACAGAGTTAAACCATACTTTTGATTGCGCAGTTCTGAACACTCTTTCTGTAGAAAATGCAAGTGGACATTCGGAGCGCTAAGAGGGTAATAGTGTAAAAAGGGATATATTCAAATATACACTACACAGTAGCATTCTGTGAAAATTCTTTCTGTTCTGTGCATTCAACTAACAGAGTTGAACCTTACTTTTGATTGAGCCGTTCAGAAACACTCTTTCTGTAGAAACTGCAATTGGACATGTTAAGCGCTAAGAGGCCTACATTGGGAAAAAGAATATCTTCAAATAAAAATTACACAGATGCATTCTGTGAAACTTATTTCTGATCTGTAGATTCAGTTAACAGAGATAAAACATATTTTTGATTGAGCAGTTATGAAACACTCTTTTTGTAGAAAATCCAAGTGGAGATTCGGAGCGCTAAGAGGGTAATAGTGGAAAAAGGAATGTCTTCAAATATAAACTACACAGAATCATTCGGTGAAACTTCTTTCTGATCTGTGCATTCAGCTAACAGAGTTAAACCATACTTTTGATTGAGCAGATCTGAACACTCTTTCTGTAGAAAATGCAACTGGACATTTGGAGCGCTAAGAGCGTAGTAGTGGAAAAAGGAATATATTCAAATATAAACTACACAGAAGCAATCTGTGAAACTTCTTTCTGATCTGAGCATTCAGCTAACAGAGTTAAACCATACTTTTGATTGAGAAGTTTTTAAACACTCTGTCTGTAGAAAATGCAACTGGACATTCGTAGCACTAAGTGGGTAATAGGGGAAAAAAGAATATGTTCAAATATAAACTACACAGAAGCATTGTATGAAACTTCTTTCTGTTCTGTGCATTCAAATAACAGAGTTGAACCTTACTTTTGATTGAGCCGTTCTGAAACACTCTTTCTGTAGAAACTGCAATTGGACATTCTGAGCGCTAGGAGGCCTATAATGGGAAAAAGAATGTCTACAAATAAAAACTACACAGAAGAATTGTGTGAAACTTCTTTCTGTTCTGTTTGTTCAACTAAACTAGTTGAAACTTAGTTTTGATTGAGCCGTTCTGAAACACTCTTTCTGTAGAAAATGCAAATGGAGATTCGGAGCGCTAAGAGGGTAATAGTGGAAAAAGGAATGTCTCCAAATATAAACTACACAGAATCATTCTGTGAAACTTCTTTCTGATCTGTGCATTCAGCTGACAGAGTTAAACCATACATTTGATTGAGCAGATCTGAACACTCTTTCTGTAGAAAATGCAACTGGACATTTGGAGCGCTAAGAGCGTAGTAGTGGAAAAAGGAATATATTCAAATATAAACTACACAGAAGCATTCTGTGAAACTTCTTTCTGATCTGAGCATTCAGCTAACAGAGTTAAACCATACTTTTGATTGAGCAGTTTTGAAACACTCTGTCTGTGGAAAATGCAACTGGACATTCGTAGCGCTAAGTGGGTAATAGTGGAAAAAAGAATATGTTCAAATATAAACTACACAGAAGCATTGTATGAAACTTCTTTCTGTTCTGTGCATTCAACTAACAGAGTTGAACCTTACTTTTGATTGAGTCTTTCTGAAACACTCTTTCTGTAGAAACTGCAATTGGACATTCTGAGCGCTAAGAGGCCTATATTGGGAAAAATAATATCTTCAAATAAAAACTACACAGAAGCATTGTGTGAAACTTATTTCTGATATGTTCATTAAGCTAACAGAGTTAAGCCATACTTTTGATTGCGCAGTTCTGAACACTCTTTCTGTAGAAAATGCAAGTGGACATTCGGAGCGCTAAGAGTGTAATAGTGGAAAAAGCAATATATTCAAATATAAACTACACAGAAGCATTCTGTGAAACTTCTTTCTGATCTGAGCATTCAGCTAACAGAGTTAAACCATACTTTTGATTGAGCAGTTTTGAAACACTCTGTCTGTAGAAAATGCAACTGGATATTCGTAGCGCTAAGTGGGTAATAGTGGAAAAAAGAATATGTTCAAATATAAACTACACAGAAGCATTGTATGAAACTTCTTTCTCTTCTGTGCATTCAACTAACAGAGTTGAACCTTACTTTTGATTGAGCCTTTCTGAAACACTCTTTCTGTAGAAACTGCAATTGGACATTCTGAGCGCTAAGAGGCCTCTATTGGGAAAAATAATATCTTCAAATAAAAACTACACAGAAGCATTGTGTGAAACTTATTTCTGATATATTCATTAAGCTAACAGAGTTAAACCATACTTTTGATTGCGCAGTTCTGAACACTCTTTCTGTAGAAAATGCAAGTGGACATTCGGAGCGCTAAGAGGGTAATAGTGTAAAAAGGGATATATTCAAATATAAACTACACAGTAGCATTCTGTGAAAATTCTTTCTGTTCTGTGCATTCAACTAACAGAGTTGAACCTTACTTTTGATTGAGCCGTTCAGAAACACTCTTTCTGTAGAAACTGCAATTGGACATGTTAAGCGCTAAGAGGCCTACATTGGGAAAAAGAATATCTTCAAATAAAAATTACACAGATGCATTCTGTGAAACTTATTTCTGATCTGTAGATTCAGTTAACAGAGATAAAACATATTTTTGATTGAGCAGTTATGAAACACTCTTTTTGTAGAAAATGCAAGTGGAGATTCGGAGCGCTAAGAGGGTAATAGTGGAAAAAGGAATGTCTTCAAATATAAACTACACAGAATCATTCGGTGAAACTTCTTTCTGATCTGTGCATTCAGCTAACAGAGTTAAACCATACTTTTGATTGAGCAGATCTGAACACTCTTTCTGTAGAAAATGCAACTGGACATTTGGAGCGCTAAGAGCGTAGTAGTGGAAAAAGGAATATATTCAAATATAAACTACACAGAAGCATTCTGTGAAACTTCTTTCTGATCTGAGCATTCAGCTAACAGAGTTAAACCATACTTTTGATTGAGAAGTTTTTAAACACTCTGTCTGTAGAAAATGCAACTGGACATTCGTAGCACTAAGTGGGTAATAGGGGAAAAAAGAATATGTTCAAATATAAACTACACAGAAGCATTGTATGAAACTTCTTTCTGTTCTGTGCATTCAAATAACAGAGTTGAACCTTACTTTTGATTGAGCCGTTCTGAAACACTCTTTCTGTAGAAACTGCAATTGGACATTCTGAGCGCTAGGAGGCCTATATTGGGAAAAAGAATGTCTACAAATAAAAACTACACAGAAGAATTGTGTGAAACTTCTTTCTGTTCTGTTTGTTCAACTAAACTATTTGAAACTTAGTTTTGATTGAGCCGTTCTGAAACACTCTTTCTGTAGAAAATGCAAATGGAGATTCGGAGCGCTAAGAGGGTAATAGTGGAAAAAGGAATGTCTCCAAATATAAACTACACAGAATCATTCTGTGAAACTTCTTTCTGATCTGTGCATTCAGCTGACAGAGTTAAACCATACATTTGATTGAGCAGATCTGAACACTCTTTCTGTAGAAAATGCAACTGGACATTTGGAGCGCTAAGAGAGTAGTAGTGGAAAAAGGAATATATTCAAATATAAACTACACAGAAGCATTCTGTGAAACTTCTTTCTGATCTGAGCATTCAGCTAACAGAGTTAAACCATACTTTTGATTGAGCAGTTTTGAAACACTCTGTCTGTGGAAAATGCAACTGGACATTCGTAGCGCTAAGTGGGTAATAGTGGAAAAAAGAATATGTTCAAATATAAACTACACAGAAGCATTGTATGAAACTTCTTTCTGTTCTGTGCATTCAACTAACAGAGTTGAACCTTACTTTTGATTGAGTCTTTCTGAAACACTCTTTCTGTAGAAACTGCAATTGGACATTCTGAGCGCTAAGAGGACTATATTGGGAAAAATAATATCTTCAAATAAAAACTACACAGAAGCATTGTGTGAAACTTATTTCTGATATGTTCATTAAGCTAACAGAGTTAAGCCATACTTTTGATTGCGCAGTTCTGAACACTCTTTCTGTAGAAAATGAAAGTGGACATTCGGAGCGCTAAGAGGGTAATAGTGGAAAAAGGAATATATTCAAATATAAACTACACAGTAGCATTCTGTGAAAATTCTTTCTGTTCTGTGCATTCAACTAACAGAGTTGAACCTTACTTTTGATTGAGCCGTTCTGAAACACTCTTTCTGTAGAAACTGCAATTGGACATGCTAAGCGCTAAGAGGCCTACATTGGGAAAAAGAATATCTTCAAATAAAAACTACACAGATGCATTCTGTGAAACTTATTTCTGATCTGTAAATTCAGTTAACAGAGATAAAACTTATTTTTGATTGAGCAGTTATGAAACACTCTTTTTGTAGAAAATGCAAGTGGAGATTCGGAGCGCTAAGAGGGTAATAGTGGAAAAAGGAATGTCTTCAAATATAAACTACACAGAATCATTCGGTGAAACTTCTTTCTGATCTGTGCATTCAGCTAACAGAGTTAAACCATACTTTTGATTGAGCAGATCTGAACACTCTTTCTGTAGAAATTGCAACTGGACATTTGGAGCGCTAAGAGGGTAGTAGTGGAAAAAGTAATATATTCAAATATAAACTACACAGAAGCATTCTGTGAAACTTCTTTCTGATCTGAGCATTCAGCTAACAGAGTTAAACCATACTTTTGATTGAGCAGTTTTGAAACACTCTGTCTGTAGAAAATGCAACTGGATATTCGTAGCGCTAAGTGGGTAATAGTGGAAAAAAGAATATGTTCAAATATAAACTACACAGAAGCATTGTATGAAACTTCTTTCTGTTCTGTGCATTCAACTAACAGAGTTGAACCTTACTTTTGATTGAGCCTTTCTGAAACACTCTTTCTGTAGAAACTGCAATTGGACATTCTGAGCGCTAAGAGGCCTCTATTGGGAAAAATAATATCTTCAAATAAAAACTACACAGAAGCATTGTGTGAAACTTATTTCTGATATATTCATTAAGCTAACAGAGTTAAACCATACTTTTGATTGCGCAGTTCTGAACACTCTTTCTGTAGAAAATGCAAGTGGACATTCCGAGCGCTAAGAGGGTAATAGTGGAAAAAGGGATATATTCAAATATAAACTACACAGTAGCATTCTGTGAAAATTCTTTCTGTTCTGTGCATTCAACTAACAGAGTTGAACCTTACTTTTGATTGAGCCGTTCAGAAACACTCTTTCTGTAGAAACTGCAATTGGACATGCTAAGCGCTAAGAGGCCTACATTGGGAAAAAGAATATCTTCAAATAAAAACTACACAGATGCATTCTGTGAAACTTATTTCTGATCTGTAAATTCAGTTAACAGAGATAAAACATATTTTTGATTGAGCAGTTATGAAACACTCTTTTTGTAGAAAATGCAAGTGGAGATTCGGAGCGCTAAGAGGGTAATAGTGGAAAAAGGAATGTCTTCAAATATAAACTACACAGAATCATTCGGTGAAACTTCTTTCTGATCTGTGCATTCAGCTAACGGAGTTAAACCATACTTTTGATTGAGCAGATCTCAACACTCTTTCTGTAGAAAATGCAACTGGACATTTTGAGCGCTAAGAGCGTAGTAGTGGAAAAAGGAATATATTCAAATATAAACTACACAGAAGCATTCTGTGAAACTTCTTTCTGATCTGAGCATTCAGCTAACAGAGTTAAACCATACTTTTGATTGAGCAGTTTTGAAACACTCTGTCTGTAGAAAATGCAACTGGACATTCGTAGCGCTAAGTGGGTAATAGTGGAAAAAAGAATATGTTCAATTATAAACTACACAGAAGCATTGTATGAAACTTCTTTCTGTTCTGTGCATTCAACTAACAGAGTTGAACCTTACTTTTGATTGAGCCTTTCTGAAACACTCTTTCTGTAGAAACTGCAATTGGACATTCTGAGCGCTAAGAGGCCTCAATTGGGAAAAATAATATCTTCAAATAAAAACTACACAGAAGCATTGTGTGAAACTTATTTCTGATATGTTCTTTAAGCTAACAGAGTTAAACCATACTTTTGAATGCGCAGTTCTGAACACTCTTTCTGTAGAAAATGCAAGTGGACATTCGGAGCGCTAAGAGGGTAATAGTGGAAAAAGGAATATATTCAAATATAAACTACACAGTAGCATTCTGTGAAAATTCTTTCTGTTCTGTGCATTCAACTAACAGAGTTGAACCTTACTTTTGATTTAGCCGTTCTGAAACACTCTTTCTGTAGAAACTGCAATTGGACATGCTAAGCGCTAAGAGGCCTACATTGGGAAAAATAATATCTTCAAATAAAAACTACACAGATGCATTCTGTGAAACTTATTTCTGATCTGTAAATTCAGTTAACAGAGATAAAACATATTTTTGATTGAGCAGTTATGAAACACTCTTTTTGTAGAAAATGCAAGTGGAGATTCGGAGCGCTAAGAGGGTAATAGTGGAAAAAGGAATGTCTTCAAATATAAACTACACAGAATCATTCGGTGAAACTTCTTTCTGATCTGTGCATTCAGCTAAGAGAGTTAAACCATACTTTTGATTGAGCAGATCTGAACACTCTTTCTGTAGAAAATGCAACTGGACATTTGGAGCGCTAAGAGCGTAGTAGTGGAAAAAGGAATATATTCAAATATAAACTACACAGAAGCATTCTGTGAAACTTCTTTCTGATCTGAGCATTCAGCTAACAGAGTTAAACCATACTTTTGATTGAGCAGTTTTTAAACACTCTGTCTGTAGAAAATGCAACTGGACTTTGGTAGCACTAAGTGGGTAATAGGGGAAAAAAGAATATGTTCAAATATAAACTACACAGAAGCATTGTATGAAACTTCTTTCTGTTCTGTGCATTCAACTAACAGAGTTGAACCTTACTTTTGATTGAGCCGTTCTGAAACACTCTTTCTGTAGAAACTGCAATTGGACATTCTGAGCGCTAGGAGGCCTATATTGGGAAAAAGAATGTCTACAAATAAAAACTACACAAAAGAATTGTGTGAAACTTCTTTCTGTTCTGTTTGTTCAACTAAACTAGTTGAAACTTAGTTTTGATTGAGCCGTTCTGAAACACTCTTTCTGTAGAAAATGCAAGTGGAGATTCGGAGCGCTAAGAGGGTAATAGTGGAAAAAGGAATGTCTCCAAATATAAACTACACAGAATCATTCTGTGAAACTACTTTCTGATCTGTGCATTCAGCTGACAGAGTTAAACCATACATTTGATTGAGCAGATCTGAACACTCTTTCTGTAGAAAATGCAACTGGACATTTGGAGCGCTAAGAGAGTAGTAGTGGAAAAAGGAATATATTCAAATATAAACTACACAGAAGCATTCTGTGAAACTTTTTTCTGATCTGAGCATTCAGCTAACAGAGTTAAACCATACTTTTGATTGAGCAGTTTTGAAACACTCTGTCTGTGGAAAATGCAACTGGATATTCGTAGCGCTAAGTGGGTAATAGTGGAAAAAAGAATATGTTCAAATATAAACTACACAGAAGCATTGTATGAAACTCCTTTCTGTTCTGTGCATTCAACTAACAGAGTTGAACCTTACTTTTGATTGAGTCTTTCTGAAACACTCTTTCTGTAGAAACTGCAATTGGACATTCTGACCGCTAAGAGCCCTATATTGGGAAAAATAATATCTTCAAATAAAAACTACACAGAAGCATTGTGTGAAACTTATTTCTGATATGTTCATTAAGCTAACAGAATTAAGCCATACTTTTGATTGCGCAGTTCTGAACACTCTTTCTGTAGAAAATGCAAGTGGACATTCGGAGCGCTAAGAGGGTAATAGTGGAAAAAGGAATATATTCAAATATAAACTACACGGTAGCATTCTGTGAAAATTCTTTCTGTTCTGTGCATTCAACTAACAGAGTTGAACCTTACTTTTGATTGAGCCGTTCTGAAACACTCTTTCTGTAGAAACTGCAATTGGACATGCTAAGCGCTAAGAGGCCTACATTGGGAAAAAGAATATCTTCAAATAAAAACTACACAGATGCATTCTGTGAAACTTATTTCTGATCTGTAAATTCAGTTAACAGAGATAAAACTTATTTTTGATTGAGCAGTTATGAAACACTCTTTTTGTAGAAAATGCAAGTGGAGATTCGGAGCGCTAAGAGGGTAATAGTGGAAAAAGGAATGTCTTCAAATATAAACTATAAAGAATCATTCGGTGAAACTTCTTTCTGATCTGTGCATTCAGCTAACAGAGTTAAACCATACTTTTGATTGAGCAGATCTGAACACTCTTTCTGTAGAAAATGCAACTGGACATTTGGAGCGCTAAGAGGGTAGTAGTGGAAAAAGGAATATATTCAAATATAAACTACACAGAAGCATTCTGTGAAACTTCTTTCTGATCTGAGCATTCAGCTAACAGAGTTAAACCATACTTTTGATTGAGCAGTTTTGAAACACTCTGTCTGTAGAAAATGCAACTGGATATTCGTAGCGCTAAGTGGGTAATAGTGGAAAAAAGAATATGTTCAAATATAAACTACACAGAAGCATTGTATGAAACTCCTTTCTGTTCTGTGCATTCAACTAACAGAGTTGAACCTTACTTTTGATTGAGCCTTTCTGAAACACTCTTTCTGTAGAAACTGCAATTGGACATTCTGAGCGCTAAGAGGCCTCTATTGGGAAAAATAATATCTTCAAATAAAAACTACACAGAAGCATTGTGTGAAACTTATTTCTGATATATTCATTAAGCTAACAGAGTTAAACCATACTTTTGATTGCGCAGTTCTGAACACTCTTTCTGTAGAAAATGCAAGTGGACATTCGGAGCGCTAAGAATGTAATAGTGGAAAAAGGAATATATTCAAATATAAACTACACAGTAGCATTCTGTGAAAATTCTTTCTGTTCTGTGCTTTCAACTAACAGAGTTGAACCTTACTTTTGATTGAGCCGTTCAGAAACACTCTTTCTGTAGAAACTGCAATTGGACATGCTAAGGGCTAAGAGGCCTACATTGGGAAAAAGAATATCTTCAAATAAAAACTACACAGATGCATTCTGTGAAACTTATTTCTGATCTGTAAATTCAGTTAACAGAGATAAAACATATTTTTGATTGTGCAGTTATGAAACGCTCTTTTTGTAGAAAATGCAAGTGGAGATTCGGAGCGCTAAGAGGGTAATAGTGGAAAAATGAATGTCTTCAAATATAAACTACACAGAATCATTCGGTGAAACATCTTTCTGATCTGTGCATTCAGCTAACGGAGTTAAACAGTACTTTTGATTGAGCAGATCTCAACACTCTTTCTGTAGAAAATGCAACCGGACATTTTGAGCGCTAACAGCGTAGTAGTGGAAAAAGGAATATATTCAAATATAAACTACACAGAAGCATTCTGTGAAACTTCTTTCTGATCTGAGCATTCAGCTAACAGAGTTAAACCATACTTTTGATTGAGCAGTTTTGAAACACTCTGTCTGTAGAAAATGCAACTGGACATTCGTAGCGCTAAGTGGGTAATAGTGGAAAAAAGAATATGTTGAAATATAAACTACACAGAAGCATTGTATGAAACTTCTTTCTGTTCTGTGCATTCAAATAACAGAGTTGAACCTTACTTTTGATTGAGCCGTTCTGAAACACTCTTTCTGTAGAAACTGCAATTGGACATTCTGAGCGCTAGGAGCCCTATATTGGGAAAAAGAATGTCTACAAATAAAAACTACACAGAAGAATTGTGTGAAACTTCTGTTCTGTTTGTTCAACTAAACTAATTGAACCTTAGTTTTGATTGAGCCGTTCTGAAACACTCTTTCTGTAGAAAATGCAAGTGGAGATTCGGAGCGCTAAGAGGGTAATAGTGGAAAAAGGAATGTCTCCAAATATAAACTACACAGAATCATTCTGTGAAACTTCTTTCTGATCTGTGCATTCAGCTAACAGAGTTAAACCATACTTTTGATGGAGCAGATCTGAACACTCTTTCTGTAGAAAATGCAAATGGACATTTGGAGTGCTAAGATAGTAGTAGTGGAAAAAGGAATATATACAAATATAAACTAGACAGAAGCATTCTGTGAAACTACTTTCTGATCTGTGCATTCAGCTAACAGAGTTAAACCATACTTTTGATTGAGCAGTTTTGAAACACTCTGTAGAAAATGCAACTGGACATTCGTAGCGCTAAGTGGGTAATAGTGGAAAAAAGAATATGTTCAAATATAAACTACACAGAAGCATTGTATGAAACTTCTTTCTGTTCTGTGTATTCAACTAACAGAGTTGAACCTTACTTTTGATTGAGCTGTTCTGAAACACTCTTTCTGTAGAAACTGCAATTGGACATTCTGAGCGCTAAGAGGCCTATATTGGGAAAAAGAATGTCTACAAATAAAAACTACACAGAAGAATTGTGTGAAACTTCTTTCTGTTCTGTTTGTTCAACTAAAATAGTTGAAACTTAGTTTTGATTGAGCCGTTCTTAAACACTCTTTCTGTAGAAAATGCAAGTGGAGATTCGGAACGCTAAGAGGGTAATAGTGGAAAAAGGAATGTCTCCAAATATAAACTACACAGAATCATTCTGTGAAACTTCTTTCTGATCTGTGCATTCAGCTAACAGAGTTAAACCATACTTTTGATTGAGCAGATCTGAACACTCTTTCTGTAGAAAATGCTACTGGACATTTGGAGCGCTAAGAGAGTAGTAGTGGAAAAAGGAATATATTCAAATATAAACTACACAGAAGCATTCTGTGAAACTTCTTTCTGATCTGAGCATTCAGCTAACAGAGTTCAACCATACTTTTGATTGAGCAGTTTTGAAACACTCTGTCTGTAGAAAATGCAACTGGACATTCGTAGCGCTAAGTGGGTAATAGTGGAAAAAAGAATATGTTCAAATATAAACTACACAGAAGCATTGTATGAAACTTCTTTCTGTTCTGTGCATTCAACTAACAGAGTTGAACCTTACTTTTGATTGAGCCGTTCTGAAACACTCTTTCTGTAGAAACTGCAATTGGACATTCTGAGCGTTAAGAGGCCTATATTGGGAAATATAATATCTTCAAATAAAAACTACACAGAAGCATTGTGTGAAACTTATTTCTGATATCTTCATTAAGCTAACAGAGTTAAACCATACTTTTGATTGCGCAGTTCTGAACACTCTTTCTGTAGAAAATGCAAGTGGACATTCGGAGCGCTAAGAGGGTAATAGTGGAAAAAGGAATATATTCAAATATAAACTACACCGTAGCTTTCTGTGAAAATTCTTTCTGTTCTGTGCATTCAACTAACAGAGTTGAACCTTACTTTTGATTGAGCCGTTCTGAAACACTCTTTCTGTAGAAACTGCAATTGGACATGCTAAGCGCTAAGAGGCCTACATTGGGAAAAAGGATATCTTCAAATAAAAACTACACAGATGCATTCTGTGAAACTTATTTCTGATCTGTAAATTCAGTTAACAGAGATAAAACATATTTTTGATTCAGCAGTTATGAAACACTCTTTTTGTAGAAAATGCAAGTGGAGATTCGGAGCGCTAAGAGGGTACTAGTGGAAAAAGGAATGTCTTCAAATATAAACTACACAGAATCATTCGGTGAAACTTCTTTCTGATCTGTGCATTCAGCTAACAGAGTTAAACCACATTTTTGATTGAGCAGATCTGAACACTCTTTCTGTAGAAAATGCAACTGGACATTTGGAGCGCTAAGAGCGTAGTAGTGGAAAAAGGAATATATTCAAATATAAACTACACAGAAGCATTCTGTGAAACTTCTTTCTGATCTGAGCATTCAGCTAACAGAGTTAAACCATACTTTTGATTGAGCAGTTTTGAAACACTCTGTCTGTAGAAAATGCAACTGGACATTCGTAGCGCTAAGTGGGTAATAGTGGAAAAAAGAATATGTTCAAATATAAACTACACAGAAACATTGTATGAAACTTCTTTCTGTTCTGTACATTCAACTAACAGAGTTGAACCTTACTTTTGATTGAGCCGTTCTGAAACACACTTTCTGTAGAAACTGCAATTGGACATTCTGAGCGCTAGGAGGCCTATATTGGGAAAAAGAATGTCTACAAATAAAAACTACACAGAAGAATTGTGTGAAACTTCTTTCTGTTCTCTTTGTTCAACTAAACTAGTTGAACCTTAGTTTTGATTGAGCCATTCTGAAACACTCTTTCTGTAGAAAATGCAAGTGGAGATTCGGAGCGCTAAGAGGGTAATAGTGGAAAAAGGAAAGTCTCCAAACATAAACTACACAGAAGCATTCTGTGAAACTTCTTTCTGATCTGAGCATTCAGCTAACAGAGTTAAACCATACTTTTCATTGAGCAGTTTTGAAACACTCTGTCTGTAGAAAATGCAACTGGACATTCGTAGCGCTAAGTGGGTAATAGTGGAAAAAAGAATATGTTCAAATATAAACTACACAGAAGCATTGTATGAAACTTCTTTCTGTTCTGTGCATTCAACTAACAGAGTTGAACCTTACTTTTGATTGAGCCTTTCTGAAACACTCTTTCTGTAGAAACTGCAATTGGACATTCTGAGCGCTAAGAGGCCTATATTGGGAAAAATAATATCTTCAAATAAAAACTACACAGAAGCATTGTGTGAAACTTATTTCTGATATGTTCATTAAGCTAACAGAGTTAAACCATACTTTTGATTGCGCAGTTCTGAACACTCTTTCTGTAGAAAATGCAAGTGGATATTCGGAGCGCTAAGAGGGTAATAGTGGAAAAAGGAATATATTCAAATATAAACTACACAGTAGCATTCTGTGAAAATTCTTTCTGTTCTGTGCATTCAACTAACAGATTTGAACCTTACTTTTGATTGAGCCGTTCTGAAACACTCTTTCTGTAGAAACTGCAATTGGACATGCTAAGCGCTAAGAGGCCTACATTGGGAAAAAGAATATCTTCAAATAAAGACTACACAGATGCATTCTGTGAAACTTATTTCTGATCTGTAAATTCAGTTAACAGAGATAAAACATATTTTTGATTGAGCAGTTATGAAACACTCTTTTTGTAGAAAATGCAAGTGGAGATTCGGAGCGCTAGGGGGGTAATAGTGGAAAAAGGAATGTCTTCAAATATAAACTACACAGAATCATTCGGTGAAACTTCTTTCTGATCTGTGCATTCAGCTAACAGAGTTAAACCATACTTTTGATTGAGCAGATCTGAACACTCTTTCTGTAGAAAATGCAACTGGACATTTGGAGCGCTAAGAGCGTAGTAGTGGAAAAAGGAATATATTCAAATATAAACTACACAGAAGCATTCTGTGAAACTTCTTTCTGATCTGAGCATTCAGCTAACAGAGTTAAACCATACTTTTGATTGAGCAGTTTTGAAACACTCTGTCTGTAGAAAATGCAACTGGACATTCGTAGCACTAAGTGGGTAATAGTGGAAAAAAGAATATGTTCAAATATAAACTACACAGAAGCATTGTATGAAACTTCTTTCTGTTGTGTGCATTCAACTAACAGAGTTGAACCTTACATTTGATTGAGGCGTTCTGAAACACTCTTTCTGTAGAAACTTCAATTGGACATTCTGAGCGCTAGGAGGCCTATATTGGGAAAAAGAATGTCTACAAATAAAAACTACACAGAAGAATTGTGTGAAACTTCTTTCTGTTCTCTTTGTTCAACTAAACTAGTTGAACATTAGTTTTGATTGAGCCGTTCTGAAACACTCTTTCTGTAGAAAATGCAAGTGGAGATTCGGAGCGCTAAGAGGGTAATAGTGGAAAAAGGAATGTCTCCAAACATAAACTACACAGAAGCATTCTGTGAAACTTCTTTCTGATCTGAGCATTCAGCTAACAGAGTTAAACCATACTTTTCATTGAGCAGTTTTGAAACACTCTGTCTGTAGAAAATGCAACTGGACATTCGTAGCGCTAAGTGGGTAATAGTGGAAAAAAGAATATGTTCAAATATAAACTACACAGAAGCATTGTATGAAACTTCTTTCTGTTCTGTGCATTCAACTAACAGAGTTGAACCTTACTTTTGATTGAGCCTTTCTGAAACACTCTTTCTGTAGAAACTGCAATTGGACATTCTGAGCGCTAAGAGGCCTATATTGGGAAAAATAATATCTTCAAATAAAAACTACACAGAAGCATTGTGTGAAACTTATTTCTGATATGTTCATTAAGCTAACAGAGTTAAACCATACTTTTGATTGCGCAGTTCTGAACACTCTTTCTGAAGAAAATGCAAGTGGACATTCGGAGCGCTAAGAGGGTAATAGTGGAAAAAGGAATATATTCAAATATAAACTACACAGTAGCATTCTGTGAAAATTCTTTCTGTTCTGTGCATTCAACTAACAGAGTTGAACCTTACTTTTGATTGAGCCGTTCGGAAACACTCTTTCTGTAGAAACTGCAATTGGACATGCTAAGCGCTAAGAGGCCTACATTGGGAAAAAGAATATCTTCAAATAAAAACTACACAGATGCATTCTGTGAAACTTATTTCTGATCTGTAAATTCAGTTAACAGAGATAAAACATATTTTTGATTGAGCAGTTTTGAAACACTCTTTTTGTAGAAAATGCAAGTGGAGATTCGGAGCGCTCAGAGGGTACTAGTGGAAAAAGGAATGTCTTCAAATATAAACTACACAGAATCATTCGGTGAAACTTCTTTCTGATCTGTGCATTCAGCTAACAGAGTTAAACCACATTTTTGATTGAGCAGATCTGAACACTCTTTCTGTAGAAAATGCAACTGGACATTTGGAGCGCTAAGAGCGTAGTAGTGGAAAAAGGAATATATTCAAATATAAACTACACAGAAGCATTCTGTGAAACTTCTTTCTGATCTGAGCATTCAGCTAACAGAGTTAAACCATACTTTTGATTGAGCAGTTTTGAAACACTCTGTCTGTAGAAAATGCAACTGGACATTCGTAGCGCTAAGTGGGTAATAGTGGAAAAAAGAATATGTTCAAATATATACTACACAGAAACATTGTATGAAACTTCTTTCTGTTCTGTACATTCAACTAACAGAGTTGAACCTTACTTTTGATTGAGCCGTTCTGAAACACACTTTCTGTAGAAACTGCAATTGGACATTCTGAGCGCTAGGAGGCCTATATTGGGAAAAAGAATGTCTACAAATAAAAACTACACAGAAGAATTGTGTGAAACTTCTTTCTGTTCTCTTTGTTCAACTAAACTAGTTGAACCTTAGTTTTGATTGAGCCGTTCTGAAACACTCTTTCTGTAGAAAATGCAAGTGGAGATTCGGAGCGCTAAGAGGGTAATAGTGGAAAAAGGAAAGTCTCCAAACATAAACTACACAGAAGCATTCTGTGAAACTTCTTTCTGATCTGAGCATTCAGCTAACAGAGTTAAACCATACTTTTCATTGAGCAGTTTTGAAACACTCTGTCTGTAGAAAATGCAACTGGACATTCGTAGCGCTAAGTGGGTAATAGTGGAAAAAAGAATATGTTCAAATATAAACTACACAGAAGCATTGTATGAAACTTCTTTCTGTTCTGTGCATTCAACTAACAGAGTTGAACCTTACTTTTGATTGAGCCTTTCTGAAACACTCTTTCTGTAGAAACTGCAATTGGACATTCTGAGCGCTAAGAGGCCTATATTGGGAAAAATAATATCTTCAAATAAAAACTACACAGAAGCATTGTGTGAAACTTATTTCTGATATGTTCATTAAGCTAACAGAGTTAAACCATACTTTTGATTGCGCAGTTCTGAACACTCTTTCTGTAGAAAATGCAAGTGGATATTCGGAGCGCTAAGAGGGTAATAGTGGAAAAAGGAATATATTCAAATATAAACTACACAGTAGCATTCTGTGAAAATTCTTTCTGTTCTGTGCATTCAACTAACAGATTTGAACCTTACTTTTGATTGAGCCGTTCTGAAACACTCTTTCTGTAGAAACTGCAATTGGACATGCTAAGCGCTAAGAGGCCTACATTGGGAAAAAGAATATCTTCAAATAAAGACTACACAGATGCATTCTGTGAAACTTATTTCTGATCTGTTAATTCAGTTAACAGAGATAAAACATATTTTTGATTGAGCAGTTATGAAACACTCTTTTTGTAGAAAATGCAAGTGGAGATTCGGAGCGCTAGGGGGGTAATAGTGGAAAAAGGAATGTCTTCAAATATAAACTACACAGAATCATTCGGTGAAACTTCTTTCTGATCTGTGCATTCAGCTAACAGAGTTAAACCATACTTTTGATTGAGCAGATCTGAACACTCTTTCTGTAGAAAATGCAACTGGACATTTGGAGCGCTAAGAGCGTAGTAGTGGAAAAAGGAATATATTCAAATATAAACTACACAGAAGCATTCTGTGAAACTTCTTTCTGATCTGAGCATTCAGCTAACAGAGTTAAACCATACTTTTGATTGAGCAGTTTTGAAACACTCTGTCTGTAGAAAATGCAACTGGACATTCGTAGCACTAAGTGGGTAATAGTGGAAAAAAGAATATGTTCAAATATAAACTACACAGAAGCATTGTATGAAACTTCTTTCTGTTGTGTGCATTCAACTAACAGAGTTGAACCTTACATTTGATTGAGGCGTTCTGAAACACTCTTTCTGTAGAAACTTCAATTGGACATTCTGAGCGCTAGGAGGCCTATATTGGGAAAAAGAATGTCTACAAATAAAAACTACACAGAAGAATTGTGTGAAACTTCTTTCTGTTCTCTTTGTTCAACTAAACTAGTTGAACATTAGTTTTGATTGAGCCGTTCTGAAACACTCTTTCTGTAGAAAATGCAAGTGGAGATTCGGAGCGCTAAGAGGGTAATAGTGGAAAAAGGAATGTCTCCAAACATAAACTACACAGAAGCATTCTGTGAAACTTCTTTCTGATCTGAGCATTCAGCTAACAGAGTTAAACCATACTTTTCATTGAGCAGTTTTGAAACACTCTGTCTGTAGAAAATGCAACTGGACATTCGTAGCGCTAAGTGGGTAATAGTGGAAAAAAGAATATGTTCAAATATAAACTACACAGAAGCATTGTATGAAACTTCTTTCTGTTCTGTGCATTCAACTAACAGAGTTGAACCTTACTTTTGATTGAGCCTTTCTGAAACACTCTTTCTGTAGAAACTGCAATTGGACATTCTGAGCGCTAAGAGGCCTATATTGGGAAAAATAATATCTTCAAATAAAAACTACACAGAAGCATTGTGTGAAACTTATTTCTGATATGTTCATTAAGCTAACAGAGTTAAACCATACTTTTGATTGCGCAGTTCTGAACACTCTTTCTGAAGAAAATGCAAGTGGACATTCGGAGCGCTAAGAGGGTAATAGTGGAAAAAGGAATATATTCAAATATAAACTACACAGTAGCATTCTGTGAAAATTCTTTCTGTTCTGTGCATTCAACTAACAGAGTTGAACCTTACTTTTGATTGAGCCGTTCGGAAACACTCTTTCTGTAGAAACTGCAATTGGACATGCTAAGCGCTAAGAGGCCTACATTGGGAAAAAGAATATCTTCATATAAAAACTACACAGATGCATTCTGTGAAACTTATTTCTGATCTGTAAATTCAGTTAACAGAGATAAAACATATTTTTGATTGAGCAGTTTTGAAACACTCTTTTTGTAGAAAATGCAAGTGGAGATTCGGAGCGCTCAGAGGGTAATAGTGGAAAAAGGAATGTCTTCAAATATAAACTACACAGAATCATTCGGTGAAACTTCTTTCTGATCTGTGCATTCAGCTAACAGAGTTAAACCACTTTTTTGATTGAGCAGATCTGAACACTCTTTCTGTAGAAAATGCAACTGGACATTTGGAGCGCTAAGAGCGTAGTAGTGGAAAAAGGAATATATTCAAATATAAACTACACAGAAGCATTCTGTGAAACTTCTTTCTGATCTGAGCATTCAGCTAACAGAGTTAAACCATACTTTTGATTGAGCAGTTTTGAAACACTCTGTCTGTAGAAAATGCAACTGGACATTCGTAGCGCTAAGTGGGTAATAGTGGAAAAAATAATATGTTCAAATATAAACTACACAGAAACATTGTATGAAACTTCTTTCTGTTCTGTACATTCAACTAACAGAGTTGAACCTTACTTTTGATTGAGCCGTTCTGAAACACACTTTCTGTAGAAACTGCAATTGGACATTCTGAGCGCTAGGAGGCCTATATTGGGAAAAAGAATGTCTACAAATAAAAACTACACAGAAGAATTGTGTGAAACTTCTTTCTGTTCTCTTTGTTCAACTAAACTAGTTGAACCTTAGTTTTGATTGAGCCGTTCTGAAACACTCTTTCTGTAGAAAATGCAAGTGGAGATTCGGAGCGCTAAGAGGGTAATAGTGGAAAAAGGAAAGTCTCCAAACATAAACTACACAGAAGCATTCTGTGAAACTTCTTTCTGATCTGAGCATTCAGCTAACAGAGTTAAACCATACTTTTCATTGAGCAGTTTTGAAACACTCTGTCTGTAGAAAATGCAACTGGACATTCGTAGCGCTAAGTGGGTAATAGTGGAAAAAAGAATATGTTCAAATATAAACTACACAGAAGCATTGTATGAAACTTCTTTCTGTTCTGTGCATTCAACTAACAGAGTTGAACCTTACTTTTGATTGAGCCTTTCTGAAACACTCTTTCTGTAGAAACTGCAATTGGACATTCTGAGCGCTAAGAGGCCTATATTGGGAAAAATAATATCTTCAAATAAAAACTACACAGAAGGATTGTGTGAAACTTATTTCTGATATGTTCATTAAGCTAACAGAGTTAAACCATACTTTTGATTGCGCAGTTCTGAACACTCTTTCTGTAGAAAATGCAAGTGGATATTCGGAGCGCTAAGAGGGTAATAGTGGAAAAAGGAATATATTCAAATATAAACTACACAGTAGCATTCTGTGAAAATTCTTTCTGTTCTGTGCATTCAACTAACAGATTTGAACCTTACTTTTGATTGAGCCGTTCTGAAACACTCTTTCTGTAGAAACTGCAATTGGACATGCTAAGCGCTAAGAGGCCTACATTGGGAAAAAGAATATCTTCAAATAAAAACTACACAGATGCATTCTGTGAAACTTATTTCTGATCTGTAAATTCAGTTAACAGAGATAAAACATATTTTTGATTGAGCAGTTATGAAACACTCTTTTTGTAGAAAATGCAAGTGGAGATTCGGAGCGCTAGGGGGGTAATAGTGGAAAAAGGAATGTCTTCAAATATAAACTACACAGAATCATTCGGTGAAACTTCTTTCTGATCTGTGCATTCAGCTAACAGAGTTAAACCATACTTTTGATTGAGCAGATCTGAACACTCTTTCTGTAGAAAATGCAACTGGACATTTGGAGGG
The DNA here is from genome assembly GCF_028878055.3 of Symphalangus syndactylus. Taxonomy (NCBI): domain Eukaryota; kingdom Metazoa; phylum Chordata; class Mammalia; order Primates; family Hylobatidae; genus Symphalangus; species Symphalangus syndactylus. The sequence continues at coordinate 8,318,656 of NC_072426.2, read as the reverse complement.
CTAAGAGCGTAGTAGTTGAAAAAGGAATATATTCAAATATAAACTACACAGAAACATTCTGTGAAACTTCTTTCTGATCTGAGCATTCAGCTAACAGAGTTAAACCATACTTTTGATTGAGCAGTTTTGAAACACTCTGTCTGTAGAAAATGCAACTGGACATTCGTAGCACTAAGTGGGTAATAGTGGAAAAAAGAATATGTTCAAATATAAACAACACAGAAGCATTGTATGAAACTTCTTTCTGTTGTGTGCTTTCAACTAACAGAGTTGAACCTTACATTTGATTGAGGCGTTCTGAAACACTCTTTCTGTAGAAACTGCAATTGGACATTCTGAGCGCTAGGAGGCCTATATTGGGAAAAAGAATGTCTACAAATAAAAACTACACAGAAGAATTGTGTGAAACTTCTTTCTGTTCTCTTTGTTCAACTAAACTAGTTGAACCTTAGTTTTGATTGAGCCGTTCTGAAACACTCTTTCTGTAGAAAATGCAAGTGGAGATTCGGAGCGCTAAGAGGGTATTAGTGGAAAAAGGAATGTCTCCAAACATAAACTACACAGAAGCATTCTGTGAAACTTCTTTCTGATCTGAGCATTCAGCTAACAGAGTTAAACCATACTTTTGATTGAGCAGTTTTGAAACACTCTGTCTGTAGAAAATGCAACTGGACATTCGTAGCACTAAGTGGGTAATAGTGGAAAAAAGAATATGTTCAAATATAAACTACACAGAAGCATTGTATGAAACTTCTTTCTGTTCTGTGCATTCAACTAACAGAGTTGAACCTTACTTTTGATTGAGCCTTTCTGAAACACTCTTTCTGTAGAAACTGCAATTGGACATTCTGAGCGCTAAGAGGCCTATATTGGGAAAAATAATATCTTCAAATAAAAACTACACAGAAGCATTGTGTGAAACTTATTTCTTATATGTTCATTAAGCTAACAGAGTTAAACCATACTTTTGATTGCGCAGTTCTGAACCCTCTTTCTGTAGAAAATGCAAGTGGACATTCGGAGCGCTAAGAGGGTAATAGTGGAAAAAGGAATGTCTTCAAATATAAACTACACAGAATCATTCGGTGAAACTTATTTCTGATCTGTGCATTCAGCTAACAGAGTTAAACCATACTTTTGATTGAGCAGATCTGAACACTCTTTCTGTAGAAAATGCAACTGGACATTTGGAGCGCTAAGAGCGTAGTAGTGGAAAAAGGAATATATTCAAATATAAACTACACAGAAGCATTCTGTGAAACTTCTTTCTGATCTGAGCATTCAGCTAACAGAGTTAAACCATACTTTTGATTGAGCGGTTTTGAAACACTCTGTCTGTAGAAAATGCAACTGGACATTCGTAGCGCTAAGTGGGTAATAGTGGAAAAAAGAATATGTTCAAATATAAACTACACAGAAGCATTGTATGAAACTTCTTTCTGTTCTGTGCATTCAACTAACAGAGTTGAACCTTACTTTTGATTGAGCCGTTCTGAAACACTCTTTCTGTAGAAACTGCAATTGGACATTCTGAGCGCTAAGAGGCCTATATTGGGAAAAAGTATGTCTACATATAAAAACTACACAGAAGAATTGTGTGAAACTTCTTTCTGTTCTGTTTGTTCAACTAAAAGAGTTGAACCTTAGTTTTGATTGAGCCGTTCTGAAACACTCTTTCTGTAGAAAATGCAAGTGGAGATTCGGAGCGCTAAGAGGGTAATAGTGGAAAAAGGAATGTCTCCAAATATAAACTACACAGAATCATTCTGTGAAACTTCTTTCTGATCTGTGCATTCAGCTAACAGAGTTAAACCATACTTTTGATTGAGCAGATCTGAACACTCTTTCTGTAAATAATGCAACTGGACATTTGGAGCGCTAAGAGAGTAGTAGTGGAAAAAGGAATATATTCAAATATAAACTACACAGAAGCATTCTGTGAAACTTCTTTCTGATCTGAGCATTCAGCTAACAGAGTTAAACCATACTTTTGATTGAGCAGTTTTGAAACACTCTGTCTGTAGAAAATGCAACTGGACATTCGTAGCGCTAAGTGGGTAATAGTGGAAAAAAGAATATCTTCAAATATAAACTACACAGAAGCATTGTATGAAACTTCTTTCTGTTCTGTGCATTCAACTAACAGAGTTGAACCTTACTTTTGATTGAGCCTTTCTGAAACACTCTTTCTGTAGAAACTGCAATTGGACATTCTGAGCGCTAAGAGGCCTCTATTGGGAAAAATAATATCTTCAAATAAAAACTACACAGAAGCATTGTGTGAAACTTATTTCTGATATGTTCATTAAGCTAACAGAGTTAAACCATACTTTTGATTGCGCAGTTCTGAACACTCTTTCTGTAGAAAATGCAAGTGGACATTCGGAGCGCTAAGAGGGTAATAGTGGAAAAAGGAATATATTCAAATATAAACTACACAGTAGAATTCTGTGAAAATTCTTTCTGTTCTGTTCATTCAACTAACAGAGTTGAACCTTACTTTGGATTGAGCCGTTCTGAAACACTCTTTCTGTAGAAACTGCAATTGGACATGCTAAGCGCTAAGAGGCCTACATTGGGAAAAAGAATATCTTCAAATAAAAACTACACAGATGCGTTCTGTGAAACTTATTTCTGATCTGTAAATTCAGTTAACAGAGATAAAACATATTTTTGATTGAGCAGTTATGAAACACGCTTTTTGTAGAAAATGCAAGTGGAGATTCGGAGCGCTAAGAGGGTAATAGTGGAAAAAGGAATGTCTTCAAATATAAACTACACAGAATCATTCGGTGAAACTTCTTTCTGATCTGTGCATTCAGCTAACAGAGTTAAACCATACTTTTGATTGAGCAGATCTGAACACTCTTTCTGTAGAAAATGCACCTGGACATTTGGAGCGCTAAGAGCGTAGTAGTGGAAAAAGAATTATATTCAAATATAAACTACACAGAAGCATTCTGTGAAACTTCTTTCTGATCTGAGCATTCAGCTAACAGAGTTAAACAATACTTTTGATTGAGCAGTTTTGAAACACTCTGTCTGTAGAAAATGCAACTGGACATTCGTAGCACTAAGTGGGTAATAGTGGAAAAAAGAATATGTTCAAATATAAACTACACAGAAGCATTGTATGAAACTTCTTTCTGTTCTGTGCATTCAACTAACAGAGTTGAACCTTACTTTTGATTGAGCCTTTCTGAAACACTCTTTCTGTAGAAACTGCAATTGGACATTCTGAGCGCTAAGAGGCCTATATTGGGAAAAATAATATCTTCAAATAAAAACTACACAGAAGCATTGTGTGAAACTTATTTCTTATATGTTCATTAAGCTAACAGAGTTAAACCATACTTTTGATTGCGCAGTTCTGAACACTCTTTCTGTAGAAATGCAAGTGGACATTCGGAGCGCTAAGAGGGAAATAGTGGAAAAAGGAATATATTCAAATATAAACTACACAGTAGCATTCTGTGAAAATTCTTTTTGTTCTGTGCATTCAACTAACAGAGTTGAACCATACTTTTGATTGAGCCGTTCTGGAACACTCTTTCTGTAGAAACTGCAATTGGACATGCTAAGCGCTAAGAGGCCTACATTGGGAAAAAGAATATCTTCAAATAAAAACTACACAGATGCATTCTGTGAAACTTATTTCTGATCTGTAAATTCAGTTAACAGAGATAAAATATATTTTTGATTGAGCAGTTATGAAACACTCTTTTTGTAGAAAATGCAAGTGGAGATTCGGAGCGCTAAGAGGGTAATAGTGGAAAAAGGAATGTCTTCAAATATAAACTACACAGAATCATTCGGTGAAACTTCTTTCTGATCTGTGCATTCAGCTAACAGAGTTAAACCATACTTTTGATTGAGCAGATCTGAACACTCTTTCTGTAGAAAATGCAACTGGACATTTGGAGCGCTAAGAGCGTAGTAGTGGAAAAAGGATTATATTCAAATATAAACTACACAGAAGCATTCTGTGAAACTTCTTTCTGATCTGAGCATTCAGCTAACAGAGTTAAACCATACTTTTGATTGAGCAGTTTTGAAACACTCTGTCTGTAGAAAATGCAACTGGACATTCGTAGCACTAAGTGGGTAATAGTGGAAAAAAGAATATGTTCAAATATAAACTACACAGAAGCATTGTATGAAACTTCTTTCTGTTCTGTGCATTCAACTAACAGAGTTGAACCTTACTTTTGATTGAGCCTTTCTGAAACACTCTTTCTGTAGAAACTGCAATTGGACATTCTGAGCGCTAAGAGGCCTATATTGGGAAAAATAATATCTTCAAATAAAAACTACACAGAAGCATTGTGTGAAACTTATTTCTGATATGTTCATTAAGCTAACAGAGTTAAACCATACTTTTGATTGCGCAGTTCTGAACCCTCTTTCTGTAGAAAATGCAAGTGGACATTCGGAGCGCTAAGAGGGTAATAGTGGAAAAAGGAATATATTCAAATATAAACTACACAGTAGCATTCTGTGAAAATTCTTTCTGTTCTGTGCATTCAACTAACAGAGTTGAACCTTACTTTTGATTGAGCCGTTCTGAAACACTCTTTCTGTAGAAACTGCAATTGGACATGCTAAGCGCTAAGAGGCCTACATTGGGAAAAAGAATATCTTCAAATAAAAACTACACAGATGCATTCTGTGAAACTTATTTCTGATCTGTAAATTCAGTTAACAGAGATAAAACATATTTTTGATTGAGCAGTTATGAAACACTCTTTTTGTAGAAAATGCAAGTGGAGATTCGGAGCGCTAAGAGGGTAATAGTGGAAAAAGGAATGTCTTCAAATATAAACTACAGAGAATCATTCGGTGAAACTTCTTTCTGATCTGTGCATTCAGCTAACAGAGTTAAACCATACTTTTGATTGAGCAGATCTGAACACTCTTTCTGTAGAAAATGCAACTGGACATTTGGAGCGCTAAGAGCGTAGTAGTGGAAAAAGGAATATATTCAAATATAAACTACACAGAAGCATTCTGTGAAACTTCTTTCTGATCTGAGCATTCAGCTAACAGAGTTAAACCATACTTTTGATTGAGCAGTTTTGAAACACTCTGTCTGTAGAAAATGCAACTGGACATTCGTAGCACTAAGTGGGTAATAGTGGAAAAAAGAATATGTTCAAATATAAACTACACAGAACCATTGTATGAAACTTCTTTCTGTTCTGTGCATTCAACTAACAGAGTTGAACCTTACTTTTGATTGAGCCGTCCTGAAACACTCTTTCTGTAGAAACTGCAATTGGACATTCTGAGCGCTAAGAGGCCTATATTGGGAAAAAGAATGTCTACATATAAAAACTACACAGAAGAATTGTTTGAAACTTCTTTCTGTTCTGTTTGTTCAACTAAAAGAGTTGAACCTTAGTTTTGATTGAGCTGTTCTGAAACACTCTTTCTGTAGAAAATGCAAGTGGAGATTCGGAGCGCTAAGAGGGTAATAGTGGAAAAAGGAATGTCTCCAAATATAAACTACACAGAATCATTCTGTGAAACTTCTTTCTGATCTGTGCATTCAGCTAACAGAGTTAAACCATACTTTTGATTGAGCAGATCTGAACACTCTTTCTGTAGAAAATGCAACTGGACATTTGGAGCGCTAAGAGAGTAGTAGTGGAAAAAGGAATATATTCAAATATAAACTACACAGAAGCATTCTGTGAAACTTCTTTCTGATCTGAGCATTCAGCTAACAGAGTTAATCCATACTTTTGATTGAGCAGTTTTGAAACACTCTGTCTGTAGAAAATGCAACTGGACATTCGTAGCGCTAAGTGGGTAATAGTGGAAAATAGGATATGTTCAAATATAAACTACACAGAAGCATTGTATGAAACTTCTTTCTGTTCTGTGCATTCAACTAACAGAGTTCAACCTTACTTTTGATTGAGCCGTTCTGAAACACTCTTTCTGTAGAAACTGCAATTTTACATTCTGAGCGCTAAGAGGCCTATATTGGGAAAAAGAATGTCTACAAATAAAAACTACACAGAAGAATTGTGTGAAACTTCTTTCTGTTCTGTTTGTTCAACTAAAAGAGTTGAACCTTAGTTTTGATTGAGCCGTTCTGAAACACTCTTTCTGTAGAAAATGCAAGTGGAGATTCGGAGCGCTAAGAGGGTAATAGTGGAAAAAGGAATGTCTCCAAATATAAACTGCACAGAATCATTCTATGAAACTTCTTTCTGATCTGTGCATTCAGCTAACAGAGTTAAAACATACTTTTGATTGAGCAGATCTGAACACTCTTTCTGTAGAAAATGCAACTGGACATTTGGAGCGCTAAGAGAGTAGTAGTGGAAAAAGGAATATATTCAAATATAAACTACACAGAAGCATTGTATGAAACTGCTTTCTGTTCTGTGCATTCAACTAACAGAGTTGAACCTTACTTTTGATTGAGCCTTTCTGAAACACTCTTTCTGTAGAAACTGCAATTGGACATTCTGAGCGCTAAGAGGCGTATATTGGGAAAAATAATATCTTCAAATAAAAACTACACAGATGCATTGTGTGAAACTTATTTCTGATATGTTCATTAAGCTAACAGAGTTAAACCATACTTTTGATTGCGCAGTTCTGAACACTTTTTCTGTAGAAAATGCAAGTGGACATTCGGAGCGCTAAGAGGGTAATAGTGGAAAAAGGAATATATTCAAATATAAACTACACAGTAGCATTCTGTGAAAATTCTTTCTGTTCTGTGCATTCAACTAACAGAGTTGAACCTTACTTTTGATTGAGCCGTTCTGAAACACTCTTTCTGTAGAAACTGCAATTGGACATGCTAAGCGCTAAGAGGCCTACATTGGGAAAAAGAATATCTTCAATAAAAACTACACAGATGCATTCTGTGAAACTTATTTCTGATCTGTAAATTCAGTTAACAGAGATAAAACATATTTTTGATTGAGCAGTTATGAAACACTCTTTTTGTAGAAAATGCAAGTGGAGATTCGGAGCGCTAAGAGGGTAATAGTGGAAAAAGGAATGTCTTCAAATATAAACTACACAGAATCATTCGGTGAAACTTCTTTCTGATCTGTGCATTCAGCTAACAGAGTTAAACCATACTTTTGATTGAGCAGATCTGAACACTCTTTCTGTAGAAAATGCAACTGGACATTTGGAGCGCTAAGAGCGTAGTAGTGGAAAAAGGAATATATTCAAATATAAACTACACAGAAGCATTCTGTGAAACTTCTTTCTGATCTGAGCATTCAGCTAACAGAGTTAAACCATACTTTTGATTGAGCGGTATTGAAACACTCTGTCTGTAGAAAATGCAACTGGACATTCGTAGCGCTAAGTGGGTAATAGTGGAAAAAAGAATATGTTCAAATATAAACTACACAGAAGCATTGTATGAAACTTCTTTCTGTTCTGTGCATTCAACTAACAGAGTTGAACCTTACTTTTGATTGAGCCGTTCTGAAACACTCTTTCTGTAGAAACTGCAATTGGACATTCTGAGCGCTAAGAGGCCTATATTGGGAAAAAGAATGTCTACAAATAAAAACTACACAGAAGAATTGTGTGAAACTTCTTTCTGTTCTGTTTGTTCAACTAAAAGAGTTGAACCTTAGTTTTGATTGAGCCGTTCTGAAACACTCTTTCTGTAGAAAATGCAAGTGGAGATTCCGAGCGCTAAGAGGGTAATAGTGGAAAAAGGAATGTCTCCAAATATAAACTACACAGAATCATTCTGTGAAACTTCTTTCTGATCTGTGCATTCAGCTAACAGAGTTAAACCATACTTTTGATTGAGCAGATCTGAACACTCTTTCTGTAGAAAATGCAACTGGACATTTGGAGCGCTAAGAGAGTAGTAGTGGAAAAAGGAATATATTCAAATATAAACTACACAGAAGCATTCTGTGAAACATCTTTCTGATCTGAGCATTCAGCTAACAGAGTTAAACCATACTTTTGATTGAGCAGTTTTGAAACACTCTGTCTGTAGAAAATGCAACTGGACATTCGTAGCGCTAAGTGGGTAATAGTGGAAAAAAGAATATGTTCAAATATAAACTACACAGAAGCATTGTATGAAACTTCTTTCTGTTCTGTGCATTCAACTAACAGAGTTGAACCTTACTTTTGATTGAGCCTTTCTGAAACACTCTTTCTGTAGAAACTGCAATTGGACATTCTGAGCGCTAAGAGGCCTATATTGGGAAAAATAATATCTTCAAATAAAAACTACACAGAAGCATTGTGTGAAACTTATTTCTGATATGTTCATTAAGCTAACAGAGTTAAACCATACTTTTGATTGCGCAGTTCTGAACACTCTTTCTGTAGAAAATGCAAGTGGACATTCGGAGCGCTAAGAGGGTAATAGTGGAAAAAGGAATATATTCAAATATAAACTACTCAGTAGCATTCTGTGAAAATTCTTTCTGTTCTGTGCATTCAACTAACAGAGTTGAACCTTACTTTTGATTGAGCCGTTCTGAAACACTCTTTCTGTAGAAACTGCAATTGGACATGCTAAGCGCTAAGAGGCCTACATTGGGAAAAAGAATATTTTCAAATAAAAACTACACAGATGCATTCTGTGAAACTTATTTCTGATCTGTAAATTCAGTTAACAGAGATAAAACATATTTTTGATGGAGCAGTTATGAAACACTCTTTTTGTAGAAAATGCAAGTGGAGATTCGGAGCGCTAAGTGGGTAATAGTGGAAAAAGGAATGTCTTCAAATATAAACTACACAGAATCTTTCGGTGAAACTGCTTTCTGATCTGTGCATTCAGCTAACAGAGTTAAACCATACTTTTGATTGAGCAGATCTGAACACTCTTTCTGTAGAAAATGCAACTGGACATTTGGAGCGCTAAGAGCGTAGTAGTGGAAAAAGGAATATATACAAATATAAACTACACAGAAGCATTCTGTGAAACTTCTTTCTGATCTGAGCATTCAGCTAACAGAGTTAAACCATACTTTTGATTGAGCAATTTTGAAACACTCTGTCTGTAGAAAATGCAACTGGACATTCGTAGCGCTAAGTGGGTAATAGTGGAAAAAAGAATATGTTCAAATATAAACTACACAGAAGCATTGTATGAAACTTCTTCCTGTTCTGTGCATTCAACTAACAGAGTTGAACCTTACTTTTGATTGAGCCTTTCTGAAACACTCTTTCTGTAGAAACTGCAATTGGACATTCTGAGCGCTAAGAGGCCTCTATTGGGAAAAATAATATCTTCAAATAAAAACTACACAGAAGCATTGTGTGAAACTTATTTCTGATATGTTCATTAAGCTAACAGAGTTAAACCATACTTTTGATTGCGCAGTTCTGAACACACTTTCTGTAGAAAATGCAAGTGGACATTCGGAGCGCTAAGAGTGTAATAGTGGAAAAAGGAATATATTCAAATATAAACTACACAGTAGCATTCTGTGAAAATTCTTTCTGTTCTGTGCATTCAACTAACAGAGTTGAACCTTACTTTTGATTGAGCCGTTCTGAAACACTCTTTCTGTAGAAACTGCAATTGGACATGCTAAGCGCTAAGAGGCCTACATTGGGAAAAAGAATATCTTCAAATAAAAACTACACAGATGCATTCTGTGAAACTTATTTCTGACCTGTAAATTCAGCTAACAGAGATAAAACATATTTTTGATTGAGCAGTTATGAAACACTCTTTTTGTAGAAAATGCAAGTGGAGATTCGGAGCGCTAAGAGGGTAATAGTGGAAAAAGGAATGTCTTCAAATATAAACTACACAGAATCATTCGGTGAAACTTCTTTCTGATCTGTGCATTCAGCTAACAGAGTTAAACCATACTTTTGATTGAGCAGATCTGAACACTCTTTCTGTAGAAAATGCAACTGGACATTTGGAGCGCTAAGAGCGTAGTAGTGGAAAAAGGAATATATTCAAATATAAACTACACAGAAGCATTCTGTGAAACTTCTTTCTGATCTGAGTATTCAGCTAACAGAGTTAAACCATACTTTTGATTGAGCAGTTTTGAAACACTCTGTCCGTAGAAAATGCAACTGGACATTCGTAGCACTAAGTGGGTAATAGTGGAAAAAAGAATATGTTCAAATATAAACTACACAGAAGCATTGTATGAAACTTCTTTCTGTTCTGTACATTCAACTAACAGAGTTGAACCTTACTTTTGATTGAGCCGTTCTGAAACACTCTTTCTGTAGAAACTGCAATTGGACATTCTGAGCGCTAGGAGGCCTATATTGGGAAAAAGAATGTCTACAAATAAAAACTACACAGAAGAATTGTGTGAAACTTCTTTCTGTTCTGTTCGTTCAACTAAACTAGTTGAACCTTAGTTTTGATTGAGCCGTTCTGAAACACTCTTTCTGTAGAAAATGCAAGTGGAGATTTTAGCGCTAAGAGGGTAATAGTGGAAAAAGGAATGTCTCCAAATATAAACTACACAGAATCATTCTGTGAAACTTCTTTCTGATCTGTGCATTCAGCTAACAGAGTTAAACCATACTTTTGATTGAGCAGATCTGAACACTCTTTCTGTAGAAAATGCAACTGGACATTTGGAGCGCTTAGAGAGTAGTAGGGGAAAAAGTAATATATTCAAATATAAACTACACAGAAGCATTCTGTGAAACTTCTTTCTGATCTGAGCATTCAGCTAACAGAGTTAAACCATTCTTTTGATTGAGCAGTTTTGAAACACTCTGTCTGTAGAAAATGCAACTGGACATTCGTAGCGCTAAGTGGGTAATAGTGGAAAAAAGAATATGTTGATATATAAAATACACAGAAGCATTATATGAAACTTCTTTCTGTTCTGTGCATTCAACTAACAGAGTTGAACCTTACATTTGATTGAGCCTTTCTTAAACACTCTTTCTGTAGAAACTGCAATTGGACATTCTGAGCGCTAAGAGGCCTATATTGGGAAAAATAATATCTTCAAATAAAAACTACACAGAAGCATTGTGTGAAACTTATTTCTGATATGTTCATTAAGCTAACAGAGTTAAACCATACTTTTGATTGCGCAGTTCTGAACACTCTTTCTGTAGAAAATGCAAGTGGACATTCGGAGCGCTAAGAGGGTAATAGTGGAAAAAGGAATATATTCAAATATAAACTACACAGTAGCATTCTGTGAAAATTCTTTCTGTTCTGTGCATTCAACTAACAGAGTTGAACCTTACTTTTGATTGAGCCGTTCTGAAACACTCTTTCTGTAGAAACTGCAATTGGACATGCTAAGCGCTAAGAGGCCTACATTGGGAAAAAGAATATCTTCAAATAAAAACTACACAGATGCATTCTGTGAAACTTATTTCTGATCTGTAAATTCAGTTAACAGAGATAAAACATATTTTTGATTGAGCAGTTATGAAACACACTTTTGGTAGAAAATGCAAGTGGAGATTCGGAGCGCTAAGTGGGTAATAGTGGAAAAAGGAATGTCTTCAAATATAAACTACACAGAATCATTCGGTGAAACTTCTTTCTGATCTGTGCATTCAGCTAACAGAGTTAAACCATACTTTTGATTGAGCAGATCTGAACACTCTTTCTGTAGAAAATGCAACTGGACATTTGGAGCGCTAAGAGCGTAGTAGTGGAAAAAGGAATATATTCAAATATAAACTACACAGAAGCATTCTGTGAAACTTCTTTCTGATCTGAGCATTCAGCTAACAGAGTTAAACCATACTTTTGATTGAGCAGTTTTGAAACACTCTGTCTGTAGAAAATGCAACTGGACATTCGTAGCGCTAAGTGGGTAATAGTGGAAAAAAGAATATGTTCAAATATAAACTACACAGAAGCATTGTATGAAACTTCTTTCTGTTCTGTGCATTCAACTAACAGAGTTGAACCTTACTTTTGATTGAGCCGTTCTGAAACCCTCTTTCTGTAGAAACTGCAATTGGACATTCTGAGCGCTAAGAGGCCTATATTGGGAAAAATAATATCTTCAAATAAAAACTACACAGAAGAATTGTGTGAAACTTATTTCTGATATGTTCATTAAGCTAACAGAGTTAAACCATACTTTTGATTGCGCAGTTCTGAACACTCTTTCTGTAGAAAATGCAAGTGGACATTCCGAGCGCTAAGAGGGTAATAGTGGAAAAAGGAATATATTCAAATATAAACTACACAGTAGCATTCTTTGAAAATTCTTTCTGTTCTGTGCATTCAACTAACAGAGTTGAACCTTACTTTTGATTGAGCCGTTCTGAAACACTCTTTCTGTAGAAACTGCAATTGGACATGCTAAGCGCTAAGAGGCCTACATTGGGAAAAAGAATATCTTCAATAAAAACTACACAGATGCATTCTGTGAAACTTATTTCTGATCTGTAAATTCAGTTAACAGAGATAAAATATATTTTTGATTGAGCAGTTATGAAACACTCTTTTTGTAGAAAATGCAAGTGGAGATTCGGAGCGCTAAGAGGGTAATAGTGGAAAAAGGAATGTCTTCAAATATAAACTACACAGAATCATTCGGTGAAACTTCTTTCTGATCTGTGCATTCAGCTAACAGAGTTAAACCATACTTTTGATTGAGCAGATCTGAACACTCTTTCTGTAGAAAATGCAACTGGACATTTGGAGCGCTAAGAGCGTAGTAGTGGAAAAAGGAATATATTCAAATATAAACTACACAGAAGCATTCTGTGAAACTTCTTTCTGATCTGAGCATTCAGCTAACAGAGTTAAACTATACTTTTGATTGAGCGGTTTTGAAACACTCTGTCTGTAGAAAATGCAACTGGACATTCGTAGCGCTAAGTGGGTAATAGTGGAAAAAAGAATATGTTCAAATATAAACTACACAGAAGCATTGTATGAAACTTCTTTCTGTTCTGTGCATTCAACTAACAGAGTTGAACCTTACATTTGATTGAGCCGTTCTGAAACACTCTTTCTGTAGAAACTGCAATTGGACATTCTGAGCGCTAAGAGGCCTATATTGGGAAAAAGAATGTCTACAAATAAAAACTACACAGAAGAATTGTGTGAAAATTCTTTCTGTTCTGTTTGTTCAACTAAAAGAGTTGAACCTTAGTTTTGATTGAGCGGTTCTGAAACACTCTTTCTGTAGAAAATGCAAGTGGAGATTCGGAGCGCTAAGAGGGTAATAGTGGAAAAAGGAATGTCTTCAAATATAAACTACACAGAATCATTCGGTGAAACTTCTTTCTGATCTGTGCATTCAGCTAACAGAATTAAACCATACTTTTGATTGAGCAGATCTGAACACTCTTTCTGTAGAAAATGCAACTGGACATTTGGAGCGCTAAGAGCGTAGTAGTGGAAAAAGGAATATATTCAAATATAAACTACACAGAAGCATTCTGTGAAACTTCTTTCTGATCTGAGCATTCAGCTAACAGAGTTAAACCATACTTTTGATTGAGCGGTATTGAAACACTCTGTCTGTAGAAAATGCAACTGGACATTCGTAGCGCTAAGTGGGTAATAGTGGAAAAAAGAATATGTTCAAATATAAACTACACAGAAACATTGTATGAAACTTCTTTCTCTTCTGTGCATTCAACTAACAGAGTTGAACCTTACTTTTGATTGAGCCGTTCTGAAACACTCTTTCTGTAGAAACTGCAATTGGACATTCTGAGCGCTAAGAGGCCTATATTGGGAAAAAGAATGTCTACAAATAAAAACTACACAGAAGAATTGTGTGAAACTTCTTTCTGTTCTGTTTGTTCAACTAAAAGAGTTGAACCTTAGTTTTGATTGAGCCGTTCTGAAACACTCTTTCTGTAGAAAATGCAAGTGGAGATTCGGAGCGCTAAGAGGGTAATAGTGGAAAAAGGAATGTCTCCAAATATAAACTACACAGAATCATTCTGTGAAACTTCTTTCTGATCTGTGCATTCAGCTAACAGAGTTAAACCATACTTTTGATTGAGCAGATCTGAACACTCTTTCTGTAGAAAATGCAACTGGACATTCGTAGCGCTAAGTGGGTAATAGTGGAAAAAAGAATATGTTCAAATATAAACTACACAGAAGCATTGTATGAAACTTCTTTCTGTTCTGTGCATTCAACTAACAGAGTTGAACCTTACTTTTGATTGAGCCTTTCTGAAACACTCTTTCTGTAGAAACTGCAATTGGACATTCTGAGCGCTAAGAGGCCTCTATTGGGAAAAATAATATCTTCAAATAAAAACTACACAGAAGCATTGTGTGAAACTTATTTCTGATATGTTCATTAAGCTAACAGAGTTAAACCATACTTTTGATTGCGCAGTTCTGAACACTCTTTCTGTAGAAAAAGCAAGTGGACATTCGGAGCGCTAAGAGGGTAATAGTGGAAAAAGGAATATATTCAAATATAAACTACTCAGTAGCATTCTGTGAAAATTCTTTCTGTTCTGTGCATTCAACTAACAGAGTTGAACATTACTTTTGATTGAGCCGTTCTGAAACACTCTTTCTGTAGAAACTGCAATTGGACATGCTAAGCGCTAAGAGGCCTACATTGGGAAAAAGAATATTTTCAAATAAAAACTACACAGATGCATTCTGTGAAACTTATTTCTGATCTGTAAATTCAGTTAACAGAGATAAAACATATTTTTGATGGAGCAGTTATGAAACACTCTTTTTGTAGAAAATGCAAGTGGAGATTCGGAGCGCTAAGTGGGTAATAGTGGAAAAAGGAATGTCTTCAAATATAAACTACACAGAATCTTTCGGTGAAACTTCTTTCTGATCTGTGCATTCAGCTAACAGAGTTAAACCATACTTTTGATTGAGCAGATCTGAACACTCTTTCTGTAGAAAATGCAACTGGACATTTGGAGCGCTAAGAGCGTAGTAGTGGAAAAAGGAATATATACAAATATAAACTACACAGAAGCATTCTGTGAAACTTCTTTCTGATCTGAGCATTCAGCTAACAGAGTTAAACCATACTTTTGATTGAGCAATTTTGAAACACTCTGTCTGTAGAAAATGCAACTGGACATTCGTTGCGCTAAGTGGGTAATAGTGGAAAAAAGAATATGTTCAAATATAAACTACACAGAAGCATTGTATGAAACTTCTTCCTGTTCTGTGCATTCAACTAACAGAGTTGAACCTTACTTTTGATTGAGCCTTTCTGAAACACTCTTTCTGTAGAAACTGCAATTGGACATTCTGAGCGCTAAGAGGCCTCTATTGGGAAAAATAATATCTTCAAATAAAAACTACACAGAAGCATTGTGTGAAACTTATTTCTGATATGTTCATTAAGCTAACAGAGTTAAACCATACTTTTGATTGCGCAGTTCTGAACACACTTTCTGTAGAAAATGCAAGTGGACATTCGGAGCGCTAAGAGGGTAATAGTGGAAAAAGAAATATATTCAAATATAAACTACACAGTAGCATTCTGTGAAAATTCTTTCTGTTCTGTGCATTCAACTAACAGAGTTGAACCTTACTTTTGATTGAGCCGTTCTGAAACACTCTTTCTGTAGAAACTGCAATTGGACATGCTAAGCGCTAAGAGGCCTACATTGGGAAAAAGAATATCTTCAAATAAAAACTACACAGATGCATTCTGTGAAACTTATTTCTGACCTGTAAATTCAGCTAACAGAGATAAAACATATTTTTGATTGAGCAGTTATGAAACACTCTTTTTGTAGAAAATGCAAGTGGAGATTCGGAGCGCTAAGAGGGTAATAGTGGAAAAAGGAATGTCTTCAAATATAAACTACACAGAATCATTCGGTGAAACTTCTTTCTGATCTGTGCATTCAGCTAACAGAGTTAAACCATACTTTTGATTGAGCAGATCTGAACACTCTTTCTGTAGAAAATGCAACTGGACATTTGGAGCGCTAAGAGCATAGTAGTGGAAAAAGGAATATATTCAAATATAAACTACACAGAAGCATTCTGTGAAACTTCTTTCTGATCTGAGTATTCAGCTAACAGAGTTAAACCATACTTTTGATTGAGCAGTTTTGAAACACTCTGTCCGTAGAAAATGCAACTGGACATTCGTAGCACTAAGTGGGTAATAGTGGAAAAAAGAATATGTTCAAATATAAACTACACAGAACCATTGTATGAAACTTCTTTCTGTTCTGTACATTCAACTAACAGAGTTGAACCTTACTTTTGATTGAGCCGTTCTGAAACACTCTTTCTGTAGAAACTGCAATTGGACATTCTGAGCGCTAGGAGGCCTATATTGGGAAAAAGAATGTCTACAAATAAAAACTACACAGAAGAATTGTGTGAAACTTCTTTCTGTTCTGTTTGTTCAACTAAACTAGTTGAACCTTAGTTTTGATTGAGCCGTTCTGAAACACTCTTTCTGTAGAAAATGCAAGTGGAGATTTTAGCGCTAAGAGGGTAATAGTGGAAAAAGGAATGTCTCCAAATATAAACTACACAGAATCATTCTGTGAAAATTCTTTCTGATCTGTGCATTCAGCTAACAGAGTTAAACCATACTTTTGATTGAGCAGATCTGAACACTCTTTCTGTAGAAAATGCAACTGGACATTTGGAGCGCTTAGAGAGTAGTAGGGGAAAAAGTAATATATTCAAATATAAACTACACAGAAGCATTCTGTGAAACTTCTTTCTGATCTGAGCATTCAGCTAACAGAGTTAAACCATTCTTTTGATTGAGCAGTTTTGAAACACTCTGTCTGTAGAAAATGCAACTGGACATTCGTAGCGCTAAGTGGGTAATAGTGGAAAAAAGAATAGGTTCAAATATAAACTACACAGAAGCATTGTATGAAACTTCTTTCTGTTCTGTGCATTCAACTAACAGAGTTGAACCTTACTTTTGATTGAGCCTTTCTGAAACTCTCTTTCTGTAGAAACTGCAATTGTACATTCTGAGCGCTAAGAGGCCTCTATTGGGAAAAATAATATCTTCAAATAAAAACTACACAGAAGCAATGTGTGAAACTTATTTCTGATATGTTCATTAAGCTAACAGAGTTAAACCATACTTTTGATTGCGCAGTTCTGAACACTCTTTCTGTAGATAATGCAAGTGGACATTCGGAGCGCTAAGAGGGTAATAGTGGAAAAAGGAATATATTCAAATATAAACTACACAGTAGCATTCTGTGAAAATTCTTTCTGTTCTGTGCATTCAACTAACAGAGTTGAACCTTACTTTTGATTGAGCCGTTCTGAAACACTCTTTCTGTAGAAACTGCAATTGGACATGCTAAGCGCTAAGAGGCCTACATTGGGAAAAAGAATATCTTCAAATAAAAACTACACAGATGCATTCTGTGAATCTTATTTCTGCTCTGTAAATTCAGTTAACAGAGATAAAACATATTTTTGATTGAGCAGTTATGAAACACTCTTTTTGTAGAAAATGCAAGTGGAGATTCGGAGCGCTAAGAGGGTAATAGTGGAAAAAGGAATGTCTTCAAATATAAACTACACAGAATCATTCGGTGAAACTTCTTTCTGATCTGTGCATTCAGCTTACAGAGTTAAACCATACTTTTGATTGAGCAGACCTGAACACTCTTTCTGTAGAAAATGCAACTGGACATTTGGAGCGCTAAGAGCGTAGTAGTGGAAAAAGGAATATATTCAAATATAAACTACACAGAAGCATTCTGTGAAACTTCTTTCTGATCTGAGCATTCAGCTAACAGAGTTAAACCATACTTTTGATTGAGCAGTTTTGAAACACTCTGTCTGTAGAAAATGCAACTGGACATTCGTAGCGCTAAGTGGGTAATAGTGGACAAAAGAATATGTTCAAATATAAACTACACAGAAGCATTGTATGAAACTTCTTTCTGTTCTGTGCATTCAACTAACAGTGTTGAACCTTACTTTTGATTGAGCCGTTCTGAAACACTATTTCTGTAGAAACTGCAATTGGACATTCGGAGCGCTAAGAGGCCTATATTGGGAAAAAGAATGTCTACAAATAAAAACTACACAGAAGAATTGTGTGAAACTTCTTTCTGTTCTGTTTGTTCAACTAAAAGTGTTGAACTTTAGTTTTGATTGAGCCGTTCTGAAACACTCTTTCTGTCGAAAATGCAAGTGGAGATTCGGAGCGCTAAGAGGGTAATAGTGGAAAAAGGAATGTCTCCATATATAAACTACACAGAATCATTCTGTGAAACTTCTTTCTGATCTGTGCATTCAGCTAACAGAGTTAAACCATACTTTTGATTGAGCAGATCTGAACACTCTTTCTGTAGAAAATGCAACTGGACATTTGGAGCGCTAAGAGAGTAGTAGTGGAAAAAGGAATATATTCAAATATAAACTACACAGAAGCATTCTGTGAAACTTCTTTCTGATCTGAGCATTCAGCTAACAGAGTTAAACCATACTATTCATTGAGCAGTTTTGAAACACTCTGTCTGTAGAAAATGCAACTGGACATTCGTAGCGCTAAGTGGGTAATAGTGGAAAAAAAATATGTTCAAATATAAACTACACAGAAGCATTGTATGAAACTTCTTTCTGTTCTGTGCATTCAACTAACAGAGTTGAACCTTACTTTTGATTGAGCCTTTCTGAAACACTCTTTCTGTAGAAACTGCAATTGGACATTCTGAGCGCTCAGAGGCCTATATTGGGAAAAATAATATCTTCAAATAAAAACTACACAGAAGCATTGTGTGAGACTTATTTCTGATATGTTCATAAAGCTAACAGAGTTAAACCATACTTTTGATTGCGCAGTTCTGGACACTCTTTCTGTAGAAAATGCAAGTGGACATTCGGAGCGCTAAGAGGGTAATAGTGGAAAAAGGAATATATTCAAATATAAACTACACAGTAGCATTGTGTGAAAATTCTTTCTGTTCTGTGCATTCAACTAACAGAGTTGAACCTTACTTTTGATTGAGCCTTTCTGAAACACTATTTCTGTAGAAACTGCAATTGGACATGCTAAGCGCTAAGAGGCCTACATTGGGAAAAATAATATCTTCAAATAAAAACTACACAGATGCATTCTGTGAAACTTATTTCTGATCTGTAAATTCAGTTAATAGAGATAAAACATATTTTTGATTGAGCAGTTATGAAACACTGTTTTTGTAGAAAATGCAAGTGGAGATTCGGAGCGCTAAGAGGGTAATAGTGGAAAAAGGAATGTCTTCAAATATAAACTACACAGAATCATTCGGTGAAACTTCTTTCTGATCTGTGCATTCAGCTAACAGAGTTAAACCATACTTTTGATTGGGCAGATCTGAACAATCTTTCTGTAGAAAATGCAACTGGACATTTGGAGCGCTAAGAGCGTAGTAGTGGAAAAAGGAATATATTCAAATATAAACTACACAGAAGCATTCTGTGAAACTTCTTTCTGATCTGAGCATTCAGCTAACAGAGTTAAACCATACTTTTGATTGAGCAGTTTTGAAACACTCTGTCTGTAGAAAATGCAACTGGACATTCGTAGCGCTAAGTGGGTAATAGTGGAAAAAAAATATGTTCAAATATAAACTACACAGAAGCACTGTATGAAACTTCTTTCTGTTCTGTGCATTCAACTAACAGAGTTGAACCTTACTATTGATTGAGCCTTTCTGAAACACTCTTTCTGTAGAAACTGCAATTGGACATTCTGAGCGCTAAGAGGCCTCTATTGGGAAAAATAATATCTTCAAATAAAAACTACACAGAAGCATTGTGTGAAACTTACTCCTGATATGTTCATTAAGCTAACAGATTTAAACCATACTTTTGATTGCGCAGTTCTGAACACTCTTTCTGTAGAAAATTCAAGTGGACATTCGGAGCGCTAAGAGGGTAATAGTGGAAAAAGGAATATATTCAAATATAAACTACACAGTAGCATTCTGTGAAAATTCTTTCTGTTCTGTGCATTCAACTAACAGAGTTGAACCTTACTTTTGATTGAGCCGTTCTGAAACACTCTTTCTGTAGAAACTGCAATTGGACATGCTAAGCGCTAAGAGGCCTACATTGGGAAAAATAATATCTTCAAATAAAAACTACACAGATGCATTCTGTGAAACTTATTTCTGATCTGTAAATTCAGTTAACAGAGATAAAACATATTTTTGATTGAGCAGTTATGAAACACTCTTTTTGTAGAAAATGCAAGTGGAGATCGGAGCGCTAAGAGGGTAATAGTGGAAAAAGGAATGTCTTCAAATATAAACTACACAGAATCATTCGGTGAAACTTCTTTCCGATCTGTGCATTCAGCTAACAGAGTTAAACCATACTTTTGATTGAGCAGATCTGAACACTCTTTCTGTAGAAAATGCAACTGGACATTTGGAGCGCTAAGAGCGTAGTAGTGGAAAAAGGAATATATTCAAATATAAACTACACAGAAGCATTCTGTGAAACTTCTTTCTGATCTGAGCATTCAGCTAACAGAGTTAAACCATACTTTTGATTGAGCAGTTTTGAAACACTCTGTCTGTAGAAAATGCAACTGGACATTCGTAGCGCTAAGTGGGTAATAGTGGAAAAAAGAATATGTTCAAATATAAACTACACAGAAGCCTTGTATGAAACTTCTTTCTGTTCTGTGCATTCAACTAACAGAGTTGAACCTTACTTTTGATTGAGCCGTTCTGAAACACTCTTTCTGTAGAAACTGCAACTGGACATTCTGAGCGCTAGGAGGCTTATATTGGGAAAAAGAATGTCTACAAATAAAAACTACACAGAAGAATTGTGTGAAACTTCTTTCTGTTCTGTTTGTTCAACTAAAAGAGTTGAACCTTAGTTTTGATTGAGCCGTTCTGAAACACTCTTTCTGTAGAAAATGCAAGTGGAGATTTGGAGCGCTAAGGGGGTAATAGTGGAAAAAGGAATGTCACCAAATATAAACTACACAGAATCATTCTGTGAAACTTCTTTCTGATCTGTGCATTCAGCTAACAGAGTTAAAACATACTTTTGATTGAGCAGATCTGAACACTCTTTCTGTAGAAAATGCAACTGGACATTTGGAGCGCTAAGAGAGTAGTAGTGGAAAAAGGAATATATTCAAATATAAACTACAAAGAAGCATTCTGTGAAACTTCTTTCTGATCTGAGCATTCAGGTAACAGAGTTAAACCATACTTTTGATTGAGCAGTTTTGAAACACTCTGTCTGTAGAAAATGCAACTGGACATTCGTAGCGCTAAGTGGGTAATAGTGGAAAAAAGAATATGTTCAAATATAAACTACACAGAAGCATTGTATGAAACTTCTTTCTGTTCTGTGCATTCAACTAACAGAGTTGAACCTTACTTTTGATTGAGCCTTTCTGAAACTCTCTTTCTGTAGAAACTGCAATTGTACATTCTGAGCGCTAAGAGGCCTCTATTGGGAAAAATAATATCTTCAAATAAAAACTACACAGAAGCAATGTGTGAAACTTATTTCTGATATGTTCATTAAGCTAACAGAGTTAAACCATACTTTTGATTGCGCAGTTCTGAACACTCTTTCTGTAGATAATGCAAGTGGACATTCGGAGCGCTAAGAGGGTAATAGTGGAAAAAGGAATATATTCAAATATAAACTACACAGTAGCATTCTGTGAAAATTCTTTCTGTTCTGTGCATTCAACTAACAGATTTGAACCTTACTTTTGATTGAGCCGTTCTGAAACAATCTTTCTGTAGAAACTGCAATTGGACATTCTGAGCGCTAAGAGGCCTATATTGGGAAAAAGAATGTCTACAAATAAAAACTACACAGAAGAATTGTGTGAAACTTCTTTCTGTTCTGTTTGTTCAACTAAAAGTGTTGAACCTTAGTTTTGATTGAGCCGTTCTGAAACACTCTTTCTGTAGAAAATGCAAGTGGAGATTCGGAGCGCTAAGAGGGTAATAGTGGAAAAAGGAATGTCTCCATATATAAACTACACAGAATCATTCTGTGAAACTTCTTTCTGATCTGTGCATTCAGCTAACAGAGTTAAACCATACTTTTGATTGAGCAGATCTGAAGACTCTTTCTGTAGAAAATGCAACTGGACATTTGGAGCGCTAAGAGAGTAGTAGTGGAAAAAGGAATATATTCAAATATAAACTACACAGAAGCATTCTGTGAAACTTCTTTCTGATCTGAGCATTCAGCTAACAGAGTTAAACCATACGTTTGGTTGAGCAGTTTTGAAACACTCTGTCTGTAGAAAATGCAACTGGACATTTGTAGCGCTAAGTGGGTAATAGTGGAAAAAAAATATGTTCAAATATAAACTACACAGAAGCATTGTATGAAACTTCTTTCTGTTCTGTGCATTCAACTAACAGAGTTGAACTTTACTTTTGATTGAGCCTTTCTGAAACACTCTTACTGTAGAAACTGCAATTGGACATTCTGAGCGCTAAGAGGCCTCTATTGGGAAAAATAATATCTTCAAATAAAAACTACACAGAAGCATTGTGTGAAACTTATTCCTGATATGTTCATTAAGCTAACAGAGTTAAACCATACTTTTGATTGCGCAGTTCTGAACACTCTTTCTGTAGAAAATTCAAGTGGACATTCGGAGCGCTAAGAGGGTAATAGTGGAAAAAGGAATATATTCAAATATAAACTACACAGTAGCATTCTGTGAAAATTCTTTCTGTTCTGTGCATTCAACTAACAGAGTTGAACCTTACTTTTGATTGAGCCGTTCTGAAACACTCTTTCTGTAGAAACTGCAATTGGACATGCTAAGCGCTAAGAGGCCTACATTGGGAAAAATAATATCTTCAAATAAAAACTACACAGATGCATTCTGTGAAACTTATTTCTGATCTGTAAATTCAGTTAACAGAGATAAAACATATTTTTGATTGAGCAGTTATGAAACACTCTTTTTGTAGAAAATGCAAGTGGAGATTCGAAGCGCTAAGAGGGTAATAGTGGAAAATGGAATGTCTTCAAATATAAACTACACAGAATCATTCGGTGAAACTTCTTTCTGATCTGTGCATTCAGCTAACAGAGTTAAACCATACTTTTGATTGAGCAGATCTGAACACTCTTTCTGTAGAAAATGCAACTGGACATTTGGAGCGCTAAGAGAGTAGTAGTGGAAAAAGGAATATATTCAAATATAAACTACAAAGAAGCATTCTGTGAAACTTCTTTCTGATCTGAGCATTCAGCTAACAGAGTTAAACCATACTTTTGATTGTGCAGTGTTGAAACACTCTGTCTGTAGAAAATGCAACTGGACATTCGTAGCGCTAAGTGGGTAATAGTGGAAAAAAGAATATGTTCAAATATAAACTACACAGAATCCTTGTATGAAACTTCTTTCTGTTCTGTGCATTCAACTAACAGAGTTGAACCTTACTTTTGATTGAGCCTTTCTGAAACTCTCTTTCTGTAGAAACTGCAATTGTACATTCTGAGCGCTAAGAGGCATCTATTGGGAAAAATAATATCTTCAAATAAAAACTACACAGAAGCAATGTGTGAAACTTATTTCTGATATGTTCATTAAGCTAACAGAGTTAAACCATACTTTGATTGCGCAGTTCTGAACACTCTTTCTGTAGATAAAGCAAGTGGACATTCGGAGCGCTAAGAGGGTAATAGTGGAAAAAGGAATATATTCAAATATAAACTACACAGTAGCATTCTGTGAAAATTCTTTCTGTTCTGTGCATTCAACTAACAGAGTTGAACCTTACTTTTGATTGAGCCGTTCTGAAACACTCTTTCTGTAGAAACTGCAATTGGACATGCTAAGCGCTAAGAGGCCTACATTGGGAAAAAGAATATCTTCAAATAAAAACTTCACAGATGCATTCTGTGAATCTTCTTTCTGATCTGTAAATTCAGTTAACAGAGATAAAACATATTTTTGATTGAGCAGTTATGAAACACTCTTTTTGTAGAAAATGCAAGTGGAGATTCTGAGCGCTAAGAGGGTAATAGTGGAAAAAGGAATGTCTTCAAATATAAACTACACAGAATCATTCGGTGAAAATTCTTTCTGATCTGTGCATTCAGCTAACAGAGTTAAACCATACTTTTGATTGAGCAGATCTGAACACTCTTTCTGTAGAAAATGCAACTGGACATTTGGAGCGCTAAGAGAGTAGTAGTGGAAAAAGGAATATATTCAAATATAAACTACACAGAAGCATTCTGTGAAACTTCTTTCTGATCTGAGCATTCAGCTAACAGAGTTAAACCATACTATTGATTGAGCAGTTTTGAAACACTCTGTCTGTAGAAAATGCAACTGGACATTCGTAGCGCTAAGGGGGTAATAGTGGAAAAAAGAATATGTTCAAATATAAACTACACAGAAGCATTGTATGAAACTTCTTTCTGTTCTGTGCATTCAACTAACAGAGTTGAACCTTACTTTTGATTGAGCCGTTCTGAAACACTCTTTCTGTAGAAACTGCAATTGGACATTCTGAGCGCTAAGAGGCCTATATTGGGAAAAAGAATGTCTACAAATAAAAACTACACAGAAGAATTGTGTGAAACTTCTTTCTGTTCTGTTTGTTCAACTAAAAGAGTTGAACCTTAGTTTTGATTGAGCCGTTCTGAAACACTCTTTCTGTAGAAAATGCAAGTGGAAATTCGGAGCGCTAAGGGGGTAATAGTGGAAAAAGGAATGTCTCCAAATATAAACTACACAGAATCATTCTGTGAAACTTCTTTCTGATCTGTGCATTCAGCTAACAGAGTTAAACCATACTTTTGATTGAGCAGATCTGAACACTCTTTCTGTAGAAAATGCAACTGGACATTTGGAGCGCTAAGAGAGTAGTAGTGGAAAAAGGAATATATTCAAATATAAACTACACAGAAGCATTCTGTGAAACTTCTTTCTGATCTGAGCATTCAGCTAACAAAGTTAAACCATACTTTTGATTGAGCAGTTTTGAAACACTCTGTCTGTAGAAAATGCAACTGGACATTCGTAGCGCTATGTGGGTAATAGTGGAAAAAAGAATATGTTCAAATATAAACTACACAGAAGCATTGTATGAAACTTCTTTCTGTTCTGTGCATTCAAATAACAGAGTTGAACCTTACTTTTGATTGAGCCTTTCTGAAACACTCTTTCTGTAGAAACTGCAATTGGACATTCTGAGCGCTAAGAGGCCTTTATTGGGAAAAATAATATCTTCAAATAAAAACTACACAGAAGCATTGTGTGAAACTTATTTCTGATATGTTCATTAAGCTAACAGAGTTAAACCATACTTTTGATTGCGCAGTTCTGAACACTCTTTCTGTAGAAAATGCAAGTGGACATTCGGAGCGCTAAGAGGGTAATAGTGGAAAAAGGAATATATTCAAATATAAACTACACAGTAGCATTCTGTGAAAATTCTTTCTGTTCTGTGCATTCAACTAACAGAGTTGAACCTTACTTTTGATTGAGCCGTTCTGAAACACTATTTCTGTAGAAACCGCAATTGGACATGCTAAGCGCTAAGAGGCCTACATTGGGAAAAAGAATATCTTCAAATAAAAACTACACAGATGCATTCTGTGAAACTTATTTCTGATCTGTAAATTCAGTTAACAGAGATAAAACATATTTTTGATTGAGCAGTTATGAAACACTCTTTTTGTAGAAAATGCAAGTGGAGATTCGGAGCGCAAAGAGTGTAATAGTGGAAAAAGGAATGTCTTCAAATATAAACTACACAGAATCATTCGGTGAAACTTCTTTCTGATCTGTGCATTCAGCTAACAGAGTTAAACCATACTTTTGATTGAGCAGATCTGAACACTCTTTCTGTAGAAAATGCAACTGGACATTTGGAGCGCTAAGAGCGTAGTAGTGGAAAAAGGAATATATTCAAATATAAACTACACAGAAGCATTCTGTGAAACTTCTTTCTGATCTGAGCATTCAGCTAACAGAGTTAAACCATACTTTTGATTGAGCAGTTTTGAAACACTCTGTCTGTAGAAAATGCAACTGGACATTCGTAGCGCTAAGTGGGTAATAGTGAAAAAAAAAATATGTTCAAATATAAACTACACAGAAGCATTGTATGAAACTTCTTTCTGTTCTGTGCATTCAACTAACAGAGTTGAACCTTACTTGTGATTGAGCCGTTCTGAAACACTCCTTCTGTAGAAACTGCAATTGGACATTCTGAGCGCTAAGAGGCCTATATTGGGAAAAAGAATGTCTACAAATAAAAACTACACAGAAGAATTGTGTGAAACTTCTTTCTGTTCTGTTTGTTCAACTAAAAGAGTTGAACCTTAGTTTTGATTGAGCCGTTCTGAAACACTCTTTCTGTAGAAAATGCAAGTGGAGATTCGGAGCGCTAAGAGGGTAATAGTTTAAAAAGGAATGTCTCCATATATAAACTACACAGAATCATTCTGTGAAACTTCTTTCTGATCTGTGCATTCAGCTAACAGAGTTAAAACATACTTTTGATTGAGCAGATCTGAACACTCTTTCTGTAGAAAATGCAACTGGACATTTGGAGCGCTAAGAGAGTAGTAGTGGAAAAAGCAATATATTCAAATATAAACTACACAGAAGCATTCTGTGAAACTTCTTTCTGATCTGAGCATTCAGCTAACAGAGTTAAACCATACTTTTGATTGAGCAGTTTTGAAACACTCTGTCTGTAGAAAATGCAACTGGACATTGGTAGCGCTAAGTGGGTAATAGTGGAAAAAAGAATATGTTCAAATATAAACTACACAGAAGCATTGTATGAAACAACTTTTTGTTCTGTGCATTCAACTAACAGAGTTGAACCTTACTTTTGATTGAGCCTTTCTGAAACACTCTTTCTGTAGAAACTGCAATTGGACATTCTGAGCGCTAAGAGGCCTCTATTGGGAAAAATAATATCTTCAAATAAAAACTACACAGAAGCATTGTGTGAAACTTATTTCTGATATGTTCATTAAGCTAACAGAGTTAAACCATACTTTTGATTGCGCAGTTCTGAACACTCTTTCTGTAGAAAATGCAAGTGGACATTCGGAGCGCTAAGAGGGTAATAGTGGAAAAAGGAATATATTCAAATATAAACTACACAGTAGCATTCTGTGAAAATTCTTTCTGTTCTGTGCATTCAACTAACAGAGTTGAACCTTACTTTTGATTGAGCCGTTCTGAAACACTCTTTCTGTAGAAACTGCAATTGGACATGCTAAGCGCTAAGAGGCCTACATTGGGAAAAAGAATATCTTCAAATAAAAACTACACAGATGCATTCTGTGAAACTTATTTCTGATCTGTAAATTCAGTTAACAGAGATAAAACATATTTTTGATTGAGCAGTTATGAAACACTCCTTTTGTAGAAAATGCAAGTGGAGATTCGGAGCGCTAAGAGGGTAATAGTGGAAAAAGGAATGTCTTCAAATATAAACTACACAGAATCACTCGGTGAAACTTCTTTCTGATCTGTGCATTCAGCTAACAGAGTTAAACCATACTTTTGATTGAGCAGATCTGAACACTCTTTCTGTAGAAAATGCAACTGGACATTTGGAGCGCTAAGAGCGTAGTAGTGGAAAAAGGAATATATTCAAATATAAACTACACAGAAGCATTCTGTGAAACTTCATTCTGATCTGAGCATTCAGCTAACAGAGTTAAACCATACTTTGATTGAGCAGTTTTGAAACACTCTGTCTGTAGAAAATGCAACTGGACATTCGTAGCGCTAAGTGGGTAATAGTGGACAAAAGAATATGTTCAAATATAAACTACACAGAAGCATTGTATGAAACTTCTTTCTGTTCTGTGCATTCAACTAACAGAGTTGAACCTTACTTTTGATTGAGCCGTTCTGAAACACTCTTTCTGTAGAAACTGCAATTGGACATTCTGAGCGCTAGGAGGCCTATATTGGGAAAAAGAATGTCTACAAATAAAAACTACACAGAAGAATTGTGTGAAACTTCTTTCTGTTCTGTTTGTTCAACTAAAAGTTTTGAACCTTAGTTTTGATTGAGCCGTTCTGAAACACTCTTTCTGTAGAAAATGCAAGTGGAGATTCAGAGCGCTAAGAGGGTAATAGTGGAAAAAGGAATGTCTCCAAATATAAACTACACAGAATCATTCTGTGAAACTTCTTTCTGATCTGTGCATTCAGCTAACAGAGTTAAACCATACTTTTGATTGAGCAGATCTGAACACTCTTTCTGTAGAAAATGCAACTGGACATTTGGAGCGCTAAGAGAATAGTAGTGGAAAAAGGAATATATTCAAATATAAACTACACAGAAGCATTCTGTGAAACTTCTTTCTGATCTGAGCATTCAGCTAACAGAGTTAAACCATACTTTTGATTGAGCAGTTTTGAAACACTCTGTCTGTAGAAAATGCAACTGGACATTCGTAGCGCTAAGTGAGTAATAGTGGAAAAAAGAATATGTTCAAATATAAACTACACAGAAGCATTGTATGAAACTTCTTTCTGTTCTGTGCATTCAAATAACAGAGTTGAACCTTACTTTTGATTGAGCCTTTCTGAAACACTCTTTCTGTAGAAACTGCAATTGGACATTCTGAGCGCTAAGAGGCCTATATTGGGAAAAATAATATCTTCAAATAAAAACTACACAGAAGCATTGTGTGAAACTTATTTCTGATATGTTCATTAAGTTAACAGTGTTAAACCATACTTTTGATTGCGCAGTTCTGAACACTCTTTCTGTAGAAAATGCAAGTGGACATTCGGAGCGCTAAGAGGGTAATAGTGGAAAAAGGAATATATTCAAATATAAACTACACAGTAGCATTCTGTGAAAATTCTTTCTGTTCTGTGCATTCAACTAACAGAGTTGAACCTTACTTTTGATTGAGCCGTTCTGAAACACTCTTTCTGTAGAAACTGCAATTGGACATGCTAAGCGCTAAGAGGCCTACATTGGGAAAAAGAATATCTTCAAATAAAAACAACACTGATGCATTCTGTGAAACTTATTTCTGATCTGTAAATTCAGTTAACAGAGATAAAACATATTTTTGATTGAGCAGTTATGAAACACTCTTTTTGTAGAAAATGCAAGGGGAAATTCGGAGCGGTAAGAGGGTAATAGTGGTAAAAGGAATGTCTTCAAATATAAACTACACAGAATCATTCGGTGAAACTTCTTTCTGATCTGTGCATTCAGCTAACAGAGTTAAAACATACTTTTGATTGAGCAGATCTGAACACTCTTTCTGTAGAAAATGCAACTGGACATTTGGAGCGCTAAGAGCGTAGTAGCGGAAAAAGGAATATATTCAAATATAAACTACACAGAAGCATTCTGTGAAACTTCTTTCTGATCTGAGCATTCAGCTAACAGAGTTAAACCATACTTTTGATTGAGCAGTTTTGAAACACTCTGTCTGTAGAAAATGCAACTGGACATTCGTAGCGCTAAGTGGGTAATAGTGGAAAAAAGAATAAGTTCAAATATAAACTACACAGAAGCATTGTATGAAACTTCTTTCTGTTCTGTGCATTCAACTAACAGAGTTTAACCTTACTTTTGATTGAGCCGTTCTGAAACACTCTTTCTGTAGAAACTGCAATTGGACATTCTGAGCGCTAAGAGGCCTATATTGGGAAAAAGAATGTCTACAAATAAAAACTACACAGAAGAATTGTGTGAAACTTATTTCTGTTCTGTTTGTTCAACTAAAAGAGTTGAACCTTAGTTTTGATTGAGCCGTTCTGAAACACTCTTTCTGTAGAAAATGCAAGTGGAGATTCGGGGCGCTAAGAGGGTAATAGTGGAAAAAGGAATGTCTCCAAATATAAACTACACAGAATCATTCTGTGAAACTTCTTTCTGATCTGTGCATTCAGCTAACAGAGTTAAACCATACTTTTGATTGAGCAGATCTGAACACTCTTTCTGTAGAAAATGCAACTGGACATTTGGAGCGCTAAGAGAGTAGTAGTGGAAAAAGGAATATATTCAAATATAAACTACACAGAAGCATTCTGTGAAACTTCTTTCTGATCTGAGCATTCAGCTAACAAAGTTAAACCATACTTTTGATTGAGCAGTTTTGAAACACTCTGTCTGTAGAAAATGCAACTGGACATTCGTAGCGCTATGTGGGTAATAGTGGAAAAAAGAATATGTTCAAATATAAACTACACAGAAGCATTGTATGAAACTTCTTTCTGTTCTGTGCATTCAAATAACAGAGTTGAACCTTACTTTTGATTGAGCCTTTCTGAAACACTCTTTCTGTAGAAACTGCAATTGGACATTCTGAGCGCTAAGAGGCCTTTATTGGGAAAAATAATATCTTCAAATAAAAACTACACAGAAGCATTGTGTGAAACTTATTTCTGATATGTTCATTAAGCTAACAGAGTTAAACCATACTTTTGATTGCGCAGTTCTGAACACTCTTTCTGTAGAAAATGCAAGTGGACATTCGGAGCGCTAAGAGGGTAATAGTGGAAAAAGGAATATATTCAAATATAAACTACACAGTAGCATTCTGTGAAAATTCTTTCTGTTCTGTGCATTCAACTAACAGAGTTGAACCTTACTTTTGATTGAGCCGTTCTGAAACACTATTTCTGTAGAAACCGCAATTGGACATGCTAAGCGCTAAGAGGCCTACATTGGGAAAAAGAATATCTTCAAATAAAAACTACACAGATGCATTCTGTGAAACTTATTTCTGATCTGTAAATTCAGTTAACAGAGATAAAACATATTTTTGATTGAGCAGTTATGAAACACTCTTTTTGTAGAAAATGCAAGTGGAGATTCGGAGCGCAAAGAGTGTAATAGTGGAAAAAGGAATGTCTTCAAATATAAACTACACAGAATCATTCGGTGAAACTTCTTTCTGATCTGTGCATTCAGCTAACAGAGTTAAACCATACTTTTGATTGAGCAGATCTGAACACTCTTTCTGTAGAAAATGCAACTGGACATTTGGAGCGCTAAGAGCGTAGTAGTGGAAAAAGGAATATATTCAAATATAAACTACACAGAAGCATTCTGTGAAACTTCTTTCTGATCTGAGCATTCAGCTAACAGAGTTAAACCATACTTTTGATTGAGCAGTTTTGAAACACTCTGTCTGTAGAAAATGCAACTGGACATTCGTAGCGCTAAGTGGGTAATAGTGAAAAAAAAAATATGTTCAAATATAAACTACACAGAAGCATTGTATGAAACTTCTTTCTGTTCTGTGCATTCAACTAACAGAGTTGAACCTTACTTGTGATTGAGCCGTTCTGAAACACTCCTTCTGTAGAAACTGCAATTGGACATTCTGAGCGCTAAGAGGCCTATATTGGGAAAAAGAATGTCTACAAATAAAAACTACACAGAAGAATTGTGTGAAACTTCTTTCTGTTCTGTTTGTTCAACTAAAAGAGTTGAACCTTAGTTTTGATTGAGCCGTTCTGAAACACTCTTTCTGTAGAAAATGCAAGTGGAGATTCGGAGCGCTAAGAGGGTAATAGTTTAAAAAGGAATGTCTCCATATATAAACTACACAGAATCATTCTGTGAAACTTCTTTCTGATCTGTGCATTCAGCTAACAGAGTTAAACCATACTTTTGATTGAGCAGATCTGAACACTCTTTCTGTAGAAAATGCAACTGGACATTTGGAGCGCTAAGAGAGTAGTAGTGGAAAAAGCAATATATTCAAATATAAACTACACAGAAGCATTCTGTGAAACTTCTTTCTGATCTGAGCATTCAGCTAACAGAGTTAAACCATACTTTTGATTGAGCAGTTTTGAAACACTCTGTCTGTAGAAAATGCAACTGGACATTGGTAGCGCTAAGTGGGTAATAGTGGAAAAAAGAATATGTTCAAATATAAACTACACAGAAGCATTGTATGAAACAACTTTTTGTTCTGTGCATTCAACTAACAGAGTTGAACCTTACTTTTGATTGAGCCTTTCTGAAACACTCTTTCTGTAGAAACTGCAATTGGACATTCTGAGCGCTAAGAGGCCTCTATTGGGAAAAATAATATCTTCAAATAAAAACTACACAGAAGAATTGTGTGAAACTTATTTCTGATATGTTCATTAAGCTAACAGAGTTAAACCATACTTTTGATTACGCAGTTCTGAACACTCTTTCTGTAGAAAATGCAAGTGGACATTCGGAGCGCTAAGAGGGTAATAGTGGAAAAAGGAATATATTCAAATATAAACTACACAGTAGCATTCTGTGAAAATTCTTTCTGTTCTGTGCATTCAACTAACAGAGTTGAACCTTACTTTTGATTGAGCCGTTCTGAAACACTCTTTCTGTAGAAACTGCAATTGGACATGCTAAGCGCTAAGAGGCCTACATTGGGAAAAAGAATATCTTCAAATAAAAACTACACAGATGCATTCTGTGAAACTTATTTCTGATCTGTAAATTCAGTTAACAGAGATAAAACATATTTTTGATTGAGCAGTTATGAAACACTCCTTTTGTAGAAAATGCAAGTGGAGATTCGGAGCGCTAAGAGGGTAATAGTGGAAAAAGGAATGTCTTCAAATATAAACTACACAGAATCACTCGGTGAAACTTCTTTCTGATCTGTGCATTCAGCTAACAGAGTTAAACCATACTTTTGATTGAGCAGATCTGAACACTCTTTCTGTAGAAAATGCAACTGGACATTTGGAGCGCTAAGAGCGTAGTAGTGGAAAAAGGAATATATTCAAATATAAACTACACAGAAGCATTCTGTGAAACTTCATTCTGATCTGAGCATTCAGCTAACAGAGTTAAACCATACTTTGATTGAGCAGTTTTGAAACACTCTGTCTGTAGAAAATGCAACTGGACATTCGTAGCGCTAAGTGGGTAATAGTGGACAAAAGAATATGTTCAAATATAAACTACACAGAAGCATTGTATGAAAGTTCTTTCTGTTCTGTGCATTCAACTAACAGAGTTGAACCTTACTTTTGATTGAGCCGTTCTGAAACACTCTTTCTGTAGAAACTGCAATTGGACATTCTGAGCGCTAGGAGGCCTATATTGGGAAAAAGAATGTCTACAAATAAAAACTACACAGAAGAATTGTGTGAAACTTCTTTCTGTTCTGTTTGTTCAACTAAAAGTTTTGAACCTTAGTTTTGATTGAGCCGTTCAGAAACACTCTTTCTGTAGAAAATGCAAGTGGAGATTCAGAGCGCTAAGAGGGTAATAGTGGAAAAAGGAATGTCTCCAAATATAAACTACACAGAATCATTCTGTGAAACTTCTTTCTGATCTGTGCATTCAGCTAACAGAGTTAAACCATACTTTTGATTGAGCAGATCTGAACACTCTTTCTGTAGAAAATGCAACTGGACATTTGGAGCGCTAAGAGAGTAGTAGTGGAAAAAGGAATATATTCAAATATAAACTACACAGAAGCATTCTGTGAAATTTCTTTCTGATCTGAGCATTCAGCTAACAGAGTTAAACCATACTTTTGATTGAGCAGTTTTGAAACACTCTGTCTGTAGAAAATGCAACTGGACATTCGTAGCGCTAAGTGGGTAATAGTGGAAAAAAGAATATGTTCAAATATAAACTACACAGAAGCATTGTATGAAACTTCTTTCTGTTCTGTGCATTCAACTAACAGAGTTGAACCTTACTTTTGATTGAGCCTTTCTGAAACACTCTTTCTGTAGAAACTGCAATTGGACATTCTGAGCGCTAAGAGGCCTCTATTGGGAAAAATAATATCTTCAAATAAAAACTACACAGAAGCATTGTGTGAAACTTATTTCTGATATGTTCATTAAGCTAACAGAGTTAAACCATACTTTTGATTGCCAGTTCTGAACACTCTTTCTGTAGAAAATGCAAGTGGACATTCGGAGCGCTAAGAGGGTAATAGTGGAAAAAGGAATATATTCAAATATAAACTACACAGTAGCATTCTGTGAAAATTCTTTCTGTTCTGTGCATTCAACTAACAGAGTTGAACCTTACTTTTGATTGAGCCGTTCTGAAACACTCTTTCTGTAGAAACTGCAATTGGACATGCTAAGCGCTAAGAGGCCTACATTGGGAAAAAGAATATCTTCAAATAAAAACTACACAGATGCATTCTGTGAAACTTATTTCTGATCTGTAAATTCAGTTAACAGAGATAAAACATATTTTTGATTGAGCAGTTATGAAACACTCTTTTTGTAGAAAATGCAAGTGGAGATTCGGAGCGCTAAGAGGGTAATAGTGGAAAAAGGAATGTCTTCAAATATAAACTACACTGAATCATTCGGTGAAATTTCTTTCTGATCTGTGCATTCAGCTAACAGAGTTAAACCATACTTTTGATTGAGCAGATCTGAACACTCTTTCTGTAGAAAATGCAACTGGACATTTGGAGCGCTAAGAGCGTAGTAGTGAAAAAGGAATATATTCAAATATAAACTACACAGAAGCATTCTGTGAAACTTCTTTCTGATCTGAGCATTCATCTAACAGAGTTAAACCATACTTTTGATTGAGCAGTTTTGAAACACTCTGTCTGTAGAAAATGCAACTGGACATTCGTAGCGCTAAGTGGGTAATAGTGGAAAAAAGAATATGTTCAAATATAAACTACACAGAAGCATTGTATGAAACTTCTTTCTGTTCTGTGCATTCAACTAACAGAGTTGAACCTTACATTTGATTGAGCATTTCTGAAACACTCTTTCTGTAGAAAGTGCAATTGGACATTCTGAGCGCTAAGAGGCCTCTATTGGGAAAAATAATATCTTCAAATAAAAACTACAGAGAAGCATTGTGTGAAACTTATTTCTGATATGTTCATTAAGCTAACAGAGTTAAACCATACTTTTGATTGCGCAGTTCTGAACACTCTTTCTGTAGAAAATGCAAGTGGACATTCCGAGCGCTAAGAGGGTAATAGTGGAAAAAGGAATATATTCAAATATAAACTACACAGTAGCATTCTTTGAAAATTCTTTCTGTTCTGTGCATTCAACTAACAGAGTTGAACCTTACTTTAGATTGAGCCGTTCTGAAACACTCTTTCTGTAGAAACTGCCATTGGACATGCTAAGCGCTAAGAGGCCTACATTGGGAAAAAGAATATCTTCAAATAAAAACTACACAGATGCATTCTGTGAAACTTATTTCTGATCTGTAAATTCAGTTAACAGAGATAAAACATATTTTTGATTGAGCAGTTATGAAACACTCTTTTTGTAGAAAATGCAAGTGGAGATTCGGAGCACTAAGAGGGTAATAGTGGAAAAAGGAATGTCTTCAAATATAAACTACACAGAATCACTCGGTGAAACTTCTTTCTGATCTGTGCATTCAGCTAACAGAGTTAAACCATACTTTTGATTGAGCAGATCTGAACACTCTTTCTGTAGAAAATGCACCTGGACATTTGGAGCGCTAAGAGCGTAGTAGTGGAAAAAGGAATATATTCAAATATAAACTACACAGAAGCATTCTGTGAAACTTCTTTCTGATCTGAGCATTCAGCTAACAGAGTTAAACCATACTTTTGATTGAGCAGTTTTGAAACACTCTGTCTGTAGAAAATGCAACTGGACATTCGTAGCGCTAAGTGGGTAATAGTGGAGAAAAGAATATGTTCAAATATAAACTACACAGAAGCATTGTATGAAACTTCTTTCTGTTCTGTGCATTCAACTAACAGAGTTGAACCTTACTTTTGATTGAGCCGTTCTGAAACACTCTTTCTGTAGAAACTGCAATTGGACATTCTGAGCGCTAAGAGGCCTATATTGGGAAAAAGAATGTCTACAAATAAAAACTACACAGAAGAATTGTGTGAAACTTCTTTCTGTTCTGTTTGTTCAACTAAAAGAGTTGAACTTTAGTTTTGATTGAGCCGTTCTGAAACACTCTTTCTGTAGAAAATGCAAGTGGAGATCGGAGCGCTAAGAGGGTAATAGTGGAAAAAGGAATGTCTCCAAATATAAACTACACAGAATCATTCTGTGAAACTTCTTTCTGATCTGTGCATTCAGCTAACAGAGTTAAACCATACTTTTGATTGAGCAGATCTGAACACCCTTTCTGTAGAAAAGGCAACTGGACATTTGGAGGGCTAAGAGAGTAGTAGTGGAAAAAGGAATATATTCAAATATAAACTACACAGAAGCATTCTGTGAAACTTCTTTCTGATCTGAGCATTCAGCTAACAGAGTTAAACCATACTTTTGATTGAGCAGTTTTGAAACACTCTGTCTGTAGAAAATGCAACTGGACATTCGTAGCGCTATGTGGGTAATAGTGGAAAAAAGAATATGTTCAAATATAAACTACACAGAAGCATTGTATGAAACTTCTTTCTGTTCTGTGCATTCAAATAACAGAGTTGAACCTTACTTTTGATTGAGCCTTTCTGAAACACTCTTTCTGTAGAAACTGCAATTGGACATTCTGAGCGCTAAGAGGCCTTTATTGGGAAAAATAATATCTTCAAATAAAAACTACACAGAAGCATTGTGTGAAACTTATTTCTGATATGTTCATTAAGCTAACAGAGTTAAACCATACTTTTGATTGCGCAGTTCTGAACACTCTTTCTGTAGAAAATGCAAGTGGACATTCGGAGCGCTAAGAGGGTAATAGTGGAAAAAGGAATATATTCAAATATAAACTACACAGTAGCATTCTGTGAAAATTCTTTCTGTTCTGTGCATTCAACTAACAGAGTTGAACCTTACTTTTGATTGAGCCGTTCTGAAACACTATTTCTGTAGAAACCGCAATTGGACATGCTAAGCGCTAAGAGGCCTACATTGGGAAAAAGAATATCTTCAAATAAAAACTACACAGATGCATTCTGTGAAACTTATTTCTGATCTGTAAATTCAGTTAACAGAGATAAAACATATTTTTGATTGAGCAGTTATGAAACACTCTTTTTGTAGAAAATGCAAGTGGAGATTCGGAGCGCAAAGAGTGTAATAGTGGAAAAAGGAATGTCTTCAAATATAAACTACACAGAATCATTCGGTGAAACTTCTTTCTGATCTGTGCATTCAGCTAACAGAGTTAAACCATACTTTTGATTGAGCAGATCTGAACACTCTTTCTGTAGAAAATGCAACTGGACATTTGGAGCGCTAAGAGCGTAGTAGTGGAAAAAGGAATATATTCAAATATAAACTACACAGAAGCATTCTGTGAAACTTCTTTCTGATCTGAGCATTCAGCTAACAGAGTTAAACCATACTTTTGATTGAGCAGTTTTGAAACACTCTGTCTGTAGAAAATGCAACTGGACATTCGTAGCGCTAAGTGGGTAATAGTGAAAAAAAAAATATGTTCAAATATAAACTACACAGAAGCATTGTATGAAACTTCTTTCTGTTCTGTGCATTCAACTAACAGAGTTGAACCTTACTTGTGATTGAGCCGTTCTGAAACACTCCTTCTGTAGAAACTGCAATTGGACATTCTGAGCGCTAAGAGGCCTATATTGGGAAAAAGAATGTCTACAAATAAAAACTACACAGAAGAATTGTGTGAAACTTCTTTCTGTTCTGTTTGTTCAACTAAAAGAGTTGAACCTTAGTTTTGATTGAGCCGTTCTGAAACACTCTTTCTGTAGAAAATGCAAGTGGAGATTCGGAGCGCTAAGAGGGTAATAGTTTAAAAAGGAATGTCTCCATATATAAACTACACAGAATCATTCTGTGAAACTTCTTTCTGATCTGTGCATTCAGCTAACAGAGTTAAACCATACTTTTGATTGAGCAGATCTGAACACTCTTTCTGTAGAAAATGCAACTGGACATTTGGAGCGCTAAGAGAGTAGTAGTGGAAAAAGCAATATATTCAAATATAAACTACACAGAAGCATTCTGTGAAACTTCTTTCTGATCTGAGCATTCAGCTAACAGAGTTAAACCATACTTTTGATTGAGCAGTTTTGAAACACTCTGTCTGTAGAAAATGCAACTGGACATTGGTAGCGCTAAGTGGGTAATAGTGGAAAAAAGAATATGTTCAAATATAAACTACACAGAAGCATTGTATGAAACAACTTTTTGTTCTGTGCATTCAACTAACAGAGTTGAACCTTACTTTTGATTGAGCCTTTCTGAAACACTCTTTCTGTAGAAACTGCAATTGGACATTCTGAGCGCTAAGAGGCCTCTATTGGGAAAAATAATATCTTCAAATAAAAACTACACAGAAGAATTGTGTGAAACTTATTTCTGATATGTTCATTAAGCTAACAGAGTTAAACCATACTTTTGATTGCGCAGTTCTGAACACTCTTTCTGTAGAAAATGCAAGTGGACATTCGGAGCGCTAAGAGGGTAATAGTGGAAAAAGGAATATATTCAAATATAAACTACACAGTAGCATTCTGTGAAAATTCTTTCTGTTCTGTGCATTCAACTAACAGAGTTGAACCTTACTTTTGATTGAGCCGTTCTGAAACACTCTTTCTGTAGAAACTGCAATTGGACATGCTAAGCGCTAAGAGGCCTACATTGGGAAAAAGAATATCTTCAAATAAAAACTACACAGATGCATTCTGTGAAACTTATTTCTGATCTGTAAATTCAGTTAACAGAGATAAAACATATTTTTGATTGAGCAGTTATGAAACACTCCTTTTGTAGAAAATGCAAGTGGAGATTCGGAGCGCTAAGAGGGTAATAGTGGAAAAAGGAATGTCTTCAAATATAAACTACACAGAATCACTCGGTGAAACTTCTTTCTGATCTGTGCATTCAGCTAACAGAGTTAAACCATACTTTTGATTGAGCAGATCTGAACACTCTTTCTGTAGAAAATGCAACTGGACATTTGGAGCGCTAAGAGCGTAGTAGTGGAAAAAGGAATATATTCAAATATAAACTACACAGAAGCATTCTGTGAAACTTCATTCTGATCTGAGCATTCAGCTAACAGAGTTAAACCATACTTTGATTGAGCAGTTTTGAAACACTCTGTCTGTAGAAAATGCAACTGGACATTCGTAGCGCTAAGTGGGTAATAGTGGACAAAAGAATATGTTCAAATATAAACTACACAGAAGCATTGTATGAAAGTTCTTTCTGTTCTGTGCATTCAACTAACAGAGTTGAACCTTACTTTTGATTCAGCCGTTCTGAAACACTCTTTCTGTAGAAACTGCAATTGGACATTCTGAGCGCTAGGAGGCCTATATTGGGAAAAAGAATGTCTACAAATAAAAACTACACAGAAGAATTGTGTGAAACTTCTTTCTGTTCTGTTTGTTCAACTAAAAGTTTTGAACCTTAGTTTTGATTGAGCCGTTCTGAAACACTCTTTCTGTAGAAAATGCAAGTGGAGATTCAGAGCGCTAAGAGGGTAATAGTGGAAAAAGGAATGTCTCCAAATATAAACTACACAGAATCATTCTGTGAAACTTCTTTCTGATCTGTGCATTCAGCTAACAGAGTTAAACCATACTTTTGATTGAGCAGATCTGAACACTCTTTCTGTAGAAAATGCAACTGGACATTTGGAGCGCTAAGAGAGTAGTAGTGGAAAAAGGAATATATTCAAATATAAACTACACAGAAGCATTCTGTGAAATTTCTTTCTGATCTGAGCATTCAGCTAACAGAGTTAAACCATACTTTTGATTGAGCAGTTTTGAAACACTCTGTCTGTAGAAAATGCAACTGGACATTCGTAGCGCTAAGTGGGTAATAGTGGAAAAAAGAATATGTTCAAATATAAACTACACAGAAGCATTGTATGAAACTTCTTTCTGTTCTGTGCATTCAACTAACAGAGTTGAACCTTACTTTTGATTGAGCCTTTCTGAAACACTCTTTCTGTAGAAACTGCAATTGGACATTCTGAGCGCTAAGAGGCCTCTATTGGGAAAAATAATATCTTCAAATAAAAACTACACAGAAGCATTGTGTGAAACTTATTTCTGATATGTTCATTAAGCTAACAGAGTTAAACCATACTTTTGATTGCCAGTTCTGAACACTCTTTCTGTAGAAAATGCAAGTGGACATTCGGAGCGCTAAGAGGGTAATAGTGGAAAAAGGAATATATTCAAATATAAACTACACAGTAGCATTCTGTGAAAATTCTTTCTGTTCTGTGCATTCAACTAACAGAGTTGAACCTTACTTTTGATTGAGCCGTTCTGAAACACTCTTTCTGTAGAAACTGCAATTGGACATGCTAAGCGCTAAGAGGCCTACATTGGGAAAAAGAATATCTTCAAATAAAAACTACACAGATGCATTCTGTGAAACTTATTTCTGATCTGTAAATTCAGTTAACAGAGATAAAACATATTTTTGATTGAGCAGTTATGAAACACTCTTTTTGTAGAAAATGCAAGTGGAGATTCGGAGCGCTAAGAGGGTAATAGTGGAAAAAGGAATGTCTTCAAATATAAACTACACTGAATCATTCGGTGAAATTTCTTTCTGATCTGTGCATTCAGCTAACAGAGTTAAACCATACTTTTGATTGAGCAGATCTGAACACTCTTTCTGTAGAAAATGCAACTGGACATTTGGAGCGCTAAGAGCGTAGTAGTGAAAAAGGAATATATTCAAATATAAACTACACAGAAGCATTCTGTGAAACTTCTTTCTGATCTGAGCATTCATCTAACAGAGTTAAACCATACTTTTGATTGAGCAGTTTTGAAACACTCTGTCTGTAGAAAATGCAACTGGACATTCGTAGCGCTAAGTGGGTAATAGTGGAAAAAAGAATATGTTCAAATATAAACTACACAGAAGCATTGTATGAAACTTCTTTCTGTTCTGTGCATTCAACTAACAGAGTTGAACCTTACATTTGATTGAGCATTTCTGAAACACTCTTTCTGTAGAAAGTGCAATTGGACATTCTGAGCGCTAAGAGGCCTCTATTGGGAAAAATAATATCTTCAAATAAAAACTACAGAGAAGCATTGTGTGAAACTTATTTCTGATATGTTCATTAAGCTAACAGAGTTAAACCATACTTTTGATTGCGCAGTTCTGAACACTCTTTCTGTAGAAAATGCAAGTGGACATTCCGAGCGCTAAGAGGGTAATAGTGGAAAAAGGAATATATTCAAATATAAACTACACAGTAGCATTCTTTGAAAATTCTTTCTGTTCTGTGCATTCAACTAACAGAGTTGAACCTTACTTTTGATTGAGCCGTTCTGAAACACTCTTTCTGTAGAAACTGCCATTGGACATGCTAAGCGCTAAGAGGCCTACATTGGGAAAAAGAATATCTTCAAATAAAAACTACACAGATGCATTCTGTGAAACTTATTTCTGATCTGTAAATTCAGTTAACAGAGATAAAACATATTTTTGATTGAGCAGTTATGAAACACTCTTTTTGTAGAAAATGCAAGTGGAGATTCGGAGCACTAAGAGGGTAATAGTGGAAAAAGGAATGTCTTCAAATATAAACTACACAGAATCACTCGGTGAAACTTCTTTCTGATCTGTGCATTCAGCTAACAGAGTTAAACCATACTTTTGATTGAGCAGATCTGAACACTCTTTCTGTAGAAAATGCACCTGGACATTTGGAGCGCTAAGAGCGTAGTAGTGGAAAAAGGAATATATTCAAATATAAACTACACAGAAGCATTCTGTGAAACTTCTTTCTGATCTGAGCATTCAGCTAACAGAGTTAAACCATACTTTTGATTGAGCAGTTTTGAAACACTCTGTCTGTAGAAAATGCAACTGGACATTCGTAGCGCTAAGTGGGTAATAGTGGAGAAAAGAATATGTTCAAATATAAACTACACAGAAGCATTGTATGAAACTTCTTTCTGTTCTGTGCATTCAACTAACAGAGTTGAACCTTACTTTTGATTGAGCCGTTCTGAAACACTCTTTCTGTAGAAACTGCAATTGGACATTCTGAGCGCTAAGAGGCCTATATTGGGAAAAAGAATGTCTACAAATAAAAACTACACAGAAGAATTGTGTGAAACTTCTTTCTGTTCTGTTTGTTCAACTAAAAGAGTTGAACTTTAGTTTTGATTGAGCCGTTCTGAAACACTCTTTCTGTAGAAAATGCAAGTGGAGATCGGAGCGCTAAGAGGGTAATAGTGGAAAAAGGAATGTCTCCAAATATAAACTACACAGAATCATTCTGTGAAACTTCTTTCTGATCTGTGCATTCAGCTAACAGAGTTAAACCATACTTTTGATTGAGCAGATCTGAACACCCTTTCTGTAGAAAAGGCAACTGGACATTTGGAGGGCTAAGAGAGTAGTAGTGGAAAAAGGAATATATTCAAATATAAACTACACAGAAGCATTCTGTGAAACTTCTTTCTGATCTGAGCATTCAGCTAACAGAGTTAAACCATACTTTTGATTGAGCAGTTTTGAAACAATCTGTCTGTAGAAAATGCAACTGGACATTCGTAGCACTAAGTGGATAATAGTGGAAAAAAGAATATGTTCAAATATAAACTACACAGAAGCATTGTATGAAACTTCTTTCTGTTCTGTGCATTCAGCTAACAGAGTTGAACCTTACTTTTGATTGAGCCTTTCTGAAACACTCTTTCTGTAGAAACTGCAATTGGACATTCTGAGCGCTAAGAGGCCTCTATTGGGAAAAATAATATCTTCAAATAAAAACTTCACAGAAGCATTGTGTGAAACTTATTTCTGATATGTTCATTAAGCTAACAGAGTTAAACCATACTTTTGATTGCGCAGTTCTGAACACTCTTTCTGTAGAAAATGCAAGTGTTCATTCGTAGCGCTAAGAGGGTAATAGTGGAAAAAGGAATATATTCAAATATAAACTACACAGTAGCATTCTGTGAAAATTCTTTCTGTTCTGTGCATTCAACTAACAGAGTTGAACCTTACTTTTGATTGAGCCGTTCTGAAACACTCTTTCTGTAGAAACTGCAATTGGACATGCTAAGCGCTAAGAGGCCTATATTGGGAAAAAGAATATCTTCAAATAAAAACTACACAGATGAATTCTGTGAAACTTATTTCTGATCTGTAAATTCAGTTAACAGAGATAAAACATATTTTTGATTGAGCAGTTATGAAACACTCTTTTTGTAGAAAATGCAAGTGGAGATTCGGAGCGCTAAGAGGGTAATAGTGGAAAAAGGAATGTCTTCAAATATAAACTAAACTGAATCATTCAGTGAAACTTCTTTCTGATCTGTGCATTCAGCTAACAGAGTTAAACCATACTTTTGATTGAGCAGATCTGAACACTCTTTCTGTAGAAAATGCAACTGGTCATTTGGAGCGCTAAGAGCGTAGTAGTGAAAAAGGAATATATTCAAATATAAACTACACAGAAGCATTCTGTGAAACTTCTTTCTGATCTGAGCATTCAGCTAACAGAGTTAAACCATACTTTTGATTGAGCAGTTTTGAAACACTCTGTCTGTAGAAAATGCAACTGGACATTCGTAGCGCTAAGTGGGTAATAGTGGAAAAAAGAATATGTTCAAATATAAACTACACAGAAGCATTGTATGAAACTTCTTTCTGTTCTGTGCATTCAACTAACAGAGTTGAACCTTACTTTTGATTGAGCATTTCTGAAACACTCTTTCTGTAGAAAGTGCAATTGGACATTCTGAGCGCTAAGAGGCCTCTATTGGGAAAAATAATATCTTCAAATAAAAACTACACAGAAGCATTGTGTGAAACTTATTTCTGATATGTTCATTAAGCTAACAGAGTTAAACCATACTTTTGATTGCGCAGTTCTGAACACTCTTTCTGTAGAAAATGCAAGTGGACATTCCGAGCGCTAAGAGGGTAATAGTGGAAAAAGGAATATATTCAAATATAAACTACACAGTAGCATTCTTTGAAAATTCTTTCTGTTCTGTGCATTCAACTAACAGAGTTGAACCTTACTTTTGATTGAGCCGTTCTGAAACACTCTTTCTGTAGAAACTGCCATTGGACATGCTAAGCGCTAAGAGGCCTACATTGGGAAAAAGAATATCTTCAAATAAAAACTACACAGATGCATTCTGTGAAACTTATTTCTGATCTGTAAATTCAGTTAACAGAGGTAAAACATATTTTTGATTGAGCAGTTATGAAACACTCTTTTTGTAGAAAATGCAAGTGGAGATTCGGAGCGCTAAGAGGGTAATAGTGGAAAAAGGAATGTCTTCAAATATAAACTACACAGAATCACTCGGTGAAACTTCTTTCTGATCTGTGCATTCAGCTAACAGAGTTAAACCATACTTTTGATTGAGCAGATCTGAACACTCTTTCTGTAGAAAATGCACCTGGACATTTGGAGCGCTAAGAGCGTAGTAGTGGAAAAAGGAATATATTCAAATATAAACTACACAGAAGCATTCTGTGAAACTTCTTTCTGATCTGAGCATTCAGGTAACAGAGTTAAACCATACTTTTGATTGAGCAGTTTTGAAACACTCTGTCTGTAGAAAATGCAACTGGACATTCGTAGCGCTAAGTGGGTAATAGTGGACAAAAGAATATGTTCAAATATAAACTACACAGAAGCATTGTATGAAA
This sequence comes from Symphalangus syndactylus, assembly GCF_028878055.3. Taxonomy (NCBI): domain Eukaryota; kingdom Metazoa; phylum Chordata; class Mammalia; order Primates; family Hylobatidae; genus Symphalangus; species Symphalangus syndactylus. The sequence goes on along the minus strand of NC_072426.2, from coordinate 8,274,230 downwards.
CTTCTTTCTGTTCTGTGCATTCAACTAACAGAGTTGAACCTTACTTTTGATTGAGCCGTTCTGAAACACTCTTTCTGTAGAAACTGCAATTGGACATTCTGAGCGCTAAGAGGCCTATATTGGGAAAAAGAATGTCTACAAATAAAAACTACACAGAAGAATTGTGTGAAACTTCTTTCTGTTCTGTTTGTTCAACTAAAAGAGTTGAACCTTAGTTTGGATTGAGCCGTTCTGAAACACTCTTTCTGTAGAAAATGCAAGTGGAGATCGGAGCGCTAAGAGGGTAATAGTGGAAAAAGGAATGTCTCCAAATATAAACTACACAGAATCATTCTGTGAAACTTCTTTCTGATCTGTGCATTCAGCTAACAGAGTTAAACCATACTTTTGATTGAGCAGATCTGAACACCCTTTCTGTAGAAAATGCAACTGGACATTTGGAGGGCTAAGAGAGTAGTAGTGGAAAAAGGAATATATTCAAATATAAACTACACAGAAGCATTCTGTGAAACTTCTTTCTGATCTGAGCATTCAGCTAACAAAGTTAAACCATACTTTTGATTGAGCAGTTTTGAAACAATCTGTCTGTAGAAAATGCAACTGGACATTCGTAGCGCTAAGTGGAAAATAGTGGAAAAAAGAATATGTTCAAATATAAACTACACAGAAGCATTGTATGAAACTTCTTTCTGTTCTGTGCATTCAGCTAACAGAGTTGAACCTTACTTTTGATTGAGCCTTTCTGAAACACTCTTTCTGTAGAAACTGCAATTGGACATTCTGAGCGCTAAGAGGACTCTATTGGGAAAAATAATATCTTCAAATAAAAACTTCACAGAAGCATTGTGTGAAACTTATTTCTGATATGTTCATTAAGCTAACAGAGTTAAACCATACTTTTGATTGCGCAGTTCTGAACACTCTTTCTGTAGAAAATGCAAGTGTTCATTCGTAGCGCTAAGAGGGTAATAGTGGAAAAAGGAATATATTCAAATATAAACTACACAGTAGCATTCTGTGAAAATTCTTTCTGTTCTGTGCATTCAACTAACAGAGTTGAACCTTACTTTTGATTGAGCCGTTCTGAAACACTCTTTCTGTAGAAACTGCAATTGGACATGCTAAGCGCTAAGAGGCCTACATTGGGAAAAAGAATATCTTCAAATAAAAACTACACAGATGAATTCTGTGAAACTTATTTCTGATCTGTAAATTCAGTTAACAGAGATAAAACATATTTTTGATTGAGCAGTTATGAAACACTCTTTTTGTAGAAAATGCAAGTGGAGATTCGGAGCGCTAAGAGGGTAATAGTGGAAAAAGGAATGTCTGCAAATATAAACTAAACTGAATCATTCAGTGAAACTTCTTTCTGATCTGTGCATTCAGCTAACAGAGTTAAACCATACTTTTGATTGAGCAGATCTGAACACTCTTTCTGTAGAAAATGCAACTGGACATTTGGAGCGCTAAGAGCGTAGTAGTGAAAAAGGAATATATTCAAATATAAACTACACAGAAGCATTCTGTGAAACTTCTTTCTGATCTGAGCATTCAGCTAACAGAGTTAAACCATACTTTTGATTGAACAGTTTTGAAACACTCTGTCTGTAGAAAATGCAACTGGACATTCGTAGCGCTAAGTGGGTAATAGTGGACAAAAGAATATGTTCAAATATAAACTAAAGAGAAGCATTGTATGAAACTTCTTTCTGTTCTGTGCATTCAACTAACAGAGTTGAACCTTACTTTTGATTGAGCCGTTCTGAAACACTCTTTCTGTAGAAAGTGCAATTGGACATTCTGAGCGCTAAGAGGCCTCTATTGGGAAAAATAATATCTTCAAATAAAAACTACACAGAAACATTGTGTGAAACTTATTTCTGATATGTTCATTAAGCTAACAGAGTTAAACCATACTTTTGATTGCGCAGTTCTGAACACTCTTTCTGTAGAAAATGCAAGTGGACATTCCGAGCGCTAAGAGGGTAATAGTGGAAAAAGGAATATATTCAAATATAAACTACACAGTAGCATTCTTTGAAAATTCTTTCTGTTCTGCGCATTCAACTAACAGAGTTGAACCTTACTTTTGATTGAGCCGTTCTGAAACACTCTTTCTGTAGAAACTGCCATTGGACATGCTAAGCGCTAAGAGGCCTACATTGGGAAAAAGAATATCTTCAAATAAAAACTACACAGATGCATTCTGTGAAACTTATTTCTGATCTGTAAATTCAGTTAACAGAGATAAAACATATTTTTGATTGAGCAGTTATGAAACACTCTTTTTGTAGAAAATGCAAGTGGAGATTCGGAGCGCTAAGAGGGTAATAGTGGAAAAAGGAATGTCTTCAAATATAAACTACACAGAATCATTCGGTGAAACTTCTTTCTGATCTGTGCATTCAGCTAACAGAGTTAAAACATACTTTTGATTGAGCAGATCTGAACACTCTTTCTGTAGAAAATGCAACTGGACATTTGGAGCGCTAAGAGCGTAGTAGCGGAAAAAGGAATATATTCAAATATAAACTACACAGAAGCATTCTGTGAAACTTCTTTCTGATCTGAGCATTCAGCTAACAGAGTTAAACCATACTTTTGATTGAGCAGTTTTGAAACACTCTGTCTGTAGAAAATGCAACTGGACATTCGTAGCGCTTAGTGGGTAATAGTGGAAAAAAGAATATGTTCAAATATAAACTACACAGAAGCATTGTATGAAACTCCTTTCTGTTCTGTGCATTCAACTAACAGAGTTGAACCTTACATTTGATTGAGCCGTTCTGAAACACTCTTTCTGTAGAAACTGCAATTGGACATTCTGAGCGCTAAGAGGCCTATATAGGGAAAAATAATATCTTCGAATAAAAACTACACAGAAGCATTGTGTGAAACTTATTTCTGATATGTTCATTAAGCTAACAGAGTTAAACCATACTTTTCATTGCGCAGTTCTGAACACTCTTTCTGTAGAAAATGCAAGTGGACATTCGGAGCATTAAGAGGGTAATTGTGGAAAAAGGAATATATTCAAATATAAACTACACAGTAGCATTCTGTGAAAATTCTTTCTGTTCTGTGCATTCAACTAACAGAGTTGAAACTTACTTTTAATTGAGCCGTTCTGAAACACTCTTTCTGTAGAAACTGCAATTGGACATGCTAAGCGCTAAGAGGCCTATATTGGGAAAAAGAATATCTTCAAATAAAAACTACACAGATGCATTCTGTGAAACTTATTTCTGATCTGTAAATTCAGTTAACAGAGATAAAACGTATTTTTGATTGAGCAGTTATGAAACACTCTTTCTGTAGAAAATGCAAGTGGAGATTCGGAGCGCTAAGAGGGTAATAGTGGAAAAAGGAATGTCTCCAAATATAAACTACACAGAATCATTCTGTGAAACTATTTTCTGATCTGTGCATTCAGCTAACAGATTTAAACCATACTTTTGATTGAGCAGATCTGAACACTCTTTCTGTAGAAAATGCAACTGGACATTTGGAGCGCTAAGAGAGTAGTAGTGGAAAAAGGAATATATTCAAATATAAACTACACAGAAGCATTCTGTGAAACTTCTTTCTGATCTGAGCATTCAGCTAACAGAGTTAAACCATACTTTTGATTGAGCAGTTTTGAAACACTCTGTCTGTAGAAAATGCAACTGGACATTCGTAGCGCTAAGTGGGTAATAGTGGAAAAAAGAATATGTTCAAATATAAACTACACAGAAGCATTGTATGAAACAACTTTTTGTTCTGTGCATTCAACTAACAGAGTTGAACCTTACTTTTGATTGAGCCTTTCTGAAACACTCTTTCTGTAGAAAGTGCAATTGGACATTCTGAGCGCTAAGAGGCCTCTATTGGGAAAAATAATATCTTCAAATAAAAACTACACAGAAGCATTGTGTGAAACTTATTTCTGATATGTTCATTAAGCTAACAGAATTAAACCATACTTTTGATTGCGCAGTTCTGAACACTCTTTCTGTAGAAAATGCAAGTGGACATTCGGAGCGCTAAGAGGGTAATATTGGAAAAAGGAATATATTCAAATATAAACTACACAGTAGCATTCTGTGAAAATTCTTTCTGTTCTGTGCATTCAACTAACAGAGTTGAACCTTACTTTTGATTGAGCCGTTCTGAAACACTCTTTCTGTAGAAACTGCAATTGGACATGCTAAGCGCTAAGAGGCCTACATTGGGAAAAAGAATATCTTCAAATAAAAACTACACAGATGCATTCTGTGAAACTTATTTCTGATCTGTAAATTCAGTTAACAGAGATAAAACATATTTTTGATTGAGCAGTTATGAAACACTCTTTTTGTAGAAAATGCAAGTGGAGATTCGGAGCGCTAAGAGGGTAATAGTGGAAAAAGGAATGTCTTCAAATATAAACTACACAGAATCACTCGGTGAAACTTCTTTCTGATCTGTGCATTCAGCCAACAGAGTTAAACCATACTTTTGATTGAGCAGATCTGAATACTCTTTCTGTAGAAAATGCAACTGGACATTTGGAGCGCTAAGAGCGTAGTAGTGGAAAAAGGAATATATTCAAATATAAACTACACAGAAGCATTCTGTGAAACTTCATTCTGATCTGAGCATTCAGCTAACAGAGTTAAACCATACTTTTGATTGAGCAGTTTTGAAACACTCTGTCTGTAGAAAATGCAACTGGACATTCGTAGCGCTAAGTGGGTAATAGTGGACAAAAGAATATGTTCAAATATAAACTACACAGAAGCATTGTATGAAACTTCTTTCTGTTCTGTGCATTCAACTAACAGAGTTGAACCTTACTTTTGATTGAGCCGTTCTGAAATACTCTTTCTGTAGAAACTGCAATTGGACATTCTGAGCGCTAAGAGGCCTATATTGGGAAAAAGAATGTCTACAAATAAAAACTACACAGAAGAATTGTGTGAAACTTCTTTCTGTTCTGTTTGTTCAACTAAAAGTGTTGAACCTTAGTTTTGATTGAGCCGTTCTGAAACACTCTTTCTGTAGAAAATGCAAGTGGAGATTCAGAGCGCTAAGAGGGTAATAGTGGAAAAAGGAATGTCTCCAAATATAAACTACACAGAATCATTCTGTGAAACTTCTTTCTGATCTGTGCATTCAGCTAACAGAGTTAAAACATACTTTTGATTGAGCAGATCTGAACACTCTTTCTGTAGAAAATGCAACTGGACATTTGGAGCGCTAAGAGAGTAGTAGTGGAAAAAGGAATATATTCAAATATAAACTACACAGAAGCATTCTGTGAAATTTCTTTCTGATCTGAGCATTCAGCTAACAGAGTTAAACCATACTTTTGATTGAGCAGTTTTGAAACACTCTGTCTGTAGAAAATGCAACTGGACATTCGTAGCGCTAAGTGGGTAATAGTGGAAAAAAGAATATGTTCAAATATAAACTACACAGAAGCATTGTATGAAACTTCTTTCTGTTCTGTGCATTCAACTAACAGAATTGAACCTTACTTTTGATTGAGCCTTTCTGAAACACTCTTTCTGTAGAAAGTGCAATTGGACATTCTGAGCGCTAAGAGGCCTCTATTGGGAAAAATAATATCTTCAAATAAAAACTACACAGAAGCACTGTGTGAAACTTATTTCTGATATGTTCATTAAGCTAACAGAGTGAAACCATACTTTTGATTGCCAGTTCTGAACACTCTTTCTGTAGAAAATGCAAGTGGACATTCGGAGCGCTAAGAGGGTAATAGTGGAAAAAGGAATATATTCAAATATAAACTACACAGTAGCATTCTGTGAAAATACTTTCTGTTCTGTGCATTCAACTAACAGAGTTGAACCTTACTTTTGATTGAGCCGTTCTGAAACACTCTTTCTGTAGAAACTGCAATTGGACATGCTAAGCGCTAAGACGCCTACATTGGGAAAAAGAATATCTTCAAATAAAAACTACACAGATGCATTCTGTGAAACTTATTTCTGATCTGTAAATTCAGTTAACAGAGATAAAACATATTTTTGATTGAGCAGTTATGAAACACTCTTTTTGTAGAAAATGCAAGTGGAGATTCGGAGCGCTAAGAGGGTAATAGTGGAAAAAGGAATGTCTCCAAATATAAACTACACAGAATCATTCTGTGAAACTTCTTTCTGATCTGTGCATTCAGCTAACAGAGTTAAACCATACTTTTGATTGAGCAGATCTGAACACCCTTTCTGTAGAAAATGCAACTGGACATTTGGAGGGCTAAGAGAGTAGTAGTGGAAAAAGGAATATATTCAAATATAAACTACACAGAAGCATTCTGTGAAACTTCTTTCTGATCTGAGCATTCAGCTAACAAAGTTAAACCATACTTTTGATTGAGCAGTTTTGAAAAAATCTCTCTGTAGAAAATGCAACTGGACATTCGTAGCGCTAGTTGGATAATAGTGGAAAAAAGAATATGTTCAAATATAAACTACACAGAAGCATTGTATGAAACTTCTTTCTGTTCTGTGCATTCAGCTAACAGAGTTGAACCTTACTTTTGTTTGAGCCTTTCTGAAACACTCTTTCTGTAGAAACTGCAATTGGACATTCTGAGCGCTAAGAGGCCTCTATTGGGAAAAAAAATATCTTCAAATAAAAACTTCACAGAAGCATTGTGTGAAACTTATTTCTGATATGTTCATTAAGCTAACAGAGTTAAACCATACTTTTGATTGCGCAGTTCTGAACACTCTTTCTGTAGAAAATGCAAGTGTTCATTCGTAGCGCTAAGAGGGTAATAGTGGAAAAAGGAATATATTCAAATATAAACTACACAGTAGCATTCTGTGAAAATTCTTTCTGTTCTGTGCATTCAACTAACAGAGTTGAACCTTACTTTTGATTGAGCCTTTCTGAAACACTCTTTCTGTAGAAACTGCAATTGGACATTCTGAGCGCTAAGAGGCCTCTATTGGGAAAAATAATATCTTCAAATAAAAACTTCACAGAAGCATTGTGTGAAACTTATTTCTGATATGTTCATTAAGCTAACAGAGTTAAACCATACTTTTGATTGCGCAGTTCTGAACATTCTTTCTGTAGAAAATGCAAGTGTTCATTCGTAGCGCTAAGAGGGTAATAGTGGAAAAAGGAATATATTCAAATATAAACTACACAGTAGCATTCTGTGAAAATTCTTTCTGTTCTGTGCATTCAACTAACAGAGTTGAACCTTACTTTTGATTGAGCCGTTCTGAAACACTCTTTCTGTAGAAACTGCAATTGGACATGCTAAGCGCTAAGAGGCCTACATTGGGAAAAAGAATATCTTCAAATAAAAACTACACAGATGCATTCTGTGAAACTTATTTCTGATCTGTAAATTCAGTTAACAGAGATAAAATATATTTTTGATTGAGCAGTTATGAAACACTCTTTTTGTAGAAAATGCAAGTGGAGATTCGGAGCGCTAAGAGGGTAATAGTGGAAAAAGGAATGTCTTCAAATATAAACTAAACTGAATCATTCAGTGAAACTTCTTTCTGATCTGTGCATTCAGCTAACAGAGTTAAACCATACTTTTGATTGAGCAGATCTGAACACTCTTTCTGTAGAAAATGCAACTGGACATTTGGAGCGCTAAGAGCGTAGTAGTGAAAAAGGAATATATTCAAATATAAACTACACAGAAGCATTCTGTGAAACTTCTTTCTGATCTGAGCATTCAGCTAACAGAGTTAAACCATACTTTTGATTGAACAGTTTTGAAACACTCTGTCTGTAGAAAATGGAACTGGACATTCGTAGCGCTAAGTGGGTAATAGTGGACAAAAGAATATGTTCAAATATAAACTACAGAGAAGCATTGTATGAAACTTCTTTCTGTTCTGTGCATTCAACTAACAGAGTTGAACCTTACTTTTGATTGAGCCGTTCTGAAACACTCTTTCTGTAGAAAGTGCAATTGGACATTCTGAGCGCTAAGAGGCCTCTATTGGGAAAATAATATCTTCAAATAAAAACTACACAGAAGCATTGTGTGAAACTTATTTCTGATATGTTCATTAAGCTAACAGAGTTAAACCATACTTTTGATTGCGCAGTTCTGAACACTCTTTCTGTAGAAAATGCAAGTGGACATTCCGAGCGCTAAGAGGGTAATAGTGGAAAAAGGAATATATTCAAATATAAACTACACAGTAGCATTCTTTGAAAATTCTTTCTGTTCTGTGCATTCAACTAACAGAGTTGAACCTTACTTTTGATTGAGCCGTTCTGAAACACTCTTTCTGTAGAAACTGCCATTGGACATGCTAAGAGCTAAGAGGCCTACATTGGGAAAAAGAATATCTTCAAATAAAAACTACACAGATGCATTCTGTGAAACTTATTTCTGATCTGTAAATTCAGTTAACAGAGATAAAACATATTTTTGATTGAGCAGTTATGAAACACTCTTTTTGTAGAAAATGCAAGTGGAGATTCGGAGCGCTAAGAGGGTAATAGTGGAAAAAGGAATGTCTTCAAATATAAACTACACAGAATCACTCGGTGAAACTTCTTTCTGATCTGTGCATTCAGCTAACAGAGTTAAACCATACTTTTGATTGAGCAGATCTGAACACTCTTTCTGTAGAAAATGCACCTGGACATTTGGAGCGCTAAGAGCGTAGTAGTGGAAAAAGGAATATATTCAAATATAAACTACACAGAAGCATTCTGTGAAACTTCTTTCTGATCTGAGCATTCAGCTAACAGAGTTAAACCATACTTTTGATTGAGCAGTTTTGAAACACTCTGTCTGTAGAAAATGCAACTGGACATTCGTAGCGCTAAGTGGGTAATAGTGGACAAAAGAATATGTTCAAATATAAACTACACAGAAGCATTGTATGAAACTTCTTTCTGTTCTGTGCATTCAACTAACAGAGTTGAACCTTACTTTTGATTGAGCCGTTCTGAAACACTCTTTCTGTAGAAACTGCAATTGGACATTCTGAGCGCTAAGAGGCCTATATTGGGAAAAAGAATGTCTACAAATAAAAACTACACAGAAGAATTGTGTGAAACTTCTTTCTGTTCTGTTTGTTCAACTAAAAGAGTTGAAACTTAGTTTTGATTGAGCCGTTCTGAAACACTCTTTCTGTAGAAAATGCAAGTGGAGATCGGAGCGCTAAGAGGGTAATAGTGGAAAAAGGAATGTCTCCAAATATAAACTAAACTGAATCATTCAGTGAAACTTCTTTCTGATCTGTGCATTCAGCTAACAGAGTTAAACCATACTTTTGATTGAGCAGATCTGAACACTCTTTCTGTAGAAAATGCAACTGGACATTTGGAGCGCTAAGAGCGTAGTAGTGAAAAAGGAATATATTCAAATATAAACTACACAGAAGCATTCTGTGAAACTTCTTTCTGATCTGAGCATTCAGCTAACAGAGTTAAACCATACTTTTGATTGAACAGTTTTGAAACACTCTGTCTGTAGAAAATGCAACTGGACATTCGTAGCGCTAAGTGGGTAATAGTGGACAAAAGAATATGTTCAAATATAAACTACAGAGAAGCATTGTATGAAACTTCTTTCTGTTCTGTGCATTCAACTAACAGAGTTGAACCTTACTTTTGATTGAGCCGTTCTGAAACACTCTTTCTGTAGAAAGTGCAATTGGACATTCTGAGCGCTAAGAGGCCTCTATTGGGAAAAATAATATCTTCAAATAAAAACTACACAGAAGCATTGTGTGAAACTTATTTCTGATATGTTCATTAAGCTAACAGAGTTAAACCATACTTTTGATTGCGCAGTTCTGAACACTCTTTCTGTAGAAAATGCAAGTGGACATTCCGAGCGCTAAGAGGGTAATAGTGGAAAAAGGAATATATTCAAATATAAACTACACAGTAGCATTCTTTGAAAATTCTTTCTGTTCTGTGCATTCAACTAACAGAGTTGAACCTTACTTTTGATTGAGCCGTTCTGAAACACTCTTTCTGTAGAAACTGCCATTGGACATGCTAAGCGCTAAGAGGCCTACATTGGGAAAAACAATATCTTCAAATAAAAACTACACAGATGCATTCTGTGAAACTTATTTCTGATATGCAAATTCAGTTAACAGAGATAAAACATATTTTTGATTGAGCAGTTATGAAACACTCTTTTTGTAGAAAATGCAAGTGGAGATTCGGAGCGCTAAGAGGGTAATAGTGGAAAAAGGAATGTCTTCAAATATAAACTACACAGAATCACTCGGTGAAACTTCTTTCTGATCTGTGCATTCAGCTAACAGAGTTAAACCATAGTTTTGATTGAGCAGATCTGGACACTCTTTCTGTAGAAAATGCAACTGGACATTTGGAGCGCTAAGAGCGTAGTAGTGGAAAAAGGAATATATTCAAATATAAACTACACAGAAGCATTCTGTGAAACTTCTTTCTGATCTGAGCATTCAGCTAACAGAGTTAAACCATACTTTTGATTGAGCAGTTTTGAAACACTCTGTCTGTAGAAAATGCAACTGGACATTCGTAGCGCTAAGTGGGTAATAGTGGACAAAAGAATATGTTCAAATATAAACTACACAGAAGCATTGTATGAAACTTCTTTCTGTTCTCTGCATTCAACTAACAGAGTTGAACCTTACTTTTGATTGAGCCGTTCTGAAACACTCTTTTTGTAGAAACTGCAATTGGACATTCTGAGCGCTAAGAGGCCTATATTGGGAAAAAGAATGTCTACAAATAAAAACTACACAGAAGAATTGTGTGAAACTTCTTTCTGTTCTGTTAGTTCAACTAAAAGAGTTGAACCTTAGTTTTGATTGAGCCGTTCTGAAACACTCTTTCTGTAGAAAATGCAAGTGGAGATCGGAGCGCTAAGAGGGTAATAGTGGAAAAAGGAATGTCTCCAAATATAAACTACACAGAATCATTCTGTGAAATTTCTTTCTGATCTGTGCATTCAGCTAACAGAGTTAAACCATACTTTTGATTGAGCAGATCTGAACACCCTTTCTGTAGAAAATGCAACTGGACATTTGGAGGGCTAAGAGAGTAGTAGTGGAAAAAGGAATATATTCAAATATAAACTACACAGAAGCATTCTGTGAAACTTCTTTCTGATCTGAGCATTCAGCTAACAAAGTTAAACCATACTTTTGATTGAGCAGTTTTGAAACAATCTGTCTGTAGAAAATGCAACTGGACATTCGTAGCGCTAAGTGGATAATAGTGGAAAAAAGAATATGTTCAAATATAAACTACACAGAAGCATTGTATGAAACTACTTTCTGTTCTGTGCATTCAGCTAACAGAGTTGAACCTTACTTTTGATTGAGCCTTTCTGAAACACTCTTTCTGTAGAAACTGCAATTGGACATTCTGAGCGCTAAGAGGCCTCTATTGGGAAAAATAATATCTTCAAATAAAAACTTCACAGAAGCATTGTGTGAAACTTATTTCTGATATGTTCATTAAGCTAACACAGTTAAACCATACTTTTGATTGCGCAGTTCTGAACACTCTTTCTGTAGAAAATGCAAGTGTACATTCGTAGCGCTAAGAGGGTAATAGTGGAAAAAGGAATATATTCAAATATAAACTACACAGTAGCATTCTGTGAAAATTCTTTCTGTTCTGTGCATTCAACTAACAGAGTTGAACCTTACTTTTGATTGAGCCGTTCTGAAACACTCTTTCTGTAGAAACTGCCATTGGACATGCTAAGCGCTAAGAGGCCTACATTGGGAAAAAGAATATCTTCAAATAAAAACTACACAGATGCATTCTGTGAAACTTATTTCTGATCTGTAAATTCAGTTAACAGAGATAAAACATATTTTTGATTGAGCAGTTATGAAACACTCTTTTTGTAGAAAATGCAAGTGGAGATTCGGAGCGCTAAGAGGGTAATAGTGGAAAAAGGAATGTCTTCAAATATAAACTAAACTGAATCATTCAGTGAAACTTCTTTCTGATCTGTGCATTCAGCTAACGGAGTTAAACCATACTTTTGATTGAGCAGATCTGAACACTCTTTCTGTAGAAAATGCAACTGGACATTTGGAGCGCTAAGAGCGTAGTAGTGAAAAAGGAATATATTCAAATATAAACTACACAGAAGCATTCTGTGAAACTTCTTTCTGATCTGAGCATTCAGCTAACAGAGTTAAACCATACTTTTGATTGAGCAGTTTTGAAACACTCTGTCTGTAGAAAATGCAACTGGACATTCGTAGCGCTAAGTGGGTAATAGTGGACAAAAGAATATGTTCAAATATAAACTACAGAGAAGCATTGTATGAAACTTCTTTCTGTTCTGTGCATTCAACTAACAGAGTTGAACCTTACTTTTGATTGAGCCGTTCTGAAACACTCTTTCTGTACAAACTGCAATTGGACATTCTGAGCGCTAAGAGGCCTATATTGGGAAAAAGAATGTCTACAAATAAAAACTACACAGAAGAATTGTGTGAAACTTCTTTCTGTTCTGTTTGTTCAACTAAAAGAGTTGAACCTTAGTTTTGATTGAGCCGTTCTGAAACACTCTTTCTGTAGAAAATGCAAGTGGAGATCGGAGCGCTAAGAGGGTAATAGTGGAAAAAGGAATGTCTCCAAATATAAACTACACAGAATCATTCTGTGAAACTTTTTTCTGATCTGTGCATTCAGCTAACAGATTTAAACCATACTTTTGATTGAGCAGATCTGAACACACTTTCTGTAGAAAATGCAACTGGACATTTGGAGGGCTAAGAGAGTAGTAGTGGAAAAAGGAATATATTCAAATATAAACTACACAGAAGCATTCTGTGAAACTTCTTTCTGATCTGAGCATTCAGCTAACAAAGTTAAACCATACTTTTGATTGAGCAGTTTTGAAAAAATCTGTCTGTACAAAATGCAACTGGACATTCGTAGCGCTAAGTTGATAATAGTGGAAAAAAGAATATGTTCAAATATAAACTACACAGAAGCATTGTATGAAACTTCTTTCTGTTCTGTGCATTCAGCTAACAGAGTTGAACCTTACTTTTGATTGAGCCTTTCTGAAACACTCTTTCTGTAGAAACTGCAATTGGACATTCTGAGCGCTAAGAGGCCTCTATTGGGAAAAATAATATCTTCAAATAAAAACTTCACAGAAGCATTGTGTGAAACTTATTTCTGATATGTCCATTAAGCTAACAGAGTTAAACCATACTTTTGATTGCGCAGTTCTGAACACTCTTTCTGTAGAAAATGCAAGTGTTCATTCGTAGCGCTAAGAGGGTAATAGTGGAAAAAGGAATATATTCAAATATAAACTACACAGTAGCATTCTGTGAAAATTCTTTCTGTTCTGTGCATTCAACTAACAGAGTTGAACCTTACTTTTGATTGAGCCGTTCTGAAACACTCTTTCTGTAGAAACTGCAATTGGACATTCTGAGCGCTAAGAGGCCTATATTGGGAAAAAGAATGTCTACAAATAAAAACTACACAGAAGAATTGTGTGAAAGTTCTTTATGTTCTGTTTGTTCAACTAAAAGCGTTGAACCTTAGTTTTGATTGAGCCGTTCTGAAACACTCTTTCTGTAGAAAATGCAAGTGGAGATTCGGAGCGCTAAGAGGGTAATAGTGGAAAAAGGAATGTCTCCAAATATAAACTACACAGAATCATTCTGTGAAACTTCTTTCTGATCTGTGCATTCAGCTAACAGAGTTAAACCACACTATTGATTGAGCAGATCTGAACACTCTTTCTGTAGAAAATGCAACTGGACATTTGGAGCGCTAAGAGAGTAGTAGTGGAAAAAGGAATATATTCAAATATAAACTACACAGAAGCATTCTGTGAAACTTCTTTCTGATCTGAGCATTCAGCTAACAGAGTTAAACCATACTTTTGATTGAGCAGTTTTGAAACACTCTGTCTGTAGAAAATGCAACTTGACATTCGTAGCGCTAAGTGGGTAATAGTGGAAAAAAGAATATGTTCAAATATAAACTACACAGAAGCATTGTATGAAACTTCTTTCTGTTCTGTGCATTCAACTAACAGAGTTGAACCTTACTTTTGATTGAGCCGTTCTGAAACACTCTTTCTGTAGAAACTGCAATTGGACATTCTGAGCGCTAAGAGGCCTATATTGGGAAAAAGAATGTCTACAAATAAAAACTACCCAGAAGAATTGTGTGAAACTTCTTTCTGTTCTGTTTGTTCAACTAAAAGATTTGAACCTTAGTTTTGAATGAGCCGTTCTGAAACACTCTTTCTGTAGAAAATGCAAGTGGAGATTCGGAGCGCTAAGAGGCCTATATTGGGAAAAATAATATCTTCAAATAAAAACTACACAGAAGCATTGTGTGAAACTTATTTCTGATATGTTCATTAAGCTAACAGAGTTAAACCATACTTTTGATTGCGCAGATCTGAACACTCTTTCTGTAGAAAATGCAAGTGGACATTCGCAGCGCTAAGAGGGTTATAGTGGAAAAAGGAATATATTCAAATATAAACTACACAGTAGCATTCTGTGAAAATTCTTTCTGTTCTGTGCATTCAACTAACAGAGTTGAACCTTACTTTTGATTGAGCCGTTCTGAAACACTCTTTCTGTAGAAACTGCAATTGGACATGCTAAGCGCTAAGAGGCCTACATTGGGAAAAATAATATCTTCAAATAAAAACTACACAGATGCATTCTGTGAAACTTATTTCTGATCTGTAAATTCAGTTAGCAGAGATAAAACATATTTTTGATTGAGCAGTTATGAAACACTCTTTTTGTAGAAAATGCAAGTGGAGATTCGGAGCGCTAAGAGGGTAATAGTGGAAAAAGGAATGTCTTCAAATATAAACTACACAGAATCATTCGGTGAAACTTCTTTCTGATCTGTGCATTCAGCTAAAAGAGTTAAACCATACTTTTGATTGAGCAGATCTGAACACTCTTTCTGTAGAAAATGCAACTGGACATTTGGAGGGCTAATAGCGTAGTAGTGGAAAAAGGAATATATTCAAATATAAACTACACAGAAGCATTCTGTGAAACTTCTTTCTGTTCTGAGCATTCAGCTAACAGAGTTAAACCATACTTTTGATTGAGCAGTTTTGAAACACTCTGTCTGTAGAAAATGCAACTGGACATTCGTAGCGCTAAGTGGGTAGTAGTGGAAAAAAGAATATGTTCAAATATAAACTACACAGAAGCATTGTATGAAACTACTTTCTGTTCTGTGCATTCAACTAACGGATTTGAACCTTACTTTTGATTGAGCCGTTCTGAAACACTCTTTCTGTAGAAACTGCAATTGGACATTCTGAGCGCTAAGAGGCCTATATTGGGAAAAAGAATGTCTACAAATAAAAACTACACAGAAGAATTGTGTGAAACTTCTTTCTGTTCTGTTTGTTCAACTAAAAGAGTTGAACCTTAGTTTTGATTGAGCCGTTCTGAAACACTCTTTCTGTAGAAAATGCAAGTGGAGATTCGGAGCGCTAAGAGGGTAATAGTGGAAAAAGGAATGTCTCCAAATATAAACTACACAGAATCATTCTGTGAAACTTCTTTCTGATCTGTGCATTCACCTAACAGAGTTAAACCATACTTTTGATTGAGCAGATCTGAACAGTCTTTCTGTAGAAAATGCAACTGGACATTTGGAGCGCTAAGAGCGTAGTAGTGGAAAAAGGAATATATTCAAATATAAACTACACAGAAGCATTCTGTGAAACTTCTTTCTGATCTGAGCATTCAGCTAACAGAGTTAAACCATACTTTTGATTGAGCAGTTTTGAAACACTCTGTCTGTAGAAAATGCAACTGGACATTCGTAGCGCTAAGTGGGTAATAGTGGAAAAAAGAATATGTTCAATTATAAACTACACAGAAGCATTGTATGAAACTTCTTTCTGTTCTGTGCATTCAACTAACAGAGTTGAAACTTACTTTTGATTGAGCCTTTCTGAAACACTCTGTCTGTAGAAAATGCAACTGGACATTCGTAGCGCTAAGTGGGTAATAGTGGAAAAAAGAATATGTTCAAATATAAACTACACAGAAGCATTGTATGAAACTTCTTTCTGTTCTGTGCATTCAACTAACAGAGTTGAAACTTACTTTTGATTGAGCCGTTCTGAAACACTCTTTCTGTAGAAACTGCAATTGGACATTCTGAGCGCTAAAAGGCCTCTATTGGGAAAAATAATATCTTCAAATTAAAACTTCACAGAAGCATTGTGTGAAACTTATTTCTGATATGTTCATTAAGCTAACAGAGTTAAACCATACTTTTGATTGCGCAGTTCTGAACACTCTTTCTGTAGAAAATGCAAGTGGACATTCGGAGCGCTAAGAGGGTAATAGTGGATAAAGGAATATATTCAAATATAAACTACACAGTAGCATTCTGTGAAAATTCTTTCTGTTCTGTGCGTTCAACTAACAGAGTTGAAACTTACTTTTGATTGAGCCGTTCTGAAACACTCTTTCTGTAGAAACCTCAATTATACATGCTAAGCGCTAAGAGGCCTACATTGGGAAAAATAATATCTTCAAATAAAAACTACACAGATGCATTCTGTGAAAATTATTTCTGATCTGTAAATTCAGTTAACAGAGGTAAAACCTATTTTTGATTGAGCAGTTATGAAACACTCTTTTTGTAGAAAATGCAAGTGGAGATTCGGAGCGCTAAGAGGGTAATAGTGGAAAAAGGAATGTCTTCAAATATAAACTACACAGAATCATTCGGTGAAACTTCTTTCTGATCTGTGCATTCAGCTAACAGAGTTAAACCATACTTTTGATTGAGCAGATCTGAACACTCTTTCTGTAGAAAGTGCAACTGGACATTTGGAGCGCTAAGAGCGTAGTAGTGGAAAAAGGAATATATTCAAATATAAACTACACAGAAGCATTCTGTGAAACTTCTTTCTGATCTGAGCATTCAGCTAACAGAGTTAAACCACACTTTTGATTGAGCAGTTTTGAAACACTCTGTCTGTAGAAAATGCAACTGGACATTTGTAGCTCTAAGTGGGTAATAGTGGAAAAAAGAATATGTTCAAATATAAACTAAACAGAAGCATTGTATGAAACTTCTTTCTGTTCTGTGCATTCAACTAACAGAGTTGAACCTTACTTTTGATTGAGCCGTTCTGAAACACTCTTTCTGTAGAAACTGCAATTGGACATTCTGAGCGCTAAGAGGCCTATATTGGGAAAAAGAATGTCTACAAATAAAAACTACACAGAAGAATTGTGTGAAAGTTCTTTATGTTCTGTTTGTTCAACTAAAAGAGTTGAACCTTAGTTTTGATTGAGCCGTTCTGAAACACTCTTTCTGTAGAAAATGCAAGTGGAGATTCGGAGCGCTAAGAGGGTAATAGTGGAAAAAGGAATGTCTCCAAATATAAACTACACAGAATCATTCTGTGAAACTTCTTTCTGATCTGTGCATTCAGCTAACAGAGTTAAACCACACTTTTGATTGAGCAGATCTGAACACTCTTTCTGTAGAAAATGCAACTGGACATTTGGAGCGCTAAGAGAGTAGTAGTGGAAAAAGGAATATATTCAAATATAAACTACACAGAAGCATTCTGTGAAACTTCTTTCTGATCTGAGCATTCAGCTAACAGAGTTAAACCATAGTTTTGATTGAGCAGTTTTGAAACACTCTGTCTGTAGAAAATGCAACTGGACATTCGTAGCGCTAAGTGGGTAATAGTGGAAAAAAGAATATGTTCAAATATAAACTACACAGAAGCATTGTATGAAACTTCTTTCTGTTCTGTGCATTCAACTAACAGAGTTGAACCTTACTTTTGATTGAGCCGTTCTGAAACACTCTTTCTGTAGAAACTG
Source organism: Symphalangus syndactylus (assembly GCF_028878055.3). NCBI lineage: Eukaryota > Metazoa > Chordata > Mammalia > Primates > Hylobatidae > Symphalangus > Symphalangus syndactylus. The sequence continues at coordinate 8,256,402 of NC_072426.2, read as the reverse complement.
CAATTGGACATTCTGAGCGCTAAGAGGCCTATATTGGGAAAAAGAATGTCTACAAATAAAAACTACCCAGAAGAATTGTGTGAAACTTCTTTCTGTTCTGTTTGTTCAACTAAAAGATTTGAACCTTAGTTTTGAATGAGCCGTTCTGAAACACTCTTTCTGTAGAAAATGCAAGTCGAGATTCGGAGCGCTAAGAGGCCTATATTGGGAAAAATAATATCTTCAAATAAAAACTACACAGAAGCATTGTGTGAAACTTATTTCTGATATGTTCATTAAGCTAACAGAGTTAAACCATACTTTTGATTACGCAGTTCTGAACACTCTTTCTGTAGAAAATGCAAGTGGACATTCGCAGCGCTAAGAGGGTTATAGTGGAAAAAGGAATATATTCAAATATAAACTACACAGTAGCATTCTGTGAAAATTCTTTCTGTTCTGTGCATTCAACTAACAGAGTTGAACCTTACTTTTGATTGAGCCGTTCTGAAACACTCTTTCTGTAGAAACTGCAATTGGACATGCTAAGCGCTAAGAGGCCTACATTGGGAAAAAGAATATCTTCAAATAAAAACTACACAGATGCATTCTGTGAAACTTATTTCTGATCTGTAAATTCAGTTAGCAGAGATAAAACATATTTTTGATTGAGCAGTTATGAAACACACTTTTTGTAGAAAATGCAAGTGGAGATTCGGAGCGCTAAGAGGGTAATAGTGGAAAAAGGAATGTCTTAAATATAAACTACACAGAATCATTCGGTGAAACTTCTTTCTGATCTGTGCATTCAGCTAAAAGAGTTAAACCATACTTTTGATTGAGCAGATCTGAACACTCTTTCTGTAGAAAATGCAACTGGACATTTGGAGGGCTAAGAGCGTAGTAGTGGAAAAAGGAATATATTCAAATATAAACTACACAGAAGCATTGTATGAAACTTCTTTCTGTTCTGTGCATTCAACTAACGGATTTGAACCTTACTTTTGATTGAGCCATTCTGAAACACTCTTTCTGTAGAAACTGCAATTGGACATTCTGAGCGCTAAGAGGCCTATATTGGGAAAAAGAATGTCTACAAATAAAAACTACACAGAAGAATTGTGTGAAACTTCTTTCTGTTCTGTTTGTTCAACTAAAAGAGTTGAACCTTAGTTTTGATTGAGCCGTTCTGAAACACTCTTTCTGTAGAAAATGCAAGTGGAGATTCGGAGCGCTAAGAGGGTAATAGTGGAAAAAGGAATGTCTCCAAATATAAACTACACAGAATCATTCTGTGAAACTTCTTTCTGATCTGTGCATTCACCTAACAGAGTTAAACCATACTTTTGATTGAGCAGATCTGAACAGTCTTTCTGTAGAAAATGCAACTGGACATTTGGAGCGCTAAGAGCGTAGTAGTGGAAAAAGGAATATATTCAAATATAAACTACACAGAAGCATTCTGTGAAACATTTTTCTGATCTGAGCATTCAGCTAACAGAGTTAAACCATACTTTTGATTGAGCAGTTTTGAAACACTCTGTCTGTAGAAAATGCAACTGGACATTCGTAGCGCTAAGTGGGTAATAGTGGAAAAAAGAATATGTTCAAATATAAACTACACAGAAGCATTGTATGAAACTTCTTTCTGTTCTGTGCATTCAACTAACAGAGTTGAACCTTACTTTTGATTGAGCCTTTCTGAAACACTCTGTCTGTAGAAAATGCAACTGGACATTCGTAGCGCTAAGTGGGTAATAGTGGAAAAAAGAATATGTTCAAATATAAACTACACAGAAGCATTGTATGAAACTTCTTTCTGTTCTGTGCATTCAACTAACAGAGTTGAAACTTACTTTTGATTGAGCCTTTCTGAAACACTCTTTCTGTAGAAACTGCAATTGGACATTCTGAGCGCTAAAAGGCCTCTATTGGGAAAAATAATATCTTCAAATTAAAACTTCACAGAAGCATTGTGTGAAACTTATTTCTGATATGTTCATTAAGCTAACAGAGTTAAACCATACTTTTGATTGCGCAGTTCTGAACACTCTTTCTGTAGAAAATGCAAGTGGACATTCGGAGCGCTAAGAGGGTAATAGTGGATAAAGGAATATATTCAAATATAAACTACACAGTAGCATTCTGTGAAAATTCTTTCTGTTCTGTGCGTTCAACTAACAGAGTTGAACCTTACTTTTGATTGAGCCGTTCTGAAACACTCTTTCTGTAGAAACCTCAATTGGACATGCTAAGCGCTAAGAGGCCTACATTGGGAAAAATAATATCTTCAAATAAAAACAACACAGATGCATTCTGTGAAAATTATTTCTGATCTGTAAATTCAGTTAACAGAGGTAAAACCTATTTTTGATTGAGCAGTTATGAAACACTCTTTTTGTACAAAATGCAAGTGGAGATTCGGAGCGCTAAGAGGGTAATAGTGGAAAAAGGAATGTCTTCAAATATAAACTACACAGAATCATTCGGTGAAACTTCTTTCTGATCTGTGCATTCAGCTAACAGAGTTAAACCATACTTTTGATTGAGCAGATCTGAACACTCTTTCTGTAGAAAATGCAACTGGACATTTGGAGCGCTAAGAGCGTAGTAGTGGAAAAAGGAATATATTCAAATATAAACTACACAGAAGCATTCTGTGAAACTTCTTTCTGATCTGAGCATTCAGCTAACAGAGTTAAACCACACTTTTGATTGAGCAGTTTTGAAACACTCTGTCTGTAGAAAATGCAACTGGACATTTGTAGCGCTAAGTGGGTAATAGTGGAAAAAAGAGTATGTTCAAATATAAACTAAACAGAAGCATTGTATGAAACTTCTTTCTGTTCTGCGCATTCAACTAACAGAGTTGAACCTTACTTTTGATTGAGCCGTTCTGAAACACTCTTTCTGTAGAAACTGCAATTGGACATTCTGAGCGCTAAGAGGCCTATATTGGGAAAAAGAATGTCTACAAATAAAAACTACACAGAAGAATTGTGTGAAAGTACTTTATGTTCTGTTTGTTCAACTAAAAGAGTTGAACCTTAGTTTTGATTGAGCCGTTCTGAAACACTCTTTCTGTAGAAAATGCAAGTGGAGATTCGGAGCGCTAAGAGGGTAATAGTGGAAAAAGGAATGTCTCCAAATATAAACTACACAGAATCATTCTGTGAAACTTCTTTCTGATCTGTGCATTCAGCTAACAGAGTTAAACCACACTTTTGATTGAGCAGATCTGAACACTCTTTCTGTAGAAAATGCAACTGGACATTTGGAGCGCTAAGAGAGTAGTAGTGGAAAAAGGAATATATTCAAATATAAACTACACAGAAGCATTCTGTGAAACTTCTTTCTGATCTGAGCATTCAGCTAACAGAGTTAAACCATACTTTTGATTGAGCAGTTTTGAAACACTCTGTCTGTAGAAAATGCAACTGGACATTCGTAGCGCTAAGTGGGTAATAGTGGAAAAAAGAATATGTTCAAATATAAACTACACAGAAGCATTGTATGAAACTTCTTTCTGTTCTGTGCATTCAACTAACAGAGTTGAACCTTACTTTTGATTGAGCCGTTCTGAAACACTCTTTCTGTAGAAACTGCAATTGGACATTCTGAGCGCTAAGAGGCCTATATTGGGAAAAAGAACGTCTACAAATAAAAACTACCCAGAAGAATTGTGTGAAACTTCTTTCTGTTCTGTTTGTTCAACTAAAAGATTTGAACCTTAGTTTTGAATGAGCCGTTCTGAAACACTCTTTCTGTAGAAAATGCAAGTGTAGATTCGGAGCGCTAAGAGGCCTATATTGGGAAAAATAATATCTTCAAATAAAAACTACACAGAAGCATTGTGTGAAACTTATTTCTGATATGTTCATTAAGCTAACAGAGTTAAACCATACTTTTGATTGCGCAGTTCTGAACACTCTTTCTGTAGAAAATGCAAGTGGACATTCGCAGCGCTAAGAGGGTTATATTGGAAAAAGGAATATATTCAAATATAAACTACACAGTAGCATTCTGTGAAAATTCTTTCTGTTCTGTGCATTCAACTAACAGAGTTGAACCTTACTTTTGATTGAGCCGTTCTGAAACACTCTTTCTGTAGAAACTGCAATTGGACATGCTAAGCGCTAAGAGGCCTACATTGGGAAAAATAATATCTTCAAATAAAAACTACACAGATGCATTCTGTGAAACTTATTTCTGATCTGTAAATTCAGTTAGCAGAGATAAAACATATTTTTGATTGAGCAGTTATGAAACACTCTTTTTGTAGAAAATGCAAGTGGAGATTCGGAGCGCTAAGAGGGTAATAGTGGAAAAAGGAATGTCTTCAAATATAAACTACACAGAATCATTCGGTGAAACTTCTTTCTGATCTGTGCATTCAGCTAAAAGAGTTAAACCATACTTTTGATTGAGCAGATCTGAACACTCTTTCTGTAGAAAATGCAACTGGACATTTGGAGGGCTAAGAGCGTAGTAGTGGAAAAAGGAATATATTCAAATATAAACTACACAGAAGCATTCTGTGAAACTTCTTTCTGTTCTGAGCATTCAGCTAACAGAGTTAAACCATACTTTTGATTGAGCAGTTTTGAAACACTCTGTCTGTAGAAAATGCAACTGGACATTCGTAGCGCTAAGTGGGTAGTAGTGGAAAAAAGAATATGTTCAAATATAAACTACACAGAAGCATTGTATGAAACTTCTTTCTGTTCTGTGCATTCAACTAACGGATTTGAACCTTACTTTTGATTGAGCCGTTCTGAAACACTCTTTCTGTAGAAACTGCAATTGGACATTCTGAGCGCTAAGAGGCCTATATTGGGAAAAAGAATGTCTACAAATAAAAACTACACAGAAGAATTGTGTGAAACTTCTTTCTGTTCTGTTTGTTCAACTAAAAGAGTTGAACCTTAGTTTTGATTGAGCCGTTCTGAAACACTCTTTCTGTAGAAAATGCAAGTGGAGATTCGGAGCGCTAAGAGGGTAATAGTGGAAAAAGGAATGTCTCCAAATATAAACTACACAGAATCATTCTGTGAAACTTCTTTCTGATCTGTGCATTCACCTAACAGAGTTAAACCATACTTTTGATTGAGCAGATCTGAACAGTCTTTCTGTAGAAAATGCAACTGGACATTTGGAGCGCTAAGAGCGTAGTAGTGGAAAAAGGAATATATTCAAATATAAACTACACAGAAGCATTCTGTGAAACTTCTTTCTGATCTGAGCATTCAGCTAACAGAGTTAAACCATACTTTTGATTGAGCAGTTTTGAAACACTCTGTCTGTAGAAAATGCAACTGGACATTCGTAGCGCTAAGTGGGTAATAGTGGAAAAAAGAATATGTTCAAATATAAACTACACAGAAGCATTGTATGAAACTTCTTTCTGTTCTGTGCATTCAACTAACAGAGTTGAACCTTACTTTTGATTGAGCCTTTCTGAAACACTCTGTCTGTAGAAAATGCAACTGGACATTCGTAGCGCTAAGAGGGTAATAGTGGAAAAAAGAATATGTTCAAATATAAACTACACAGAAGCATTGTATGAAACTTCTTTCTGTTCTGTGCATTCAACTAACAGAGTTGAACCTTACTTTTGATTGAGCCTTTCTGAAACACTCTGTCTGTAGAAAATGCAACTGGACATTCGTAGCGCTAAGTGGGTAATAGTGGAAAAAAGAATATGTTCAAATATAAACTACACAGAAGCATTGTATGAAACTTCTTTCTGTTCTGTGCATTCAACTAACAGAGTTGAAACTTACTTTTGATTGAGCCTTTCTGAAACACTCTTTCTGTAGAAACTGCAATTGGACATTCTGAGCGCTAAAAGGCCTCTATTGGGAAAAATAATATCTTCAAATTAAAACTTCACAGAAGCATTGTGTGAAACTTATTTCTGATATGTTCATTAAGCTAACAGAGTTAAACCATACTTCTGATTGCGCAGTTCTGAACACTCTTTCTGTAGAAAATGCAAGTGGACATTCGGAGCGCTAAGAGGGTAATAGTGGATAAAGGAATATATTCAAATATAAACTACACAGTAGCATTCTGTGAAAATTCTTTCTGTTCTGTGCGTTCAACTAACAGAGTTGAACCTTACTTTTGATTGAGCCGTTCTGAAACACTCTTTCTGTAGAAACCTCAATTGGACATGCTAAGCGCTAAGAGGCCTACATTGGGAAAAATAATATCTTCAAATAAAAACTACACAGATGCATTCTGTGAAAATTATTTCTGATCTGTAAATTCAGTTAACAGAGGTAAAACCTATTTTTGATTGAGCAGTTATGAAACACTCTTTTTGTAGAAAATGCAAGTGGAGATTCGGAGCGCTAAGAGGGTAATATTGGAAAAAGGAATGTCTTCAAATATAAACTACACAGAATCATTCGGTGAAACTTCTTTCTGATCTGTGCATTCAGCTAACAGAGTTAAAACATACTTTTGATTGAGCAGATCTGAACACTCTTTCTGTAGAAAATGCAACTGGACATTTGGAGCGCTAAGAGCGTAGTAGTGGAAAAAGGAATATATTCAAATATAAACTACACAGAAGCATTCTGTGAAACTTCTTTCTGATCTGAGCATTCAGCTAACAGAGTTAAACCACACTTTTGATTGAGCAGTTTTGAAACACTCTGTCTGTAGAAAATGCAACTGGACATTTGTAGCGCTAAGTGGGTAATAGTGGAAAAAAGAATATGTTCAAATATAAACTAAACAGAAGCATTGTATGAAACTTCTTTCTGTTCTGCGCATTCAACTAACAGAGTTGAACCTTACTTTTGATTGAGCCGTTCTGAAACACTCTTTCTGTAGAAACTGCAATTGGACATTCTGAGCGCTAAGAGGCCTATATTGGAAAAAAGAATGTCTACAAATAAAAACTACACAGAAGAATTGTGTGAAAGTACTTTATGTTCTGTTTGTTCAACTAAAAGAGTTGAACCTTAGTTTTGATTGAGCCGTTCTGAAACACTCTTTCTGTAGAAAATGCAAGTGGAGATTCGGAGCGCTAAGAGGGTAATAGTGGAAAAAGGAATGTCTCCAAATATAAACTACACAGAATCATTCTGTGAAACTTCTTTCTGATCTGTGCATTCAGCTAACAGAGTTAAACCACACTTTTGATTGAGCAGATCTGAACACTCTTTCTGTAGAAAATGCAACTGGACATTTGGAGCGCTAAGAGAGTAGTAGTGGAAAAAGGAATATATTCAAATATAAACTACACAGAAGCATTCTGTGAAACTTCTTTCTGATCTGAGCATTCAGCTAACAGAGTTAAACCATACTTTTGATTGAGCAGTTTTGAAACACTCTGTCTGTAGAAAATGCAACTGGACATTCGTAGCGCTAAGTGGGTAATAGTGGAAAAAAGAATATGTTCAAATATAAACTACACAGAAGCATTGTATGAAACTTCTTTCTGTTCTGTGCATTCAACTAACAGAGTTGAACCTTACTTTTGATTGAGCCGTTCTGAAACACTCTTTCTGTAGAAACTGCAATTGGACATTCTGAGCGCTAAGAGGCCTATATTGGGAAAAAGAATGTCTACAAATAAAAACTACCCAGAAGAATTGTGTGAAACTTCTTTCTGTTCTGTTTGTTCAACTAAAAGATTTGAACCTTAGTTTTGAATGAGCCGTTCTGAAACACTCTTTCTGTAGAAAATGCAAGTGGAGATTCGGAGCGCTAAGAGGCCTATATTGGGAAAAATAATATCTTCAAATAAAAACTACACAGAAGCATTGTGTGAAACTTATTTCTGATATGTTCATTAAGCTAACAGAGTTAAACCATACTTTTGATTGCGCAGTTCTGAACACTCTTTCTGTAGAAAATGCAAGTGGACATTCGCAGCGCTAAGAGGGTTATATTGGAAAAAGGAATATATTCAAATATAAACTACACAGTAGCATTCTGTGAAAATTCTTTCTGTTCTGTGCATTCAACTAACAGAGTTGAACCTTACTTTTGATTGAGCCGTTCTGAAACACTCTTTCTGTAGAAACTGCAATTGGACATGCTAAGCGCTAAGAGGCCTACATTGGGAAAATTAATATCTTCAAATAAAAACTACACAGATGCATTCTGTGAAACTTACTTCTGATCTGTAAATTCAGTTAGCAGAGATAAAACATATTTTTGATTGAGCAGTTATGAAACACTCTTTTTGTAGAAAATGCAAGTGGAGATTCGGAGCGCTAAGAGGGTAATAGTGGAAAAAGGAATGTCTTCAAATATAAACTACACAGAATCATTCGGTGAAACTTCTTTCTGATCTGTGCATTCAGCTAAAAGAGTTAAACCATACTTTTGATTGAGCAGATCTGAACACTCTTTCTGTAGAAAATGCAACTGGACATTTGGAGGGCTAAGAGCGTAGTAGTGGAAAAAGGAATATATTCAAATATAAACTACACAGAAGCATTCTGTGAAACTTCTTTCTGTTCTGAGCATTCAGCTAACAGAGTTAAACCATACTTTTGATTGAGCAGTTTTGAAACACTCTGTCTGTAGAAAATGCAACTGGACATTCGTAGCGCTAAGTGGGTAGTAGTGGAAAAAAGAATATGTTCAAATATAAACTACACAGAAGCATTGTATGAAACTTCTTTCTGTTCTGTGCATTCAACTAACGGATTTGAACCTTACTTTTGATTGAGCCGTTCTGAAACACTCTTTCTGTAGAAACTGCAATTGGACATTCTGAGCGCTAAGAGGCCTATATTGGGAAAAAGAATGTCTACAAATAAAAACTACACAGAAGAATTGTGTGAAACTTCTTTCTGTTCTGTTTGTTCAACTAAAAGAGTTGAACCTTAGTTTTGATTGAGCCGTTCTGAAACACTCTTTCTGTAGAAAATGCAAGTGGAGATTCGGAGCGCTAGAGGGTAATAGTGGAAAAAGGAATGTCTCCAAATATAAACTACACAGAATCATTCTGTGAAACTTCTTTCTGATCTGTGCATTCACCTAACAGAGTTAAACCATACTTTTGATTGAGCAGATCTGAACAGTCTTTCTGTAGAAAATGCAACTGGACATTTGGAGCGCTAAGAGCGTAGTAGTGGAAAAAGGAATATATTCAAATATAAACTACACAGAAGCATTCTGTGAAACTTCTTTCTGATCTGAGCATTCAGCTAACAGAGTTAAACCATACTTTTGATTGAGCAGTTTTGAAACACTCTGTCTGTAGAAAATGCAACTGGACATTCGTAGCGCTAAGTGGGTAATAGTGGAAAAAAGAATATGTTCAAATATAAACTACACAGAAGCATTGTATGAAACTTCTTTCTGTTCTGTGCATTCAACTAACAGAGTTGAACCTTACATTTGATTGAGCCTTTCTGAAACACTCTGTCTGTAGAAAATGCAACTGGACATTCGTAGCGCTAAGAGGGTAATAGTGGAAAAAAGAATATGTTCAAATATAAACTACACAGAAGCATTGTATGAAACTTCTTTCTGTTCTGTGCATTCAACTAACAGAGTTGAACCTTACTTTTGATTGAGCCTTTCTGAAACACTCTGTCTGTAGAAAATGCAACTGGACATTCGTAGCGCTAAGTGGGTAATAGTGGAAAAAAGAATATGTTCAAATATAAACTACACAGAAGCATTGTATGAAACTTCTTTCTGTTCTGTGCATTCAACTAACAGAGTTGAAACTTTCTTTTGATTGAGCCTTTCTGAAACACTCTTTCTGTAGAAACTGCAATTGGACATTCTGAGCGCTAAAAGGCCTCTATTGGGAAAAATAATATCTTCAAATTAAAACTTCACAGAAGCATTGTGTGAAACTTATTTCTGATATGTTCATTAAGCTAACAGAGTTAAACCATACTTCTGATTGCGCAGTTCTGAACACTCTTTCTGTAGAAAATGCAAGTGGACATTCGGAGCGCTAAGAGGGTAATAGTGGATAAAGGAATATATTCAAATATAAACTACACAGTAGCATTCTGTGAAAATTCTTTCTGTTCTGTGCGTTCAACTAACAGAGTTGAACCTTACTTTTGATTGAGCCGTTCTGAAACACTCTTTCTGTAGAAACCTCAATTGGACATGCTAAGCGCTAAGAGGCCTACATTGGGAAAAATAATATCTTCAAATAAAAACTACACAGATGCATTCTGTGAAAATTATTTCTGATCTGTAAATTCAGTTAACAGAGGTAAAACCTATTTTTGATTGAGCAGTTATGAAACACTCTTTTTGTAGAAAATGCAAGTGGAGATTCGGAGCGCTAAGAGGGTAATAGTGGAAAAAGGAATGTCTTCAAATATAAACTACACAGAATCATTCGGTGAAACTTCTTTCTGATCTGTGCATTCAGCTAACAGAGTTAAAACATACTTTTGATTGAGCAGATCTGAACACTCTTTCTGTAGAAAATGCAACTGGACATTTGGAGCGCTAAGAGCGTAGTAGTGGAAAAAGGAATATATTCAAATATAAACTACACAGAAGCATTCTGTGAAACTTCTTTCTGATCTGAGCATTCAGCTAACAGAGTTAAACCACACTTTTGATTGAGCAGTTTTGAAACACTCTGTATGTAGAAAATGCAACTGGACATTTGTAGCGCTAAGTGGGTAATAGTGGAAAAAAGAATATGTTCAAATATAAACTAAACAGAAGCATTGTATGAAACTTCTTTCTGTTCTGCGCATTCAACTAACAGAGTTGAACCTTACTTTTGATTGAGCCGTTCTGAAACACTCTTTCTGTAGAAACTGCAATTGGACATTCTGAGCGCTAAGAGGCCTATATTGGGAAAAAGAATGTCTACAAATAAAAACTACACAGAAGAATTGTGTGAAAGTACTCTATGTTCTGTTTGTTCAACTAAAAGAGTTGAACCTTAGTTTTGATTGAGCCGTTCTGAAACACTCTTTCTGTAGAAAATGCAAGTGGAGATTCGGAGCGCTAAGAGGGTAATAGTGGAAAAAGGAATGTCTCCAAATATAAACTACACAGAATCATTCTGTGAAACTTCTTTCTGATCTGTGCATTCAGCTAACAGAGTTAAACCACACTTTTGATTGAGCAGATCTGAACACTCTTTCTGTAGAAAATGCAACTGGACATTTGGAGCGCTAAGAGTGTAGTAGTGGAAAAAGGAATATATTCAAATATAAACTACACAGAAGCATTCTGTGAAACTTCTTTCTGATCTGAGCATTCAGCTAACAGAGTTAAACCATACTTTTGATTGAGCAGTTTTGAAACACTCTGTCTGTAGAAAATGCAACTGGACATTCGTAGCGCTAAGTGGGTAATAGTGGAAAAAAGAATATGTTCAAATATAAACTACACAGAAGCATTGTATGAAACTTCTTTCTGTTCTGTGCATTCAACTAACAGAATTGAACCTTACTTTTGATTGAGCCGTTCTGAAACACTCTTTCTGTAGAAACTGCAATTGGACATTCTGAGCGCTAAGAGGCCTATATTGGGAAAATGAATGTCAACAAATAAAAACTACCCAGAAGAATTGTGTGAAACTACTTTCTGTTCTGTTTGTTCAACTAAAAGATTTGAACCTTAGTTTTGAATGAGCCGTTCTGAAACACTCTTTCTGTAGAAAATGCAAGTGGAGATTCGGAGCGCTAAGAGGCCTATATTGGGAAAAATAATATCTTCAAATAAAAACTACACAGAAGCATTGAGTGAAACTTATTTCTGATATGTTCATTAAGCTAACAGAGTTAAACCATACTTTTGATTGCGCAGTTCTGAACACTCTTTCTGTAGAAAATGCAAGTGGACATTCGCAGCGCTAAGAGGGTTATAGTGGAAAAAGGAATATATTCAAATATAAACTACACAGTAGCATTCTGTGAAAATTCTTTCTGTTCTGTGCATTCAACTAACAGAGTTGAACCTTACTTTTGATTGAGCCGTTCTGAAACACTCTTTCTGTAGAAACTGCAATTGGACATGCTAAGCGCTAAGAGGCCTACATTGGGAAAAATAATATCTTCAAATAAAAACTACACAGATGCATTCTGTGAAACTTATTTCTGATCTGTAAATTCAGTTAGCAGAGATAAAACATATTTTTGATTGAGCAGTTATGAAACACTCTTTTTGTAGAAAATGCAAGTGGAGATTCGGAGCGCTAAGAGGGTAATAGTGGAAAAAGGAATGTCTTCAAATATAAACTACACAGAATCATTCGGTGAAACTTCTTTCTGATCTGTGCATTCAGCTAAAAGAGTTAAACCATACTTTTGATTGAGCAGATCTGAACACTCTTTCTGTAGAAAATGCAACTGGACATTTGGAGGGCTAAGAGCGTAGTAGTGGAAAAAGGAATATATTCAAATATAAACTACACAGAAGCATTCTGTGAAACTTCTTTCTGTTCTGAGCATTCAGCTAACAGAGTTAAACCATACTTTTGATTGAGCAGTTTTGAAACACTCTGTCTGTAGAAAATGCAACTGGACATTCGTAGCACTAAGTGGGTAGTAGTGGAAAAAAGAATATGTTCAAATATAAACTACACAGAAGCATTGTATGAAACTTCTTTCTGTTCTGTGCATTCAACTAACGGATTTGAACCTTACTTTTGATTGAGCCGTTCTGAAACACTCTTTCTGTAGAAACTGCAATTGGACATTCTGAGCGCTAAGAGGCCTATATTGGGAAAAAGAATGTCTACAAATAAAAACTACACAGAAGAATTGTGTGAAACTTCTTTCTGTTCTGTTTGTTCAACTAAAAGAGTTGAACCTTAGTTTTGATTGAGCCGTTCTGAAACACTCTTTCTGTAGAAAATGCAAGTGGAGATTCGGAGCGCTAAGAGGGTAATAGTGGAAAAAGGAATGTCTCCAAATATAAACTACACAGAATCATTCTGTGAAACTTCTTTCTGATCTGTGCATTCACCTAACAGAGTTAAACCATACTTTTGATTGAGCAGATCTGAACAGTCTTTCTGTAGAAAATGCAACTGGACATTTGGAGCGCTAAGAGCGTAGTAGTGGAAAAAGGAATATATTCAAATATAAACTACACAGAAGCATTCTGTGAAACTTCTTTCTGATCTGAGCATTCAGCTAACAGAGTTAAACCATACTTTTGATTGAGCAGTTTTGAAACACTCTGTCTGTAGAAAATGCAACTGGACATTCGTAGCGCTAAGTGGGTAATAGTGGAAAAAAGAATATGTTCAAATATAAACTACACAGAAGCATTGTATGAAACTTCTTTCTGTTCTGTGCATTCAACTAACAAAGTTGAACCTTACTTTTGATTGAGCCTTTCTGAAACACTCTGTCTGTAGAAAATGCAACTGGACATTCGTAGCGCTAAGTGGGTAATAGTGGAAAAAAGAATATGTTCAAATATAAACTACACAGAAGCATTGTATGAAACTTCTTTCTGTTCTGTGCATTCAACTAACAGAGTTGAAACTTACTTTTGATTGAGCCTTTCTGAAACACTCTTTCTGTAGAAACTGCAATTGGACATTCTGAGCGCTAAAAGGCCTCTATTGGGAAAAATAATATCTTCAAATTAAAACTTCACAGAAGCATTGTGTGAAACTTATTTCTGATATGTTCATTAAGCTAACAGAGTTAAACCATACTTTTGATTGCGCAGTTCTGAACACTCTTTCTGTAGAAAATGCAAGTGGACATTCGGAGCGCTAAGAGGGTAATAGTGGATAAAGGAATATATTCAAATATAAACTACACAGTAGCATTCTGTGAAAATTCTTTCTGTTCTGTGCGTTCAACTAACAGAGTTGAACCTTACTTTTGATTGAGCCGTTCTGAAACACTCTTTCTGTAGAAACCTCAATTGGACATGCTAAGCGCTAAGAGGCCTACATTGGGAAAAATAATATCTTCAAATAAAAACTACACAGATGCATTCTGTGAAAATTATTTCTGATCTGTAAATTCAGTTAACAGAGGTAAAACCTATTTTTGATTGAGCAGTTATGAAACACTCTTTTTGTAGAAAATGCAAGTGGAGATTCGGAGCGCTAAGAGGGTAATAGTGGAAAAAGGAATGTCTTCAAATATAAACTACACAGAATCATTCGGTGAAACTTCTTTCTGATCTGTGCATTCAGCTAACAGAGTTAAACCATACTTTTGATTGAGCAGATCTGAACACTCTTTCTGTAGAAAATGCAACTGGACATTTGGAGCGCTAAGAGCGTAGTAGTGGAAAAAGGAATATATTCAAATATAAACTACACAGAAGCATTCTGTGAAACTTCTTTCTGATCTGAGCATTCAGCTAACAGAGTTAAACCACACTTTTGATTGAGCAGTTTTGAAACACTCTGTCTGTAGAAAATGCAACTGGACATTTGTAGCGCTAAGTGGGTAATAGTGGAAAAAAGAATATGTTCAAATATAAACTAAACAGAAGCATTGTATGAAACTTCTTTCTGTTCTGTGCATTCAACTAACAGAGTTGAACCTTACTTTTGATTGAGCCGTTCTGAAACACTCTTTCTGTAGAAACTGCAATTGGACATTCTGAGCGCTAAGAGGCCTATATTGGGAAAAAGAATGTCTACAAATAAAAACTACACAGAAGAATTGTGTGAAAGTTCTTTATGTTCTGTTTGTTCAACTAAAAGAGTTGAACCTTAGTTTTGATTGAGCCGTTCTGAAACACTCTTTCTGTAGAAAATGCAAGTGGAGATTCGGAGCGCTAAGAGGGTAATAGTGGAAAAAGGAATGTCTCCAAATATAAACTACACAGAATCATTCTGTGAAACTTCTTTCTGATCTGTGCATTTAGCTAACAGAGTTAAACCATACTTCTGATTGTGCAGATCTGAACACTCTTTCTGTACAAAATGCAACTGGACATTTGGAGCGCTAAGAGAGTAGTAGTGGAAAAAGGAATATATTCAAATATAAACTACACAGAAGCATTCTGTGAAACTTCTTTCTGATCTGAGCATTCAGCTAACAGAGTTAAACCATACTTTGATTGAGCAGTTTTGAAACACTCTGTCTGTAGAAAATGCAACTGGACATTCGTAGCGCTAAGTGGGTAATAGTGGAAAAAAGAATATGTTCAAATATAAACTACACAGAAGCATTGTATGAAACTTCTTTCTGTTCTGTGCATTCAACTAACGGATTTGAACCTTACTTTTGATTGAGCCGTTCTGAAACACTCTTTCTGTAGAAACTGCAATTGGATATTCTGAGCGCTAAGAGGCCTATATTGGGAAAAAGAATGTCTACAAATAAAAACTACCCAGAAGAATTGTGTGAAACTTCTTTCTGTTCTGTTTGTTCAACTAAAAGAGTTGAACCTTAGTTTTGATTGAGCCGTTCTGAAACACTCTTTCTGTAGAAAATGCAAGTGGAGATTCGGAGCGCTAAGAGGGTAATAGTGGAAAAAGGAATGTCTCCAAATATAAACTACACAGAATCATTCTGTGAAACTTCTTTCTGATCTGTGCATTCAGCTAACAGAGTTAAACCATACTTCTGATTGTGCAGATCTGAACACTCTTTCTGTAGAAAATGCAACTGGACATTTGGAGCGCTAAGAGAGTAGTAGTGGAAAAAGGAATATATTCAAATATAAACTACACAGAAGCATTCTGTGAAACTTCTTTCTGATCTGAGCATTCAGCTAACAGAGTTAAACCATACTTTTGATTGAGCAGTTTTGAAACACTCTGTCTGTAGAAAATGCAACTGGACATTCGTAGCGCTAAGTGGGTAATAGTGGAAAAAAGAATATGTTCAAATATAAACTACACAGAAGCATTGTATGAAACTTCTTTCTGTTCTGTGCATTCAACTAACGGATTTGAACCTTACTTTTGATTGAGCCGTTCTGAAACACTCTTTCTGTAGAAACTGCAATTGGACATTCTGAGCGCTAAGAGGCCTATATTGGGAAAAAGAATGTCTACAAATAAAAACTACACAGAAGAATTGTGTGAAACTTCTTTCTGTTCTGTTTGTTCAACTAAAAGAGTTGAACCTTAGTTTTGATTGAGCCGTTCTGAAACACTCTTTCTGTAGAAAATGCAAGTGGAGATTCGGAGCGCTAAGAGTTTAATAGTGGAAAAAGGAATGTCTCCAAATATAAACTACACAGAATCATTCTGTGAAACTTCTTTCTGATCTGTGCATTCACCTAACAGAGTTAAACCATACTTTTGATTGAGCAGATCTGAACAGTCTTTCTGTAGAAAATGCAACTGGACATTTGGAGCGCTAAGAGCGTAGTAGTGGAAAAAGGAATATATTCAAATATAAACTACACAGAAGCATTCTGTGAAACATCTTTCTGATCTGAGCATTCAGCTAACAGAGTTAAACCATACTTTTGATTGAGCAGTTTTTAAACACTCTGTCTGTAGAAAATGCAACTGGACATTCGTAGCGCTAAGTGGGTAATAGTGGAAAAAAGAATATGTTCAAATATAAACTACACAGAAGCATTGTATGAAACTTCTTTCTGTTCTGTGCATTCAACTAACAGAGTTGAACCTTACTTTTGATTGAGCCTTTCTGAAACACTCTGTCTGTAGAAAATGCAACTGGACATTCGTAGCGCTAAGAGGGTAATAGTGGAAAAAAGAATATGTTCAAATATAAACTACACAGAAGCATTGTATGAAACTTCTTTCTGTTCTGTGCATTCAACTAACAGAGTTGAACCTTACTTTTGATTGAGCCTTTCTGAAACACTCTGTCTGTAGAAAATGCAACTGGACATTCGTAGCGCTAAGTGGGTAATAGTGGAAAAAAGAATATGTTCAAATATAAACTACACAGAAGCATTGTATGAAACTTCTTTCTGTTCTGTGCATTCAACTAACAGAGTTGAAACTTACTTTTGATTGAGCCTTTCTGAAACACTCTTTCTGTATAAACTGCAATTGGACATTCTCAGCGCTAAAAGGCCTCTATTGGGAAAAATAATATCTTCAAATTAAAACTTCACAGAAGCATTGTGTGAAACTTATTTCTGATATGTTCATTAAGCTAACAGAGTTAAACCATACTTCTGATTGCGCAGTTCTGAACACTCTTTCTGTAGAAAATGCAAGTGGACATTCGGAGCGCTAAGATGGTAATAGTGGATAAAGGAATATATTCAAATATAAACTACACAGTAGCATTCTGTGAAAATTCTTTCTGTTCTGTGCGTTCAACTAACAGAGTTGAACCTTACTTTTGATTGAGCCGTTCTGAAACACTCTTTCTGTAGAAACCTCAATTGGACATGCTAAGCGCTAAGAGGCCTACATTGGGAAAAATAGTATCTTCAAATAAAAACTACACAGATGCATTCTGTGAAAATTATTTCTGATCTGTAAATTCAGTTAACAGAGGTAAAACCTATTTTTGATTGAGCAGTTATGAAACACTCTTTTTGTAGAAAATGCAAGTGGAGATTTGGAGCGCTAAGAGGGTAATAGTGGAAAAAGGAATGTCTTCAAATATAAACTACACAGAATCATTCGGTGAAACTTCTTTCTGATCTGTGCATTCAGCTAACAGAGTTAAACCATACTTTTGATTTAGCAGATCTGAACACTCTTTCTGTAGAAAATGCAACTGGACATTTGGAGCGCTAAGAGCGTAGTAGTGGAAAAAGGAATATATTCAAATATAAACTACACAGAAGCATTCTGTGAAACTTCTTTCTGATCTGAGCATTCAGCTAACAGACTTAAACCACACTTTTGACTGAGCAGTTTTGAAACACTCTGTCTGTAGAAAATGCAACTGGACATTTGTAGCGCTAAGTGGGTAATAGTGGAAAAAAGAATATGTTCAAATATAAACTAAACAGAAGCATTGTATGAAACTTCTTTCTGTTCTGTGCATTCAACTAACAGAGTTGAACCTTACTTTTGATTGAGCCGTTCTGAAACACTCTTTCTGTAGAAACTGCAATTGGACATTCTGAGCGCTAAGAGGCCTATATTGGGAAAAAGAATGTCTACAAATAAAAACTACACAGAAGAATTGTGTGAAAGTTCTTTATGTTCTGTTTGTTCAACTAAAAGAGTTGAACCTTAGTTTTGATTGAGCCGTTCTGAAACACTCTTTCTGTAGAAAATGCAAGTGGAGATTCGGAGCGCTAAGAGGGTAATAGTGGAAAAAGGAATGTCTCCAAATATAAACTACACAGAATCATTCTGTGAAACTTCTTTCTGATCTGTGCATTCAGCTAACAGAGTTAAACCACACTTTTGATTGAGCAGATCTGAACACTCTTTCTGTAGAAAATGCAACTGGACATTTGGAGCGCTAAGAGAGTAGTAGTGGAAAAAGGAATATATTCAAATATAAACTACACAGAAGCATTCTGTGAAACTTCTTTCTGATCTGAGCATTCAGCTAACAGAGTTAAACCATACTTTTGATTGAGCAGTTTTGAAACACTCTGTCTGTAGAAAATGCAACTGGACATTCGTAGCGCTAAGTGGGTAATAGTGGAAAAAAGAATATGTTCAAATATAAACTACACAGAAGCATTGTATGAAACTTCTTTCTGTTCTGTGCATTCAACTAACAGAGTTGAACCTTACTTTTGATTGAGCCGTTCTGAAACACTCTTTCTGTAGAAACTGCAATTGGACATTCTGAGCGCTAAGAGGCCTATATTGGGAAAAAGAATGTCTACAAATAAAAACTACCCAGAATAATTGTGTGAAACTTCTTTCTGTTCTGTTTGTTCAACTAAAAGATTTGAACCTTAGTTTTGAATGAGCCGTTCTGAAACACTCTTTCTGTAGAAAATGCAAGTGGAGATTCGGAGCGCTAAGAGGCCTATATTGGGAAAAATAATATCTTCAAATAAAAACTACACAGAAGCATTGTGTGAAACTTATTTCTGATATGTTCATTAAGCTAACAGAGTTAAACCATACTTTTGATTGCGCAGTTCTGAACACTCTTTCTGTAGAAAATGCAAGTGGACATTCGCAGCGCTAAGAGGGTTATAGTGGAAAAAGGAATATATTCAAATATAAACTACACAGTAGCATTCTGTGAAAATTCTTTCTGTTCTGTGCATTCAACTAACAGAGTTGAACCTTACTTTTGATTGAGCCGTTCTGAAACACTCTTTCTGTAGAAACTGCAATTGGACATGCTAAGCGCTAAGAGGCCTACATTGGGAAAAATAATATCTTCAAATAAAAACTACACAGATGCATTCTGTGAAACTTATTTCTGATCTGTAAATTCAGTTAGCAGAGATAAAACATATTTTTGATTGAGCAGTTATGAAACACTCTTTTTGTAGAAAATGCAAGTGGAGATTCGGAGCGCTAAGAGGGTAATAGTGGAAAAAGGAATGTCTTCAAATATAAACTACACAGAATCATTCGGTGAAACTTCTTTCTGATCTGTGCATTCAGCTAAAAGAGTTAAACCATACTTTTGATTGAGCAGATCTGAACACTCTTTCTGTAGAAAATGCAACTGGACATTTGGAGGGCTAAGAGCGTAGTAGTGGAAAAAGGAATATATTCAAATATAAACTACACAGAAGCATTCTGTGAAACTTCTTTCTGTTCTGAGCATTCAGCTAACAGAGTTAAACCATACTTTTGATTGAGCAGTTTTGAAACACTCTGTCTGTAGAAAATGCAACTGGACATTCGTAGCGCTAAGTGGGTAGTAGTGGAAAAAAGAATATGTTCAAATATAAACTACACAGAAGCATTGTATGAAACTACTTTCTGTTCTGAGCATTCAACTAACGGATTTGAACCTTACTTTTGATTGAGCCGTTCTGAAACACTCTTTCTGTAGAAACTGCAATTGGACATTCTGAGCGCTAAGAGGCCTATATTGGGAAAAAGAATGTCTACAAATAAAAACTACACAGAAGAATTGTGTGAAACTTCTTTCTGTTCTGTTTGTTCAACTAAAAGAGTTGAACCTTAGTTTTGATTGAGCCGTTCTGAAACACTCTTTCTGTAGAAAATGCAAGTGGAGATTCGGAGCGCTAAGAGGGTAATAGTGGAAAAAGGAATGTCTCCAAATATAAACTACACAGAATCATTCTGTGAAACTTCTTTCTGATCTGTGCATTCACCTAACAGTGTTAAACCATACTTTTGATTGAGCAGATCTGAACAGTCTTTCTGTAGAAAATGCAACTGGACATTTGGAGCGCTAAGAGCGTAGTAGTGGAAAAAGGAATATATTCAAATATAAACTACACAGAAGCATTCTGTGAAACTTCTTTCTGATCTGAGCATTCAGCTAACAGAGTTAAACCATACTTTTGATTGAGCAGTTTTGAAACACTCTGTCTGTGGAAAATGCAACTGGACATTCGTAGCGCTAAGTGGGTAATAGTGGAAAAAAGAATATGTTCAAATATAAACTACACAGAATCATTGTATGAAACTTCTTTCTGTTCTGTGCATTCAACTAACAGAGTTGAACCTTACTTTTGATTGAGCCTTTCTGAAACACTCTGTCTGTAGAAAATGCAACTGGACATTCGTAGCGCTAAGTGGGTAATAGTGGAAAAAAGAATATGTTCAAATATAAACTACACAGAAGCATTGTATGAAACTTCTTTCTGTTCTGTGCATTCAACTAGCAGAGTTGAAACTTACTTTTGATTGAGCCTTTCTGAAACACTCTTTCTGTAGAAACGGCAATTGGACATTCTGAGCGCTAAAAGGCCTCTATTGGGAAAAATAATATCTTCAAATTAAAACTTCACAGAAGCATTGTGTGAAACTTATTTCTGATATGTTCATTAAGCTAACAGAGTTAAACCATACTTTTGATTGCGCAGTTCTGAACACTCTTTCTGTAGAAAATGCAAGTGGACATTCGGAGCGCTAAGAGGGTAATAGTGGATAAAGGAATATATTCAAATATAAACTACACAGTAGCATTCTGTGAAAATTCTTTCTGTTCTGTGCGTTCAACTAACAGAGTTGAACCTTACTTTTGATTGAGCCGTTCTGAAACACTCTTTCTGTAGAAACCTCAATTGGACATGCTAAGCGCTAAGAGGCCTACATTGGGAAAAATAATATCTTCAAATAAAAACTACACAGATGCATTCTGTGAAAATTATTTCTGATCTGTAAATTCAGTTAACAGAGGTAAAACCTATTTTTGATTGAGCAGTTATGAAACACTCTTTTTGTAGAAAATGCAAGTGGAGATTCGGAGCGCTAAGAGGGTAATAGTGGAAAAAGGAATGTCTTCAAATATAAACTACACAGAATCATTCGGTGAAACTTCTTTCTGATCTGTGCATTCAGCTAACAGAGTTAAACCATACTTTTGATTGAGCAGATCTGAACACTCTTTCTGTAGAAAATGCAACTGGACATTTGGAGCGCTAAGAGCGTAGTAGTGGAAAAAGGAATATATTCAAATATAAACTACACAGAAGCATTCTGTGAAACTTCTTTCTGATCTGAGCATTCAGCTAACAGAGTTAAACCACACTTTTGATTGAGCAGTTTTGAAACACTCTGTCTGTAGAAAATGCAACTGGACATTTGTAGCGCTAAGTGGGTAATAGTGGAAAAAAGAATATGTTCAAATATAAACTAAACAGAAGCATTGTATGAAACTACTTTCTGTTCTGTGCATTCAACTAACAGAGTTGAACCTTATTTTTGATTGAGCCGTTCTGAAACACTCTTTCTGTAGAAACTGCAATTGGACATTCTGAGCGCTAAGAGGCCTATATTGGGAAAAAGAATGTCTACAAATAAAAACTACACAGAAGAATTGTGTGAAAGTTCTTTATGTTCTGTTTGTTCAACTAAAAGAGTTGAACCTTAGTTTTGATTGAGCCATTCTGAAACACTCTTTCTGTAGAAAATGCAAGTGGAGATTCGGAGCGCTAAGAGGGTAATAGTGGAAAAAGGAATGTCTCCAAATATAAACTACACAGAATCATTCTGTGAAACTTCTTTCTGATCTGTGCATTCAGCTAACAGAGTTAAACCACACTTTTGATTGAGCAGATCTGAACACTCTTTCTGTAGAAAATGCAACTGGACATTTGGAGCGCTAAGAGAGTAGTAGTGGAAAAAGGAATATATTCAAATATAAACTACACAGAAGCATTCTGTGAAACTTCTTTCTGATCTGAGCATTCAGCTAACAGAGTTAAACCATACTTTTGATTGAGCAGTTTTGAAACACTCTGTCTGTAGAAAATGCAACTGGACATTCGTAGCGCTAAGTGGGTAATAGTGGAAAAAAGAATATGTTCAAATATAAACTACACAGAAGCATTGTATGAAACTTCTTTCTGTTCTGTGCATTCAACTAACAGAGTTGAACCTTACTTTTGATTGAGCCGTTCTGAAACACTCTTTCTGTAGAAACTGCAATTGGACATTCTGAGCGCTAAGAGGCCTATATTGGGAAAAAGAATGTCTACAAATAAAAACTACCCAGAAGAATTGTGTGAAACTTCTTTCTGTTCTGTTTGTTCAACTAAAAGATTTGAACCTTAGTTTTGAATGAGCCGTTCTGAAACACTCTTTCTGTAGAAAATGCAAGTGGAGATTCGGAGCGCTAAGAGGCCTATATTGGGAAAAATAATATCTTCAAATAAAAACTACACAGAAGCATTGTGTGAAACTTATTTCTGATATGTTCATTAAGCTAACAGAGTTAAACCATACTTTTGATTGCGCAGTTCTGAATACTCTTTCTGTAGAAAATGCAAGTGGACATTCGCAGCGCTAAGAGGGTTATAGTGGAAAAAGGAATATATTCAAAAATAAACTACACAGTAGCATTCTGTGAAAATTCTTTCTGTTCTGTGCATTCAACTAACAGAGTTGAACCTTAATTTTGATTGAGCCGTTCTGAAACACTCTTTCTGTAGAAACTGCAATTGGACATGCTAAGCGCTAAGAGGCCTACATTGGGAAAAATAATATCTTCAAATAAAAACTACACAGATGCATTCTGTGAAACTTATTTCTGATCTGTAAATTCAGTTAGCAGAGATAAAACATATTTTTGATTGAGCAGTTATGAAACACTCTTTTTGTAGAAAATGCAAGTGGAGATTCGGAGCGCTAAGAGGGTAATAGTGGAAAAAGGAATGTCTTCAAATATAAACTACACAGAATCATTCGGTGAAACTTCTTTCTGATCTGTGCATTCAGCTAAAAGAGTTAAACCATACTTTTGATTGAGCAGATCTGAACACTCTTTCTGTAGAAAATGCAACTGGACATTTGGAGGGCTAAGAGCGTAGTAGTGGAAAAAGGAATATATTCAAATATAAACTACACAGAAGCATTCTGTGAAACTTCTTTCTGTTCTGAGCATTCAGCTAACAGAGTTAAACCATACTTTTGATTGAGCAGTTTTGAAACACTCTGTCTGTAGAAAATGCAACTGGACATTCGTAGCGCTAAGTGGGTAGTAGTGGAAAAAAGAATATGTTCAAATATAAACTACACAGAAGCATTGTATGAAACTACTTTCTGTTCTGTGCATTCAACTAACGGATTTGAACCTTACTTTTGATTGAGCCGTTCTGAAACACTCTTTCTGTAGAAACTGCAATTGGACATTCTGAGCGCTAAGAGGCCTATATTGGGAAAAAGAATGTCTACAAATAAAAACTACACAGAAGAATTGTGTGAAACTTCTTTCTGTTCTGTTTGTTCAACTAAAAGAGTTGAACCTTAGTTTTGATTGAGCCGTTCTGAAACACTCTTTCTGTAGAAAATGCAAGTGGAGATTCGGAGCGCTAAGAGGGTAATAGTGGAAAAAGGAATGTCTCCAAATATAAACTACACAGAATCATTCTGTGAAACTTCTTTCTGATCTGTGCATTCACCTAACAGAGTTAAACCATACTTTTGATTGAGCAGATCTGAACAGTCTTTCTGTAGAAAATGCAACTGGACATTTGGAGCGCTAAGAGCGTAGTAGTGGAAAAAGGAATATATTCAAATATAAACTACACAGAAGCATTCTGTGAAACTTCTTTCTGATCTGAGCATTCAGCTAACAGAGTTAAACCATACTTTTGATTGAGCAGTTTTGAAACACTCTGTCTGTGGAAAATGCAACTGGACATTCGTAGCGCTAAGTGGGTAATAGTGGAAAAAAGAATATGTTCAAATATAAACTACACAGAAGCATTGTATGAAACTTCTTTCTGTTCTGTGCATTCAACTAACAGAGTTGAACCTTACTTTTGATTGAGCCTTTCTGAAACACTCTGTCTGTAGAAAATGCAACTGGACATTCGTAGCGCTAAGTGGGTAATAGTGGAAAAAAGAATATGATCAAATATAAACTACACAGAAGCATTGTATGAAACTTCTTTCTGTTCTGTGCATTCAACTAACAGAGTTGAAACTTACTTTTGATTGAGCCTTTCTGAAACACTCTTTCTGTAGAAACTGCAATTGGACATTCTGAGCGCTAAAAGGCCTCTATTGGGAAAAATAATATCTTCAAATTAAAACTTCACAGAAGCATTGTGTGAAACTTATTTCTGATATGTTCATTAAGCTAACAGAGTTAAACCATACTTTGATTGCGCAGTTCTGAACACTCTTTCTGTAGAAAATGCAAGTGGACATTCGGAGCGCTAAGAGGGTAATAGTGGATAAAGGAATATATTCAAATATAAACTACACAGTAGCATTCTGTGAAAATACTTTCTGTTCTGTGCGTTCAACTAACAGAGTTGAACCTTACTTTTGATTGAGCCGTTCTGAAACACTCTTTCTGTAGAAACCTCAATTGGACATGCTAAGCGCTAAGAGGCCTACATTGGGAAAAATAATATCTTCAAATAAAAACTACACAGATGCATTCTGTGAAAATTATTTCTGATCTGTAAATTCAGTTAAAAGAGGTAAAACCTATTTTTGATTGAGCAGTTATGAAACACTCTTTTTGTAGAAAATGCAAGTGGAGATTCGGAGCGCTAAGAGGGTAATAGTGGAAAAAGGAATGTCTTCAAATATAAACTACACAGAATCATTCGGTGAAACTTCTTTCTGATCTGTGCATTCAGCTAACAGAGTTAAACCATACTTTTGATTGAGCAGATCTGAACACTCTTTCTGTAGAAAATGCAACTGGACATTTGGAGCGCTAAGAGCGTAGTAGTGGAAAAAGGAATATATTCAAATATAAACTACACAGAAGCATTCTGTGAAACTTCTTTCTGATCTGAGCATTCAGCTAACAGAGTTAAACCACACTTTTGATTGAGCAGTTTTGAAACACTCTGTCTGTAGAAAATGCAACTGGACATTTGTAGCGCTAAGTGGGTAATAGTGGAAAAAAGAATATGTTCAAATATAAACTAAACAGAAGCATTGTATGAAACTTCTTTCTGTTCTGTGCATTCAACTAACAGAGTTGAACCTTACTTTTGATTGAGCCGTTCTGAAACACTCTTTCTGTAGAAACTGCAATTGGACATTCTGAGCGCTAAGAGGCCTATATTGGGAAAAATAATATCTTCAAATAAAAACTACACAGAAGCATTGTGTGAAACTTATTTCTGATATGTTCATTAAGCTAACAGAGTTAAACCATACTTTTGATTGCGCAGTTCTGAACACTCTTTCTGTAGAAAATGCAAGTGGACATTCGCAGCGCTAAGAGGGTTATAGTGGAAAAAGGAATATATTCAAATATAAACTACACAGTAGCATTCTGTGAAAATTCTTTCTGTTCTGTGCATTCAACTAACAGAGTTGAACCTTACTTTTGATTGAGCCGTTCTGAAACACTCTTTCTGTAGAAACTGCAATTGGACATGCTAAGCGCTAAGAGGCCTACATTGGGAAAAATAATATCTTCAAATAAAAACTACACAGATGCATTCTGTGAAACTTATTTCTGATCTGTAAATTCAGTTAGCAGAGATAAAACATATTTTTGATTGAGCAGTTATGAAACACTCTTTTTGTAGAAAATGCAAGTGGAGATTCGGAGCGCTAAGAGGGTAATAGTGGAAAAAGGAATGTCTTCAAATATAAACTACACAGAATCATTCGGTGAAACTTCTTTCTGATCTGTGCATTCAGCTAAAAGAGTTAAACCATACTTTTGATTGAGCAGAACTGAACACTCTTTCTGTAGAAAATGCAACTGGACATTTGGAGGGCTAAGAGCGTAGTAGTGGAAAAAGGAATATATTCAAATATAAACTACACAGAAGCATTCTGTGAAACTTCTTTCTGTTCTGAGCATTCAGCTAACAGAGTTAAACCATACTTTTGATTGAGCAGTTTTGAAACACTCTGTCTGTAGAAAATGCAACTGGACATTCGTAGCGCTAAGTGGGTAGTAGTGGAAAAAAGAATATGTTCAAATATAAACTACACAGAAGCATTGTATGAAACTACTTTCTGTTCTGTGCATTCAACTAACGGATTTGAACCTTACTTTTGATAGAGCCGTTCTGAAACACTCTTTCTCTAGAAACTGCAATTGGACATTCTGAGCGCTAAGAGGCCTATATTGGGAAAAAGAATGTCTACAAATAAAAACTACACAGAAGAATTGTGTGAAACTTCTTTCTGTTCTGTTTGTTCAACTAAAAGAGTTGAACCTTAGTTTTGATTGAGCCGTTCTGAAACACTCTTTCTGTAGAAAATGCAAGTGGAGATTCGGAGCGCTAAGAGGGTAATAGTGGAAAAAGGAATGTCTCCAAATATAAACTACACAGAATCATTCTGTGAAACTTCTTTCTGATCTGTGCATTCACCTAACAGAGTTAAACCATACTTTTGATTGAGCAGATCTGAACAGTCTTTCTGTAGAAAATGCAACTGGACATTTGGAGCGCTAAGAGCGTAGTAGTGGAAAAAGGAATATATTCAAATATAAACTACACAGAAGCATTCTGTGAAACTTCTTTCTGATCTGAGCATTCAGCTAACAGAGTTAAACCATACTTTTGATTGAGCAGTTTTGAAACACTCTGTCTGTAGAAACTGCAACTGGACATTCGTAGCGCTAAGTGGGTAGTAGTGGAAAAAAGAATATGTTCAAATATAAACTACACAGAAGCATTGTATGAAACTACTTTCTGTTCTGTGCATTCAACTAACGGATTTGAACCTTACTTTTGATTGAGCCGTTCTGAAACACTCTTTCTGTAGAAACTGCAATTGGACATTCTGAGCGCTAAGAGGCCTATATTGGGAAAAAGAATGTCTACAAATAAAAACTACACAGAAGAATTGTGTGAAACTTCTTTCTGTTCTGTTTGTTCAACTAAAAGAGTTGAACCTTAGTTTAGATTGAGCCGTTCTGAAACACTCTTTCTGTAGAAAATGCAAGTGGAGATTCGGAGCGCTAAGAGGGTAATAGTGGAAAAAGGAATGTCTCCAAATATAAACTACACAGAATCATTCTGTGAAACTTCTTTCTGATCTGTGCATTCACCTAACAGAGTTAAACCATACTTTTGATTGAGCAGATCTGAACAGTCTTTCTGTAGAAAATGCAACTGGACATTTGGAGCGCTAAGAGAGTAGTAGTGGAAAAAGGAATATATTCAAATATAAACTACACAGAAGCATTCTGTGAAACTTCTTTCTGATCTGAGCATTCAGCTAACAGAGTTAAACCATACTTTTGATTGAGCAGTTTTGAAACACTCTGTCTGTAGAAAATGCAACTGGACATTCGTAGCGCTAAGTGGGTAATAGTGGAAAAAAGAATATGTTCAAATATAAACTACACAGAAGCATTGTATGAAACTTCTTTCTGTTCTGTGCATTCAACTAACAGAGTTGAACCTTACTTTTGATTGAGCCTTTCTGAAACACTCTGTCTGTAGAAAATGCAACTGGACATTCGTAGCGCTAAGTGGGTAATAGTGGAAAAAAGAATATGTTCAAATATAAACTACACAGAAGCATTGTATGAAACTTCTTTCTGTTCTGTGCATTCAACTAACAGAGTTGAAACTTACTTTTGATTGAGCCTTTCTGAAACACTCTTTCTGTAGAAACTGCAATTGGACATTCTGAGCGCTAAAAGGCCTCTGTTGGGAAAAATAATATCTTCAAATTAAAACTTCACAGAAGCATTGTGTGAAACTTATTTCTGATATGTTCATTAAGCTAACAGAGTTAAACCATACTTTTGATTGCGCAGTTCTGAACACTCTTTCTGTAGAAAATGCAAGTGGACATTCGGAGCGCTAAGAGGGTAATAGTGGATAAAGGAATATATACAAATATAAACTACACAGTAGCATTCTGTGAAAATTCTTTCTGTTCTGTGCGTTCAACTAACAGAGTTGAACCTTACTTTTGATTGAGCCGTTCTGAAACACTCTTTCTGTAGAAACCTCAATTGGACATGCTAAGCGCTAAGAGGCCTACATTGGGAAAAATAATATCTTCAAATAAAAACTACACAGATGCATTCTGTGAAAATTATTTCTGATCTGTAAATTCAGTTAACAGAGGTAAAACCTATTTTTGATTGAGCAGTTATGAAACACTCTTTTTGTAGAAAATGCAAGTGGAGATTCGGAGCGCTAAGAGGGTAATAGTGGAAAAAGGAATGTCTTCAAATATAAACTACACAGAATCATTCGGTGAAACTTCTTTCTGATCTGTGCATTCAGCTAACAGAGTTAAACCATACTTTTGATTGAGCAGATCTGAACACTCTTTCTGTAGAAAATGCAACTGGACATTTGGAGCGCTAAGAGCGTAGTAGTGGAAAAAGGAATATATTCAAATATAAACTACACAGAAGCATTCTGTGAAACTTCTTTCTGATCTGAGCATTCAGCTAACAGAGTTAAACCACACTTTTGATTGAGCAGTTTTGAAACACTCTGTCTGTAGAAAATGCAACTGGACATTTGTAGCGCTAAGTGGGTAATAGTGGAAAAAAGAATATGTTCAAATATAAACTAAACAGAAGCATTGTATGAAACTTCTTTCTGTTCTGTGCATTCAACTTACAGAGTTGAACCTTACTTTTGATTGAGCCGTTCTGAAACACTCTTTCTGTAGAAACTGCAATTGGACATTCTGAGCGCTAAGAGGCCTATATTGGGAAAAAGAATGTCTACAAATAAAAACTACACAGAAGAATTGTGTGAAAGTTCTTTATGTTCTGTTTGTTCAACTAAAAGAGTTGAACCTTAGTTTTGATTGAGCCGTTCTGAAACACTCTTTCTGTAGAAAATGCAAGTGGAGATTCGGAGCGCTAAGAGGGTAATAGTGGAAAAAGGAATGTCTCCAAATATAAACTACACAGAATCATTCTGTGAAACTTCTTTCTGATCTGTGCATTCAGCTAACAGAGTTAAACCACACTTTTGATTGAGCAGATCTGAACACTCTTTCTGTAGAAAATGCAACTGGACATTTGGAGCGCTAAGAGAGTAGTAGTGGAAAAAGGAATATATTCAAATATAAACTACACAGAAGTATTCTGTGAAACTTCTTTCTGATCTGAGCATTCAGCTAACAGAGTTAAACCATACTTTTGATTGAGCAGTTTTGAAACACTCTGTCTGTAGAAAATGCAACTGGACATTCGTAGCGCTAAGTGGGTAATAGTGGAAAAAAGAATATGTTCAAATATAAACTACACAGAAGCATTGTATGAAACTTCTTTCTGTTCTGTGCATTCAACTAACAGAGTTGAACCTTACTTTTGATTGAGCCGTTCTGAAACACTCTTTCTGTAGAAACTGCAATTGGACATTCTGAGCGCTAAGAGGCCTATATTGGGAAAAAGAATGTCTACAAATAAAAACTACCCAGAAGAATTGTGTGAAACTTCTTTCTGTTCTGTTTGTTCAACTAAAAGATTTGAACCTTAGTTTTGAATGAGATGTTCTGAAACACTCTTTCTGTAGAAAATGCAAGTGGAGATTCGGAGCGCTAAGAGGACTATATTGGGAAAAATAATATCTTCAAATAAAAACTACACAGAAGCATTGTGTGAAACTTATTTCTGATATGTTCATTAAGCTAACAGAGTTAAACCATACTTTTGATTGCGCAGTTCTGAACACTCTTTCTGTAGAAAATGCAAGTGGACATTCGCAGCGCTAAGAGGGTTATAGTGGAAAAAGGAATATATTCAAATATAAACTACACAGTAGCATTCTGTGAAAATTCTTTCTGTTCTGTGCATTCAACTAACAGAGTTGAACCTTACTTTTGATTGAGCCGTTCTGAAACACTCTTTCTGTAGAAACTGCAATTGGACATGCTAAGCGCTAAGAGGCCTACATTGGGAAAAATAATATCTTCAAATAAAAACTACACAGATGCATTCTGTGAAACATATTTCTGATCTGTAAATTCAGTTAGCAGAGATAAAACATATTTTTGATTGAGCAGTTATGAAACACTCTTTTTGTAGAAAATGCAAGTGGAGATTCGGAGCGCTAAGAGGGTAATAGTGGAAAAAGGAATGTCTTCAAATATAAACTACACAGAATCATTCGGTGAAACTTCTTTCTGATCTGTGCATTCAGCTAAAGGAGTTAAACCATACTTTTGATTGAGCAGATCTGAACACTCTTTCTGTAGAAAATGCAACTGGACATTTGGAGGGCTAAGAGCGTAGTAGTGGAAAAAGGAATATATTCAAATATAAACTACACAGAAGCATTCTGTGAAACTTCTTTCTGTTCTGAGCATTCAGCTAACAGAGTTAAACCATACTTTTGATTGAGCAGTTTTGAAACACTCTGTCTGTAGAAAATGCAACTGGACATTCGTAGCGCTAAGTGGGTAGTAGTGGAAAAAAGAATATGTTCAAATATAAACTACACAGAAGCATTGTATGAAACTACTTTCTGTTCTGTGCATTCAACTAACGGATTTGAACCTTACTTTTGATTGAGCCGTTCTGAAACACTCTTTCTGTAGAAACTGCAATTGGACATTCTGAGTGCTAAGAGGCCTATATTGGGAAAAAGAATGTCTGCAAATAAAAACTACACAGAAGAATTGTGTGAAACTTCTTTCTGTTCTGTTTGTTCAACTAAAAGAGTTGAACCTTAGTTTTGATTGAGCCGTTCTGAAACACTCTTTCTGTAGAAAATGCAATTGGAGATTCGGAGCGCTAAGAGGGTAATAGTGGAAAAAGGAATGTCTCCAAATATAAACTACACAGAATCATTCTGTGAAACTTCTTTCTGATCTGTGCATTCAGCTAACAGAGTTAAACCACACTTTTGATTGAGCAGATCTGAACACTCTTTCTGTAGAAAATTCAACTGGACATTTGGAGCGCTAAGAGAGTAGTAGTGGAAAAAGGAATATATTCAAATATAAACTACACAGAAGCATTCTGTGAAACTTCTTTCTGATCTGAGCATTCAGCTAACAGAGTTAAACCATACTTTTGATTGAGCAGTTTTGAAACACTCTGTCTGTAGAAAATGCAACTGGACATTCGTAGCGCTAAGTGGGTAATAGTGGAAAAAAGAATATGTTCAAATATAAACTACACAGAAGCATTGTATGAAACTTCTTTCTGTTCTGTGCATTCAACTAACAGAGTTGAACCTTACTTTTGATTGAGCCGTTCTGAAACACTCTTTCTGTAGAAACTGCAATTGGACATTCTGAGCGCTAAGAGGCCTATATTGGGAAAAAGAATGTCTACAAATAAAAACTACCCAGAAGAATTGTGTGAAACTTCTTTCTGTTCTGTTTGTTCAACTAAAAGATTTGAACCTTAGTTTTGAATGAGCCGTTCTGAAACACTCTTTCTGTAGAAAATGCAAGTGGAGATTCGGAGCGCTAAGAGGCCTATATTGGGAAAAATAATATCTTCAAATAAAAACTACACAGATGCATTGTGTGAAACTTATTTCTGATATGTTCATTAAGCTAACAGAGTTAAACCATACTTTTGATTGCGCAGTTCTGAACACTCTTTCAGTAGAAAATGCAAGTGGACATTCGCAGCGCTAAGAGGGTTATAGTGGAAAAAGGAATATATTCAAATATAAACTACACAGTAGCATTCTGTGAAAATTCTTTCTGTTCTGTGCATTCAACTAACAGAGTTGAACCTTACTTTTGATTGAGCCGTTCTGAAACACTCTTTCTGTAGAAACTGCAATTGGACATGCTAAGCGCTAAGAGGCCTACATTGGGAAAAATAATATCTTCAAATAAAAACTACACAGATGCATTCTGTGAAACTTATTTCTGATCTGTAAATTCAGTTAGCAGAGATAAAACATATTTTTGATTGAGCAGTTATGAAACACTCTTTTTGTAGAAAATGCAAGTGGAGATTCGGAGCGCTAAGAGGGTAATAGTGGAAAAGGAATGTCTTCAAATATAAACTACACAGAATCATTCGGTGAAACTTCTTTCTGATCTGTGCATTCAGCTAAAAGAGTTAAACCATACTTTTGATTGAGCAGATCTGAACACTCTTTCTGTAGAAAATGCAACTGGACATTTGGAGGGCTAAGAGCGTAGTAGTGGAAAAAGGAATATATTCAAATATAAACTACACAGAAGCATTCTGTGAAACTTCTTTCTGTTCTGAGCATTCAGCTAACAGAGTTAAACCATACTTTTGATTGAGCAGTTTTGAAACACTCTGTCTGTAGAAAATGCAACTGGACATTCGTAGCGCTAAGTGGGTAGTAGTGGAAAAAAGAATATGTTCAAATATAAACTACACAGAAGCATTGTATGAAACTACTTTCTGTTCTGTGCATTCAACTAACGGATTTGAACCTTACTTTTGATTGAGCCGTTCTGAAACACTCTTTCTGTAGAAACTGCAATTGGACATTCTGAGCGCTAAGAGGCCTATATTGGGAAAAAGAATGTCTACAAATAAAAACTACACAGAATAATTGTGTGAAACTTCTTTCTGTTCTGTTTGTTCAACTAAAAGAGTTGAACCTTAGTTTTGATTGAGCCGTTCTGAAACACTCTTTCTGTAGAAAATGCAAGTGGAGATTCGGAGCGCTAAGAGGGTAATAGTGGAAAAAGGAATGTCTCCAAATATAAACTACACAGAATCATTCTGTGAAACTTCTTTCTGATCTGTGCATTCACCTAACAGTGTTAAACCATACTTTTGATTGAGCAGATCTGAACAGTCTTTCTGTAGAAAATGCAACTGGACATTTGGAGCGCTAAGAGCGTAGTAGTGGAAAAAGTAATATATTCAAATATAAACTACACAGAAGCATTCTGTGAAACTTCTTTCTGATCTGAGCATTCAGCTAACAGAGTTAAACCATACTTTTGATTGAGCAGTTTTGAAACACTCTGTCTGTAGAAAATGCAACTGGACATTCGTAGCGCTAAGTGGGTAATAGTGGAAAAAAGAATATGTTCAAATATAAACTACACAGAAGCATTGTATGAAACTTCTTTCTGTTCTGTGCATTCAACTAACAGAGTTGAACCTTACTTTTGATTGAGCCTTTCTGAAACACTCTGTCTGTAGAAAATGCAACTGGACATTCGTAGCGCTAAGTGGGTAATAGTGGAAAAAAGAATATGTTCAAATATAAACTACACAGAAGCATTGTATGAAACTTCTTTCTGTTCTGTGCATTCAACTAACAGAGTTGAAACTTACTTTTGATTGAGCCTTTCTGAAACACTCTTTCTGTAGAACCTGCAATTGGACATTCTGAGCGCTAAAAGGCTTCTATTGGGAAAAATAATATCTTCAAATTAAAACTTCACAGAAGCATTGTGTGAAACTTATTTCTGATATGTTCATTAAGCTAACAGAGTTAAACCATACTTTTGATTGCTCAGTTCTGAACACTCTTTCTGTAGAAAATGCAAGTGGACATTCGGAGCGCTAAGAGGGTAATAGTGGATAAAGGAATATATTCAAATATAAACTACACAGTAGCATTCTGTGAAAATTTTTTCTGTTCTGTGCGTTCAACTAACAGAGTTGAACCTTACTTTTGATTGAGCCGTTCTGAAACACTCTTTCTGTAGAAACCTCAATTGGACATGCTAAGCGCTAAGAGGCCTACATTGGGAAAAATAATATCTTCAAATAAAAACTACACTGATGCATTCTGTGAAAATTATTTCTGATCTGTAAATTCAGTTAACAGAGGTAAAACCTATTTTTGATTGAGCAGTTATGAAACACTCTTTTTGTAGAAAATGCAAGGGGAGATTCGGAGCGCTAAGAGGGTAATAGTGGAAAAAGGAATGTCTTCAAATATAAACTACACAGAATCATTCGGTGAAACTTCTTTCTGATCTGTGCATTCAGCTAACAGAGTTAAACCATACTTTTGATTGAGCAGATCTGAACACTCTTTCTGTAGAAAATGCAACTGGACATTTGGAGCGCTAAGAGCGTAGTAGTGGAAAAAGGAATATATTCAAATATAAACTACACAGAAGCATTCTGTGAAACTTCTTTCTGATCTGAGCATTCAGCTAACAGAGTTAAACCACACTTTTGATTGAGCAGTTTTGAAACACTCTGTCTGTAGAAAATGCAACTGGACATTTGTAGCGCTAAGTGGGTAATAGTGGAAAAAAGAATATGTTCAAATATAAACTAAACAGAAGCATTGTATGAAACTTCTTTCTGTTCTGTGCATTCAACTAACAGAGTTGAACCTTACTTTTGATTGAGCCGTTCTGAAACACTCTTTCTGTAGAAACTGCAATTGGACATTCTGAGCGCTAAGAGGCCTATATTGGGAAAAAGAATGTCTACAAATAAAAACTACACAGAAGAATTGTGTGAAAGTTCTTTATGTTCTGTTTGTTCAACTAAAAGAGTTGAACCTTAGTTTTGATTGAGCCGTTCTGAAACACTCTTTCTGTAGAAAATGCAAGTGGAGATTCGGAGCGCTAAGAGGGTAATAGTGGAAAAAGGAATGTCTCCAAATATAAACTACAGAGAATCATTCTGTGAAACTTCTTTCTGATCTGTGCATTCAGCTAACAGAGTTAAACCACACTTTTGATTGAGCAGATCTGAACACTCTTTCTGTA
Organism: Symphalangus syndactylus; assembly: GCF_028878055.3. Lineage (NCBI taxonomy): Eukaryota > Metazoa > Chordata > Mammalia > Primates > Hylobatidae > Symphalangus > Symphalangus syndactylus. The sequence goes on along the minus strand of NC_072426.2, from coordinate 8,221,415 downwards.
GAAAATGCAACTGGACATTTGGAGCGCTAAGAGAGTAGTAGTGGAAAAAGGAATATATTCAAATATAAACTACACAGAAGCATTCTGTGAAACTTCTTTCTGATCTGAGCATTCAGCTAACAGAGTTAAACCATACTTTTGATTGAGCAGTTTTGAAACACTCTGTCTGTAGAAAATGCAACTGGACATTCGTAGCGCTAAGTGGGTAATAGTGGAAAAAAGAATATGTTCAAATATAAACTAAACAGAAGCATTGTATGAAACTTCTTTCTGTTCTGTGCATTCAACTAACAGAGTTGAACCTTACTTTTGATTGAGCCGTTCTGAAACACTCTTTCTGTAGAAACTGCAATTGGACATTCTGAGCGCTAAGAGGCCTATATTGGGAACAAGAATGTCTACAAATAAAAACTACCCAGAAGAATTGTGTGAAACTTCTTTCTGTTCTGTTTGTTCAACTAAAAGATTTGAAATTAGTTTTGAATGAGCCGTTCTGAAACACTCTTTCTGTAGAAAATGCAAGTGGAGATTCGGAGCGCTAAGAGGCCTATATTGGGAAAAATAATATCTTCAAATAAAAACTACACAGAAGCATTGTGTGAAACTTATTTCTGATATGTTCATTAAGCTAACAGAGTTAAACCATACTTTTGATTGCGCAGTTCTGAACACTCTTTCTGTAGAAAATGCAAGTGGACATTCGCAGCGCTAAGAGGGTTATAGTGGAAAAAGGAATATATTCAAATATAAACTACACAGTAGCATTCTGTGAAAATTCTTTCTGTTCTGTGCATTCAACTAACAGAGTTGAACCTTACTTTTGATTGAGCCGTTCTGAAACACTCTTTCTGTAGAAACTGCAATTGGACATGCTAAGCGCTAAGAGGCCTACATTGGGAAAAATAATATCTTCAAATAAAAACTACACAGATGCATTCTGTGAAACTTATTTCTGATCTGTAAATTCAGTTAGCAGAGATAAAACATATTTTTGATTGAGCAGTTATGAAACACTCTTTTTGTAGAAAATGCAAGTGGAGATTCGGAGCGCTAAGAGGGTAATAGTGGAAAAAGGAATGTCTTCAAATATAAACTACACAGAATCATTCGGTGAAACTTCTTTCTGATCTGTGCATTCAGCTAAAAGAGTTAAACCATACTTTTGATTGAGCAGATCTGAACACTCTTTCTGTAGAAAATGCAACTGGACATTTGGAGGGCTAAGAGCGTAGTAGTGGAAAAAGTAATATATTCAAATATAAACTACACAGAAGCATTCTGTGAAACTTCTTTCTGATCTGAGCATTCAGCTAACAGAGTTAAACCACACTTTTGATTGAGCAGTTTTGAAACACTCTGTCTGTAGAAAATGCAACTGGACATTCGTAGCGCTAAGTGGGTAATAGTGGAAAAAAGAATATGTTCAAATATAAACTACACAGAAGCATTGTATGAAACTTCTTTCTGTTCTGTGCATTCAACTAACAGAGTTGAACCTTACTTTTGATTGAGCCTTTCTGAAACACTCTGTCTGTAGAAAATGCAACTGGACATTCGTAGCGCTAAGTGGGTAATAGTGGAAAAAAGAATATGTTCAAATATAAACTACACAGAAGCATTGTATGAAACTTCTTTCTGTTCTGTGCATTCAACTAACAGAGTTGAAACTTACTTTTGATTGAGCCTTTCTGAAACACTCTTTCTGTAGAACCTGCAATTGGACATTCTGAGCGCTAAAAGGCCTCTATTGGGAAAAATAATATCTTCAAATTAAAACTTCACAGAAGCATTGTGTGAAACTTATTTCTGATATGTTCATTAAGCTAACAGAGTTAAACCATACTTTTGATTGCGCAGTTCTGAACACTCTTTCTGTAGAAAATGCAAGTGGACATTCGGAGCGCTAAGAGGGTAATAGTGGATAAAGGAATATATTCAAATATAAACTACACAGTAGCATTCTGTGAAAATTCTTTCTGTTCTGTGCGTTCAACTAACAGAGTTGAACCTTACTTTTGATTGAGCCGTTCTGAAACACTCTTTCTGTAGAAACCTCAATTGGACATGCTAAGCGCTAAGAGGCCTACATTGGGAAAAATAATATCTTCAAATAAAAACTACACTGATGCATTCTGTGAAAATTATTTCTGATCTGTAAATTCAGTTAACAGAGGTAAAACCTATTTTTGATTGAGCAGTTATGAAACACTCTTTTTGTAGAAAATGCAAGTGGAGATTCGGAGCGCTAAGAGGGTAATAGTGGAAAAAGGAATGTCTTCAAATATAAACTACACAGAATCATTCGGTGAAACTTCTTTCTGATCTGTGCATTCAGCTAACAGAGTTAAACCATACTTTTGATTGAGCAGATCTGAACACTCTTTCTGTAGAAAATGCTACTGGACATTTGGAGCGCTAAGAGCGTAGTAGTGGAAAAAGGAATATATTCAAATATAAACTACACAGAAGCATTCTGTGAAACTTCTTTCTGATCTGAGCATTCAGCTAACAGAGTTAAACCACACTTTTGATTGAGCAGTTTTGAAACACTCTGTCTGTAGAAAATGCAACTGGACATTTGTAGCGCTAAGTGGGTAATAGTGGAAAAAAGAATATGTTCAAATATAAACTAAACAGAAGCATTGTATGAAACTTCTTTCTGTTCTGTGCATTCAACTAACAGAGTTGAACCTTACTTTTGATTGAGCCGTTCTGAAACACTCTTTCTGTAGAAACTGCAATTGGACATTCTGAGCGCTAAGAGGCCTATATTGGGAAAAAGAATGTCTACAAATAAAAACTACACAGAAGAATTGTGTGAAAGTTCTTTATGTTCTGTTTGTTCAACTAAAAGAGTTGAACCTTAGTTTTGATTGAGCCGTTCTGAAACACTCTTTCTGTAGAAAATGCAAGTGGAGATTCGGAGCGCTAAGAGGGTAATAGTGGAAAAAGGAATGTCTCCAAATATAAACTACACAGAATCATTCTGTGAAACTTCTTTCTGATCTGTGCATTCAGCTAACAGAGTTAAACCACACTTTTGATTGAGCAGATCTGAACACTCTTTCTGTAGAAAATGCAACTGGACATTTGGAGCGCTAAGAGAGTAGTAGTGGAAAAAGGAATATATTCAAATATAAACTACACAGAAGCATTCTGTGAAACTTCTTTCTGATCTGAGCATTCAGCTAACAGAGTTAAACCATACTTTTGATTGAGCAGTTTTGAAACACTCTGTCTGTAGAAAATGCAACTGGACATTCGTAGCGCTAAGTGGGTAATAGTGGAAAAAAGAATATGTTCAAATATAAACTACACAGAAGCATTGTATGAAACTACTTTCTGTTCTGTGCATTCAACTAACAGAGTTGAACCTTACTTTTGATTGAGCCGTTCTGAAACACTCTTTCTGTAGAAACTGCAATTGGACATTCTGAGCGCTAAGAGGCCTATATTGGGAACAAGAATGTCTACAAATAAAAACTACCCAGAAGAATTGTGTGAAACTTCTTTCTGTTCTGTTTGTTCAACTAAAAGATTTGAAATTAGTTTTGAATGAGCCGTTCTGAAACACTCTTTCTGTAGAAAATGCAAGTGGAGATTCGGAGCGCTAAGAGGCCTATATTGGGAAAAATAATATCTTCAAATAAAAACTACACAGAAGCATTGTGTGAAACTTATTTCTGATATGTTCATTAAGCTAACAGAGTTAAACCATACTTTTGATTGCGCAGTTCTGAACACTCTTTCTGTAGAAAATGCAAGTGGACATTCGCAGCGCTAAGAGGGTTATAGTGGAAAAAGGAATATATTCAAATATAAACTACACAGTAGCATTCTGTGAAAATTCTTTCTGTTCTGTGCATTCAACTAACAGAGTTGAACCTTACTTTTGATTGAGCCGTTCTGAAACACTCTTTCTGTAGAAACTGCAATTGGACATGCTAAGCGCTAAGAGGCCTACATTGGGAAAAATAATATCTTCAAATAAAAACTACACAGATGCATTCTGTGAAACTTATTTCTGATCTGTAAATTCAGTTAGCAGAGATAAAACATATTTTTGATTGAGCAGTTATGAAACACTCTTTTTGTAGAAAATGCAAGTGGAGATTCGGAGCGCTAAGAGGGTAATAGTGGAAAAAGGAATGTCTTCAAATATAAACTACACAGAATCATTCGGTGAAACTTCTTTCTGATCTGTGCATTCAGCTAAAAGAGTTAAACCATACTTTTGATTGAGCAGATCTGAACACTCTTTCTGTAGAAAATGCAACTGGACATTTGGAGGGCTAAGAGCGTAGTAGTGGAAAAAGGAATATATTCAAATATAAACTACACAGAAGCATTCTGTGAAACTTCTTTCTGTTCCGAGCCTTCAGCTAACAGAGTTAAACCATACTTTTGATTGAGCAGTTTTGAAACACTCTGTCTGTAGAAAATGCAACTGGACATTCGTAGCGCTAAGTTGGTAGTAGTGGAAAAAAGAATATGTTCAATATAAACTACACAGAAGCATTGTATGAAACTACTTTCTGTTCTGTGCATTCAACTAACGGATTTGAACCTTACTGTTGATTGAGCCGTTCTGAAACACTCTTTCTGTAGAAACTGCAATTGGACATTCTGAGCGCTAAGAGTCCTATATTGGGAAAAAGAATGTCTACAAATAAAAACTACACAGAAGAATTGTGTGAAACTTCTTTCTGTTCTGTTTGTTCAACTAAAATAGTTGAACCTTAGTTTTGATTGAGCCGTTCTGAAACACTCTTTCTGTAGAAAATGCAAGTGGAGATTCGGAGCGCTAAGAGGGTAATAGTGGAAAAAGGAATGTCTCCAAATATAAACTACACAGAATCATTCTGTGAAACTTCTTTCTGATCTGTGCATTCACCTAACAGAGTTAAACCATACTTTTGATTGAGCAGATCTGAACAGTCTTTCTGTAGAAAATGCAACTGGACATTTGGAGCGCTAAGAGCGTAGTAGTGGAAAAAGTAATATATTCAAATATAAACTACACAGAAGCATTCTGTGAAACTTCTTTCTGATCTGAGCATTCAGCTAACAGAGTTAAACCATACTTTTGATTGAGCAGTTTTGAAACACTCTGTCTGTAGAAAATGCAACTGGACATTCGTAGCGCTAAGTGGGTAATAGTGGAAAAAAGAATATGTTCAAATATAAACTACACAGAAGCATTGTATGAAACTTCTTTCTGTTCTGTGCATTCAACTAACAGAGTTGAACCTTACTTTTGATTGAGCCTTTCTGAAACACTCTGTCTGTAGAAAATGCAACTGGACATTCGTAGCGCTAAGTGGGTAATAGTGGAAAAAAGAATATGTTCAAATATAAACTACACAGAAGCATTGTATGAAACTTCTTTCTGTTCTGTGCATTCAACTAACAGAGTTGAAACTTACTTTTGATTGAGCCTTTCTGAAACACTCTTTCTGTAGAAACTGCAATTGGACATTCTGAGCGCTAAAAGGCCTCTATTGGGAAAAATAATATCTTCAAATTAAAACTTCACAGAAGCATTGTGTGAAACTTATTTCTGATATGTTCATTAAGCTAACAGAGTTAAACCATAGTTTTGATTGCGCAGTTCTGAACACTCTTTCTGTAGAAAATGCAAGTGGACATTCGGAGCGCTAAGAGGGAAATAGTGGATAAAGGAATATATTCAAATATAAACTACACAGTAGCATTCTGTGAAAATTCTTTCTGTTCTGTGCGTTCAACTAACAGAGTTGAACCTTACTTTTGATTGAGCCGTTCTGAAACACTCTTTCTGTAGAAACCTCAATTGGACATGCTAAGCGCTAAGAGGCCTACATTGGGAAAAATAATATCTTCAAATAAAAACTACACAGATGCATTCTGTGAAAATTATTTCTGATCTGTAAATTCAGTTAACAGAGGTAAAACCTATTTTTGATTGAGCAGTTATGAAACACTCTTTTTGTAGAAAATGCAAGTGGAGATTCGGAGCGCTAAGAGGGTAATAGTGGAAAAAGGAATGTCTTCAAATATAAACAACACAGAATCATTCGGTGAAACTTCTTTCTGATCTGTGCATTCAGCTAACAGAGTTAAACCATACTTTTGATTGAGCAGATCTGAACACTCTTTCTGTAGAAAATGCAACTGGACATTTGGAGCGCTAAGAGCGTAGTAGTGGAAAAAGGAATATATTCAAATATAAACTACACAGAAGCATTCTGTGAAACTTCTTTCTGATCTGAGCATTCAGCTAACAGCGTTAAACCACACTTTTGATTGAGCAGTTTTGAAACACTCTGTCTGTAGAAAATGCAACTGGACATTTGTAGCGCTAAGTGGGTAATAGTGGAAAAAAGAATATGTTCAAATATAAACTAAACAGAAGCATTGTATGAAACTTCTTTCTGTTCTGTGCATTCAACTAACAGAGTTGAACCTTACTTTTGATTGAGCCGTTCTGAAACACTCTTTCTGTAGAAACTGCAATTGGACATTCTGAGCGCTAAGAGGCCTATATTGGGAAAAAGAATGTCTACAAATAAAAACTACACAGAAGAATTGTGTGAAAGTTCTTTATGTTCTGTTTGTTCAACTAAAAGAGTTGAACCTTAGTTTTGATTGAGCCGTTCTGAAACACTCTTTCTGTAGAAAATGCAAGTGGAGATTCGGAGCGCTAAGAGGGTAATAGTGGAAAAAGGAATGTCTACAAATATAAACTACACAGAATCATTCTGTGAAACTTCTTTCTGATCTGTGCATTCAGCTAACAGAGTTAAACCACACTTTTGATTGAGCAGATCTGAACACTCTTTCTGTAGAAAATGCAACTGGACATTTGGAGCGCTAAGAGAGTAGTAGTGGAAATAGGAATATATTCAAATATAAACTACACAGAAGCATTCTGTGAAACTTCTTTCTGATCTGAGCATTCAGCTAACAGAGTTAAACCATACTTTTGATTGAGCAGTTTTGAAACCCTCTGTCTGTAGAAAATGCAACTGGACATTCGTAGCGCTAAGTGGGTAATAGTGGAAAAAAGAATATGTTCAAATATAAACTACACAGAAGCATTGTATGAAACTTCTTTCTGTTCTGTGCATTCAACTAACAGAGTTGAACCTTACTTTTGATTGAGCCGTTCTGAAACACTCTTTCTGTAGAAACTGCAATTGGACATTCTGAGCGCTAAGAGGCCTATATTGGGAAAAAGAATGTCTACAAATAAAAACTACCCAGAAGAATTGTGTGAAACTTCTTTCTGTTCTGTTTGTTCAACTAAAAGATTTGAACCTTAGTTTTGAATGAGCCGTTCTGAAACACTCTTTCTGTAGAAAATGCAAGTGGAGATTCGGAGCGCTAAGAGGCCTATATTGGGAAAAATAATATCTTCAAATAAAAACTACACAGAAGCATTGTGTGAAACTTATTTCTGATATGTTCATTAAGCTGACAGAGTTAAACCATACTTTTGATTGCGCAGTTCTGAACACTCTTTCTGTAGAAAATTCAAGTGGACATTCGCAGCGCTAAGAGGGTTATAGTGGAAAAAGGAATATATTCAAATATAAACTACACAGTAGCATTCTGTGAAAATACTTTCTGTTCTGTGCATTCAACTAACAGAGTTGAACCTTACTTTTGATTGAGCCGTTCTGAAACACTCTTTCTGTAGAAACTGCAATTGGACATGCTAAGCGCTAAGAGGCCTACATTGGGAAAAAGTATATCTTCAAATAAATACTACACAGATGCATTCTGTGAAACTTATTTCTGATCTGTAAATTCAGTTAGCAGAGATAAAACATATTTTTGATTGAGCAGTTATGAAACACTCTTTTTGTAGAAAATGCAAGTGGAGATTCGGAGCGCTAAGAGGGTAATAGTGGAAAAAGGAATGTCTTCAAATATAAACTACACAGAATCATTCGGTGAAACTTCTTTCTGATCTGTGCATTCAGCTAAAAGAGTTAAACCATACTTTTGATTGAGCAGATCTGAACACTCTTTCTGTAGAAAATGCAACTGGACATTTGGAGGGCTAAGAGCGTAGTAGTGGAAAAAGGAATATATTCAAATATAAACTACACAGAAGCATTCTGTGAAACTTCTTTCTGTTCTGAGCATTCAGCTAACAGAGTTAAACCATACTTTTGATTGAGCAGTTTTGAAACACTCTTTTTGTAGAAAATGCAAGTGGAGATTCGGAGCGCTAAGAGGGTAATAGTGGAAAAAGGAATGTCTCCAAATATAAACTACACAGAATCATTCTGTGAAACTTCTTTCTGATCTGTGCATTCAGCTAACAGAGTTAAACCACACTTTTGATTGAGCAGATCTGAACACTCTTTCTGTAGAAAATGCAACTGGACATTTGGAGCGCTAAGAGAGTAGTAGTGGAAAAAGGAATATATTCAAATATAAACTACACAGAAGCATTCTGTGAAACTTCTTTCTGATCTGAGCATTCAGCTAACAGAGTTAAACCATACTTTTGATTGAGCAGTTTTGAAACACTCTGTCTGTAGAAAATGCAACTGGACATTCGTAGCGCTAAGTGGGTAATAGTGGAAAAATGAATATGTTCAAATATAAACTACACAGAAGCATTGTATGAAACTTCTTTCTGTTCTGTGCATTCAACTAACAGAGTTGAACCTTACTTTTGATTGAGCCGTTCTGAAACACTCTCTCTGTAGAAACTGCAATTGGACATTCTGAGCGCTAAGAGGCCTATATTGGGAAAAAGAATGTCTACAAATAAAAACTACCCAGAAGAATTGTGTGAAACTTCCTTCTGTTCTGTTTGTTCAACTAAAAGATTTGAACCTTAGTTTTGAATGAGCCGTTCTGAAACACTCTTTCTGTAGAAAATGCAAGTGGAGATTCGGAGCGCTAAGAGGCCTATATTGGGAAAAATAATATCTTCAAATAAAAACTACACAGAAGCATTGTGTGAAACTTATTTCTGATATGTTCATTAAGCTAACAGAGTTAAACCATACTTTTGATTGCGCAGTTCTGCACACTCTTTCTGTAGAAAATGCAAGTGGACATTCGCAGCGCTAAGAGGGTTATAGTGGAAAAAGGAATATATTCAAATATAAACTACACAGTAGCATTCTGTGAAAATTCTTTCTGTTCTGTGCATTCAACTAACAGAGTTGAACCTTACTTTTGATTGAGCCGTTCTGAAACACTCTTTCTGTAGAAACTGCAATTGGACATGCTAAGCGCTAAGAGGCCTACATTGGGAAAAATAATATCTTCAAATAAAAACTACACAGATGCATTCTGTGAAACTTATTTCTGATCTGTAAATTCAGTTAGCAGAGATAAAACATATTTTTGATTGAGCAGTTATGAAACACTCTTTTTGTAGAAAATGCAAGTGGAGATTCGGAGCGCTAAGAGGGTAATAGTGGAAAAAGGAATGTCTTCAAATATAAACTACACAGAATCATTCGGTGAAACTTCTTTCTGATCTGTGCATTCAGCTAAAAGAGTTAAACCATACTTTTGATTGAGCAGATCTGAACACTCTTTCTGTAGAAAATGCAACTGGACATTTGGAGGGCTAAGAGCGTAGTAGTGGAAAAAGGAATATATTCAAATATAAACTACACAGAAGCATTCTGTGAAACTTCTTTCTGTTCTGAGCATTCAGCTAACAGAGTTAAACCATACTTTTGATTGAGCAGTTTTGAAACACTCTGTCTGTAGAAAATGCAACTGGACATTCGTAGCGCTAAGTGGGTAGTAGTGGAAAAAAGAATATGTTCAAATATAAACTACACAGAAGCATTGTATGAAACTACTTTCTGTTCTGTGCATTCAACTAACGGATTTGAACCTTACTTTTGATTGAGCCGTTCTGAAACACTCTTTCTGTAGAAACTGCAATTGGACATTCTGAGCGCTAAGAGGCCTATATTGGGAAAAAGAATGTCTACAAATAAAAACTACACAGAAGAATTGTGTGAAACTTCCTTCTGTTCTGTTTGTTCAACTAAAAGAGTTGAACCTTAGTTTTGATTGAGCCGTTCTGAAACACTCTTTCTGTAGAAAATGCAAGTGGAGATTCGGAGCGCTAAGGGGTTAATAGTGGAAAAAGGAATGTCTCCAAATATAAACTACACAGAATCATTCTGTGAAACTTCTTTCTGATCTGTGCATTCAGCTAACAGAGTTAAACAATACTTTTGATTGAGCAGATCTGAACACTCTTTCTGTAGAAAATGCAACTGGACATTTGGAGCTCTAAGAGAGTAATAGTGGAAAAAGGAATATATTCAAATATAAACTACACAGAAGTATTCTGTGAAACTTCTTTCTGATCTGAGCATTCAGCTAACAGAGTTAAACCATACTTTTGATTGAGCAGTTTTGAAACCCTCTGTCTGTAGAAAATGCAACTGGACATTCGTAGCGCTAAGTGGGTAATAGTGGAAAAAAGAATATGTTCAAATATGAACTACACAGAAGCATTGTATGAAACTTCTTTCTGTTCTGTGCATTCAACTAACAGAGTTGAACCTTACTTTTGATTGAGCCTTTCTGAAACACTCTTTCTGTAGAAACTGCAATTGGACATTCTGAGCGCTAAGAGGCCTATATTGGGAAAAATAATATCTTCAAATAAAAACTACACAGAAGCATTGTGTGAAATTTATTTCTGATATGTTCATTAAGTTAACAGAGTTAAACCATACTTTTGATTGCGCAGTTCTGAGCACTCTTTCTGTAGAAAATGCAAGTGGACATTCGGAGCGCTAAGAGGGTAATAGTGGAAAAAGGAATATATTCAAATATAAACTACACAGTAGCATTCTGTGAAAATTCTTTCTGTTCTGTGCATTCAACTAACAGAGTTGAACCTTACTTTTGATTGAGCCGTTCTGAAACACTCTTTCTGTAGAAACTGCAATTGGACATGCTAAGCGCTAAGAGGCCTACATTGGGAAAAAGAATATCTTCAAATAAAAACAACACTGATGCATTCTGTGAAAATTATTTCTGATCTGTAAATTCAGTTAACAGAGATAAAACATATTTTTGATTGAGCATTTATGAAACACTCTTTTTGTAGAAAATGCAAGGGGAAATTCGGAGCGGTAAGAGGGTAATAGTGGTAAAAGGAATGTCTTCAAATATAAACTACACAGAATCATTCGGTGAAACTTCTTTCTGATCTGTGCATTCAGCTAACAGAGTTAAAACATACTTTTGATTGAGCAGATCTGAACACTCTTTCTGTAGAAAATGCAACTGGACATTTGGAGCGCTAAGAGCGTAGTAGCGGAAAAAGTAATATATTCAAATATAAACTACACAGAAGCATTCTGTGAAACTTCTTTCTGATCTGAGCATTCAGCTAACAGAGTTAAACCATACTTTTGATTGAGCAGTTTTGAAACACTCTGTCTGTAGAAAATGCAACTGGACATTCGTAGCGCTAAGTGGGTAATAGTGGAAAAAAGAATATGTTCAAATATAAACTACACAGAAGCATTGTATGAAACTCCTTTCTGTTATGTGCATTCAACTAACAGAGTTGAACCTTACATTTGATTGAGCCGTTCTGAAACACTCTTTCTGTAGTAACTGCAATTGGACATTCTGAGCCCTAAGAGGCCTATATTGGGAAAAAGAATGTCTACAAATAAAAACTACACAGAACAATAGTGTGAAACTTCTTTCTGTTCTGTTTGTTCAACTAAAAGAGTTGAACCTTAGTTTTGATTGAGCCGTTCTGAAACACTCTTTCTGTAGAAAATGCAAGTGGAGATTCGGAGCGCTAAGAGGGTAATAGTGGAAAAAGGAATGTCTCCAAATATAAACTACACAGAATCATTCTGTGAAACTTCTTTCTGATCTGTGCATTCAGCTAACAGAGTTAAACCATACTTTTGATTGAGCAGATCTGAACACTCTTTCTTTAGAAAATGCAACTGGACATTTGGAGCGCTAAGAGAGTAGTAGTGGAAAAAGGAATATATTCAAATATAAACTACACAGAAGCATTCTGTGAAACTTCTTTCGGATCTGAGCATTCAGCTAACAGAGTTAAACCATACTTTTGATTGCGCAGTTTTGAAACACTCTGTCTGTAGAATATGCAACTGGACATTCATAGCGCTAAGTGGGTAATAGTGGAAAAAAGAATATGTTCAAATATAAACTACACAGAAGCATTGTATGAAACTTCTTTCTGTTCTGTGCATTCAACTAACAGAGTTGAACCTTACTATTGATTAAGCCTTTCTGAAACACTCTTTCTGTAGAAACTGCAATTGGACATTCTGAGCGCTAAGAGGCCTATATAGGGAAAAATAATATCTTCGAATAAAAACTACACAGAAGCATTGTGTGAAACTTATTTCTGATATGTTCATTAAGCTAACAGAGTTAAACCATACTTTTCATTGCGCAGTTCTGAACACTCTTTCTGTAGAAAATGCAAGTGGACATTCTGAGCATTAAGAGGTTAATAGTGGAAAAAGGTATATATTCAAATATAAACTACACAGTAGCATTCTGTGAAAATTCTTTCTGTTCTGTGCATTCAACTAACAGAGTTGAACCTTACTTTTGATTGAGCCGTTCTGAAACACTCTTTCTGTAGAAACTGCAATTGGACATGCTAAGCGCTAAGAGGCCTATATTGGGAAAAAGAATATCTTCAAATAAAAACTACACAGATGCATTCTGTGAAACTTATTTCTGATCTGTAAATTCAGTTAACAGAGATAAAACATATTTTTGATTGAGCAGTTATGAAACACTCTTTCTGCAGAAAATGCAAGTGTAGATTCGGAGCGCTAAGAGGGTAATAGTGGAAAAAGGAATGTCTCCAAATATAAACTACACAGAATCATTCTGTGAAACTATTTTCTGATCTGTGCATTCAGCTAACAGATTTAAACCATACTTTTGATTGAGCAGATCTGAACACTCTTTCTGTAGAAAATGCAACTGGACATTTGGAGCGCTAAGAGAGTAGTAGTGGAAAAAGGAATATATTCAAATATAAACTACACAGAAGCATTCTGTGAAACTTCTTTCTGATCTGAGCATTCAGCTAACAGAGTTAAACCATACTTTTGATTGAGCAGTTTTGAAACACTCTGTCTGTAGAAAATGCAACTGGACATTCGTAGCGCTAAGTGGGTAATAGTGGAAAAAAGAATATGTTCAAATATAAACTACACAGAAACATTGTATGAAACAACTTTTTGTTCTGTGCATTCAACTAACAGAGTTGAACCTTACTTTGATTGAGCCTTTCTGAAACACTCTTTCTGTAGAAACTGCAATTGGACATTCTGAGCGCTAAGAGGCCTCTATTGGGAAAAATAATATCTTCAAATAAAAACTACACAGAAGCATTGTGTGAAACTTATTTCTGATATGTTCATTAAGCTAACAGAGTTAAACCATACTTTTGATTGCACAGTTCTGAACACTCTTTCTGTAGAAAATGCAAGTGGACATTCGGAGCGCTAAGAGGGTAATAGTGGAAAAAGGAATATATTCAAATATAAACTACACAGTAGCATTCTGTGAAAATTCTTTCTGTTCTGTGCATTCAACTAACAGAGTTGAACCTTACTTTTGATTGAGCCGTTCTGAAACACTCTTTCTGTAGAAACTGCAATTGGACATGCTAAGCGCTAAGAGGCCTACATTGGGAAAAAGAATATCTTCAAATAAAAACTACACAGATGCATTCTGTGAAACTTATTTCTGATCTGTAAATTCAGTTAACAGAGATAAAACATATTTTTGATTGAGCAGTTATGAAACACTCTTTTTGTAGAAAATGCAAGTGGAGATTCGGAGCGCTAAGAGGGTAATAGTGGAAAAAGGAATGTCTTCAAATATAAACTACACAGAATCACTCGGAGAAACTTCTTTCTGATCTGTGCATTCAGCTAACAGAGTTAAACCATACTTTTGATTGAGCAGATCTGAACACTCTTTCTGTAGAAAATGCAACTGGACATTTGGAGCGCTAAGAGCGTAGTAGTGGAAAAAGGAATATATTCAAATATAAACTACACAGAAGCATTCTGTGAAACTTCATTCCGATCTGAGCATTCAGCTAACAGAGTTAAACCATACTTTTGATTGAGCAGTTTTGAAACACTCTGTCTGTAGAAAATGCAACTGGACATTCGTAGCGCTAAGTGGGTAATAGTGGACAAAAGAATATGTTCAAATATAAACTACACAGAAGCATTGTATGAAACTTCTTTCTGTTCTGTGCATTCAACTAACAGAGTTGAACCTTACTTTTGATTGAGCCGTTCTGAAACACTCTTTCTGTAGAAACTGCAATTGGACATTCTGAGCGCTAAGAGGCCTATATTGGGAAAAAGAATGTCTACAAATAAAAACTACACAGAAGAATTGTGTGAAACTTCTTTCTGCTCTGTTTGTTCAACTAAAAGTGTTGAACCTTAGTTTTGATTGAGCCGTTCTGAAACACTCTTTCTGTAGAAAATGCAAGTGGAGATTCAGAGCGCTAAGAGGGTAATAGTGGAAAAAGGAATGTCTCCAAATATAAACTACACAGAATCATTCTGTGAAACTTCTTTCTGATCTGTGCATTCAGCTAACAGAGTTAAACCATACTTTTGATTGAGCAGATCTGAACACTCTTTCTGTAGAAAATGCAACTGGACATTTGGAGCGCTAAGAGAGTAGTAGTGGAAAAAGGAATATATTCAAATATAAACTACACAGAAGCATTCTGTGATATTTCTTTCTGATCTGAGCATTCAGCTAACAGAGTTAAACCATACTTTTGATTGAGCAGTTTTGAAACACTCTGTCTGTAGAAAATGCAACTGGACATTCGTAGCGCTAAGTGGGTAATAGTGGAAAAAAGAATATGTTCAAATATAAACTACACAGAAGCATTGTATGAAACTTCTTTCTGTTCTGTGCATTCAACTAACAGAGTTGAACCTTACTTTTGATTGAGCCTTTCTGAAACACTCTTTCTGTAGAAACTGCAATTGGACATTCTGAGCGCTAAGAGGCCTCTATTGGGAAAAATAATATCTTCAAATAAAAACTACACAGAAGCATTGTGTGAAACTTATTTCTGATATGTTCATTAAGCTAACAGAGTTAAACCATACTTTTGATTGCCAGTTCTGAACACTCTTTCTGTAGAAAATGCAAGTGGACATTCGGAGCGCTAAGAGGGTAATAGTGGAAAAAGGAATATATTCAAATATAAACTACACAGTAGCATTCTGTGAAAATTCTTTCTGTTCTGTGCATTCAACTAACAGAGTTGAACCTTACTTTTGATAGAGCCGTTCTGAAACACTGTTTCTGTAGAAACTGCAATTGGACATGCTAAGCGCTAAGAGGCCTACATTGGGAAAAAGAATATCTTCAAATAAAAACTACACAGATGCATTCTGTGAAACTTATTTCTGATCTGTAAATTCAGTTAACAGAGATAAAACATATTTTTGATTGAGCAGTTATGAAACACTCTTTTTGTAGAAAATGCAAGTGGAGATTCGGAGCGCTAAGAGGGTAATAGTGGAAAAAGGAATGTCTTCAAATATAAACTACACTGAATCATTCGGTGAAACTTCTTTCTGATCTGTGCTTTCAGCTAACAGAGTTAAACCATACTTTTGATTGAGCAGATCTGAACACTCTTTCTGTAGAAAATGCAACTGGACATTTGGAGCGCTAAGAGCGTAGTAGTGAAAAAGGAATATATTCAAATATAAACTACACAGAAGCATTCTGTGAAACTTCTTTCTGATCTGAGCATTCAGCTAACAGAGTTAAACCATACTTTTGATTGAGCAGTTTTGAAACACTCTGTCTGTAGAAAATGCAACTGGACATTCGTAGCGCTAAGTGGGTAATAGTGGACAAAAGAATATGTTCAAATATAAACTACACAGAAGCATTGTATGAAACTTCTTTCTGTTCTGTGCATTCAACTAACAGAGTTGAACCTTACTTTTGATTGAGCCGTTCTGAAACACTCTTTCTGTAAAAACTGCTATTGGACATTCTGAGCGCTAGGAGGCCTATATTGGGAAAAAGAATGTCTACAAATAAAAACTACACAGAAGAATTGTGTGAAACTTCTTTCTGTTCTGTTTGTTCAACTAAAAGATTTGAACCTTAGTTTTGATTGAGCCGTTCTGAAACACTCTTTCTGTAGAAAATTCAAGTGGAGATTCGGAGCGCTAAGAGGGTAATAGTGGAAAAAGGAATGTCTCCAAATATAAACTACAGAGAATAATTCTGTGAAACTTCTTTCTGATCTGTGCATTCAGCTAACAGAGTTAAACCATACTTTTGATTGAGCAGATCTGAACACTCTTTCTGTAGAAAATGCAACTGGACATTTGGAGCGCTAAGAGAGTAGTAGTGGAAAAAGGAATATATTCAAATATAAACTACACAGAAGCATTCTGTGAAACTTCTTTCTGATCTGAGCATTCAGCTAACAGAGTTAAACCATACTTTTGATTGAGCAGTTTTGAAATATTCTGTCTGTAGAAAATGCAACAGGACATTCGTAGCGCTAAGTGGGTAATAGTGGAAAAAAGAATATGTTCAAATATAAACTACACAGAAGCATTGTATGAAACTTCTTTCTGTTCTGTGCATTCAACTAACAGAGTTGAACCTTACTTTTGATTGAGCCTTTCTGAAACACTCTTTCTGTAGAAAGTGCAATTGGACATTCTGAGCGCTAAGAGGCCTCTATTGGGAAAAATAATATCTTCAAATAAAAACTACACAGAAGCATTGTGTGAAAATTATTTCTGATATGTTCATTAAGCTAACAGAGTTAAACCATACTTTTGATTGCGCAGTTCTGAACACTCTTTCTGTAGAAAATGCAAGTGGACATTCCGAGCGCTAAGAGGGTAATAGTGGAAAAAGGAATATATTCAAATATAAACTACACAGTAGCATTCTGTGAAAATTCTTTCTGTTCTGAGCATTCAACTAACAGAGTTGAACCTTACTTTTGATTGAGCCGTTCTGAAACACTCTTTCTGTAGAAACTGCAATTGGACATGCTAAGCGCTAAGAGGCCTATATTGGGAAAAAGAATATCTTCAAATAAAAACTACACAGATGCATTCTGTGAAACTTATTTCTGATCTGTAAATTCAGTTAACAGAGATAAAACATATTTTTGATTGAGCAGTTATGAAACACTCTTTCTGCAGAAAATGCAAGTGTAGATTCGGAGCGCTAAGGGGGTAATAGTGGAAAAAGGAATGTCTCCAAATACAAACTACACAGAATCATTCTGTGAAACTATTTTCTGATCTGTGCATTCAGCTAACAGATTTAAACCATACTTTTGATTGAGCAGATCTGAACACTCTTTCTGTAGAAAATGCAACTGGACATTTGGAGCGCTAAGAGAGTAGTAGTGGAAAAAGGAATATATTCAAATATAAACTACACAGAAGCATTCTGTGAAACTTCTTTCTGATCTGAGCATTCAGCTAACAGAGTTAAACCATACTTTTGATTGAGCAGTTTTGAAACACTCTGTCTGTAGAAAATGCAACTGGACATTCGTAGCGCTAAGTGGGTAATAGTGGAAAAAAGAATATGTTCAAATATAAACTACACAGAAGCATTGTATGAAACAACTTTTTGTTCTGTGCATTCAACTAACAGAGTTGAACCTTACTTTTGATTGAGCCTTTCTGAAACACTCTTTCTGTAGAAACTGCAATTGGACATTCTGAGCGCTAAGAGGCCTCTATTGGGAAAAATAATATCTTCAAATAAAAACTACACAGAAGCATTGTGTGAAACTTATTTCTGATATGTTCATTAAGCTAACAGAGTTAAACCATACTTTTGATTGCACAGTTCTGAACACTCTTTCTGTAGAAAATGCAAGTGGACATTCGGAGCGCTAAGAGGGTAATAGTGGAAAAAGGAATATATTCAAATATAAACTACACAGTAGCATTCTGTGAAAATTCTTTCTGTTCTGTGCATTCAACTAACAGAGTTGAACCTTACTTTTGATTGAGCCGTTCTGAAACACTCTTTCTGTAGAAACTGCAATTGGACATGCTAAGCGCTAAGAGGCCTACATTGGGAAAAAGAATATCTTCAAATAAAAACTACACAGATGCATTCTGTGAAACTTATTTCTGATCTGTAAATTCAGTTAACAGAGATAAAACATATTTTTGATTGAGCAGTTATGAAACACTCTTTTTGTAGAAAATGCAAGTGGAGATTCGGAGCGCTAAGAGGGTAATAGTGGAAAAAGGAATGTCTTCAAATATAAACTACACTGAATCATTCGGTGAAACTTCTTTCTGATCTGTGCATTCAGCTAACAGAGTTAAACCATACTTTTGATTGAGCAGATCTGAACACTCTTTCTGTAGAAAATGCAACTGGACATTTGGAGCGCTAAGAGCGTAGTAGTGAAAAAGGAATATATTCAAATATAAACTACACAGAAGCATTCTGTGAAACTTCTTTCTGATCTGAGCATTCAGCTAACAGAGTTAAACCATACTTTTGATTGAGCAGTTTTGAAACACTCTGTCTGTAGAAAATGCAACTGGACATTCGTAGCGCTAAGTGGGTAATAGTGGAAAAAAGAATATGTTCAAATATAAACTACACAGAAGCATTGTATGAAACTTCTTTCTGTTCTGTGCATTCAACTAACAGAGTTGAACCTTACTTTTGATTGAGCCGTTCTGAAACACTCTTTCTGTAAAAACTGCTATTGGACATTCTGAGCGCTAGGAGGCCTATATTGGGAAAAAGAATGTCTACAAATAAAAACTACACAGAAGAATTGTGTGAAACTTCTTTCTGTTCTGTTTGTTCAACTAAAAGATTTGAACCTTAGTTTTGATTGAGCCGTTCTGAAACACTCTTTCTGTAGAAAATGCAAGTGGAGATTCGGAGCGCTAAGAGGGTAATAGTGGAAAAAGGAATGTCTCCAAATATAAACTACACAGAATAATTCTGTGAAACTTCTTTCTGATCTGTGCATTCAGCTAACAGAGTTAAACCATACTTTTGATTGAGCAGATCTGAACACTCTTTCTGTAGAAAATGCAACTGGACATTTGGAGCGCTAAGAGAGTAGTAGTGGAAAAAGGAATATATTCAAATATAAACTACACAGAAGCATTCTGTGAAACTTCTTTCTGATCTGAGCATTCAGCTAACAGAGTTAAACCATACTTTTGATTGAGCAGTTTTGAAACACTCTGTCTGTAGAAAATGCAACTGGACATTCGTAGCGCTAAGTGGGTAATAGTGGAAAAAAGAATATGTTCAAATATAAACTACACAGAAGCATTGTATGAAACTTCTTTCTGTTCTGTGCATTCAACTAACAGAGTTGAACCTTACTTTTGATTGAGCCTTTCTGAAACACTCTTTCTGTAGAAAGTGCAATTGGACATTCTGAGCGCTAAGAGGCCTCTATTGGGAAAAATAATATCTTCAAATAAAAACTACACAGAAGCATTGTGTGAAACTTATTTCTGATATGTTCATTAAGCTAACAGAGTTAAACCATACTTTTGATTGCGCAGTTCTGAACACTCTTTCTGTAGAAAATGCAAGTGGACATTCCGAGCGCTAAGAGGGTAATAGTGGAAAAAGGAATATATTCAAATATAAACTACACAGTAGCATTCTTTGAAAATTCTTTCTGTTCTGTGCATTCAACTAACAGAGTTGAAACTTACTTTTGATTGAGCCGTTCTGAAACACTCTTTCTGTAGAAACTGTCATTGGACATGCTAAGCGCTAAGAGGCCTACATTGGGAAAAAGAATATCTTCAAATAAAAACTACACAGACGCATTCTGTGAAAGTTATTTCTGATCTGTAAATTCAGTTAACAGAGATAAAACATATTTTTGATTGAGCAGTTATGAAACACTCTTTTTGTAGAAAATGCAAGTGGAGATTCGGAGCGCTAAGAGGGTAATAGTGGAAAAAGGAATGTCTTCAAATATAAACTACACAGAATCACTCGGTGAAACTTCTTTCTGATCTGTGCATTCAGCTAACAGATTTAAACCATACTTTTGATTGAGCAGATCTGAACACTCTTTCTGTAGAAAATGCAACTGGACATTTGGAGCGCTAAGAGCGTAGTAGTGGAAAAAGGAATATATTCAAATATAAACTACACAGAAGCATTCTGTGAAACTTCTTTCTGATCTGAGCATTCAGCTAACAGAGTTAAACCATACTTTTGATTGAGCAGTTTTGAAACACTCTGTCTGTAGAAAATGCAACTGGACATTCGTAGCGCTAAGTGGGTAATAGTGGACAAAAGAATATGTTCAAATATAAACTACACAGAAGCATTGTATGAAACTTCTTTCTGTTCTGTGCATTCAACTAACAGAGTTGAACCTTACTTTTGATTGAGCCGTTCTGAAACACTCTTTCTGTAGAAACTGCAATTGGACATTCTGAGCGCTAAGAGGCCTATATTGGGAAAAAGAATGTCTACAAATAAAAACTACACAGAAGAATTGTGTGAAACTCCTTTCTGTTCTGTTTGTTCAACTAAAAGAGTTGAACCTTAGTTTTGATTGAGCCGTTCTGAAACACTCTTTCTGTAGAAAATGCAAGTGGAGATCGGAGCGCTAAGAGGGTAATAGTGGAAAAAGGAATGTCTCCAAATATAAACTACACAGAATCATTCTGTGAAACTTCTTTCTGATCTGTGCATTCAGCTAACAGAGTTAAACCATACTTTTGATTGAGCAGATCTGAACACCCTTTCTGTAGAAAATGCAACTGGACATTTGGAGGGCTAAGAGAGTAGTAGTGGAAAAAGGAATATATTCAAATATAAACTACACAGAAGCATTCTGTGAAACTTCTTTCTGATCTGAGCATTCAGCTAACAAAGTTAAACCATACTTTTGATTGA
Source organism: Symphalangus syndactylus (assembly GCF_028878055.3). NCBI lineage: Eukaryota > Metazoa > Chordata > Mammalia > Primates > Hylobatidae > Symphalangus > Symphalangus syndactylus. The sequence goes on along the minus strand of NC_072426.2, from coordinate 8,200,451 downwards.
GCAGTTTTGAAACAATCAGTCTGTAGATAATGCAACTGGACATTCGTAGCGCTAAGTGGATAATAGTGGAAAAAAGAATATGTTCAAATATAAACTACACAGAAGCATTGTATGAAACTTCTTTCTGTTCTGTGCATTCAGCTAACAGAGTTGAACCTTACTTTTCATTGAGCCTTTCTGAAACACTCTTTCTGTAGAAACTGCAATTGGACATTCTGAGCGCTAAGAGGCCTCTATTGGGAAAAATAATATCTTCAAATAAAAACTTCACAGAAGCATTGTGTGAAACTTATTTCTGATATGTTCATTAAGCTAACAGAGTTAAACCATACTTTTGATTGCGCAGTTCTGAACACTCTTTCTGTAGAAAATGCAAGTGTACATTCGTAGCGCTAAGAGGGTAATAGTGGAAAAAGGAATATATTCAAATATAAACTACACAGTAGCATTCTGTGAAAATTCTTTCTGTTCTGTGCATTCAACTAACAGAGTTGAACCTTACTTTTGATTGAGCCGTTCTGAAACACTCTTTCTGTAGAAACTGCAATTGGACATTCTGAGCGCTAAGAGGCCTATATTGGGAACAAGAATGTCTACAAATAAAAACTACCCAGAAGAATTGTGTGAAACTTCTTTCTGTTCTGTTTGTTCAACTAAAAGATTTGAAATTAGTTTTGAATGAGCCGTTCTGAAACACTCTTTCTGTAGAAAATGCAAGTGGAGATTCGGAGCGCTAAGAGGCCTATATTGGGAAAAATAATATCTTCAAATAAAAACTACACAGAAGCATTGTGTGAAACTTATTTCTGATATGTTCATTAAGCTAACAGAGTTAAACCATACTTTTGATTGCGCAGTTCTGAACACTCTTTCTGTAGAAAATGCAAGTGGACATTCGCAGCGCTAAGAGGGTTATAGTGGAAAAAGGAATATATTCAAATATAAACTACACAGTAGCATTCTGTGAAAATTCTTTCTGTTCTGTGCATTCAACTAACAGAGTTGAACCTTACTTTTGATTGAGCCGTTCTGAAACACTCTTTCTGTAGAAACTGCAATTGGACATGCTAAGCGCTAAGAGGCCTACATTGGGAAAAATAATATCTTCAAATAAAAACTACACAGATGCATTCTGTGAAACTTATTTCTGATCTGTAAATTCAGTTAGCAGAGATAAAACATATTTTTGATTGAGCAGTTATGAAACACTCTTTTTGTAGAAAATGCAAGTGGAGATTCGGAGCGCTAAGAGGGTAATAGTGGAAAAAGGAATGTCTTCAAATATAAACTACACAGAATCATTCGGTGAAACTTCTTTCTGATCTGTGCATTCAGCTAAAAGAGTTAAACCATACTTTTGATTGAGCAGATCTGAACACTCTTTCTGTAGAAAATGCAACTGGACATTTGGAGGGCTAAGAGCGTAGTAGTGGAAAAAGGAATATATTCAAATATAAACTACACAGAAGCATTCTGTGAAACTTCTTTCTGTTCCGAGCCTTCAGCTAACAGAGTTAAACCATACTTTTGATTGAGCAGTTTTGAAACACTCTGTCTGTAGAAAATGCAACTGGACATTCGTAGCGCTAAGTTGGTAGTAGTGGAAAAAAGAATATGTTCAATATAAACTACACAGAAGCATTGTATGAAACTACTTTCTGTTCTGTGCATTCAACTAACGGATTTGAACCTTACTGTTGATTGAGCCGTTCTGAAACACTCTTTCTGTAGAAACTGCAATTGGACATTCTGAGCGCTAAGAGTCCTATATTGGGAAAAAGAATGTCTACAAATAAAAACTACACAGAAGAATTGTGTGAAACTTCTTTCTGTTCTGTTTGTTCAACTAAAATAGTTGAACCTTAGTTTTGATTGAGCCGTTCTGAAACACTCTTTCTGTAGAAAATGCAAGTGGAGATTCGGAGCGCTAAGAGGGTAATAGTGGAAAAAGGAATGTCTCCAAATATAAACTACACAGAATCATTCTGTGAAACTTCTTTCTGATCTGTGCATTCACCTAACAGAGTTAAACCATACTTTTGATTGAGCAGATCTGAACAGTCTTTCTGTAGAAAATGCAACTGGACATTTGGAGCGCTAAGAGCGTAGTAGTGGAAAAAGTAATATATTCAAATATAAACTACACAGAAGCATTCTGTGAAACTTCTTTCTGATCTGAGCATTCAGCTAACAGAGTTAAACCATACTTTTGATTGAGCAGTTTTGAAACACTCTGTCTGTAGAAAATGCAACTGGACATTCGTAGCGCTAAGTGGGTAATAGTGGAAAAAAGAATATGTTCAAATATAAACTACACAGAAGCATTGTATGAAACTTCTTTCTGTTCTGTGCATTCAACTAACAGAGTTGAACCTTACTTTTGATTGAGCCTTTCTGAAACACTCTGTCTGTAGAAAATGCAACTGGACATTCGTAGCGCTAAGTGGGTAATAGTGGAAAAAAGAATATGTTCAAATATAAACTACACAGAAGCATTGTATGAAACTTCTTTCTGTTCTGTGCATTCAACTAACAGAGTTGAAACTTACTTTTGATTGAGCCTTTCTGAAACACTCTTTCTGTAGAAACTGCAATTGGACATTCTGAGCGCTAAAAGGCCTCTATTGGGAAAAATAATATCTTCAAATTAAAACTTCACAGAAGCATTGTGTGAAACTTATTTCTGATATGTTCATTAAGCTAACAGAGTTAAACCATAGTTTTGATTGCGCAGTTCTGAACACTCTTTCTGTAGAAAATGCAAGTGGACATTCGGAGCGCTAAGAGGGAAATAGTGGATAAAGGAATATATTCAAATATAAACTACACAGTAGCATTCTGTGAAAATTCTTTCTGTTCTGTGCGTTCAACTAACAGAGTTGAACCTTACTTTTGATTGAGCCGTTCTGAAACACTCTTTCTGTAGAAACCTCAATTGGACATGCTAAGCGCTAAGAGGCCTACATTGGGAAAAATAATATCTTCAAATAAAAACTACACAGATGCATTCTGTGAAAATTATTTCTGATCTGTAAATTCAGTTAACAGAGGTAAAACCTATTTTTGATTGAGCAGTTATGAAACACTCTTTTTGTAGAAAATGCAAGTGGAGATTCGGAGCGCTAAGAGGGTAATAGTGGAAAAAGGAATGTCTTCAAATATAAACAACACAGAATCATTCGGTGAAACTTCTTTCTGATCTGTGCATTCAGCTAACAGAGTTAAACCATACTTTTGATTGAGCAGATCTGAACACTCTTTCTGTAGAAAATGCAACTGGACATTTGGAGCGCTAAGAGCGTAGTAGTGGAAAAAGGAATATATTCAAATATAAACTACACAGAAGCATTCTGTGAAACTTCTTTCTGATCTGAGCATTCAGCTAACAGCGTTAAACCACACTTTTGATTGAGCAGTTTTGAAACACTCTGTCTGTAGAAAATGCAACTGGACATTTGTAGCGCTAAGTGGGTAATAGTGGAAAAAAGAATATGTTCAAATATAAACTAAACAGAAGCATTGTATGAAACTTCTTTCTGTTCTGTGCATTCAACTAACAGAGTTGAACCTTACTTTTGATTGAGCCGTTCTGAAACACTCTTTCTGTAGAAACTGCAATTGGACATTCTGAGCGCTAAGAGGCCTATATTGGGAAAAAGAATGTCTACAAATAAAAACTACACAGAAGAATTGTGTGAAAGTTCTTTATGTTCTGTTTGTTCAACTAAAAGAGTTGAACCTTAGTTTTGATTGAGCCGTTCTGAAACACTCTTTCTGTAGAAAATGCAAGTGGAGATTCGGAGCGCTAAGAGGGTAATAGTGGAAAAAGGAATGTCTACAAATATAAACTACACAGAATCATTCTGTGAAACTTCTTTCTGATCTGTGCATTCAGCTAACAGAGTTAAACCACACTTTTGATTGAGCAGATCTGAACACTCTTTCTGTAGAAAATGCAACTGGACATTTGGAGCGCTAAGAGAGTAGTAGTGGAAATAGGAATATATTCAAATATAAACTACACAGAAGCATTCTGTGAAACTTCTTTCTGATCTGAGCATTCAGCTAACAGAGTTAAACCATACTTTTGATTGAGCAGTTTTGAAACCCTCTGTCTGTAGAAAATGCAACTGGACATTCGTAGCGCTAAGTGGGTAATAGTGGAAAAAAGAATATGTTCAAATATAAACTACACAGAAGCATTGTATGAAACTTCTTTCTGTTCTGTGCATTCAACTAACAGAGTTGAACCTTACTTTTGATTGAGCCGTTCTGAAACACTCTTTCTGTAGAAACTGCAATTGGACATTCTGAGCGCTAAGAGGCCTATATTGGGAAAAAGAATGTCTACAAATAAAAACTACCCAGAAGAATTGTGTGAAACTTCTTTCTGTTCTGTTTGTTCAACTAAAAGATTTGAACCTTAGTTTTGAATGAGCCGTTCTGAAACACTCTTTCTGTAGAAAATGCAAGTGGAGATTCGGAGCGCTAAGAGGCCTATATTGGGAAAAATAATATCTTCAAATAAAAACTACACAGAAGCATTGTGTGAAACTTATTTCTGATATGTTCATTAAGCTGACAGAGTTAAACCATACTTTTGATTGCGCAGTTCTGAACACTCTTTCTGTAGAAAATTCAAGTGGACATTCGCAGCGCTAAGAGGGTTATAGTGGAAAAAGGAATATATTCAAATATAAACTACACAGTAGCATTCTGTGAAAATACTTTCTGTTCTGTGCATTCAACTAACAGAGTTGAACCTTACTTTTGATTGAGCCGTTCTGAAACACTCTTTCTGTAGAAACTGCAATTGGACATGCTAAGCGCTAAGAGGCCTACATTGGGAAAAAGTATATCTTCAAATAAATACTACACAGATGCATTCTGTGAAACTTATTTCTGATCTGTAAATTCAGTTAGCAGAGATAAAACATATTTTTGATTGAGCAGTTATGAAACACTCTTTTTGTAGGAAATGCAAGTGGAGATTCGGAGCGCTAAGAGGGTAATAGTGGAAAAAGGAATGTCTTCAAATATAAACTACACAGAATCATTCGGTGAAACTTCTTTCTGATCTGTGCATTCAGCTAAAAGAGTTAAACCATACTTTTGATTGAGCAGATCTGAACACTCTTTCTGTAGAAAATGCAACTGGACATTTGGAGGGCTAAGAGCGTAGTAGTGGAAAAAGGAATATATTCAAATATAAACTACACAGAAGCATTCTGTGAAACTTCTTTCTGTTCTGAGCATTCAGCTAACAGAGTTAAACCATACTTTTGATTGAGCAGTTTTGAAACACTCTTTTTGTAGAAAATGCAAGTGGAGATTCGGAGCGCTAAGAGGGTAATAGTGGAAAAAGGAATGTCTCCAAATATAAACTACACAGAATCATTCTGTGAAACTTCTTTCTGATCTGTGCATTCAGCTAACAGAGTTAAACCACACTTTTGATTGAGCAGATCTGAACACTCTTTCTGTAGAAAATGCAACTGGACATTTGGAGCGCTAAGAGAGTAGTAGTGGAAAAAGGAATATATTCAAATATAAACTACACAGAAGCATTCTGTGAAACTTCTTTCTGATCTGAGCATTCAGCTAACAGAGTTAAACCATACTTTTGATTGAGCAGTTTTGAAACACTCTGTCTGTAGAAAATGCAACTGGACATTCGTAGCGCTAAGTGGGTAATAGTGGAAAAATGAATATGTTCAAATATAAACTACACAGAAGCATTGTATGAAACTTCTTTCTGTTCTGTGCATTCAACTAACAGAGTTGAACCTTACTTTTGATTGAGCCGTTCTGAAACACTCTCTCTGTAGAAACTGCAATTGGACATTCTGAGCGCTAAGAGGCCTATATTGGGAAAAAGAATGTCTACAAATAAAAACTACCCAGAAGAATTGTGTGAAACTTCCTTCTGTTCTGTTTGTTCAACTAAAAGATTTGAACCTTAGTTTTGAATGAGCCGTTCTGAAACACTCTTTCTGTAGAAAATGCAAGTGGAGATTCGGAGCGCTAAGAGGCCTATATTGGGAAAAATAATATCTTCAAATAAAAACTACACAGAAGCATTGTGTGAAACTTATTTCTGATATGTTCATTAAGCTAACAGAGTTAAACCATACTTTTGATTGCGCAGTTCTGCACACTCTTTCTGTAGAAAATGCAAGTGGACATTCGCAGCGCTAAGAGGGTTATAGTGGAAAAAGGAATATATTCAAATATAAACTACACAGTAGCATTCTGTGAAAATTCTTTCTGTTCTGTGCATTCAACTAACAGAGTTGAACCTTACTTTTGATTGAGCCGTTCTGAAACACTCTTTCTGTAGAAACTGCAATTGGACATGCTAAGCGCTAAGAGGCCTACATTGGGAAAAATAATATCTTCAAATAAAAACTACACAGATGCATTCTGTGAAACTTATTTCTGATCTGTAAATTCAGTTAGCAGAGATAAAACATATTTTTGATTGAGCAGTTATGAAACACTCTTTTTGTAGAAAATGCAAGTGGAGATTCGGAGCGCTAAGAGGGTAATAGTGGAAAAAGGAATGTCTTCAAATATAAACTACACAGAATCATTCGGTGAAACTTCTTTCTGATCTGTGCATTCAGCTAAAAGAGTTAAACCATACTTTTGATTGAGCAGATCTGAACACTCTTTCTGTAGAAAATGCAACTGGACATTTGGAGGGCTAAGAGCGTAGTAGTGGAAAAAGGAATATATTCAAATATAAACTACACAGAAGCATTCTGTGAAACTTCTTTCTGTTCTGAGCATTCAGCTAACAGAGTTAAACCATACTTTTGATTGAGCAGTTTTGAAACACTCTGTCTGTAGAAAATGCAACTGGACATTCGTAGCGCTAAGTGGGTAGTAGTGGAAAAAAGAATATGTTCAAATATAAACTACACAGAAGCATTGTATGAAACTACTTTCTGTTCTGTGCATTCAACTAACGGATTTGAACCTTACTTTTGATTGAGCCGTTCTGAAACACTCTTTCTGTAGAAACTGCAATTGGACATTCTGAGCGCTAAGAGGCCTATATTGGGAAAAAGAATGTCTACAAATAAAAACTACACAGAAGAATTGTGTGAAACTTCCTTCTGTTCTGTTTGTTCAACTAAAAGAGTTGAACCTTAGTTTTGATTGAGCCGTTCTGAAACACTCTTTCTGTAGAAAATGCAAGTGGAGATTCGGAGCGCTAAGGGGTTAATAGTGGAAAAAGGAATGTCTCCAAATATAAACTACACAGAATCATTCTGTGAAACTTCTTTCTGATCTGTGCATTCAGCTAACAGAGTTAAACCATACTTTTGATTGAGCAGATCTGAACACTCTTTCTGTAGAAAATGCAACTGGACATTTGGAGCTCTAAGAGAGTAATAGTGGAAAAAGGAATATATTCAAATATAAACTACACAGAAGTATTCTGTGAAACTTCTTTCTGATCTGAGCATTCAGCTAACAGAGTTAAACCATACTTTTGATTGAGCAGTTTTGAAACCCTCTGTCTGTAGAAAATGCAACTGGACATTCGTAGCGCTAAGTGGGTAATAGTGGAAAAAAGAATATGTTCAAATATGAACTACACAGAAGCATTGTATGAAACTTCTTTCTGTTCTGTGCATTCAACTAACAGAGTTGAACCTTACTTTTGATTGAGCCTTTCTGAAACACTCTTTCTGTAGAAACTGCAATTGGACATTCTGAGCGCTAAGAGGCCTATATTGGGAAAAATAATATCTTCAAATAAAAACTACACAGAAGCATTGTGTGAAATTTATTTCTGATATGTTCATTAAGTTAACAGAGTTAAACCATACTTTTGATTGCGCAGTTCTGAGCACTCTTTCTGTAGAAAATGCAAGTGGACATTCGGAGCGCTAAGAGGGTAATAGTGGAAAAAGGAATATATTCAAATATAAACTACACAGTAGCATTCTGTGAAAATTCTTTCTGTTCTGTGCATTCAACTAACAGAGTTGAACCTTACTTTTGATTGAGCCGTTCTGAAACACTCTTTCTGTAGAAACTGCAATTGGACATGCTAAGCGCTAAGAGGCCTACATTGGGAAAAAGAATATCTTCAAATAAAAACAACACTGATGCATTCTGTGAAAATTATTTCTGATCTGTAAATTCAGTTAACAGAGATAAAACATATTTTTGATTGAGCATTTATGAAACACTCTTTTTGTAGAAAATGCAAGGGGAAATTCGGAGCGGTAAGAGGGTAATAGTGGTAAAAGGAATGTCTTCAAATATAAACTACACAGAATCATTCGGTGAAACTTCTTTCTGATCTGTGCATTCAGCTAACAGAGTTAAAACATACTTTTGATTGAGCAGATCTGAACACTCTTTCTGTAGAAAATGCAACTGGACATTTGGAGCGCTAAGAGCGTAGTAGCGGAAAAAGTAATATATTCAAATATAAACTACACAGAAGCATTCTGTGAAACTTCTTTCTGATCTGAGCATTCAGCTAACAGAGTTAAACCATACTTTTGATTGAGCAGTTTTGAAACACTCTGTCTGTAGAAAATGCAACTGGACATTCGTAGCGCTAAGTGGGTAATAGTGGAAAAAAGAATATGTTCAAATATAAACTACACAGAAGCATTGTATGAAACTCCTTTCTGTTATGTGCATTCAACTAACAGAGTTGAACCTTACATTTGATTGAGCCGTTCTGAAACACTCTTTCTGTAGTAACTGCAATTGGACATTCTGAGCCCTAAGAGGCCTATATTGGGAAAAAGAATGTCTACAAATAAAAACTACACAGAACAATAGTGTGAAACTTCTTTCTGTTCTGTTTGTTCAACTAAAAGAGTTGAACCTTAGTTTTGATTGAGCCGTTCTGAAACACTCTTTCTGTAGAAAATGCAAGTGGAGATTCGGAGCGCTAAGAGGGTAATAGTGGAAAAAGGAATGTCTCCAAATATAAACTACACAGAATCATTCTGTGAAACTTCTTTCTGATCTGTGCATTCAGCTAACAGAGTTAAACCATACTTTTGATTGAGCAGATCTGAACACTCTTTCTTTAGAAAATGCAACTGGACATTTGGAGCGCTAAGAGAGTAGTAGTGGAAAAAGGAATATATTCAAATATAAACTACACAGAAGCATTCTGTGAAACTTCTTTCGGATCTGAGCATTCAGCTAACAGAGTTAAACCATACTTTTGATTGCGCAGTTTTGAAACACTCTGTCTGTAGAATATGCAACTGGACATTCATAGCGCTAAGTGGGTAATAGTGGAAAAAAGAATATGTTCAAATATAAACTACACAGAAGCATTGTATGAAACTTCTTTCTGTTCTGTGCATTCAACTAACAGAGTTGAACCTTACTATTGATTAAGCCTTTCTGAAACACTCTTTCTGTAGAAACTGCAATTGGACATTCTGAGCGCTAAGAGGCCTATATAGGGAAAAATAATATCTTCGAATAAAAACTACACAGAAGCATTGTGTGAAACTTATTTCTGATATGTTCATTAAGCTAACAGAGTTAAACCATACTTTTCATTGCGCAGTTCTGAACACTCTTTCTGTAGAAAATGCAAGTGGACATTCTGAGCATTAAGAGGTTAATAGTGGAAAAAGGTATATATTCAAATATAAACTACACAGTAGCATTCTGTGAAAATTCTTTCTGTTCTGTGCATTCAACTAACAGAGTTGAACCTTACTTTTGATTGAGCCGTTCTGAAACACTCTTTCTGTAGAAACTGCAATTGGACATGCTAAGCGCTAAGAGGCCTATATTGGGAAAAAGAATATCTTCAAATAAAAACTACACAGATGCATTCTGTGAAACTTATTTCTGATCTGTAAATTCAGTTAACAGAGATAAAACATATTTTTGATTGAGCAGTTATGAAACACTCTTTCTGCAGAAAATGCAAGTGTAGATTCGGAGCGCTAAGAGGGTAATAGTGGAAAAAGGAATGTCTCCAAATATAAACTACACAGAATCATTCTGTGAAACTATTTTCTGATCTGTGCATTCAGCTAACAGATTTAAACCATACTTTTGATTGAGCAGATCTGAACACTCTTTCTGTAGAAAATGCAACTGGACATTTGGAGCGCTAAGAGAGTAGTAGTGGAAAAAGGAATATATTCAAATATAAACTACACAGAAGCATTCTGTGAAACTTCTTTCTGATCTGAGCATTCAGCTAACAGAGTTAAACCATACTTTTGATTGAGCAGTTTTGAAACACTCTGTCTGTAGAAAATGCAACTGGACATTCGTAGCGCTAAGTGGGTAATAGTGGAAAAAAGAATATGTTCAAATATAAACTACACAGAAACATTGTATGAAACAACTTTTTGTTCTGTGCATTCAACTAACAGAGTTGAACCTTACTTTGATTGAGCCTTTCTGAAACACTCTTTCTGTAGAAACTGCAATTGGACATTCTGAGCGCTAAGAGGCCTCTATTGGGAAAAATAATATCTTCAAATAAAAACTACACAGAAGCATTGTGTGAAACTTATTTCTGATATGTTCATTAAGCTAACAGAGTTAAACCATACTTTTGATTGCACAGTTCTGAACACTCTTTCTGTAGAAAATGCAAGTGGACATTCGGAGCGCTAAGAGGGTAATAGTGGAAAAAGGAATATATTCAAATATAAACTACACAGTAGCATTCTGTGAAAATTCTTTCTGTTCTGTGCATTCAACTAACAGAGTTGAACCTTACTTTTGATTGAGCCGTTCTGAAACACTCTTTCTGTAGAAACTGCAATTGGACATGCTAAGCGCTAAGAGGCCTACATTGGGAAAAAGAATATCTTCAAATAAAAACTACACAGATGCATTCTGTGAAACTTATTTCTGATCTGTAAATTCAGTTAACAGAGATAAAACATATTTTTGATTGAGCAGTTATGAAACACTCTTTTTGTAGAAAATGCAAGTGGAGATTCGGAGCGCTAAGAGGGTAATAGTGGAAAAAGGAATGTCTTCAAATATAAACTACACAGAATCACTCGGAGAAACTTCTTTCTGATCTGTGCATTCAGCTAACAGAGTTAAACCATACTTTTGATTGAGCAGATCTGAACACTCTTTCTGTAGAAAATGCAACTGGACATTTGGAGCGCTAAGAGCGTAGTAGTGGAAAAAGGAATATATTCAAATATAAACTACACAGAAGCATTCTGTGAAACTTCATTCCGATCTGAGCATTCAGCTAACAGAGTTAAACCATACTTTTGATTGAGCAGTTTTGAAACACTCTGTCTGTAGAAAATGCAACTGGACATTCGTAGCGCTAAGTGGGTAATAGTGGACAAAAGAATATGTTCAAATATAAACTACACAGAAGCATTGTATGAAACTTCTTTCTGTTCTGTGCATTCAACTAACAGAGTTGAACCTTACTTTTGATTGAGCCGTTCTGAAACACTCTTTCTGTAGAAACTGCAATTGGACATTCTGAGCGCTAAGAGGCCTATATTGGGAAAAAGAATGTCTACAAATAAAAACTACACAGAAGAATTGTGTGAAACTTCTTTCTGCTCTGTTTGTTCAACTAAAAGTGTTGAACCTTAGTTTTGATTGAGCCGTTCTGAAACACTCTTTCTGTAGAAAATGCAAGTGGAGATTCAGAGCGCTAAGAGGGTAATAGTGGAAAAAGGAATGTCTCCAAATATAAACTACACAGAATCATTCTGTGAAACTTCTTTCTGATCTGTGCATTCAGCTAACAGAGTTAAACCATACTTTTGATTGAGCAGATCTGAACACTCTTTCTGTAGAAAATGCAACTGGACATTTGGAGCGCTAAGAGAGTAGTAGTGGAAAAAGGAATATATTCAAATATAAACTACACAGAAGCATTCTGTGATATTTCTTTCTGATCTGAGCATTCAGCTAACAGAGTTAAACCATACTTTTGATTGAGCAGTTTTGAAACACTCTGTCTGTAGAAAATGCAACTGGACATTCGTAGCGCTAAGTGGGTAATAGTGGAAAAAAGAATATGTTCAAATATAAACTACACAGAAGCATTGTATGAAACTTCTTTCTGTTCTGTGCATTCAACTAACAGAGTTGAACCTTACTTTTGATTGAGCCTTTCTGAAACACTCTTTCTGTAGAAACTGCAATTGGACATTCTGAGCGCTAAGAGGCCTCTATTGGGAAAAATAATATCTTCAAATAAAAACTACACAGAAGCATTGTGTGAAACTTATTTCTGATATGTTCATTAAGCTAACAGAGTTAAACCATACTTTTGATTGCCAGTTCTGAACACTCTTTCTGTAGAAAATGCAAGTGGACATTCGGAGCGCTAAGAGGGTAATAGTGGAAAAAGGAATATATTCAAATATAAACTACACAGTAGCATTCTGTGAAAATTCTTTCTGTTCTGTGCATTCAACTAACAGAGTTGAACCTTACTTTTGATAGAGCCGTTCTGAAACACTGTTTCTGTAGAAACTGCAATTGGACATGCTAAGCGCTAAGAGGCCTACATTGGGAAAAAGAATATCTTCAAATAAAAACTACACAGATGCATTCTGTGAAACTTATTTCTGATCTGTAAATTCAGTTAACAGAGATAAAACATATTTTTGATTGAGCAGTTATGAAACACTCTTTTTGTAGAAAATGCAAGTGGAGATTCGGAGCGCTAAGAGGGTAATAGTGGAAAAAGGAATGTCTTCAAATATAAACTACACTGAATCATTCGGTGAAACTTCTTTCTGATCTGTGCTTTCAGCTAACAGAGTTAAACCATACTTTTGATTGAGCAGATCTGAACACTCTTTCTGTAGAAAATGCAACTGGACATTTGGAGCGCTAAGAGCGTAGTAGTGAAAAAGGAATATATTCAAATATAAACTACACAGAAGCATTCTGTGAAACTTCTTTCTGATCTGAGCATTCAGCTAACAGAGTTAAACCATACTTTTGATTGAGCAGTTTTGAAACACTCTGTCTGTAGAAAATGCAACTGGACATTCGTAGCGCTAAGTGGGTAATAGTGGACAAAAGAATATGTTCAAATATAAACTACACAGAAGCATTGTATGAAACTTCTTTCTGTTCTGTGCATTCAACTAACAGAGTTGAACCTTACTTTTGATTGAGCCGTTCTGAAACACTCTTTCTGTAAAAACTGCTATTGGACATTCTGAGCGCTAGGAGGCCTATATTGGGAAAAAGAATGTCTACAAATAAAAACTACACAGAAGAATTGTGTGAAACTTCTTTCTGTTCTGTTTGTTCAACTAAAAGATTTGAACCTTAGTTTTGATTGAGCCGTTCTGAAACACTCTTTCTGTAGAAAATTCAAGTGGAGATTCGGAGCGCTAAGAGGGTAATAGTGGAAAAAGGAATGTCTCCAAATATAAACTACAGAGAATAATTCTGTGAAACTTCTTTCTGATCTGTGCATTCAGCTAACAGAGTTAAACCATACTTTTGATTGAGCAGATCTGAACACTCTTTCTGTAGAAAATGCAACTGGACATTTGGAGCGCTAAGAGAGTAGTAGTGGAAAAAGGAATATATTCAAATATAAACTACACAGAAGCATTCTGTGAAACTTCTTTCTGATCTGAGCATTCAGCTAACAGAGTTAAACCATACTTTTGATTGAGCAGTTTTGAAATATTCTGTCTGTAGAAAATGCAACAGGACATTCGTAGCGCTAAGTGGGTAATAGTGGAAAAAAGAATATGTTCAAATATAAACTACACAGAAGCATTGTATGAAACTTCTTTCTGTTCTGTGCATTCAACTAACAGAGTTGAACCTTACTTTTGATTGAGCCTTTCTGAAACACTCTTTCTGTAGAAAGTGCAATTGGACATTCTGAGCGCTAAGAGGCCTCTATTGGGAAAAATAATATCTTCAAATAAAAACTACACAGAAGCATTGTGTGAAAATTATTTCTGATATGTTCATTAAGCTAACAGAGTTAAACCATACTTTTGATTGCGCAGTTCTGAACACTCTTTCTGTAGAAAATGCAAGTGGACATTCCGAGCGCTAAGAGGGTAATAGTGGAAAAAGGAATATATTCAAATATAAACTACACAGTAGCATTCTGTGAAAATTCTTTCTGTTCTGAGCATTCAACTAACAGAGTTGAACCTTACTTTTGATTGAGCCGTTCTGAAACACTCTTTCTGTAGAAACTGCAATTGGACATGCTAAGCGCTAAGAGGCCTATATTGGGAAAAAGAATATCTTCAAATAAAAACTACACAGATGCATTCTGTGAAACTTATTTCTGATCTGTAAATTCAGTTAACAGAGATAAAACATATTTTTGATTGAGCAGTTATGAAACACTCTTTCTGCAGAAAATGCAAGTGTAGATTCGGAGCGCTAAGGGGGTAATAGTGGAAAAAGGAATGTCTCCAAATACAAACTACACAGAATCATTCTGTGAAACTATTTTCTGATCTGTGCATTCAGCTAACAGATTTAAACCATACTTTTGATTGAGCAGATCTGAACACTCTTTCTGTAGAAAATGCAACTGGACATTTGGAGCGCTAAGAGAGTAGTAGTGGAAAAAGGAATATATTCAAATATAAACTACACAGAAGCATTCTGTGAAACTTCTTTCTGATCTGAGCATTCAGCTAACAGAGTTAAACCATACTTTTGATTGAGCAGTTTTGAAACACTCTGTCTGTAGAAAATGCAACTGGACATTCGTAGCGCTAAGTGGGTAATAGTGGAAAAAAGAATATGTTCAAATATAAACTACACAGAAGCATTGTATGAAACAACTTTTTGTTCTGTGCATTCAACTAACAGAGTTGAACCTTACTTTTGATTGAGCCTTTCTGAAACACTCTTTCTGTAGAAACTGCAATTGGACATTCTGAGCGCTAAGAGGCCTCTATTGGGAAAAATAATATCTTCAAATAAAAACTACACAGAAGCATTGTGTGAAACTTATTTCTGATATGTTCATTAAGCTAACAGAGTTAAACCATACTTTTGATTGCACAGTTCTGAACACTCTTTCTGTAGAAAATGCAAGTGGACATTCGGAGCGCTAAGAGGGTAATAGTGGAAAAAGGAATATATTCAAATATAAACTACACAGTAGCATTCTGTGAAAATTCTTTCTGTTCTGTGCATTCAACTAACAGAGTTGAACCTTACTTTTGATTGAGCCGTTCTGAAACACTCTTTCTGTAGAAACTGCAATTGGACATGCTAAGCGCTAAGAGGCCTACATTGGGAAAAAGAATATCTTCAAATAAAAACTACACAGATGCATTCTGTGAAACTTATTTCTGATCTGTAAATTCAGTTAACAGAGATAAAACATATTTTTGATTGAGCAGTTATGAAACACTCTTTTTGTAGAAAATGCAAGTGGAGATTCGGAGCGCTAAGAGGGTAATAGTGGAAAAAGGAATGTCTTCAAATATAAACTACACTGAATCATTCGGTGAAACTTCTTTCTGATCTGTGCATTCAGCTAACAGAGTTAAACCATACTTTTGATTGAGCAGATCTGAACACTCTTTCTGTAGAAAATGCAACTGGACATTTGGAGCGCTAAGAGCGTAGTAGTGAAAAAGGAATATATTCAAATATAAACTACACAGAAGCATTCTGTGAAACTTCTTTCTGATCTGAGCATTCAGCTAACAGAGTTAAACCATACTTTTGATTGAGCAGTTTTGAAACACTCTGTCTGTAGAAAATGCAACTGGACATTCGTAGCGCTAAGTGGGTAATAGTGGAAAAAAGAATATGTTCAAATATAAACTACACAGAAGCATTGTATGAAACTTCTTTCT
Organism: Symphalangus syndactylus; assembly: GCF_028878055.3. Taxonomy (NCBI): domain Eukaryota; kingdom Metazoa; phylum Chordata; class Mammalia; order Primates; family Hylobatidae; genus Symphalangus; species Symphalangus syndactylus. The sequence goes on along the minus strand of NC_072426.2, from coordinate 8,184,627 downwards.
GTTCTGTGCATTCAACTAACAGAGTTGAACCTTACTTTTGATTGAGCCGTTCTGAAACACTCTTTCTGTAAAAACTGCTATTGGACATTCTGAGCGCTAGGAGGCCTATATTGGGAAAAAGAATGTCTACAAATAAAAACTACACAGAAGAATTGTGTGAAACTTCTTTCTGTTCTGTTTGTTCAACTAAAAGATTTGAACCTTAGTTTTGATTGAGCCGTTCTGAAACACTCTTTCTGTAGAAAATGCAAGTGGAGATTCGGAGCGCTAAGAGGGTAATAGTGGAAAAAGGAATGTCTCCAAATATAAACTACACAGAATAATTCTGTGAAACTTCTTTCTGATCTGTGCATTCAGCTAACAGAGTTAAACCATACTTTTGATTGAGCAGATCTGAACACTCTTTCTGTAGAAAATGCAACTGGACATTTGGAGCGCTAAGAGAGTAGTAGTGGAAAAAGGAATATATTCAAATATAAACTACACAGAAGCATTCTGTGAAACTTCTTTCTGATCTGAGCATTCAGCTAACAGAGTTAAACCATACTTTTGATTGAGCAGTTTTGAAACACTCTGTCTGTAGAAAATGCAACTGGACATTCGTAGCGCTAAGTGGGTAATAGTGGAAAAAAGAATATGTTCAAATATAAACTACACAGAAGCATTGTATGAAACTTCTTTCTGTTCTGTGCATTCAACTAACAGAGTTGAACCTTACTTTTGATTGAGCCTTTCTGAAACACTCTTTCTGTAGAAAGTGCAATTGGACATTCTGAGCGCTAAGAGGCCTCTATTGGGAAAAATAATATCTTCAAATAAAAACTACACAGAAGCATTGTGTGAAACTTATTTCTGATATGTTCATTAAGCTAACAGAGTTAAACCATACTTTTGATTGCGCAGTTCTGAACACTCTTTCTGTAGAAAATGCAAGTGGACATTCCGAGCGCTAAGAGGGTAATAGTGGAAAAAGGAATATATTCAAATATAAACTACACAGTAGCATTCTTTGAAAATTCTTTCTGTTCTGTGCATTCAACTAACAGAGTTGAAACTTACTTTTGATTGAGCCGTTCTGAAACACTCTTTCTGTAGAAACTGTCATTGGACATGCTAAGCGCTAAGAGGCCTACATTGGGAAAAAGAATATCTTCAAATAAAAACTACACAGACGCATTCTGTGAAAGTTATTTCTGATCTGTAAATTCAGTTAACAGAGATAAAACATATTTTTGATTGAGCAGTTATGAAACACTCTTTTTGTAGAAAATGCAAGTGGAGATTCGGAGCGCTAAGAGGGTAATAGTGGAAAAAGGAATGTCTTCAAATATAAACTACACAGAATCACTCGGTGAAACTTCTTTCTGATCTGTGCATTCAGCTAACAGATTTAAACCATACTTTTGATTGAGCAGATCTGAACACTCTTTCTGTAGAAAATGCAACTGGACATTTGGAGCGCTAAGAGCGTAGTAGTGGAAAAAGGAATATATTCAAATATAAACTACACAGAAGCATTCTGTGAAACTTCTTTCTGATCTGAGCATTCAGCTAACAGAGTTAAACCATACTTTTGATTGAGCAGTTTTGAAACACTCTGTCTGTAGAAAATGCAACTGGACATTCGTAGCGCTAAGTGGGTAATAGTGGACAAAAGAATATGTTCAAATATAAACTACACAGAAGCATTGTATGAAACTTCTTTCTGTTCTGTGCATTCAACTAACAGAGTTGAACCTTACTTTTGATTGAGCCGTTCTGAAACACTCTTTCTGTAGAAACTGCAATTGGACATTCTGAGCGCTAAGAGGCCTATATTGGGAAAAAGAATGTCTACAAATAAAAACTACACAGAAGAATTGTGTGAAACTACTTTCTGTTCTGTTTGTTCAACTAAAAGAGTTGAACCTTAGTTTTGATTGAGCCGTTCTGAAACACTCTTTCTGTAGAAAATGCAAGTGGAGATCGGAGCGCTAAGAGGGTAATAGTGGAAAAAGGAATGTCTCCAAATATAAACTACACAGAATCATTCTGTGAAACTTCTTTCTGATCTGTGCATTCAGCTAACAGAGTTAAACCATACTTTTGATTGAGCAGATCTGAACACCCTTTCTGTAGAAAATGCAACTGGACATTTGGAGGGCTAAGAGAGTAGTAGTGGAAAAAGGAATATATTCAAATATAAACTACACAGAAGCATTCTGTGAAACTTCTTTCTGATCTGAGCATTCAGCTAACAAAGTTAAACCATACTTTTGATTGAGCAGTTTTGAAACAATCAGTCTGTAGATAATGCAACTGGACATTCGTAGCGCTAAGTGGATAATAGTGGAAAAAAGAATATGTTCAAATATAAACTACACAGAAGCATTGTATGAAACTTCTTTCTGTTCTGTGCATTCAGCTAACAGAGTTGAACCTTACTTTTCATTGAGCCTTTCTGAAACACTCTTTCTGTAGAAACTGCAATTGGACATTCTGAGCGCTAAGAGGCCTCTATTGGGAAAAATAATATCTTCAAATAAAAACTTCACAGAAGCATTGTGTGAAACTTATTTCTGATATGTTCATTAAGCTAACAGAGTTAAACCATACTTTTGATTGCGCAGTTCTGAACACTCTTTCTGTAGAAAATGCAAGTGTACATTCGTAGCGCTAAGAGGGTAATAGTGGAAAAAGGAATATATTCAAATATAAACTACACAGTAGCATTCTGTGAAAATTCTTTCTGTTCTGTGCATTCAACTAACAGAGTTGAACCTTACTTTTGATTGAGCCGTTCTGAAACACTCTTTCTGTAGAAACTGCAATTGGACATGCTAAGCGCTAAGAGGCCTACATTGGGAAAAAGAATATCTTCAAATAAAAACTACACAGATGCATTCTGTGAAACTTATTTCTGATCTGTAAATTCAGTTAACAGAGATAAAACATATTTTTGATTGAGCAGTTATGAAACACTCTTTTTGTAGAAAATGCAAGTGGAGATTCGGAGCGCTAAGAGGGTAATAGTGGAAAAAGGAATGTCTTCAAATATAAACTAAACTGAATCATTCAGTGAAACTTCTTTCTGATCTGTGCATTCAGCTAACAGAGTTAAACCATACTTTTGATTGAGCAGATCTGAACACTCTTTCTGTAGAAAATGCAACTGGACATTTGGAGCGCTACGAGCGTAGTAGTGAAAAAGGAATATATTCAAATATAAACTACACAGAAGCATTCTGTGAAACTTCTTTCTGATCTGAGCATTCAGCTAACAGAGTTAAACCATAATTTTGATTGAGCAGTTTTGAAACACTCTGTCTGTATAAAATGCAACTGGACATTCGTAGCGCTAAGTGGGTAATAGTGGACAAAAGAATATGTTCAAATATAAACTACAGAGAAGCATTGTATGAAACTTCTTTCTGTTCTGTGCATTCAACTAACAGAGTTGAACCTTACTTTTGATTGAGCCGTTCTGAAACACTCTTTCTGTAGAAAGTGCAATTGGACATTCTGAGCGCTAAGAGGCCTCTATTGGGAAAAATAATATCTTCAAATAAAAACTACACAGAAGCATTGTGTGAAACTTATTTCTGATATGTTCATTAAGCTAACAGAGTTAAACCATACTTTTGATTGCGCAGTTCTGAACACTCTTTCTGTAGAAAATGCAAGTGGACATTCCGAGCGCTAAGAGGGTAATAGTGGAAAAAGGAATATATTCAAATATAAACTACACAGTAGCATTCTTTAAAAATTCTTTCTGTTCTGTGCATTCAACTAACAGAGTTGAACCTTACTTATGATTGAGCCGTTCTGAAACACTCTTTCTGTAGAAACTGCCATTGGACATGCTAAGCGCTAAGAGGCCTAAATTGGGAAAAAGAATATCTTCAAATAAAAACTACACAGATGCATTCTGTGAAACTTATTTCTGATCTGTAAATTCAGTTAACAGAGATAAAACATATTTTTGATTGAGCAGTTATGAAACACTCTTTTTTTAGAAAATGCAAGTGGAGATTCGGAGCGCTAAGGGGGTAATAGTGGAAAAAGGGATGTCTTCAAATATAAACTACACAGAATCACTCGGTGAAAATTCTTTCTGATCTGTGCATTCAGCTAACAGAGTTAAACCATACTTTGATTGAGCAGATCTGAACACTCTTTCTGTAGAAAATGCAACTGGACATTTGGAGCGCTAAGAGCGTAGTAGTGGAAAAAGGAATATATTCAAATATAAACTAAACAGAAGCATTCTGTGAAACATCTTTCTGATCTGAGCATTCAGCTAACAGAGTTAAACCATACTTTTGATTGAGCAGTTTTGAAACACTCTGTCTGTAGAAAATGCAACTGGACATTCGTAGCGCTAAGTGGGTAATAGTGGACAAAATAATATGTTCAAATATAAACTACACAGAAGCATTGTATGAAACTTCTTTCTGTTCTGTGCATTCAACTAACAGAGTTGAACCTTACTTTTGATTGAGCCGTTCTGAAACACTCTTTCTGTAGAAACTGCAATTGGACATTCTGAGCGCTAAGAGGCCTATATTGGGAAAAAGAATGTCTACAAATAAAAACTACACAGAAGAATTGTGTGAATCTTCTTTCTGTTCTGTTTGTTCAACTAAAAGAGTTGAATCTTAGTTTTGATTGAGCCGTTCTGAAACACTCTTTCTGTAGAAAATGCAAGTGGAGATCGGAGCGCTAAGAGGGTAATAGTGGAAAAAGGAATGTCTCCAAATATAAACTACACAGAATCATTCTGTGAAACTTCTTTCTGATCTGTGCATTCAGCTAACAGAGTTAAACCATACTTTTGATTGAGCAGATCTGAACACCCTTTCTGTAGAAAATGCAACTGGACATTTGGAGGGCTAAGAGAGTAGTAGTGGAAAAAGGAATATATTCAAATATAAACTACACAGAAGCATTCTGTGAAACTTCTTTCTGATCTGAGCATTCAGCTAACAAAGTTAAACCATACTTTTGATTGAGCACTTTTGTAACAATCTGTCTGTAGAAAATGCAACTGGACATTCGTAGCGCTAAGTGGATAATAGTGGAAAAAAGAATATGTTCAAATATAAACTACACAGAAGCATTGTATGAAACTTCTTTCTGTTCTGTGCATTCAGCTAACAGAGTTGAACCTTACTTTTGATTGAGCCTTTCTGAAACACTCTTTCTGTAGAAACTGCAATTGGACATTCTGTGCGCTAAGAGGACTCTATTGGGAAAAATAATATCTTCAAATAAAAACTTCACAGAAGCATTGTGTGAAACATATTTCTGATATGTTCATTAAGCTAACAGAGTTAAACCATACTTTTGATTGCGCAGTTCTGAACACTCTTTCTGTAGAAAATGCAAGTGCACATTCGGAGCGCTAAGAAGGTAATAGTGGAAAAAGGAATATATTCAAATATAAACTACACAGTAGCATTCTGTGAAAATTCTTTCTGTTCTGTGCATTCAACTAACAGAGTTGAACCTTACTTTTGATTGAGCCGTTCTGAAACACTCTTTCTGTAGAAACTGCAATTGGACATGCTAAGCGCTAAGAGGCCTACATTGGGAAAAAGAATATCTTCAAATAAAAACTACACAGATGCATTCTGTGAAACTTATTTCTGATCTGTAAATTCAGTTAACAGAGATAAAACATATTTTTGATTGAGCAGTTATGAAACACTCTTTTTGTAGAAAATGCAAGTGGAGATTCGGAGCGCTAAGAGGGTAATAGTGGAAAAAGGAATGTCTTCAAATATAAACTACACTGAATCATTCGGTGAAACTTCTTTCTGATCTGTGCATTCAGCTAACAGAGTTAAACCATACTTTTGATTGAGCAGATCTGAACACTCTTTCTGTAGAAAATGCAACTGGACATTTGGAGCGCTAAGAGCGTAGTAGTGGAAAAAGGAATATATTCAAATATAAACTACACAGAAGCATTCTGTGAAACTTCTTTCTGATCTGAGCATTCAGCTAACAAAGTTAAACCATACTTTTGATTGAGCAGTTTTGAAACACTCTGTCTGTAGAAAATGCAACTGGACATTCGTAGCGCTAAGTGGGTAATAGTGGACAAAAGAATATGTTCAAATATAAACTACACAGAAGCATTGTATGAAACTTCTTTCTGTTCTGTGCATTCAACTAACAGTGTTGAACCTTACTTTTGATTGAGCCGTTCTGAAACACTCTTTCTGTAGAAACTGCAATTGGACATGCTAAGCGCTAAGAGGCCTACATTGGGAAAAATAATATCTTCAAATAAAAACTACACAGATGCATTCTGTGAAACTTATTTCTGATCTGAAAATTCAGTTAGCAGAGATAAAACATATTTTTGATTGAGCAGTTATGAAACACTCTTTTTGTAGAAAATGCAAGTGGAGATTCGGAGCGCTAAGAGGGTAATAGTGGAAAAAGGAATGTCTTCAAATATAAACTACACAGAATCATTCGGTGAAACTTCTTTCTGATCTGTGCATTCAGCTAACAGAGTTAAACCATACTTTTGATTGAGCAGATCTGAACACTCTTTCTGTAGAAAATGCAACTGGACATTTGGAGGGCTAAGAGCGTAGTAGTGGAAAAAGGAATATATTCAAATATAAACTACACAGAAGCATTCTGTGAAACTTCTTTCTGTTCTGAGCATTCAGCTAACAGAGTTAAACCATACTTTTGATTGAGCAGTTTTGAAACACTCTGTCTGTAGAAAATGCAACTGGACATTCGTAGCGCTAAGTGGGTAATAGTGGAAAAAAGAATATGTTCAAATATAAACTACACAGAAGCATTGTATGAAACTACTTTCTGTTCTGTGCATTCAACTAACGGATTTGAACCTTACTTTTGATTGAGCCGTTCTGAAACACTCTTTCTGTAGAAACTGCAATTGGACATTCTGAGCGCTAAGAGGCCTATATTGGGAAAAAGAATGTCTACAAATAAAAACTACACAGAAGAATTGTGTGAAACTTCTTTCTGTTCTCTTTGTTCAACTAAAAGAGTTGAACCTTAGTTTTGATTGAGCCGTTCTGAAACACTCTTTCTGTAGAAAATGCAAGTGGAGATTCGGAGCGCTAAGAGGGTAATAGTGGAAAAAGGAATGTCTCCAAATATAAACTACACAGAATCATTCTGTGAAACTTCTTTCTGATCTGTGCATTCACCTAACAGAGTTAAACCATACTTTTGATTGAGCAGATCTGAACAGTCTTTCTGTAGAAAATGCAACTGGACATTTGGAGCGCTAAGAGCGTAGTAGTGGAAAAAGGAATATATTCAAATATAAACTACACAGAAGCATTCTGTGAAACTTCTTTCTGATCTGAGCATTCAGCTAACAGAGTTAAACCATACTTTTGATTGAGCAGTTTTGAAACACTCTGTCTGTAGAAAATGCAACTGGACATTCGTAGCGCTAAGTGGGTAATAGTGGAAAAAAGAATATGTTCAAATATAAACTACACAGAAGCATTGTATGAAACTTCTTTCTGTTCTGTGCATTCAACTAACAGAGTTGAACCTTACTTTTGATTGAGCCTTTCTGAAACACTCTGTCTGTAGAAAATGCAACTGGACATTCGTAGCGCTAAGTGGGTAATAGTGGAAAAAAGAATATGTTCAAATATAAACTACACAGAATCATTGTATGAAACTTCTTTCTGTTCTGTGCATTCAACTAACAGAGTTGAAACTTACTTTTGATTGAGCCTTTCTGAAACACTCTTTCTGTAGAAACTGCAATTGGACATTCTGAGCGCTAAAAGGCCTCTATTGGGAAAAATGATATCTTCAAATTAAAACTTCACAGAAGCATTGTGTGAAACTTATTTCTGATATGTTCATTAAGCTAACAGAGTTAAACCATACTTTTGATTGCGCAGTTCTGAACACTCTTTCTGTAGAAAATGCAAGTGGACATTCGGAGCGCTAAGAGGGTAATAGTGGATAAAGGAATATATTCAAATATAAACTACACAGTAGCATTCTGTGAAAATACTTTCTGTTCTGTGCGTTCAACTAACAGAGTTGAACCTTACTTTTGATTGAGCCGTTCTGAATCACTCTTTCTGTAGAAACCTCAATTGGACATGCTAAGCGCTAAGAGGCCTATATTGGGAAAAATAATATCTTCAAATAAAAACTACACAGATGCATTCTGTGAAAATTATTTCTGATCTGTAAATTCAGTTAACAGAGGTAAAACCTATTTTTGATTGAGCAGTTATGAAACACTCTTTTTGTAGAAAATGCAAGTGGAGATTCGGAGCGCTAAGAGGGTAATAGTGGAAAAAGGAATGTCTTCAAATATAAACTACACAGAATCATTCGGTGAAACTTCTTTCTGATCTGTGCATTCAGCTAACAGAGTTAAACCATACTTTTGATTGAGCAGATCTGAACACTCTTTCTGTAGAAAATGCAACTGGACATTTGGAGCGCTAAGAGCGTAGTAGTGGAAAAAGGAATATATTCAAATATAAACTACACAGAAGCATTCTGTGAAACTTCTTTCTGATCTGAGCATTCAGCTAACAGAGTTGAACCTTACTTTTGATTGAGCCTTTCTGAAACACTCTGTCTGTAGAAAATGCAACTGGACATTCGTAGCGCTAAGTGGGTAATAGTGGAAAAAAGAATATGTTCAAATATAAACTACACAGAAGCATTGTATGAAACTTCTTTCTGTTCTGTGCATTCAACTAACAGAGTTGAACCTTACTTTTGATTGAGCCGTTCTGAAACACTCTTTCTGTAGAAACTGCAATTGGACATTCTGAGCGCTAAGAGGCCTATATTGGGAAAAAGAATGTCTACAAATAAAAACTACACAGAAGAATTGTGTGAAACTTCTTTCTGTTCTGTTTGTTCAACTGAAAGAGTTGAACCTTAGTTTTGATTGAGCCGTTCTGAAACACTCTTTCTGTAGAAAATGGAAGTGGAGATTCGGAGCGCTAAGAGGGTAATAGTGGAAAAAGGAATGTCTCCAAATATAAACTACACGGAATCATTCTGTGAAACTTCTTTCTGATCTGTGCATTCAGCTAACAGAGTTAAACCATACTTTTGATTGAGCAGATCTGAACACTCTTTCTGTAGAAAATGCAACTGGACATTTGGAGCGCTAAGAGAGTAGTAGTGGAAAAAGGAATATATTCAAATATAAACTACACATAAGCATTCTGTGAAACTTCTTTCCGATCTGAGCATTCAGCTAACAGAGTTAAACCATACTTTTGATTGAGCAGTTTTGAAACACTCTGTCTGTAGAAAATGCAACTGGACATTCGTAGCGCTAAGTGGGTAATACTGGAAGAAAGAATATGTTCAAATATAAACTACATAGAAGCATTGTATGAAACTTCTTTCTGTTCTGTGCATTCAACTAACAGAGTTGAACCTTACTTTGGATTGAGCCTTTCTGAAACACTCTTTCTGTAGAAACTGCAATTGGACATTCTGAGCGCTAAGAGGCCTATATTGGGAAAAATAATATCTTCAAATAAAAACTACACAGAAGCATTGTGTGAAACTTAATTCTGATATGTTCATTAAGCTAACAGAGTTAAACCATACTTTTGATTGCGCAGTTCTGAACACTCTTTCTGTAGAAAATTCAAGTGGACATTCGGAGCGCTAAGAGGGTAATAGTGGAAAAAGGAATATATTCAAATATAAACTACACAGTAGCATTCTGTGAAAATTCTTTCTGTTCTGTGCATTCAACTAACAGAGTTGAAACTTACTTTTGATTGAGCCGTTCTGACACTCTTTCTGTAGAAACTGCCATTGGACATGCTAAGCGCTAAGAGGCCTACATTGGGAAAAAGAATATCTTCAAATAAAAACTACACAGATGCATTCTGTGAAACTTATTTCTGATTTGTAATTCAGTTAACAGAGATAAAACATATTTTTGATTGAGCAGTTATGAAACACTCTTTTTGTAGAAAATGCAAGTGGAGATTCGGATCACTAAGAGGGTAATAGTGGAAAAAGGAATGTCTTCAAATATAAACTACACAGAATCATTCGGTGAAACTTCTTTCTGATCTGTGCATTCAGCTAACAGAGTTAAACCATACTTTTGATTGAGCAGATCTGAACACTCTTTCTGTAGAAAATGCAACTGGACATTTGGAGCGCTAAGAGCGTAGTAGTGAAAAAAGGAATATATTCAAATATAAACTACTCAGAAGCATTCTGTGAAACTTCTTTCTGATCTGAGCATTCAGCTAACAGAGTTAAACCATACTTTTGATTGAGCAGTTTTGAAACACTCTGTAGAAAATGCAACTGGACATTCGTAGCGATAAGTGGGTAATAGTGGAAAAAAGAATATGTTCAAATATAAACTACACAGAAGCATTGTATGAAACTTCTTTCTGTTCTGTGCATTCAAATAACAGAGTTGAACCTTACTTTTGATTGAGCCGTTCTGAAACACTCTTTCTGTAGAAACTGCAATTGGACATTCTGAGCGCTAAGAGGCCTATATTACGAAAAAGAATGTCTACAAATAAAAACTACATAGAAGAATTGTTTGAAACTTCTTTCTGTTCTGTTTGTTCAACTAAAAGAGTTGAACCTTAGTTTTGATTGAGCCGTTCTGAAACACTCTTTCTGTAGAAAATGCAAGTGGAGATTCGGAGCGCTAAGTGGGTAATAGTGGAAAAAGGAATGTCTCCAAATATAAACTAAACAGAATCATTCTGTGAAACTTCTTTCTGATCTGTGCATTCAGCTAACAGAGTTAAACCATACTTTTGATTGAGCAGATCTGAACACTCTTTCTGTAGATAATGCACCTGGACATTTGGAGCGCTAAGAGAGTAGTAGTGAAAAAGGAATATATTCAAATATAAACTATACAGAAGCATTCTGTGAAACTTCTTTCTGATCTGAGCATTCAGCTAAAAGAGTTAAACCATACTTTTTATTGAGCAGTTTTGAAACACTCTGTCTGTAGAAAATGCAACTGGACATTCGTAGCGCTAAGTGGGTAATACTGGAAAAAAGGATATGTTCAAATATAAACTACACAGAATCATTGTATGAAACTTTTTCTGTTCTGTGCATTCAACTAACAGAGTTGAACGTTACTTTTGATTGAGCCTTTCTGAAACACTCTTTCTGTAGAAACTGCAATTGGACATTCTGAGCGCTAAGAGGCCTATATTGGGAAAAATAATATCTTCAAATAAAAACTACACAGAAGCATTGTGTGAAACTTAATTCTGATATGTTCATTAAGCTAACAGAGTTAAACCATACTTTTGATTGCGCAGTTCTGAACACTCTTTCTGTAGAAAATGCAAGTGGACATTCGGAGCGCTAAGAGGGTAATAGTGGAAAAAGGAATATATTCAAATATAAACTACACAGTAGCATTCTGTGAAAATTCTTTCTGTTCTGTGCATTCAACTAACAGAGTTGAACCTTACTTTTGATTGAGCCGTTCTGAAACACTCTTTCTATAGAAACTGCAATTGGACATGCTAAGCGCTAAGAGGACTACATTGGGAAAAAGAATATCTTCAAATAAAAACTACACAGATGCATTCTGTGAAACTTATTTCTGATTTGTAATTCAGTTAACAGAGAAAAACATATTTTTGATTGAGCAGTTATGAAACACTCTTTTTGTAGAAAATGCAAGTGGAGATTCGGAACACTAAGAGGGTAATAGTGGAAAAAGGAATGTCTTCAAATATAAACTACACAGAATCATTCGGTGAAACTTCTTTCTGATCTGTGCATTCAGCTAACAGAGTTAAACCATACTTTTGATTGAGCAGATCTGAACACTCTTTCTGTTGAAAATGCAACTGGACATTTGGAGCGCTAAGAGCGTATTAGTGAAAAAAGGAATATATTCAAATATAAACTACACAGAAGCATTCTGTGAAACTTCTTTCTGATCTGAGCATTCAGCTAACAGAGTTAAACCATACTTTTGATTGAGCAGTTTTGAAACACTCTGTCTGTAGAATATGCAACTGGACATTCGTAGCGCTAAGTGGGTAATAGTGGAAAAAATAATATGTTCAAATATAAACTACACAGAAGCATTGTATGAAACTTCTTTCTGTTCTGTGCTTTCAACTAACAGAGTTGAATCTTACTTTTGATTGAGCCGTTCTGAAACACTCTTTCTGTAGAAACTGCAATTGGACATTCTGAGCGCTAAGAGGCCTATATTACGAAAAAGAATGTCTACAAATAAAAACTACACAGAAGAATTGTTTGAAACTTCTTTCTGTTCTGTTTGTTCAACTAAAAGAGTTGAACCTTAGTTTTGATTGACCCGTTCTGAAACACTCTTTCTGTAGAAAATGCAAGTGGAGATTCGGAGCGCTAAGAGGGTAATAGTGGAAAAAGGAATGTCTCCAAATATAAACTAAACAGAATCAGTCTGTGAAACTTCTTTCTGATCTGTGCATTCAGCTAACAGAGTTAAACCATACTTTTGATTGAGCAGATCTGAACACTCTTTCTGTAGAAAATGCAACTGGACATTTGGAGCGCTAAGAGAGTAGTAGTGGAAAAAGGAATATATTCAAATATAAACTACACAGAAGCATTCTGTGAAACTTCTTTCTGATCTGAGCATTCAGCTAACAGAGTTAAACCATACTTTTGATTGAGCAGTTTTGAAACACTCTGTCTGTAGAAAATGCAACTGGACATTCGTAGCGCTAAGTGGGTAATACTGGAAAAAAGAATATGTTCAAATATAAACTACCAGAAGCATTGTATGAAACTTTTTTTGTTCTGTGCATTCAACTAACAGAGTTGAACCTTACTTTTGATTGAGCCTTTCTGAAACACTCTTTCTGTAGAAACTGCAATTGGATATTCTGAGCGCTAAGAGGCCTCTGTTGGGAAAAATAATATCTTCAAATAAAAACTACACAGAAGCATTGTGTGAAACTTAATTCTGATATGTTCATTAAGCTAACAGAGTTAAACCATACTTTTGATTGCGCAGTTCTGAACACTCTTTCTGCAGAAAATGCAAGTGGACATTCGGAGCGCTAAGAGGGTAATAGTTGAAAAAGGAATATATTCAAATATAAACTACACAGTAGCATTCTGTGAAAATTCTTTCTGTTCTGTGCATTCAACTAACAGAGTTGAACCTTACTTTTGATTGAGCCGTTCTGAAACACTCTTTCTGTAGAAACTGCAATAGGACATGCTAAGCGCTAAGAGGCCTACATTGGGAAAAAGAATATTTTCAAATAAAAACTACACAGATGCATTCTGTGAAACTTATTTCTGATTTGTAATTCAGTTAACAGAGATAAAACATATTTTTGATTGAGCAGTTATGAAACACTCTTTTTGTAGAAAATGCAAGTGGAGATTCGGAGCACTAAGATGGTAATAGTGGAAAAAGGAATGTCTTCAAATATAAACTACACAGAATCATTCGGTGAAACTTCTTTCTGATCTGTGCATTCAGCTAACAGAATTAAACCATACTTTTGATTGAGCAGATCTGAACACTCTTTCTGTAGAAAATGCAACTGGACATTTGGAGCGCTAAGAGCGTAGTAGTGAAAAAAGGAATATATTCAAATATAAACTACACAGAAGCATTCTGTGAAACTTCTTTCTGATCTGAGCATTCAGCTAACAGAGTTAAACCATACTTTTGATTGAGCAGTTTTGAAACACTCTGTCTGTAGAAAATGCAACTGCACATTCATAGCGCTAAGTGGGTAATAGTGGAAAAAAGAATATGTTCAAATATAAACTACACAGAAGCATTGTATGAAACTTCTTTCTGTTCTGTGCATTCAACTAACAGAGTTGAACCTTACTTTTGATTGAGCCGTTCTGAAACACTCTTTCTGTAGAAACTGCAATTGGACATGCTAAGCGCTAAGAGGACTACATTGGGAAAAAGAATATCTTCAAATAAAAACTACACAGATGCATTCTGTGAAACTTATTTCTGATTTGTAATTCAGTTAACAGAGAAAAACATATTTTTGATTGAGCAGTTATGAAACACTCTTTTTGTAGAAAATGCAAGTGGAGATTCGGAACACTAAGAGGGTAATAGTGGAAAAAGGAATGTCTTCAAATATAAACTACACAGAATCATTCGGTGAAACTTCTTTCTGATCTGTGCATTCAGCTAACAGAGTTAAACCATACTTTTGATTGAGCAGATCTGAACACTCTTTCTGTTGAAAATGCAACTGGACATTTGGAGCGCTAAGAGCGTATTAGTGAAAAAAGGAATATATTCAAATATAAACTACCCAGAAGCATTCTGTGAAACTTCTTTCTGATCTGAGCATTCAGCTAACAGAGTTAAACCATAGTTTTGATTGAGCAGTTTTGAAACACTCTGTCTGTAGAATATGCAACTGGACATTCGTAGCGCTAAGTGGGTAATAGTGGAAAAAATAATATGTTCAAATATAAACTACACAGAAGCATTGTATGAAACTTCTTTCTGTTCTGTGCTTTCAACTAACAGAGTTGAATCTTACTTTTGATTGAGCCGTTCTGAAACACTCTTTCTGTAGAAACTGCAATTGGACATTCTGAGCGCTAAGAGGCCTATATTACGAAAAAGAATGTCTACAAATAAAAACTACACAGAAGAATTGTTTGAAACTTCTTTCTGTTCTGTTTGTTCAACTAAAAGAGTTGAACCTTAGTTTTGATTGACCCGTTCTGAAACACTCTTTCTGTAGAAAATGCAAGTGGAGATTCGGAGCGCTAAGAGGGTAATAGTGGAAAAAGGAATGTCTCCAAATATAAACTAAACAGAATCAGTCTGTGAAACTTCTTTCTGATCTGTGCATTCAGCTAACAGAGTTAAACCATACTTTTGATTGAGCAGATCTGAACACTCTTTCTGTAGAAAATGCAACTGGACATTTGGAGCGCTAAGAGAGTAGTAGTGGAAAAAGGAATATATTCAAATATAAACTACACAGAAGCATTCTGTGAAACTTCTTTCTGATCTGAGCATTCAGCTAACAGAGTTAAACCATACTTTTGATTGAGCAGTTTTGAAACACTCTGTCTGTAGAAAATGCAACTGGACATTCGTAGCGCTAAGTGGGTAATACTGGAAAAAAGAATATGTTCAAATATAAACTACCAGAAGCATTGTATGAAACTTTTTTTGTTCTGTGCATTCAACTAACAGAGTTGAACCTTACTTTTGATTGAGCCTTTCTGAAACACTCTTTCTGTAGAAACTGCAATTGGATATTCTGAGCGCTAAGAGGCCTCTGTTGGGAAAAATAATATCTTCAAATAAAAACTACACAGAAGCATTGTGTGAAACTTAATTCTGATATGTTCATTAAGCTAACAGAGTTAAACCATACTTTTGATTGCGCAGTTCTGAACACTCTTTCTGCAGAAAATGCAAGTGGACATTCGGAGCGCTAAGAGGGTAATAGTTGAAAAAGGAATATATTCAAATATAAACTACACAGTAGCATTCTGTGAAAATTCTTTCTGTTCTGTGCATTCAACTAACAGAGTTGAACCTTCCTTTGATTGAGCCGTTCTGAAACACTCTTTCTGTAGAAACTGCAATAGGACATGCTAAGCGCTAAGAGGCCTACATTGGGAAAAAGAATATCTTCAAATAAAAACTACACAGATGCATTCTGTGAAACTTATTTCTGACTTGTAATTCAGTTAACAGAGATAAAACATATTTTTGATTGAGCAGTTATGAAACACTCTTTTTGTAGAAAATGCAAGTGGAGATTCGGAGCACTAAGATGGTAATAGTGGAAAAAGGAATGTCTTCAAATATAAACTACACAGAATCATTCGGTGAAACTTCTTTCTGATCTGTGCATTCAGCTAACAGAATTAAACCATACTTTTGATTGAGCAGATCTGAACACTCTTTCTGTAGAAAATGCAACTGGACATTTGGAGCGCTAAGAGCGTAGTAGTGAAAAAAGGAATATATTCAAATATAAACTACACAGAAGCATTCTGTGAAACTTCTTTCTGATCTGAGCATTCAGCTAACAGAGTTAAACCATACTTTTGATTGAGCAGTTTTGAAACACTCTGTCTGTAGAAAATGCAACTGCACATTCATAGCGCTAAGTGGGTAATAGTGGAAAAAAGAATATGTTCAAATATAAACTACACAGAAGCATTGTATGAAACTTCTTTCTGTTCTGTGCATTCAACTAACAGAGTTGAACCTTACATTTGATTGAGCCGTTCTGAAACACTCTTTCTGTAGAAACTGCAATTGGACATTCTGAGCGCTAAGAGGCCTATATTACGAAAAAGAATGTCTACAAATAAAAACTACACAGAAGATTTGTTTGAAACTCCTTTCTGTTCTGTTTGTTCAACTAAAAGAGTTGAACCTTAGTTTTGATTGAGCCGTTCTGAAACACTCTTTCTGTAGAAAATGCAAGTGGAGATTCGGAGCGCTAAGAGGGTAATAGTGGAAAAAGAAATGTCTCCAAATATAAACTAAACAGAATCATTCTGTGAAACTTCTTTCTGATCTGTGCATTCAGCTAACAGAGTTAAACCATACTTTTGATTGAGCAGATCTGAACACACTTTCTGTAGAAAATGCAACTGGACATTTGAAGCGCTAAGACAGTAGTAGTGGAAAAAGGAATATATTCAAATATAAACTACACAGAAGCATTCTGTGAAACTTCTTTCTGATCTGAGCATTCAGCTAACAGAGATAAACCATACTTTTGATTGAGCAGTTTTGAAACACTCTGTCTGCAGAAAATGCAACTGGACATTCGTAGCGCTAAGTGGGTAATAGTGGAAAAAAGAATATGTTCAAATATAAACTACACAGAAGCATTGTATGAAACTTTTTCTGTTCTGTGCATTCAACTAACAGAGTTGAACCTTACGTTTGATTGAGCCTTTCTGAAACACTCTTTCTGTAGAAACTGCAATTGGACATTCTGAGCGCTAAGATTCCTATATTGGGAAAAATAATATCTTCAAATAAAAACTACACAGAAGCATTGTGTGAAACTTATTTCTGATATGTTCATTAAGCTAACAGAGTTAAACCATAGTTTTGATTGCGCAGTTCTGAACACTCTTTCTGTAGAAAATGCAAGTGGACATTCAGAGCGCTAAGAGGGTAATAGTGGAAAAAGGAATATATACTAATGTAAACTACACAGTAGCATTCTGTGAAAATTCTTTCTGTTTTGTGCATTCAACTAACAGAGTTGAACCTTACTTTTGATTGAGCCGTTCTGAAACACTCTTTCTGTAGAAACTGAAATTGGACATGCTAAGCGCTAAGAGGCCTACATTGGGAAAAAGAATATCTTCAAATAAAAACTACACAGATGCATTCTGTGAAACTTATTTCTGATCTGTAAATTCAGTTAACAGAGATAAAACATATTTTTGATTTAGCAGTTATGAAACACTCTTTTTGTAGAAAATGCAAGTGGAGATTTGGAGCGCTAAGAGGGTAATAGTGGAAAAAGGAATGTCTTCAAATATAAACTACACAGAATCATTCTGTGAAACTTCTTTCTGATCTGTGCATTCAGCTAACACAGTTAAACCATACTTTTGATTGAGCAGATCTGAACACTCTTTCTGTAGAAAATGCAACTGGACATTTGGAGCGCTAAGAGAGTAGTAGTGGAAAAAGGAATATATTCAAATATAAACTACACAGAAGCATTCTGTGAAACTTCTTTCTGATCTGAGCATTCAGCTAACAGAGTTAAACCATACTTTTCATTGAGCAGTTTTGAAACACTCTGTCTGTAGAAAATGCTACTGGACATTCATAGCGCTAAGTGGGTAATACTGGCAAAAAGAATATGTTCAAATATAAACTACACAGAAGCATTGTATGAAACTTTTTCTGTTCTGTGCATTCAACTAACAGAGTTGAACCTTACTTTTGATTGAGCCGTTCTGAAACACTCTTTCTGTAGAAACTGCAATTGGACATTCTGAGCGATAAGAGGCCTATATTGGGAAAAATAATACCTTCAAATAAAAACTACACAGAAGCATTGTGTGAAACTTAATTCTGATATGTTCATTAAGCTAACAGAGTTAAACCATACTTTTGATTGCGCAGTTCTGAACACTCTTTCTGTAGAAAATGCAAGTGGACATTCGGAGCGCTAAGAGGGTAATAGTGGAAAAAGGAATATATTCAAATATAAACTACACAGTAGCATTCTGTGAAAATTCTTTCTGTTCTGTGCATTCAACTAACAGAGTTGAACCTTACTTTTCATTGAGCCGTTCTGAAACACTCTTTCTGTAGAAACTGCAATTGGACATGCTAAGCGCTAAGAGGCCTACATTGGGAAAAAGAATATCTTCAAATAAAAACTACACAGATGCATTCTGTGAAACTTATTTCTGATTTGTAATTCAGTTAACAGAGATAAAACATATTTTTGATTGAGCAGTTATGAAACACTCTTTTTGTAGAAAATGCAAGTGGAGATTCGGAGCACTAAGAGGGTAATAGTGGAAAAAGGAATGTCTTCAAATATAAACTACACAGAATCATTCGGTGAAACTTCTTTCTGATCTGTGCATTCAGCTAACAGAGTTAAACCATACTTTTGATTGAGCAGATATGAACACTCTTTCTGTAGAAAATGCAACTGGACATTTGGAGCGCTAAGAGCGTAGTAGTGAAAAAAGGAATATATTCAAATATAAACTACACAGAAGCATTCTGTGAAACTTCTTTCTGATCTGAGCATTCAGCTAACAGAGTTAAACCATACTTTTGATTGAGCAGTTTTGAAACACTCTGTCTGTAGAAAATGCAACTGGACATTCGTAGCGCTAAGTGGGTAATAGTGGAAAAAAGAATATGTTCAAATATAAACTACACAGAAGCATTGTATGAAACTTCTTTCTGTTCTGTGCATTCAACTAACAGAGTTGAACCTTACTTTTGATTGAGCCGTTCTGAAACACTCTTTCTGTAGAAACTGCAATTGGACATTCTGAGCGCTAAGAGGCCTATATTGGGAAAAAGAATGTCTACAAATAAAAACTACACAGAAGAATTGTTTGAAACTTCTTTCTGTTCTGTTTGTTCAACTAAAAGAGTTGAACCTTAGTTTTGATTTAGCCGTTCTGAAACACTCTTTCTGTAGAAAATGCAAGTGGAGATTCGGAGCGCTAAGAGGGTAATAATGGAAAAAGGAATGTCTCCAAATATAAACTACACAGAATCATTCCGTGAAACTTCTTTCTGATCTGTGCATTCAGCTAACACAGTTAAACCATACTTTTGATTGAGCAGATCTGAACACTCTTTCTGTAGAAAATGCAACTGGACATTTGGAGCGCTAAGAGAGTAGTAGTGGAAAAAGGAATATATTCAAATATAAACTACACAGAAGCATTCTGTGAAACTTCTTTCTGATCTGAGAATTCAGCTAACAGAGTTAAACCATACTTTTGATTGAGCAGTCTTGAAACACTCTGTCTGTAGAAAATGCAACTGGACATTCGTAGCGCTAAGTGGGTAATAGTGGAAAAAAGAATATGTTCAAATATAAACTACACAGAAGCATTGTATGAAACTTCTTTCTGTTCTGTGCATTCAACTAACAGAGTTGAACCTTACTTTTGATTGAGCCGTTCTGAAACACTCTTTCTGTAGAAACTGCAATTGGACATTCTGAGCGCTAAGAGGCCTATATTGGGAAAAAGAATGTCTACAAATAAAAACTACACAGAAGAATTGTGTGAAACTTCTTCCTGTTCTGTTTGTTCAACTAAAAGAGTTGAACCTTAGTTTTGATTGTGCCGTTCTGAAACACTCTTTCTGTAGAAAATGCAAGTGGAGATTCGGAGCGCTAAGAGGGTAATAGTGGAAAAAGGAATGTCTCCAAATATAAACTACACAGAATCATTCTGTGAAACATCTTTCTGATCTGTGCATTCAGCTAACAGAATTAAACCATACTTTTGATTTAGGAGATCTGAACACTCTTTCTGTAGAAAATGCAACTGGACATTTGGAGCGCTAAGAGAGTAGTAGTGGAAAAAGGAATATATTCAAATATAAACTACACAGAAGCATTCTGTGAAACTTCTTTCTGATCTGAGCATTCAGCTAACAGAGTTAAACCATACATTTGATTGAGCAGTTTTGAAACACTCTGTCTGTAGAAAATGCAACTGGACATTCGTAGCGCTAAGTGGGTAATAGTGGAAAAAAGAATATGTTCAAATATAAACTACACAGAAGCATTGTATGAAACTTCTTTCTGTTCTGTGCATTCAACTAACAGAGTTGAACCTTACTTTTGATTGAGCCGTTCTGAAACACTCTTTCTGTAGGAACTGCAATTGGACATTCTGAGCGCTAAGAGGCCTATATTGTAAAAAAGAATGTCTACAAATAAAAACTACACAGAAGAATTGTGTGAAACTTCTTTCTGTTCTGTTTGTTCAACTAAAAGAGTTGAACATTAGTTTTGATTGAGCCGTTCTGAAACACTCTTTCTGTAGAAAATGCAAGTGGAGATTCAGAGCGCTAAGAGGGTAATAGTGGAAAAATTAATGTCTCCAAATATAAACTACACAGAATCATTCTGTGAAACTTCTTTCTGATCTGTGCATTCAGCTAACACAGTTAAACCATACTTTTGATTGAGCAGATCTGAACACTCTTTCTGTAGAAAATGCAACTGGACATTTGGAGCGCTAAGAGAGTAGTAGGGGAAAAAGGAATATATTCAAATATAAACTACACAGAAGCATTCTGTGAAACTTCTTTCTGATCTGAGCATTCAGCTAACAGAGTTAAACCATACTTTTGATTGAGCAGTTTTGAAACACTCTGTCTGTAGAAAATGCTACTGGACATTCGTAGCGCTAAGTGGGTAATACTGGAAAAAAGAATATGTTCAAATATAAACTACACAGAAGCATTGTATGAAACTTTTTCTGTTCTGTGCATTCAACTAACAGAGTTGAACCTTACTTTTGATTGAGCCTTTCTGAAACACTCTTTCTGTAGAAACTGCAATTGGACATTCTGAGCGCTAAGAGGCCTATATTGGGAAAAATAATATCTTCAAATAAAAACTACACAGAAGCATTGTGTGAAACTTAATTCTGATATATTCATTAAGCTAACAGAGTTAAACCATACTTTTGATTGCGCAGTTCTGAACACTCTTTCTGTAGAAAATGCAAGTGGACATTCGGAGCGCTAAGAGGGTAATAGTGGAAAAAGGAATATATTCAAATATAAACTACACAGTAGCATTCTGTGAAAATTCTTTCTGTTCTGTGCATTCAACTAACAGAGTTGA
This sequence comes from Symphalangus syndactylus, assembly GCF_028878055.3. Taxonomy (NCBI): domain Eukaryota; kingdom Metazoa; phylum Chordata; class Mammalia; order Primates; family Hylobatidae; genus Symphalangus; species Symphalangus syndactylus. Next base: position 8,163,289 of record NC_072426.2, on the reverse strand, counting down.
ACCTTACTTTTGATTGAGCCGTTCTGAAACACTCTTTCTGTAGAAACTGCAATTGGACATGCTAAGCGCTAAGAGGCCTACATTGGGAAAAAGAATATCTTCAAATAAAAACTACACAGATGCATTCTGTGAAATTTATTTCTGATTTGTAATTCAGTTAACAGAGATAAAACATATTTTTGATTGAGCAGTTATGAAACACTCTTTTTGTAGAAAATGCAAGTGGAGATTTGGAGCACTAAGAGGGTAATAGTGGAAAAAGGAATGTCTTCAAATATAAACTACACAGAATCATTCGGTGAAACTTCTTTCTGATCTGTGCATTCAGCTAACAGAGTTAAACCATACTTTTGATTGAGCAGATCTGAACACTCTTTCTGTAGAAAATGCAACTGGACATTTGGGGCGCTAAGAGCGTAGTAGTGAAAAAAGGAATATATTCAAATATAAACTACACAGAAGCATTCTGTGAAACTTCTTTCTGATCTGAGCATTCAGCTAACAGAGTTAAACCATACTTTTGATTGAGCAGTTTTGAAACACTCTGTCTGTAGAAAATGCAACTGGACATTCGTAGCGCTAAGTGGGTAATAGTGGAAAAAAGAATATGTTCAAATATAAACTACACAGAAGCATTGTATGAAACTTCTTTCTGTTCTGTGCATTCAACTAACAGAGTTGAACCTTACTTTTGATTGAGCCGTTCTGAAACACTCTTTCTGTAGAAACTGCAATTGGACATTCTGAGCGCTAAGAGGCCTATATTGGGAAAAAGAATGTCTACAAATAAAAACTACACAGAAGAATTGTTTGAAACTTCTTTCTGTTCTGTTTGTTCAACTAAAAGAGTTGAACCTTAGTTTTGATTGAGCCGTTCTGAAACACTCTTTCTGTAGAAAATGCAAGTGGAGATTCGGAGCGCTAAGAGGGTAATAGTGGAAAAAGGAATGTCTCCAAATATAAACTACACAGAATCATTCTGTGAAACTTCTTTCTGATCTGTGCATTCAGCTAACACAGTTAAAACATACTTTTGATTGAGCAGATCTGAACACTCTTTCTGTAGAAAATGCAACTGGACATTTGGAGCGCTAAGAGCGTAGTAGTGGAAAAAGTAATATATTCAAATATAAACTACACAGAAGCATTCTGTGAAACTTCTTTCTGATCTGAGAATTCAGCTAACAGAGTTAAACCATACTTTTGATTGAGCAGTCTTGAAACACTCTGTCTGTAGAAAATGCAACTGGACATTCATAGCGCTAAGAGGGTAATAGTGGAAAAAAGAATATGTTCAAATATAAACTACACAGAAGCATTGTATGAAACTTCTTTCTGTTCTGTGCATTCAACTAACAGAGTTGAACCTTACTTTTGATTGAGCCATTCTGAAACACTCTTTCTGTAGAAACTGCAATTGGACATTCTGAGCGCTAAGAGGCCTATATTGGGAAAAAGAATGTCTACAAATAAAAACTACACAGAAGAATTGTGTGAAACTTCTTCCTGTTCTGTTTGTTCAACTAAAAGAGTTGAACCTTAGTTTTGATTGAGCCGTTCTGAAACACTCTTTCTGTGGAAAATGCAAGTGGAGATTCGGAGCGCTAAGAGGGTAATAGTGGAAAAAGGAATGTCTCCAAATATAAACTACACAGAATCATTCTCTGAAACATCTTTCTGATCTGTGCATTCAGCTAACAGAGTTAAACCATACTTTTGATTTAGGAGATCTGAACACTCTTTCTGTAGAAAATGCAACTGGACATTTGGAGCGCTAAGAGAGTAGTAGTGGAAAAAGGAATATATTCAAATATAAACTACACAGAAGCATTCTGTGAAACTTCTTTCTGATCTGAGCATTCAGCTAACAGAGTTAAACCATACTTTTGATTGAGCAGTTTTGAAACACTCTGTCTGTAGAAAATGCAACTGGACATTCGTAGCGCTAAGTGGGTAATAGTGGAAAAAAGTATATGTTCAAATATAAACTACACAGAAGCATTGTATGAAACTTCTTTCTGTTCTGTGCATTCAACTAACAGAGTTGAACCTTACTTTTGATTGAGCCGTTCTGAAACACTCTTTCTGTAGGAACTGCAATTGGACATTCTGAGCGCTAAGAGGCCTATATTGGGAAAAAGAATGTCTACAAATAAAAACTACACAGAAGAATTGTGTGAAACTTCTTTCTGTTCTGTTTGTTCAACTAAAAGAGTTGAACCTTAGTTTTGATTGAGCCGTTCTGAAACACTCTTTCTGTAGAAAATGCAAGTGGAGATTCAGAGCGCTAAGAGGGTAATAGTGGAAAAATTAATGTCTCCAAATATAAACTACACAGAATCATTCTGTGAAACTTCTTTCTGATCTGTGCATTCAGCTAACACAGTTAAACCATACTTTTGATTGAGCAGATCTGAACACTCTTTCTGTAGAAAATGCAACTGGACATTTGGAGCGCTAAGAGACTAGTAGTGGAAAAAGGAATATATTCAAATATAAACTACACAGAAGCATTCTGTGAAACTACTTTCTGATCTGAGCATTCAGCTAACAGAGTTAAACCATACTTTTGATTGAGCAGTTTTGAAACACTCTGTCTGTAGAAAATGCTACTGGACATTCGTAGCGCTAAGTGGGTAATACTGGAAAAAAGAATATGTTCAAATATAAACTACACAGAAGCATTGTATGAAACTTCTTTCTGTTCTGTGCATTCAACTAACAGAGTTGAACCTTACTTTTGATTGAGCCTTTCTGAAACACTCTTTCTGTAGAAACTGCAATTGGACATTCTGAGCGATAAGAGGCCTATATTGGGAAAAATAATATCTTCAAATAAAAACTACATAGAAGCTTTGTGTGAAACTTAATTCTGATATGTTCATTAAGCTAACAGAGTTAAACCATACTTTTGATTGCGCAGTTCTGAACACTCTTTCTGTAGAAAATGCAAGTGGACATTCGGAGCGCTAAGAGGGTAATAGTGGAAAAAGGAATATATTCAAATATAAACTACACAGTAGCATTCTGTGAAAATTCTTTCTGTTCTGTGCATTCAACTAACAGAGTTGAACCTTACTTTTGATTGAGCCGTTCTGAAACACTCTTTCTGTAGAAACTGCAATTGGACATGCTAAGCGCTAAGAGGCCTACATTGGGAAAAAGAATATCTTCAAATAAAAACTACACAGATGCATTCTGTGAAACTTATTTCTGATTTGTAATTCAGTTAACAGAGATAAAACATATTTTTGATTGAGCAGTTATGAAACACTCTTTTTGTAGAAAATGCAAGTGGAGATTCGGAGCACTAAGAGGGTAATAGTGGAAAAAGGAATGTCTTCAAATATAAACTACACAGAATCATTCGGTGAAACTTCTTTCTGATCTGTGCATTCAGCTAACAGAGTTAAACCATACTTTTGATTGAGCAGATCTGAACACTCTTTCTGTAGAAAATGCAACTGGACATTTGGAGCGCTAAGAGCGTAGTAGTGAAAAAAGGAATATATTCAAATATAAACTACACAGAAGCATTCTGTGAAACTTCTTTCTGATCTGAGCATTCAGCTAACAGAGTTAAACCATACTTTTGATTGAGCAGTTTTGAAACACTCTGTCTGTAGAAAATGCAACTGGACATTCGTAGCGCTAAGTGGGTAATAGTGGAAAAAAGAATATGTTCAAATATAAACTACACAGAAGCATTGTATGAAACTTCTTTCTGTTCTGTGCATTCAAATAACAGAGTTGAACCTTACTTTTGATTGAGCCGTTCTGAAACACTCTTTCTGTAGAAACTGCAATTGGACATTCTGAGCGCTAAGAGGCCTATATTGGGAAAATGAATGTCTGCAAATAAAAACTACACAGAAGAATTGTTTGAAACTTCTTTCTGTTCTGTTTGTTCAACTAAAAGAGTTGAACCTTAGTTTTGATTGAGCCGTTCTGAAACACTCTTTCTGTAGAAAATGCAAGTGGAGATTCGGAGCGCTAAGAGGGTAATAGTGGAAAAAGGAATGTCTCCAAATATAAACTACACAGAATCATTCTGTGAAACTTCTTTCTGATCTGTGCATTCAGCTAACACCGTTAAACCATACTTTTGATTGAGCAGATCTGAACACTCTTTCTGTAGAAAATGCAACTGGACATTTGGAGCGCTAAGAGAGTAGTAGTGGAAAAAGGAATATATTCAAATATAAACTACACAGAAGCATTCTGTGAAACTTCTTTCTGATCTGAGAATTCAGCTAACAGAGTTAAACCATACTTTTGATTGAGCAGTCTTGAAACACTCTGTCTGTAGAAAATGCAACTGGACATTCGTAGCGCTAAGTGGGTAATAGTGGAAAAAAGAATATGTTCAAATATAAACTACACAGAAGCATTGTATGAAACTTCTTTCTGTTCTGTGCATTCAACTAACAGAGTTGAACCTTACTTTTGATTGAGCCGTTCTGAAACACTCTTTCTGTAGAAACTGCAATTGGACATTCTGAGTGCTAAGAGGCCTGTATTGGGAAAAAGAATGTCTACAAATAAAAACTACACAGAAGAATTGTGTGAAACTTCTTCCTGTTCTGTTTGTTCAACTAAAAGAGTTGAACCTTAGTTTTGATTGAGCCGTTCTGAAACACTCTTTCTGTAGAAAATGCAAGTGGAGATTCGGAGCGCTAAGAGGGTAATAGTGGAAAAAGGAATGTCTCCAAATATAAACTACACAGAATCATTCTGTGAAATATCTTTCTGATCTGTGCATTCAGCTAACAGAGTTAAACCATACTTTTGATTTAGGAGATCTGAACACTCTTTCTGTAGAAAATGCAACTGGACATTTGGAGCGCTAAGAGAGTAGTAGTGGAAAAAGGAATATATTCAAATATAAACTACACAGAAGCATTCTGTGAAACTTCTTTCTGATCTGAGCATTCAGCTAACAGAGTTAAACCATACTTTTGATTGAGCAGTTTTGAAACACTCTGTCTGTAGAAAATACAACTGGACATTCGTAGCGCTAAGTGGGTAATAGTGGAAAAAAGAATATGTTCAAATATAAACTACACAGAAGCATTGTATGAAACTTCTTTCTGTTCTGTGCATTCAACTAACAGAGTTGAACCTTACTTTTGATTGAGCCGTTCTGAAACACTCTTTCTGTAGGAACTGCAATTGGACATTCTGAGCGCTAAGAGGCCTATATTGGGAAAAAGAATGTCTACAAATAAAAACTACAGAGAAGAATTGTGTGAAATTTCTTTCTGTTCTGTTTGTTCAACTAAAAGGTTGAACCTTAGTTTTGATTGAGCCGTTCTGAAACACTCTTTCTGTAGAAAATGCAAGTGGAGATTCAGAGCGCTAAGAGGGTAATAGTGGAAAAATTAATGTCTCCAAATATAAACTACACAGAATCATTCTGTGAAACTTCTTTCTGATCTGTGCATTCAGCTAACACAGTTAAACCATACTTTTGATTGAGCAGATCTGAACACTCTTTCTGTAGAAAATGCAACTGGACATTTGGAGCGCTAAGAGAGTAGTAGTGGAAAAAGGAATATATTCAAATATAAACTACACAGAAGCATTCTGTGAAACTTCTTTCTGATCTGAGCATTCAGCTAACAGAGTTAAACCATACTTTTGATTGAGCAGTTTTGAAACACTCTGTCTGTAGAAAATGCTACTGGACATTCGTAGCGCTAAGTGGGTAATACTGGAAAAAAGAATATGTTCAAATATAAACTACACAGAAGCATTGTATGAAAATTTTTCTGTTCTGTGCATTCAACTAACAGAGTTGAACCTTACTTTTGATTGAGCCTTTCTGAAACACTCTTTCTGTAGAAACTGCAATTGGACATTCTGAGCGATAAGAGGCCTATATTGGGAAAAATAATATCTTCAAATAAAAACTACACAGAAGCATTGTGTGAAACTTAATTCTGATATGTTCATTAAGCTAACAGAGTTAAACCATACTTTTGATTGCGCAGTTCTGAACACTCTTTCTGTAGAAAATGCAAGTGGACATTCGGAGCGCTAAGAGGGTAATAGTGGAAAAAGGAATATATTCAAATATAAACTACACAGTAGCATTCTGTGAAAATTCTTTCTGTTCTGTGCATTCAACTAACAGAGTTGAACCTTACTTTTGATTGAGCCGTTCTGAAACACTCTTTCTGTAGAAACTGCAATTGGACATGCTAAGCGCTAAGAGGCCTACATTGGGAAAAAGAATATCTTCAAATAAAAACTACACAGATGCATTCTGTGAAACATATTTCTGATTTGTAATTCAGTTAACAGAGATAAAACATAATTTTGATTGAGCAGTTATGAAACACTCTTTTTGTAGAAAATGCAAGTGGAGATTCGGAGCACTAAGAGGGTAATAGTGGAAAAAGAATGTCTTCAAATATAAACTACACAGAATCATTCGGTGAAACTTCTTTCTGATCTGTGCATTCAGCTAACAGAGTTAAACCATACTTTTGATTGAGCAGATCTGAACACTCTTTCTGTAGAAAATGCAACTGGACATTTGGAGCGCTAAGAGCGTAGTAGTGAAAAAAGGAATATATTCAAATATAAACTACACAGAAGCATTCTGTGAAACTTCTTTCTGATCTGAGCATTCAGCTAACAGAGTTAAACCATACTTTTGATTGAGCAGTTTTGAAACACTCTGTCTGTAGAAAATGCAACTGGACATTCGTAGCGCTAAGTGGGTAATAGTGGAAAAAAGAATATGTTCAAATATAAACTACACAGAAGCATTGTATGAAACTTCTTTCTGTTCTGTGCATTCAACTAACAGGGTTGAACCTTACTTTTGATTGAGCAGTTCTGAAACACTCTTTCTGTAGAAACTGCAATTGGACATTCTGAGCGCTAAGAGGCCTATATTGGGAAAAAGAATGTCTACAAATAAAAACTACACAGAAGAATTGTTTGAAACGTCTTTCTGTTCTGTTTGTTCAACTAAAAGAGTTGAAACTTAGTTTTGATTGAGCCGTTCTGAAACACTCTTTCTGTAGAAAATGCAAGTGGAGATTCGGAGCGCTAAGAGGGTAATAGTGGAAAAAGGAATGTCTCCAAATATAAACTACACAGAATCATTCTGTGAAACTTCTTTCTGATCTGTGCATTCAGCTAACACAGTTAAACCATACTTTTGATTGAGCAGATCTGAACACTCTTTCTGTAGAAAATGCAACTGGACATTTGGAGCGCTAAGAGAGTAGTAGTGGAAAAAGGAATATATTCAAATATAAACTACACAGAAGCATTCTGTGAAACTTCTTTCTGATCTGAGAATTCAGCTAACAGAGTTAAACCATACTTTTGATTGAGCAGTCTTGAAACACTCTGTCTGTAGAAAATGCAACTGGACATTCGTAGCGCTAAGTGGGTAATAGTGGAAAAAAGAATATGTTCAAATATAAACTACACAGAAGCATTGTATGAAACTTTTTCTGTTCTGTGCATTCAACTAACAGAGTTGAACCTTGCTTTTGATTGAGCCTTTCTGAAACACTCTTTCTGTAGAAACTGCAATTGGACATTCTGAGCGCAAAGAGGCCTATATTGGGAAAAATAATATCTTCAAATAAAAACTACACAGAAGCATTGTGTGAAATTTATTTCTGATACGTTCATTAAGCTAACAGAGTTAAACCATACTTCTGATTGCGCAGTTCTGAACACTCTTTCTGTAGGAAATGCAAGTGGACATTCGGAGCGCTAAGAGGGTAATAGTGGAAAAAGGAATATATTCAAATATAAACTACACAGTAGCATTCTGTGAAAATTCTTTCTGTTCTGTGCATTCAACTAACAGAGTTGAACCTTACTTTTGATTGAGCCGTTCTGAAACACTCTTTCTGTAGAAACTGCAATTGGACATGCTAAGCGCTAAGAGGCCTATATTGGGAAAAAGAATATCTTCAAATAAAAACTACACAGATGCATTCTGTGAAACTTATTTCTGATCTGTAAATTCAGTTAACAGAGATAAAACATATTTTTGATTGAGCAGTTATGAAACACTCTTTCTGTAGAAAATGCAAGTGGAGATTCGGAGCGCTAAGAGGGTAATAGTGGAAAAAAGAATGTCTCCAAATATAAACTACACAGAATCATTCTGTGAAACTTCTTTCTGATCTGTGCATTCAGCTAACAGAGTTAAACCATACTTTTGATTGAGCAGATCTGAACACTCTTTCTGTAGAAAATGCAACTGGACATTTGGAGCGCTAAGAGAGTAGTAGTGGAAAAAGGAATATATTCAAATATAAACTACACAGAAGCATTCTGTGAAACTTCTTTCTGATCTGAGCATTCAGCTAACAGAGTTAAACCATACTTTTGATTGAGCAGTTTTGAAACACTCTGTCTGTAGAAAATGCAACTGGACATTCGTAGCGCTAAGTGGGTAATAGTGGAAAAAAGAATATGTTCAAATATAAACTACACAGAAGCATTGTATGAAACTTCTTTCTGTTCTGTGCATTCAACTAACAGAGTTGAACCTTACTTTTGATTGAGCCGTTCTGAAACACTCTTTCTGTAGAAACTGCAATTGGACATTCTGAGCGCTAAGAGGCCTATATTGGGAAAAAGAATGTCTACAAATAAAAACTACACAGAAGAATTGTTTGAAACTTCTTTCTGTTCTGTTTGTTCAACTAAAAGAGTTGAACCTTAGTTTTGATTGAGCCGTTCTGAAACACTCTTTCTGTAGAAAATGCAAGTGGAGATTCGGAGCGCTAAGAGGGTAATAGTGGAAAAAGGAATGTCTCCAAATATAAACTACACAGAATCATTCTGTGAAACTTCTTTCTGATCTGTGCATTCAGCTAACACAGTTAAACCATACTTTTGATTGAGCAGATCTGAACACTCTTTCTGTAGAAAATGCAACTGGACATTTGGAGCGCTAAGAGAGTAGTAGTGGAAAAAGGAATATATTCAAATATAAACTACACAGAAGCATTCTGTGAAACTTCTTTCTGATCTGAGAATTCAGCTAACAGAGTTAAACCATACTTTTGATTGAGCAGTCTTGAAACACTCTGTCTGTAGAAAATGCAACTGGACATTCGTAGCGCTAAGAGGGTAATAGTGGAAAAAAGAATATGTTCAAATATAAACTACACAGAAGGATTGTATGAAACTACTTTCTGTTCTGTGCATTCAACTAACAGAGTTGAACCTTACTTTTGATTGAGCCGTTCTGAAACACTCTTTCTGTAGGAACTGCAATTGGACATTCTGAGCGCTAAGAGGCCTATATTGGGAAAAAGAATGTCTACAAATAAAAACTACACAGAAGAATTGTGTGAAACTTCTTTCTGTTCTGTTTGTTCAACTAAAAGAGTTGAACCTTAGTTTTGATTGAGCCGTTCTGAAACACTCTTTCTGTAGAAAATGCAAGTGGAGATTCAGAGCGCTAAGAGGGTAATAGTGGAAAAATTAATGTCTCCAAATATAAACTACACAGAATCATTCTGTGAAACTTCTTTCTGATCTGTGCATTCAGCTAACACAGTTAAACCATACTTTTGATTGAGCAGATCTGAACACTCTTTCTGTAGAAAATGCAACTGGACATTTGGAGCGCTAAGAGACTAGTTGTGGAAAAAGGAATATATTCAAATATAAACTACACAGAAGCATTCTGTGAAACTTCTTTCTGATCTGAGCATTCAGCTAACAGAGTTAAACCATACTTTTGATTGAGCAGTTTTGAAACACTCTGTCTGTAGAAAATGCTACTGGACATTCGTAGCGCTAAGTGGGTAATACTGGAAAAAAGAATATGTTCAAATATAAACTACACAGAAGCATTGTATGAAACTTTTTCTGTTCTGTGCATTCAACTAACAGAGTTGAACCTTACTTTTGATTGAGCCTTTCTGAAACACTCTTTCTGTAGAAACTGCAATTGGACATTCTGAGCGCTAAGAGGCCTCTATTGGGAAAAATAATATCTTCAAATAAAAACTACACAGAAGCATTGTGTGAAACTTAATTCTGATATGTTCATTAAGCTAACAGAGTTAAACCATACTTTTGATTGCGCAGTTCTGAACACTCTTTCTGTAGAAAATGCAAGTGGACATTCGGAGCGCTAAGAGGGTAATAGTGGAAAAAGGAATATATTCAAATATAAACTACACAGTAGCATTCTGTGAAAATTCTTTCTGTTCTGTGCATTCAACTAACAGAGTTGAACCTTACTTTTGATTGAGCCGTTCTGAAACACTCTTTCTTTAGAAACTGCAATTGGACATGCTAAGCGCTAAGAGGCCTACATTGGGAAAAAGAATATCTTCAAATAAAAACTACACAGATGCATTCTGTGAAACTTATTTCTGATTTGTAATTCAGTTAACAGAGATAAATCATATTTTTGATTGAGCAGTTATGAAACACTCTTTTTGTAGAAAATGCAAGTGGAGATTCGGAGCACTAAGAGGGTAATAGTGGAAAAAGGAATGTCTTCAAATATAAACTACACAGAATCATTCGGTCAAACTTCTTTCTGATCTGTGCATTCAGCTAACAGAGTTAAACCATACTTTTGATTGAGCAGATCTGAACACTCTTTCTGTAGAAAATGCAACTGGACATTTGGAGCGCTAAGAGCGTAGTAGTGAAAAAAGGAATATATTCAAATATAAACTACACAGAAGCATTCTGTGAAACTTCTTTCTGATCTGAGCATTCAGCTAACAGAGTTAAACCATACTTTTGATTGAGCAGTTTTGAAACACTCTGTCTGTAGAAAATGCAACTGGACATTCGTAGCGCTAAGAGGGTAATAGTGGAAAAAAGAATATGTTCAAATATAAACTACACAGAAGCATTGTATGAAACTTCTTTCTGTTCTGTGCATTAAACTAACAGAGTTGAACCTTATTTTTGATTGAGCCATTCTGAAACACTCTTTCTGTAGAAACTGCAATTGGACATTCTGAGCGCTAAGAGGCCTATATTGGGAAAAAGAATGTCTACAAATAAAAACTACACAGAAGAATTGTGTGAAACTTCTTCCTGTTCTGTTTGTTCAACTAAAAGAGTTGAACCTTAGTTTTGATTGAGCCGTTCTGAAACACTCTTTCTGTAGAAAATGCAAGTGGAGATTCGGAGCGCTAAGAGGGTAATAGTGGAAAAATGAATGTCTCCAAATATAAACTACACAGAATCATTCTGTGAAACATCTTTCTGATCTGTGCATTCAGCTAACAGAGTTAAACCATACTTTTGATTTAGGAGATCTGAACACTCTTTCTGTAGAAAATGCAACTGGACATTTGGAGCGCTAAGAGAGTAGTAGTGGAAAAAGGAATATATTCAAATATAAACTACACAGAAGCATTCTGTGAAACTTCTTTCTGATCTGAGCATTCAGCTAACAGAGTTAAACCATACTTTTGATTGAGCAGTTTTGAAACACTCTGTCTGTAGAAAATGCAACTGGACATTCGTAGCGCTAAGTGGGTAATAGTGGAAAAAAGAATATGTTCAAATATAAACTACACAGAAGCATTGTATGAAACTTCTTTCTGTTCTGTGCATTCAACTAACAGAGTTGAACCTTACTTTTGATTGAGCCGTTCTGAAACACTCTTTCTGTAGGAACTGCAATTGGACATTCTGAGCGCTAAGAGGCCTATATTGGGAAAAAGAATGTCTACAAATAAAAACTACACAGAAGAATTGTGTGAAACTTCTTTCTGTTCTGTTTGTTCAACTAAAAGAGTTGAACCTTAGTTTTGATTGAGCCGTTCTGAAACACTCTTTCTGTAGAAAATGCAAGTGGAGATTCAGAGCGCTAAGAGGGTAATAGTGGAAAAATAAATGTCTCCAAATATAAACTACACAGAATCATTCTGTGAAAATTCTTTCTGATCTGTGCATTCAGCTAACACAGTTAAACCATACTTTTGATTGAGCAGATCTGAACACTCTTTCTGTAGAAAATGGAACTGGACATTTGGAGCGCTAAGAGACTAGTAGTGGAAAAAGGAATATATTCAAATATAAACTACACAGAAGCATTCTGTGAAACTTCTTTCTGATCTGAGCATTCAGCTAACAGAGTTAAACCATAGTTTTGATTGAGCAGTTTTGAAACACTCTGTCTGTAGAAAATGCTACTGGACATTCGTAGCGCTAAGTGGGTAATACTGGAAAAAAAATATGTTCAAATATAAACTACACAGAAGCATTGTATGAAACTTTTTCTGTTCTGTGCATTCAACTAACAGAGTTGAACCTTACTTTTGATTGAGCCTTTGTGAAACACTCTTTCTGTAGAAACTGCAATTGGACATGCTAAGCGCTAAGAGGCCTACATTGGGAAAAAGAATATCTTCAAATAAAAACTACACAGATGCATTCTGTGAAACTTATTTCTGATTTGTAATTCAGTTAACAGAGATAAAACATATTTTTGATTGAGCAGTTATGAAACACTCTTTTTGTAGAAAATGCAAGTGGAGATTCGGAGCACTAAGAGGGTAATAGTGGAAAAAGGAATGTCTTCAAATATAAACTACACAGAATCATTCGGTGAAACTTCTTTCTGATCTGTGCATTCAGCTAACAGAGTTAAACCATACTTTTGATTGAGCAGATCTGAACACTCTTTCTGTAGAAAATGCAACTGGACATTTGGAGCGCTAAGAGCGTAGTAGTGAAAAAAGGAATATATTCAAATATAAACTACACAGAAGCATTCTGTGAAACTTCTTTCTGATCTGAGCATTCAGCTAACAGAGTTAAACCATACTTTTGATTGAGCAGTTTTGAAACACTCTGTCTGTAGAAAATGCAACTGGACATTCGTAGCGCTAAGTGGGTAATAGTGGAAAAAAGAATATGTTCAAATATAAACTACACAAAAGCATTGTATGAAACTTCTTTCTGTTCTGTGCATTCAACTAACAGAGTTGAACCTTACTTTTTATTGAGCCGTTCTGAAACACTCTTTCTGTAGAAACTGCAATTGGACATTCTGAGCGCTAAGAGGCCTATATTGGGAAAAAGAATGTCTACAAATAAAAACTACACAGAAGAATTGTTTGAAACTTCTTTCTGTTCTGTTTGTTCAACTAAAAGAGTTGAACCTTAGTTTTGATTGAGCCGTTCTGAAACACTCTTTCTGTAGAAAATGCAAGTGGAGATTCGGAGCGCTAAGAGGGTAATAGTGGAAAAAGGAATGTCTCCAAATATAAACTACACAGAATCATTCTGTGAAACTTCTTTCTGATCTGTGCATTCAGCTAACACAGTTAAACCATACTTTTGATTGAGCAGATCTGAACACTCTTTCTGTAGAAAATGCAACGGGACATTTGGAGCGCTAAGAGAGTAGTAGTGGAAAAAGGAATATATTCAAATATAAACTACACAGAAGCATTCTGTGAAACTACTTTCTGATCTGAGAATTCAGCTAACAGAGTTAAACCATACTTTTGATTGAGCAGTCTTGAAACACTCTGTCTGTAGAAAATGCAACTGGACATTCGTAGCGCTAAGTGGGTAATAGTGGAAAAAAGAATATGTTCAAATATAAACTACACAGAAGCATTGTATGAAACTTTTTCTGTTCTGTGCATTCAACTAACAGAGTTGAACCTTGCTTTTGATTGAGCCTTTCTGAAACACTCTTTCTGTAGAAACTGCAATTGGACATTCTGAGCGCAAAGAGGCCTATATTGGGAAAAATAATATCTTCAAATAAAAACTACACGGAAGCATTGTGTGAAATTTATTTCTGATACGTTCATTAAGCTAACAGAGTTAAACCATACTTTTGATTGCGCAGTTCTGAACACTCTTTCTGTAGAAAATGCAAGTGGACATTCGGAGCCTTAAGAGGGTAATAGTGGAAAAAGGAATATATTCAAATATAAACTACACAGTAGCATTCTGTGAAAATTCTTTCTGTTCTGTGCATTCAACTAACAGAGTTGAACCTTACTTTTGATTGAGACGTTCTGAAACACTCTTTCTGTAGAAACTGCAATTGGACATGCTAAGCGCTAAGAGGCCTATATTGGGAAAAAGAATATCTTCAAATAAAAACTACACAGATGCATTCTGTGAAACTTATTTCTGATCTGTAAATTCAGTTAACAGAGATAAAACATATTTTTGATTGAGCAGTTATGAAACACTCTTTCTGTAGAAAATGCAAGTGGAGATTCGGAGCGCTAAGAGGGTAATAGTGGAAAAAGGAATGTCTCCAAATATAAACTACACAGAATCATTCTGTGAAACTTCTTTCTGACCTGTGCATTCAGCTAACAGAGTTAAACCATACTTTTGATTGAGCAGATCTGAACACTCTTTCTGTAGAAAATGCAACTGGACATTTGGAGCGCTAAGAGAGTAGTAGTGGAAAAAGGAATATATTCAAATATAAACTACACAGAAGCATTCTGTGAAACTACTTTCTGATCTGAGCATTCAGCTAACAGAGTTAAACCATACATTTGATTGAGCAGTTTTGAAACACTCTGTCTGTAGAAAATGCAACTGGACATTCGTAGCGCTAAGTGGGTAATAGTGGAAAAAAAAATATGTTCAAATATAAACTACACAGAAGCATTGTATGAAACTTCTTTCTGTTCTGTGCATTCAACTAACAGAGTTGAACCTTACTTTTGATTGAGCCTTTCTGAAACACTCTTTCTGTAGAAACTGCAATTGGACATTCTGAGCGCTGAGGCCTATATTGGGAAAAATAATATCTTCAAATAAAAACTACACAGAAGCATTGTGTGAAACTTATTTCTGATATGTTCATTAAGCTAACAGAGTTAAACCATACTTTTGATTGCGCAGTTCTGAACACTCTTTCTGTAGAAAATGCAAGTGGACATTCGGAGCGCTAAGAGGGTAATAGTGGAAAAAGGAATATATTCAAATATAAACTACACAGTAGCATTCTGTGAAAATTCTTTCTGTTCTGTGCATTCAACTAACAGAGTTGAACCTTACTTTTGATTGAGCCGTTCTGAAACACTCTTTCTGTAGAAACTGCAATTGGACATGCTAAGCGCTAAGAGGCCTACATTGGGAAAAAGAATATCTTCAAATAAAAACTACACAGATGCATTCTGTGAAACTTATTTCTGATCTGTAAATTCAGTTAACAGAGATAAAACATATTTTTGATTGAGCAGTTATGAAACACTCTTTTTGTAGAAAATGCAAGTGGAGATTCGGAGCGCTAAGATTGTAATAGTGGAAAAAGGAATGTCTTCAAATATAAACTACACAGAATCATTCGGTGAAACTTCTTTCTGATCTGTGCATTCAGCTAACAGAGTTAAACCATACTTTTGATTGAGCAGATCTGAACACTCTTTCTGTAGAAAATGCAACTGGACATTTGGAGCGCTAAGAGCATAGTAGTGGAAAAAGGAATATATTCAAATATAAACTACACAGAAGCATTCTGTGAAACTTCTTTCTGATCTGAGCATTCAGCTAACAGAGTTAAACCATACTTTTGATTGAGCAGTTTTGAAACACTCTGTCTGTAGAAAATGCAACTGGACATTCGTAGCGCTATGTGGGTAATAGTGGAAAAAAGAATATGTTCAAATATAAACTACACAGAAGCATTGTATGAAACTTCTTTCTGTTCTGTGCATTCAACTAACAGAGTTGAACCTTACTTTTGATTGAGCCGTTCTGAAACACTCTTTCTGTAGAAACTGCAATTGGACATTCTGAGCGCTAAGAGGCCTATATTGGGAAAAAGAATGTCTACAAATAAAAACTACACAGAAGAATTTTGTGAAACTTCTTTCTGTTCTGTTTGTTCAACTAAAAGAGTTGAACCTTAGTTTTGATTGAGCCGTTCTGAAACACTCTTTCTGTAGAAAATGCAAGTGGAGATTCGGAGCTCTAAGAGGGTAATAGAGGAAAAAGGAATGTCTCCAAATATAAACTACACAGAATCATTCTGTGAAACATCTTTCTGATCTGTGCATTCAGCTAACAGAGTTAAACCATACTTTTGATTGAGCAGATCTGAACACTCTTTCTGTAGAAAATGCAACTGGACATTTGGAGCGCTAAGAGAGTAGTAGTGGAAAAAGGAATATATTCAAATATAAACTACACAGAAGCATTCTGTGAAAATTCTTTCTGATCTGAGCATTCAGCTAACAGAGTTAAACCATACTTTTGATTGAGCAGTTTTGAAACACTCTGTCTGTAGAAAATGCAACTGGACATTCGTAGCGCTAAGTGGGTAATAGTGGAAAAAAGAATATGTTCAAATATAAACTACACAGAAGCATTGTATGAAACTTCTTTCTGTTCTGTGCATTCAACTAACAGAGTTGAACCTTACTTTTATTGAGCCTTTCTGAAACACTCTTTCTGTAGAAACTGCAATTGGACATTCTGAGCGCTAAGAGGCCTATATTGGGAAAAGTAATATCTTCAAATAAAAACTACACAGAAACATTGTGTGAAACTTATTTCTGATATGTTCATTAAGCTAACAGAGTTAAACCATACTTTTGATTGCGCAGTTCTGAACACTCTTTCTGTAGAAAATGCAAGTGGACATTCGGAGCGCTAAGAGGGTAATAGTGGAAAAAGGAATATATTCAAATATAAACTACACAGTAGCATTCTCTGAAAAATCTTTCTGTTCTGTGCATTCAACTAACAGAGTTGAACCTTATTTTGATTGAGCCGTTCTGAAACACTCTTTCTGTAGAAACTGCAATTGGACATGCTAAGCGCTAAGAGGCCTACATTGGGAAAAAGAATATCTTCAAATAAAAACTACACAGATGCATTCTGTGAAACTTATTTCTGATCTGTAAATTCAGTTAACAGAGATAAAACATATTTTTGATTGAGCAGTTATGAAACACTCTTTTTGTAGAAAATGCAAGTGGAGATTCGGAGCGCTAAGAGGGTAATAGTGGTAAAAGGAATGTCTTCAAATATAAACTACACAGAATCATTCGGTGAAACTTCTTTCTGATCTGTGCATTCAGCTAACAGAGTTAAACCATACTTTTGATTGAGCAGATCTGAACACTCTTTCTGTAGAAAATGCAACTGGACATTTGGAGCGCTAAGAGCGTAGTAGTGGAAAAAGGAATATATTCAAATATAAACTACACAGAAGCATTCTGTGAAACTTCTTTCTGATCTGAGCATTCAGCTAACAGAGTTAAACCATACTTTTGATTGAGCAGTTTTGAAACACTCTGTCTGTATAAAATGCAACTGGACATTCGTAGCGCTAAGTGGGTAATAGTGGAAAAAAGAATATGTTCAAATATAAACTACACAGAATCATTGTATGAAACTTCTTTCTGTTCTGTGCATTCAACTAACAGAGTTGAAACTTACTTTTGATTGAGCCGTTCTGAAACACTCTTTCTGTAGAAACTGCAATTGGACATTCTGAGCGCTAAGAGGCCTATATTGGGAAAAGGAATGTCTACAAATAAAAACTACACAGAAGAATTGTGTGAAACTTCTTTATGTTCTGTTTGTTCAACTAAAAGAGTTGAACCTTAGTTTTGATTGAGCCGTTCTGAAACACTCTTTCTGTAGAAAATGCAAGTGGAGTTTCGGAGCCCTAAGAGGGTAATAGTGGAAAAAGGAATGTCTCCAAATATAAACTACACAGAATCATTCTGTGAAACTTCTTTCTGATCTGTGCATTCAGCTAACAGAGTTAAACCATACTTTTGATTGAGCAGATCTGAACACTCTTTCTGTAGAAAATGCAACTGGACATTTGGAGCGCTAAGAGAGTAGTAGTGGAAAAAGGAATATATTCAAATATAAACTACACAGAAGCATTCTGTGAAACTTCTTTCTGATCTGAGCATTCAGCTAACAGATTTAAACCATACTTTTGATTGAGCAGTTTTGAAACACTCTGTCTGTAGAAAATGCAACTGGACATTCGTAGCGCTAAGTGGGTAATAGTGGAAAAAAGAATATGTTCAAATATAAACTACACAGAAGCGTTGTATGAAACTTCTTTCTGTTCTGTGCATTCAACTAACAGAGTTGAACCTTACTTTGATTGAGCCTTTCTGAAACACTCTTTCTGTAGTAACTGCAATTGGACATTCTGAGCGCTAAGAGGCATCTATTGAGAAAAATAATATCTTCAAATAAAAACTACACAGAAGCATTGTGTGAAACTTATTTCTGATGTGTTCATTAAGCTAACAGAGTTAAACCATACTTTTGATTGCGCAGTTCTGAACACTCTTTCTGTAGAAAATGCAAGTGGACATTCGGAGCGCTAAGAGGCTAATAGTGGAAAAAGGAATATATTCAAATATAAACTACACAGTAGCATTCTGTGAAAATACTTTCTGTTTTGTGCATTCAACTAACAGAGTTGAACTTTACTTTTGATTGAGCCGTTCTGAAACACTCTTTCTGTAGAAACTGCAATTGGACATGCTAAGCGCTAAGAGGCCTACATTGGGAAAAAGAATATCTTCAAATAAAAACTACACAGATGCATTCTGTGAAACTTATTTCTGATCTGTAAATTCAGTTAAGAGATAAAACATATTTTTGATTGAGCAGTTATGAAACACTCTTTTTGTAGAAAATGCAAGTGGAGATTCGCAGCGATAAGAGGGTAATAGTGGTAAAAGGAATGTCTTCAAATATAAACTACACAGAATCATTCGGTGAAACTTCTTTCTGATCTGTGCATTCAGCCAACAGAGTTAAACCATACTTTTGATTGAGCAGATCTGAACACTCTTTCTGTAGAAAATGCAACTGGACATTTGGAGCGCTAAGAGCGTAGTAGTGGAAAAAGAAATATATTCAAATATAAACTACACAGAAGCATTCTGTGAAACTTCTTTCTGATCTGAGCATTCAGCTAACAGAGTTAAACCATACTTTTGATTGAGCAGTTTTGAAACACTCTGTCTGTAGAAAATGCAACTGGACATTCGTAGCGCTAAGTGGGTAATAGTGGAAAAAAGAATATGTTCAAATATAAACTACACAGAAGCATTGTATGAAACTTCTTTCTGTTCTGTGCATTCAACTAACAGAGTTGAGCCTTACTTTTGATTGAGCCGTTCTGAAACACTCTTTCTGTAGAAACTGCAATTGGACATTCTGAGCGCTAAGAGGCCTATATTGGGAAAAAGAATGTCTACAAATAAAAACTACACAGAAGAAATGTGTGAAACTTCTTTCTGTTCTGTTTGTTCAACTAAAAGAGTTGAACCTTAGTTTTGATTGAGCCGTTCTGAAACACTCTTTCTGTAGAAAATGCAAGTGGAGATTCGTAGCGCTAAGAGGGTAATAGTGGAAAAAGGAATGTCTCCAAATATAAACTACACAGAATCATTCTGTGAAACTTCTTTCTGATCTTTGCATTCAGCTAACAGAGTTAAACCATACTTTTGATTGAGCAGATCTGAACACTCTTTCTGTAGAAAATGCAACTGGACATTTGGAGCGCTAAGAGAGTAGTAGTGGAAAAAGGAATATATTCAAATATAAACTACACAGAAGCATTCTGTGAAACTTCTTTCTGATCTGAGCATTCAGCTAACAGAGTTAAACCATACTTTTGATTGAGCAGTTTTGAAACACTCTGTCTGTAGAAAATGCAACTGGACATTCGTAGCGCTAAGTGGATAATAGTGGAAAAAAGAATATGTTCAAATATAAACTACACAGAAGCATTGTATGAAACTTCTTTCTGTTCTGTGCATTCAACTAACAGAGTTGAACCTTACTTTTGATTGAGCCTTTCTGAAACACTCTTTCTGTAGAAACTGCAATTGGACATTCTGAGCGCTAAGAGGCCTATATTGGGAAAAATAATATCTTCAAATAAAAACTACACAGAAGCATTGTGTGAAACTTATTTCTGATATGTTCATTAAGCTAACAGAGTTAAACCATACTTTTGATTGCGCAGTTCTGAACACTCTTTCTGTAGAAAATGCAAGTGGACATTCGGAGCGCTAAGAGGGTAATAGTGGAAAAAGGAATATATTCAAATATAAACTACACAGTAGCATTCTGTGAAAATTCTTTCTGTTCTGTGCATTCAACTAACAGAGTTGAACCTTACTTTTGTTTGAGCCGTTCTGAAACACTCTTTCTGTAGAAACTGCAATTGGACATGCTAAGCGCTAAGAGGCCTACATTGGGAAAAAGAATATCTTCAAATAAAAACTACACAGATGCATTCTGTGAAACTTATTTCTGATCTGTAAATTCAGTTAACAGAGATAAAACATATTTTTGATTGAGCAGTTATGAAACACACTGTCTGTAGAAAATGCAACTGGACATTCGTAGCGCTAAGTGGGTAATAGTGGAAAAAAGAATATGTTCAAATATAAACTACACAGAAGCATTGTATGAAACTTCTTTCTGTTCTGTGCATTCAACTAACAGAGTTGAACCTTACTTTTGGTTGAGCCGTTCTGAAACACTCTTTCTGTAGAAACTGCAATTGGACATTCTGAGCGCTAAGAGGCCTATATTGGGAAAAAGAATGTCTACAAATAAAAACTACACAGAAGAATTGTGTGAAACTTCTTTCTGTTCTGTTTGTTCAAATAAAAGAGTTGAACCTTAGTTTTGATTGAGCCGTTCTGAAACACTCTTTCTGTAGAAAATGCAAGTGGAGATTCGGAGCGCTAAGAGGGTAATAGTGGAAAAGAAATGTCTCCAAATATAAACTACACAGAATCATTCTGTGAAACTTCTTTCTGATCTGTGCATTCAGCTAACAGAGTTAAACCGTACTTTTGATTGAGCAGATCTGAACACTCTTTCTGTAGAAAATGCAACTGGACATTTGGAGCGCTAAGAGAGTAGTAGTGGAAAAAGGAATATATTCAAATATAAACTACACAGAAGCATTCCGTGAAACTTCTTTCTGATCTGAGCATTCAGCTAAAAGAGTTAAACCATACTTTTGATTGAGCAGTTTTGAAACACTCTGTCTGTAGAAAAGGCAACTGGACATTCGTAGCGCTAAGTGGGTAATACTGGAAAAAAGAATATGTTCAAATATAAACTACACAGAAGCATTGTATGAAACTTCTTTCTGTTCTGTGCATTCAACTAACAGTGTTGAACCTTACTTTTGATTGAGCCTTTCTGAAACACTCTTTCTGTAGAAACTGCAATTGGACATTCTGAGCGCTAAGAGGCCTATATTGGGAAAAATAATATCTTCAAATAAAAACTACACAGAAGCATTGTGTGAAACTTATTTCTGATATGTTCATTAAGCTAACAGAGTTAAACCATACTTTTGATTGCGCAGTTCTGAACACTCTTTCTGTAGAAAATGCAAGTGGACATTCGGAGCGCTAAGAGGGTAATAGTGGAAAAAGGAATATATTCAAATATAAACTACACTGTAGCATTCTGTGAAAATTCTTTCTGTTCTGTGCATTCAACTAACAGAGTTGAACCTTACTTTTGATTGAGCCGTTCTGAAACACTCTTTCTGTAGAAACTGCAATTGGACATGCTAAGCGCTAAGAGGCCTACATTGGGAAAAAGAATATCTTCAAATAAAAACTACACAGATGCATTCTGTGAAACTTATTTCTGATCTGTAAATTCAGTTAACAGAGATAAAACATATTTTTGATTGAGCAGTTATGAAACACTCTTTTTGTAGAAAATGCAAGTGGAGATTCGGAGCGCTAAGAGGGTAATAGTGGAAAAAGGAATGTCTTCAAATATAAACTACAAAGAATCATTCGGTGAAACTTCTTTCTGATCTGTGCATTCAGCTAACAGAGTTAAACCATACTTTTGATTGAGCAGATCTGAACACTCTTTCTGTAGAAAATGCAACTGGACATTTGGAGCGCTAAGAGCGTAGTAGTGGAAAAAGGAATATACTCAAATATAAACTACACAGAAGCATTCTGTGAATCTTCCTTCTGCTCTGAGCATTCAGCTTACAGAGTTAAACCATACTATTGATTGAGCAGTTTTGAAACACTCTGTCTGTAGAAAATGCAACTGGACATTCGTAGCGCTAAGTGGGTAATAGTGGAAAAAAGAATATGTTCAAATATAAACTACACAGAAGCATTGTATGAATCTTCTTTCTGTTCTGTGCATTCAACAAACAGAGTTGAACCTTACTTTTGATTGAGCCGTTCTGAAACACTCTTTCTGTAGAAACTGCAATTGGACATTCTGAGCGCTAAGAGGCCTATATTGGGAAAAAGAATGTCTACAAATAAAAACTACACAGAAGAATTGTGTGAAACTTCTTTCTGTTATGTTTGTTCAACTAAAAGAGTTGAACCTTAGTTTTGATTGAGCCGTTCTGAAACACTCTTTCTGTAGAAAATGCAAGTGGAGATTCGGAGCGCTAAGAGGGTAATAGTGGAAATGGAATGTCTCCAAATATAAACTACACAGAATCCTTCTGTGAAACTTCTTTCTGATCTGTGCATTCAGCTAACAGAGTTAAACCATACTTTTGATTGAGCAGATCTGAACACTCTTTCTGTAGAAAATGCAACTGGACATTTGGAGCGCTAAGGGAGTAGTAGTGGAAAAAGGAATATATTCAAATATAAACTACACAGAAGCATTCTGTGAAACTTCTTTCTGATCTGAGCATTCAGCTAACAGAGTTAAACCATACTTTTGATTGAGCAGTTTTGAAACACTCTGTCTGTAGAAAATGCAACTGGACATTCGTAGCGCTAAGTGGGTAATAGTGGAAAAAAGAATATGTTCAAATATAAACTACACAGAAGCATTGTATGAAACTTCTTTCTGTTCTGTGCATTCAACTAACAGAGTTGAACCTTACTTTTGATTGAGCCTTTCTGAAACACTCTTTCTGTAGAAACTGCAATTGAACATTCTGAGCGCTAAGAGGCCTCTATTGGGAAAAATAATATCTTCAAATAAAAACTACACAGAAGCATTGTGTGAAACTTATTACTGATATGTTCATTAAGCTAACAGAGTTAAACCATACTTTTGATTGCGCAGTTCTGAACACTCTTTCTGTAGAAAATGCAAATGGACATTAGGAGCGCTAAGAGGGTAATAGTGGAAAAAGGAATATATTCAAATATAAACTACACAGTAGCATTCTGTGAAAATTCTTTCTGTTCTGTGCATTCAACTAACAGAGTTGAACCTTACTTTTGATTGAGCCGTTCTGAAACACTCTTTCTGTAGAAACTGCAATTGGACATTCTGAGCGCTAAGAGGCCTATATTGGGAAAAAGAATGTCTACAAATAAAAACTACAGAGAAGAATTGTGTGAAACTTCTTTCTGTTCTGTTTGTTCAACTAAAAGAGTTGAACCTTAGTTTTGATTGAGCCGTTCTGAAACACTCTTTCTGTAGAAAATGCAAGTGGAGATTCGGAGCGCTAAGAGGGTAATAGTGGAAAAAGGAATGTCTCCAAATATAAACTACACAGAATCATTCTGTGAAAATTCTTTCTGATCTGTGCATTCAGCTAACAGAGTTAAACCATACTTTTGATTGAGCAGATCTGAACACTCTTTCTGTAGAAAATGCAACTGGACATTTGGAGCGCTAAGAGAGTAGTAGTGGAAGAAGGAATATATTCAAATATAAACTACACAGAAGCATTCTGTGAAACTTCTTTCTGATCTGAGCATTCAGCTAACGGAGTTAAACCATACTTTTGATTGAGCAGTTTTGAAACACTCTGTCTGTAGAAAATGCAACTGGACATTCGTAGCGCTAAGTGGGTAATAGTGGAAAAAATAATATGTTCAAATATAAACTACACAGAAGCATTGTATGAAACTTCTTTCTGTTCTGTGCATTCAACTAACAGAGTTGAACCTTACTTTTGATTGAGCCGTTCTGAAACACTCTTTCTGTAGAAACTGCAATTGGACATTCTGAGCGCTAAGAGGCCTATATTGGGAAAAAGAATGTCTACAAATAAAAACTACACAGAAGAATTGTGTGAAACTACTTTCTGTTCTGTTTGTTCAACTAAAAGAGTTGAACCTTAGTTTTGATTGAGCCGTTCTGAAACACTCTTTCTGTAGAAAATGCAAGTGGAGATTCGGAGCGCTAAGAGGGTAATAGTGGAAAAGAAATGTCTCCAAATATAAACTACACAGAATCATTCTGTGAAACTTCTTTCTGATCTGTGCATTCAGCTAACAGAGTTAAACCATACTTTTGATTGAGCAGATCTGAACACTCCTTCTGTAGAAAATGCAACTGGACATTTGGAGCGCTAAGAGAGTAGTAGTGGAAAAAGGAATATATTCAAATATAAACTACACAGAAGCATTCCGTGAAACTTCTTTCTGATCTGAGCATTCAGCTAACAGAGTTAAACCATACTTTTGATTGAGCAGTTTTGAAACACTCTGTCTGTAGAAAAGGCAACTGGACATTCGTAGCGCTAAGTGGGTAATACTGGAAAAAAGAATATGTTCAAATATAAACTACACAGAAGCATTGTATGAAACTTCTTTCTGTTCTGTGCATTCAACTAACAGAGTTGAACCTTACTTTTGATTGAGCCTTTCTGAAACACTCTTTCTGTAGAAACTGCAATTGGACATTCTGAGCGCTAAGAGGCCTATATTGGGAAAAATAATATCTTCAAATAAAAACTACACAAAAGCATTGTGTGAAACTTATTTCTGATATGTTCATTAAGCTAACAGAGTTAAACCATACTTTTGATTGCGCAGTTCTGAACACTCTTTCTGTAGAAAATGCAAGTGGACATTCGGAGCGCTAAGAGGGTAATAGTGGAAAAAGGAATATATTCAAATATAAACTACACAGTAGCATTCTGTGAAAATTCTTTCTGTTCTGTGCATTCAACTAACAGAGTTGAACCTTACTTTTGATTGAGCCGTTCTGAAACACTCTTTCTGTAGAAACTGCAATTGGACATGCTAAGCGCTAAGAGGCCTACATTGGGAAAAAGAATATCTTCAAATAAAAACTACACAGATGCATTCTGTGAAACTTATTTCTGATCTGTAAATTCAGTTAACAGAGATAAAACATATTTTTGATTGAGCAGTTATGAAACACTCTTTTTGTAGAAAATGCAAGTGGAGATTCGGAGCGCTAAGAGGTTAATAGTGGAAAAAGGAATGTCTTCAAATATAAACTACAAAGAATCATTCGGTGAAACTTCTTTCTGATCTGTGCATTCAGCTAACAGAGTTAAACCATACTTTTGATTGAGCAGATCTGAACACTCTTTCTGTAGAAAATGCAACTGGACATTTGGAGCGCTAAGAGCGTAGTAGTGGAAAAAGGAATATACTCAAATATAAACTACACAGAAGCATTCTGTGAATCTTCCTTCTGCTCTGAGCATTCAGCTTACAGATTTAAACCATACTTTTGATTGAGCAGTTTTGAAACACTCTGTCTGTAGAAAATGCAACTGGACATTCGTAGCGCTAAGTGGGTAATAGTGGAAAAAAGAATATGTTCAAATATAAACTACACAGAAGCATTGTATGAAACTTCTTTCTGTTCTGTGCATTCAACAAACAGAGTTGAACCTTACTTTTGATTGAGCCGTTCTGAAACACTCTTTCTGTAGAAACTGCAATTGGACATTCTGAGCGCTAAGAGGCCTATATTGGGAAAAAGAATGTCTACAAATAAAAACTACACAGAAGAATTGTGTGAAACTTCTTTCTGTTCTGTTTGTTCAACTAAAAGAGTTGAACCTTAGTTTTGATTGAGCCGTTCTGAAACACTCTTTCTGTAGAAAATGCAAGTGGATATTCGGAGCGCTAAGAGGGTAATAGTGGAAAAGGAATGTCTCCAAATATAAACTACACAGAATCATTCTGTGAAACTTCTTTCTGATCTGTGCATTCAGCTAACAGAGTTAAACCATACTTTTGATTGAGCAGATCTGAACACTCTTTCTGTAGAAAATGCAACTGGACATTTGGAGCGCTAAGAGAGTAGTAGTGGAAAAAGGAATATATTCAAATATAAACTACACAGAAGCATTCTGTGAAACTTCTTTCTGATCTGAGCATTCAGCTAACAGAGTTAAACCATACTTTTGATTGAGCAGTTTTGAAACACTCTGTCTGTAGAAAATGCAACTGGACATTCGTAGCGCTAAGTGGGTAATAGTGGAAAAAAGAATATGTTCAAATATAAACTACACAGAAGCATTGTATGAAAATTCTTTCTGTTCTGTGACTTCAACTAACAGAGTTGAACCTTACTTTTGATTGAGCCTTTCTGAAACACTCTTTCTGTAGAAACTGCAATTGGACATTCTGAGCGCTAAGAGGCCTCTATTGGGAAAAATAATATCTTCAAATAAAAACTACACAGAAGCCTTTTGTGAAACTTATTACTGATATGTTCATTAAGCTAACAGAGTTAAACCATACTTTTGATTGCGCAGTTCTGAACACTCTTTCTGTAGAAAATGCAAATGGACATTAGGAGCGCTAAGAGGGTAATAGTGGAAAAAGGAATATATTCAAATATAAACTACACAGTAGCATTCTGTGAAACTTCTTTCTGTTCTGTGCATTCAACTAACAGAGTTGAACCTTACTTTTGATTGAGCCGTTCTGAAACACTCTTTCTGTAGAAACTGCAATTGGACATTCTGAGCTCTAAGAGGCCTATATTGGGAAAAAGAATGTCTACAAATAAAAACTACACAGAAGAATTGTGTGAAACTTCTTTCTGTTCTGTTTGTTCAACTAAAAGAGTTGAACCTTAGTTTTGATTGAGCCGTTCTGAAACACTCTTTCTGTAGAAAATGCAAGTGGAGATTCGGAGCGCTAAGAGGGTAATAGTGGAAAAAGGAATGTCTCCAAATATAAACTACACAGAATCATTCTGTGAAACTTCTTTCTGATCTGTGCATTCAGCTAACAGAGTTAAACCATACTTTAGATTGAGCAGATCTGAACACTCTTTCTGTAGAAAATGCAACTGGACATTTGGAGCGCTAAGAGAGTAGTAGTGGAAAAAAGAATATATTCAAATATAAACTACACAGAAGCATTCTGTGAAACTTCTTTCTGATCTGAGCATTCAGCTAACAGAGTTAAACCATACTTTTGATTGAGCAGTTTTGAAACACTCTTTCTGTAGAAAATGCAACTGGACATTCGTAGCGCTAAGTGGGTAATAGTGGAAAATAGAATATGTTCAAATATAAACTACACAGAAGCATTGTATGAAACTACTTTCTGTTCTGTGCATTCAACTAACAGAGTTGAACCTTACTTTTGATTGAGCCTTTCTGAAACACTCTTTCTGTAGAAACTGCAATTGGACATTTTGAGCGCTAAGAGGCCTCTATTGGGAAAAATAATATCTTCAAATAAAAACTACACAGAAGCATTGTGTGAAACTTATTTCTGATAAGTTCATTAAGCTAACAGAGTTAAACCATACTTTTGATTGCGCAGTTCTGAACACTCTTTCTGTAGAAAATGCAAGTGGACATTCTGAGCGCTAAGAGGGTAATAGTGGAAAAAGGAATATATTCAAATATAAACTACACAGTAGCATTCTGTGAAAATTCTTTCTGTTCTGTGCATTCAACTAACAGAGTTGAACCTTACTTTTGATTGAGCCGTTCTGAAACACTCTTTCTGTAGAAACTGCAATTGGACATGCTAAGCGCTAAGAGGCCTACATTGGGAAAAAGAATATCTTCAAATAAAAACTACACAGATGCATTCTGTGAAACTTATTTCTGATCTGTAAATTCAGTTAACAGAGATAAAACATATTTTTGATTGAGCAGTTATGAAACACTCTTTTTGTAGAAAATGCAAGTGGAGATTCGGAGCGCTAAGAGGGTAATAGTGGAAAAAGGAATGTCTTCAAATATAAACTACACAGAATCATTCGGTGAAACTTCTTTCTGATCTGTGCATTCAGCTAACACAGTTAAACCATACTTTTGATTGAGCAGATCTGAACACTCTTTCTGTAGAAAATGCAACTGGACATTTGGAGCGCTAACAGCGTAGTAGTGGAAAAAGGAATATATTCAAATATAAACTACACAGAAGCATTCTGTGAAACTTCTTTCTGATCTGAGCATTCAGCTAACAGAGTTAAACCATACTTTTGATTGAGCAGTTTTGAAACACTCTGTCTGTAGAAAATGCAACTGGACATTCGTAGCGCTAAGTGGGTAATAGTGGAAAAAAGAATATGTTCAAATATAAACTACACAGAAGCATTGTATGAAACTACTTTCTGTT